>NC_090941.1:311068655-311674508 GCF_040938575.1 Ambystoma mexicanum
GAGTAATGACTTCTCTGTTGGAGGCTGCACCTGACACATTCCAAAGGTTGTTCCAACATATTCTGAAAGGAATGGATGGTTTGTGCATCCTATACCGCGGTGGTATAGCAGTCTTCAGCCCAACTTGGGAGGAACATACTGGATAACTGGAGATTGTGTTTCAGGACCTTCATCAGGACCACCTGTTCATGCAGGCAATCGAGTGGTCTACCTTAGGCATGAACTTGTTACCGTGGAGGACACTTTTTGAATTCTTCTCAGTGAAGTGCAAACTGCACAGAACTGGGCAATCCTCGCTACCAAAACCCAAGTGAGGACTTTCCTGGGCCTCACTGGGACATACAGAAACTTGATGGCAGACTATAGAAACATAGCTATCCTTTAGACTGCCCTCACTAATTTCAGAAGCCCTGAACTAATTTTGTGGGCAATGGATTGTGAGAAGGCCTTCAGAGAGGAGAAGCGGTAGAGGGGAGCCTGAATGAGAGCTGAGTGTAATCTGCATAACACTGAAAGTTAGAAGAGAAGGTCGAGATGTGGTGGCCCAAAGGCTGAGGACAGAAGGAGGGCTAGAGTCAAATAAGTGAGCAGGTCTTCACGGGTGTTCTGGTGAGCAGTTTCCTTGCCTCTGTCTGCTTTGAAGCCAGACTGATGGTCATGGAGACAACCAACAGATTCAGTGTAGAGAGTAAGCTGGGAGATGGCCAGCTTTTCCAAGAGTTTGCACAAGAATGTAGTCATAGAGATCGTGCGGTAGTTTCCCAGACAGGAACCATCAGTGGAAGGTTTCTTCAGGAGGGTATGCACAGGAGAGTGCTTAATGGGGAGGGGAAGGTTCCAGTAGCAATAGAGGGATTACAGAAATCGGGCAAGGTTGGAGAGAGGGCATCAATGTGGTCATTGATGGTTCTGGAGGAGCAGGGAAGAACCTGCTTGGATGACACTTTCATAGATCGGACTTGTCTATAAACGTCATCAGGAGTGATCACATAAAAGAGGAGAAAAGAGTAGGGGAGGGAGAGGCAGCCAGATGAGGGCCAGGAGAGGTAGAGAGAGAGGAAGAGGAAAGAGAATATGACAGGATGTCCTGAGTTTTAGTGGTGAAATGAAAGGCCAGAGCCATGCAGACGGCCTGGGAGGGAACAGGAGAGGCGAAGACTGTGACAGGATTGGCAATCTCCTTCAGATTTTGAAGAGTTTGGCTGTGTTGTTAGAGGCCGCCCAGATGTGGGCTTGTATGTGGGTTCTCTTATTGGAAAGGACGGAGAGTCTGTATTGCCTTTGGAGCAAGCGATAGGCTAGTTTGTCAGAGGATGTGCCCGATACACCCTCCAGTTCCCATCAGCCACCCTACACTTGCACATTAGAGTTGCATGGGCATAGTCATACTAAGAGTTGCACTTGTAGGGAGGCTTCAGGTGGATTCTCATGACAGAGGTAAGGACATTGAGAGTGTTGTTGAAAGAAAGATGCAGGCTAGAGAGGGTTGTGTCAGAGTGTGTGTCAGTCACAGGAGTAGGAGGAGTAGAGAAAGTAGCGCAAAGGCCTCCACTGACAAATGCTTCATGGGCCGGATGACTGAGAAGGTAGGTGGCAGTGCTGCGGTAGGTTTGATCTGAGATACAGAGAGCTTTAGGTGGCAGGAGAACAGAAAGTGGTCAGTCCAAGAGAGAGGAGTGGTGAGATGGTTAGAGAGGGGAAAGTCAGAAGAGATGTGAACATCTAATGTGTGTCGGTGGAGCGTGTTGGGCCAGAGGGTAGAATAGAAAGAGAGAGAGTGTTGCAGAGATTGGGGAAGAGCCTCGAGGAGGAATTGGAAGCATCTAGATGGATGTTGCGGTCTCCTAGGAGGAGAAGGTGAGAGGTAGAGGCATGGAGAGAAGAGGCAAGGTTAGCCCATTCTGAGAGGAAGAGGGTGACCTGGCCAGGTGGCTTGTAAATGATGGCCACAGTTAGAGTGAGGCCAAGAGAGATAGAGATCCTGCAGACCAGGCATACAAAGGAGGAGTAGGACTGCGTAGGGATGACAGAAGCAGGGACCTACTCCGGAAAGATCAGGGCCACTCCACCTCCAGGTCAGTTGGTTCTGGGTTTGGAGAGGATTTTGGAGCCCTCAGGGAGGAGAGTGTCAAAGCTCATGACAGAATTGGTTGTGAATCATGTCTCGGTGAGAGTGAGGACATCTAGGTCGAGTTCTTCAAGGAGGTGAAAGATGTCAGAGGAGTGCTTGACAGCAGAACAAGAGTTGAGAGTAGTGATGTGGAGCAGATTGTCACATTTGAAAGCCTTCTGTGTAGTGGCACAGGCTTCAGGTACGCCCTGTGAAGGTGCTAGAGGGGCCCAAGGGTGGGCCGAGAGGAAGAGGGTGCCAGAGAGGTGGCAGAAGGAGTAGCAAGAGAAGGGAGGAAGTTGATAAGATGCAGGAAGTGCCTAGAAAAAAGGAGAAATTGGGCTGAGGGCCCTGTAACAAGACAGTGCCATTCAGATAGACATTCATGATGGTCTTGGAGGAGTGGAAGAAGGCCAGAAGATATCCCACCTAGTGCCACCATTAATGGGAGAGCAAGAAAAAGGAGAGAGAACAGAGACCATATGAGGGGTCCATAGGTCTGGGGAGGGAACGGCAAAGAGGATGTCGGTAAGAGTCTGTCTGGAGGAAGCACTGGTGTAGGCATCAGCAATAAGGAGGCCTGGGTTGCAGACCAGAATGTCCTTCTTGAACGTTTTCCCTCCAGACTTAGTGAGAGGGGTAGAGTTGCAGATAGAGCAGCAGTTAGAGAAGATAGGAGGCATGGAGAGCACCATAGAGGGTGCTAGGAGGAAAGTAGAGGAGGACGGGGACAGAGAGAAGGAGAGACAAACAACACAAGATGCGCAGAAGGGACGTGGGAGAGTCAGACACTAGGGAGCACACAGAGGAATAGACAGTTGGCGCACAGCAGTACACACACCCTAGTGGGGTGGGAACCCAGAGGAGGCGAGAGAGCATAGTGGAATACACTACAGCAATGCAAAACACCCAGATTCAACTTTTATAAAATGGCTAAAAAGTGTACGATTTTTAACAGAGCAGCAATGCAAAACAGCCAGATTCAACTTTTTTAAAATGGCTAAAATCAGTCAACATTTTAGCACAGCAGCAATGCAAAGGATGGTAAGTAGGTTTGTGAGTCTAATGAACAGGTTACTGTTAGGCAGAATTAAATGCAGTACACTTTGGGAATAATACACACAATTATAGGCATTAGGAGCGAACAAGACTCCAAAGTGGGGAAAGTTTCATTAACGTTCACCGCGGCAGAAGATTTCTCAACCGTGTTTGCACAGTACCTTTGTAATGAATAAAAGCTGTATCTGAGGCAATTGTTCTTGGCAGTTCCTGCAGGCCTCAGTTGTGGCTAAAAGAGGGAGGATGTCGGGAGGTTCCTGCACAGCACGGGCATGGATCCACAAGATTGGCAAAACATCGGTTTAAGGTGTGAGTGCCTTAAAGTCCACAAACCGGTATCCTTCTCACTGGCTATCCAGTTTTCAACAGCACTCTGAAGAAAATTCAACCAGTATGGAGATGGTTTCCAGGTGGCTTGCGAGTTGGTTGTTCCCACCAGCTCAAGGGAAAAAGTCGTCCTTGAAGGGGCTTCTCTGTTGAGGGAGTTTCAGGCTATTCGGACCTGGAGCAGAGCTTCACCGGGCAAACCAATGGTCCAGGACTTGCAGCAGTCGTCTTCCTTCAGCTCCTCTTCAGTTCTTTTGTTCCAGTGGTCGACTCTGCCTTCCAAGTCCCAGAGACCGATTTTAAACAGTTTGCTCCCACTCATTCTAGCCTGGCTGCCACTCACACAGCTGGGTGGCTGTCCTTACCGGACAGTCAGCCAGCCAATCACGGCAGAGTGCATTCAGGTCTCCTAGGAGACTAAGCAAAGGGAGTTCCGGGCACTTCCCTCACATCCTGTCAACCCCAGACACTTAGGCGCCAGAGGGGGGGCTTCAGTACTGAAGCCCGACAAAGGCAAATGAACAAAGGGACCAAACCTGGTGTGGCGCGCAGAGACAAACACTAGAAGGACCTTTCCAAAAAGAAATGGCAAAAAAAGTCGATTGGAACCTGTTTTTATAGAGGGGGCTCAGACACCATCTTGAAAAACATGGCCCTGGTGGATTTTAGCTGCCGGAGCGTTTAAACGGGTTGCGGTCAGGATGATTATGGTAATACCACTGCCACCAGCCATTCTGAGAGGAAAGGGTAGCTTTTGAGGGCTACATGAGTTTTCTAGGCATAGGGAATACTAGGTATTCCCTCCCGCACTCTGCTGTAAGGCAGTGCATGCTGGGTCTAGCAATTTAAAATGACTAGCAAAGTCAATTTAACTTTACATTCATATAGGGACAGTAGTCAGTCCCAGAGAAGGTATTTAAACCTTGGGAAGTCTGAAAGACATCCCTGTGCCACTGAACGGAGGATGCTGTGTGACACACAAGAACAAGATGATGCCTATGGAGTTGTTTAAAACTCTGTATCCAAAGAACACAAAAGTAACACACATGAAAGAGTGGGAAAAAAGACTAACACTCCTTCCAGGTAAAAGTTAAAGCCCTAGAAATCCAAAACATTTGCTGGGGGTCTCAAAAGATAAGGGAAATTAGCACATTTATGAGAATTCTCCCTCACAGTGACTAAGATGCTTGAGTGAGGTTATGTATATTCCAGGAGTGAGATGGGTGTGTGGGACAGTTAGAAAGGGTGCAGTGAGTACAACACCAGCCTGGCCCCTTACCTGATAGGTTGCAGCAAGGTGACGGATGCAGGCTCCTTGCTACCATGACGGACACCGGCAGACACTACTGGAGCTGATACTCACTGTCGCTGTCTTTAGCCTCAGGGTCCTTTGCCAAGGGGCTGCCAGGCAGGGGCTGTCTGGAAGGCTGCCTGATTAGGGGCCATTTCGCCAATGGGAGACTGTGGGAGGGAGGGAGGAGCGGGAAGGGATAGGTAAGCAGAGAAATGGGAGGGGGAGTGGGAATCAGGTGCTTCAGCGCCAAGGAGCACAATGATGTATTAATTAAGTGGAAGCTTGAAGCCCTAGACAAGTGCTGTGGCACTAAGCCAGATTGCAGGACTTACGTTTTAAAAGTATGAGCCCAATGGCTCTAGCTGCGTAAACACTTACCCCAGCCACGAGGATCAGGCAAGAATGAAAAACAGAGCCTGTCGGGTGAGGCACACACACGGGGCTGGGCCCGTTCTCCAATGGGAGGAGTTGGGTGGGACGGAAGGAAAGAGGGTGTAGGTGTAGGTAAGCAGAGAAAAGGGAGGAGGAGAGGGAAACGCAGGTGCTGCAGTGCCAAGGAGCATTGCGAAAATTCATTAAGTGGAGGCTTGAAGCCCTAGACAAGTGCTGCCGCACTGAACCAGATTGCAGTATGTAAGTTTTAAAAGTATGAGCCCACTGGCAACGCAAACACTTACCCCAGCCACGAAGATTGGGCAAATATGAAGAGGAGCCAAGTATCCTGCATAGCTGTGAAGACATCTGAAGACCTGTGAACTGATCCTGACAAGGCCTGGCGACCAACGTTTGCTGCAGTCCCGATGGAGCCGTGTCTGGTGACTGATCTTAGAGGGGCCTCATTGGTGCTTCGATCTGGAGGAGTGGTGGGAACAACCATTCTTGACGTCTTCTCAGTACCCTGTCATTTGGAGCCTTCGGAAGCGTTCCTGAGCGATCCAGTCGACTGTCCTGCTCTAATTGGGGCTATCACTGTAGATGCGTCACAGTTCTGCATTTTTACTCAGAACTTCAGAGGTCTTCAGCATGTCCTGTAAGTAGACTTCCTGTGAAATGTAAGCATGCCAGCATCCAAGGGTCCCAAGATAGAAGAGTTTCTTCCACCATGGCATCTGCGACACCTGCTGTTGCCATGCATCATTGATCATCGCTAAAACCGGCTTTCCAGCATCTGGTCAAGTGCCTTGTAGAGGCCTGCATCAGTGTTTGCTGCATTCATCCACAGGAACAGGTTTCACCAGCTTCTGGATCAGACCAGAAGTTCTCTTGCAGCCGCAACTCCTGAAAATCTGTGACCAGAACCGACGGCGAGAAAACCAACTTCTGGCGATCATCCATTGACCTGCCTAGTCTTAGGAAAAATTAGAGTACAGGGATAAGTTACAATGGTATTGACCTGCACCCCTATCTCCAACCTGTAAAAGTGTGAAGACCTTTTACATTGTTTTGTAACTTTGGATTTGGCAATACTTGTTAGTAAAGCCCTCCAAAAGGTAGAAAAAGGGTTTACTCACCAGTGAACCTCTTCATCTGTCTTCTGGAACCTTATTCACATCCACAGCACCCCCTTCTAACTTTTTTCCCAAATCCTAAAAATCTTTGGGAACTTTGTTCACAAGGCCCCAGACAACGTAGGATTGGACTTTATAAGTTAAGGTTGTCAATCTGGTGTACATACCTTCCCTTTCAGGCATTGTGGAGGGGGGGCAGTGAATTCATTATTTTACACTGATTCACTTTAATTGTATATATGTATTTTACTATTAGTGTTCTGCAATATTATTACCTGTTCCTAGTCATTTTCATAGTGTGTTCTTGGCCATAAATAAATATAGTATTTTATAACTATATGTCTAAGTGTAATCCTTGATTACTCACTGTGTGGACTCGTTGTGGATCCCTGACCCCACTCACTTTATCCTGAGACTTAGTCTTGACCACTCACCATGCTACCATGATTGGTCTGGCTACAGCTCCCAGAATTCCCCTGTTCACTACAACTAGGGTGGCCTCCTAAACATCTGTCCACCTGTCCAGAGTTTAGAAGTCCAGTCAAATAGTATTCACCCCTCACGTTAAACCCCTCCAGAGTCCTGCAGCCCAGTATCTCAAGGCCCCCCCACACACCCACTTCTCCACTTGCCACAAGCAGAACCCTTCCCCAACTCTTGCCTCTTGTCCAGTGCTCCCTGGAAATGGAAACAGTGAAGTGACAATGCTTTTTTATTACTTCCCCATTGGTCATTTTGTGTTTGTAGTTTCTTTTTAAGGGAAATAGGCATGCAGTTCCTTGATGCAGATTTCACATTAAAAAGCAAAAATAAAAGTAACAACACACTGGTGGGGGCCCCAAGCTACTAATATGTATTGCTCTTGCTAAGGGCTGGGCATGGCAGGCAATGGCCCTTAGCCCTTGCCAAGGCCTTTGCTGGGGTGACCTTAGGCTGGTGTTGACAGCTGTTACGTGCTCTGTCTGGCCCCAAAAGCAGGGTAATAGTTTACATAATATATAGGTCGTGTTTTTTTTTTTCATAAATGAAACTATTTGGTCACATTTTCAAAGTCAACCACATGATGTTGTTGAATATTAAATTGCCCTAGTGCAAAAAATATGCATTTTTGCATGTGTATTTTTGCACCCTAGTGCTAATACGTAATGGTATTAGGACAAATTTGTTTCCCTGATGGTTGTAACCTTGGCAAACTGCGCTTGTCATGATGCAATGGTTTTCTAATATGTACCAGTTTTATAAAAAAAATAGGGCAATCTTTAGGCAAGGGCTCACTTGCACGTGCACTGTTGCAAAGGTTCTGTAATCTTCTTATTGCGATGTTTAAATGTAAAAGCCCACTTTCTTGCAGCATATCCATTCGAAGGTCTGTTTTTTATTCAAAGTTACCATCCTTGGAACGAAAACCAAAGTAAGCCTGGTCGACGGATTTTTGTAAGGGTTTTCTCGTGGGATTGCTTGGAGATAAACTCATCCTGGGTTCTTTACAGCAGCCAGAGCGGGCTGTAAATTATCCTGCCGGGGATATGGTTTCAGCGCACAATGATTGAACGTAATCAAACCTTCAACTCGGCACATTTCCTGAAATAAAATGACAGCCTAATCCCTACTCTCGTTCCGTTTTTATCTGAACGTGGCCCTGAGAATGTCAGAACACGGAAGGTTATTCCTTGTAACTGTAACTTGTGAAACCTACGCTGTCAGAAAAAGGTTACAATTTGCACTGCATTTTTGTGCTGTGGATGTATTTGCCATTATTTTCTCTTTTACTCCCACCTGGAAATAATCTGTGCAAAAGAAACCGTTCAGACTTTCCTCTACTCCACCACAGTTATGGTTTCCAAATTGATTTGAAACACATTTCTAAACAATGTTTCCTTCTAATTCTATTCAGCTGAATAGAACATCCATTTGTTTGGTGTTAATTCACATGGATATTAAAACGTTACATCAAACCGTATCCTCTCAAACTTAACACTTTACATCCTACCTTAACATCAGGCACACTCCTGTTTCAGTTAAGGGAGTGGTACTCACAGTGCAGTCCAATTGTAGCAGTGCAGTTATTGTCACTGCACTGGGAATGCAGCAATTGGTATTCACAACTCCTACCTACTAGAGCTGCCACAAGGCTTACTCTCAGCCATGGAATCACACTCTCTGAGTAGGGGAACCTGCTTGAACTGCAGGCTGCAGTTCAGGAGTACTTTTACAGCTTCTGAGGAGGAGCGCTGAGGCACGACCTTCCTCCTGGCCCTTGCCTCCCAGTCTGTCCAGTTTCCTGCGTGTACTCTCGCAAGATCTCAGCTCCGTGAGATCTCGTGTGTTGGATCCTCACACACCCGCTTTCGTTGGAAAAGCTCAGTCCGAGTCCATGATATAGTCTGTGAATTTGTTTGGCTTTCTTCTTTCACGTTGGGGTCGATTCTGGTCAATGGCTGCCTTGGGGGAATGAGAGTTCATGTGAGATGTGACGCTTGGAGTTTGGTCTGCTGGGTTTGCTTCTCAGTGTGGGTCTCTCACCAGGGGTGTGGGGCTCATGGGAACACTCTCACTTTGGTTTTCATATTCCCTGACCTTCATCTCTTGCTATTGAGGGCTGTCCGTTAGTCCCCACTGGTCATTGCCATCTCCCATTTCCATAGAGGGGCGGACTATCAACGCCTTTTTTTTAACACAGCCACCCTTTCAAGTTTCCACCTCTTTCTGTCACTGGGAACAAACTTTGCCTAATACTCCGTGAAACCCACGAAGCCTGGGCTCTAGTGTCAAGTATGGCTTGGAGTAGAATATTTTAGGACTCACCACTTCTTTTGAGATCCGGTTACCCAGTTACTATACTTCACGTGCTTCAAATATACATTTCTCGTGGCGTAGGTGGACTCCTGCGATCTGTAGCTTGCCGAGGACTTCTCTCGGCACTCTGTCGTGGGTTTCTGCATCCTTGGCGTACACCGGGATGTCGTTCTGAAATTATGACACGTTGTCGATGTCGGGGAGCAGTGAGTTCATCATCCTTTGGAATGCTGACACAGTTGATGACAACCCAAACTGCATTTGGGTGTATTGGAATGTGCCAAATAGCATGATGAACGCTTTGAGGGGATGTGAGCTCTTCTGTAAATCGATCTGATGGTAGGCATTACTCATCGAGTTTTGGGAAGATCTTTGCTTCCTTCATCATTAGGAACATTTTGTTGATGCTGAGCAAAGAAAAATTGTCTGTGACCACCTTCAAGTTGAGGCTGCATAGGTCTATGCACACTTTCATGTCATTAGAGGACTTGTTTTTATAATGACCACTGGGCTCAGCCATTTGGAGGACTCAATTTTCTCAATGGAGCCCTAATTGACCATTTTGCAAAGCTGGGATTCCAGGGCCGACCTCGCCGTCACTGGAACGGGACTGACCTTGTGTTTGACTGGGACGGCATTGGGTTTAGGCAGATTTTGTGCACGTAATATTTTATCGTTCTGGACGTTTTAGAGAACAGCAGAGGGAAATCACTTCTCAGATCGGACGTCCCTTCCGAGGAGACCAGCAGAACCTGTTCAGCAGTGCTGGGGTCTAACCAGATGTTCAGTTTGTGCTGGTTGACCCATCCCACTACTGCAGGACCTTCGGTTGAGAAGTAGACTTTCGTTGTGGTGCATCCATCCTTGTACTCAAGTTTGGCTTTAAGGTAGCCCAAGAGGTATACAGTGGCTCCATCGAAGACTGTTGGCTTTTGCTTGGTGCTTCTCATCTCAACCAAGTCACGTCCTACCATGTTTTTATATGTCTGGATGGAGAGGATGGTCAGGTCGGACCCCAAATCAGCCTTGACACATGTTTCATTTCCGTCCACCTTCACTATACAATGGGACTCCTCCCTTCTGGATCGAGACGAGTTTACCATGATTACCATCGGCCTATCGTCTGGTTCCTCATCGCTCATTCCTCTGTCTCCTTCAATATGGGTGACTTTCTTTTCCCACCATGTGCAGGCTACGGAAACGAGACCAAAACGCCTGCTCTTGGGGTACTTGTTTTTCCTTGCGGGACAGTCTCTATCGTTGGCCAGATGCTTGGTGCTGGCACATCTGTAACACTTTGGGAATCTCTCCACTTGCGGTCTTTCTCCTTTGTGGCTTCTCGTGGCTGCCTGTCTCTGTGCCCCTTCCATTGCCCAGCTGAAATTTCGGGTGAAGGAGAGGGACCGCCAACTTCTCTGCGCCTGTTAGAGGTTACCTCCTCAGCTCTTGCTATTCGATTAACCTTGTTCAGTTCCAGCTCCTTCTTCATGATGAACTTGTCCCGGACTTTACGGGAATTGCTGTGAACTACCAACATGTCACAAGTGACTTGCTCCATTTTGTCCCCAAATCCACACAAGGCTGCTGGTTCTCTCATTCTGGTGATGTAATCATCAACCAGTTCCGTACCTTCTTGTTTTCTCATGTAGAACTTGAGTCTGTGGAGGACCTCAATTTCTTTGTTGGAGAACCTCTTAATAATGCAGCAAATTGCTTCCTTGTAGACATCGTCGCCTTTGTCTGTAGAGGGCTCAGCCTTCAAGCCCTCAAATATGCACTGCCCTTCAACCCCCATGGCAGTTGGTAGCAATGCCATTTTTCCTGTCCGGCGAACAGCCTGTGCCTCCCTACGGCTACAAATATGTAATAAAGAGTAGCTCCCATTGTTGCTAAGGGGACGCAGGTCCACCGGGGGACTCTAGGAATGCGGGAGGTGGCGTGGTGCCAACAATTGTTGCAGCGTGGGTCGTTTTTGGTCCTCATCACCAATTATGTATTGGCCCTAATGAGCACAGGACACTGGATGAGGGTATTGGTGTTTATTTGGATGCTGTGTATAAACACAGAGAAAACAGGCACTCTCAGTTAAGGGAGTGGTACTCACAGGTCAGTCCAATTGTAGCAGTACAGTTATTGTCACTGCATGGGGAATGCAGTAACTGGTAGTCACAACTCCTACCTACTAGAGCTCCCATGAGGCTTACTTTCAACCATGAAATTACGCTCTCTGAGTAGGGGAACCTGCTTGAGGTGAAGGATGCAGTTCAGGAGTCTGTTTACAGCTTCTGAGCAGAAGCACTGAGGCACAACCTTCCTCCTGTTCCTTTGTCCCCGGGTGCCTAGTTTCTGGCGACTTGCGCGCTTCCCGTGCATACTCTTGCAAGATCTCGGCTCCTAGAGATTTTGCATGTTGGATCCTCAGACTCACGAGGACTACAGCATCTTCCTTATCACATTGGCATCTGGAACGGAAAGATGCATGACATTTAAACAGCCAGGGCTCCAGCGCCGATCCATCTCCTATTACTGAAAGGAAGTTTTACACCAGTCCCCTGTTTGACAACAACCACCCCTAGCTTCAAATTTCTTGCATGCGCATATTATTATTATTTTTGCCGTTTCTACCAATGTCCAAGGAGGATATACTGTGACGTATAGTTACAGCTTTGCAGATGGGAAATGCCCCCTTTTCTTGTTGACAACTGCAAACCACAGTCATCTGTCCACCACAGATTCCAAGCGGCGCAGCATTACAAGATACCATTGGAACCTCAATCCTGTGGCAAAAGGCCTGGTAATCTGCAGATAACAGGGGGGGGGATCCTGGGAGACTCTCTGCCAGACATTAGTCCTGGTTACAAGAGCCTTACCCAGAGTCTTTAGCTCACTATCTTTCACAGAGAAATATCTAAAACATATCAGTCTTTATCCTGCCCTGGGGCAGTCCTGCACCGCGATGCTAGGCAATTCTCCTCTGAACAAGAGTACCAACAGCAACCCCAGACATGTGTTTCGGTCTGGTTGAACCTCATCAGTAGGGTGTAGCTGTGCCTCACTAAGAATAGTGAGCAAGGGTCCACGTCTGGATTCCCCTAGTAACTTAGTGTGAGACCCAAAGTTACTTGAAATATGCAGATAACAAAGGGGGTCCTGGGAGACTCTTTGCCAGACATGAGTCCTGGTTGCAAGAGCCTTACCCAAAGTCTTTAGCTCACTATCTTTCACAGAGAAAAAATATCCAAAACATATCAGTCTTTGTCCTGCCCTGGGGCAGTCCAGCACCGAAATGCTAGGCAATTCTCCTCTGAACAAGAGTATCAACAGCAACACGTTGCATCATACAGCAACCTTATTATGTATTTATTGAATTGTTTTTTATGCACTCCGCCTCAAAGCCACTTTGCCGCACACAATTCCAGGATGCCAACAGTATGAGGCCCGCAAGGTTAGATCGTCAGACTCTCACATTGGTCGTTCATGTGGCAGTGTGGTGAAGTTGTGTGTGCACAAATTGCAGGTCACAGTCCAATTATAGAGTGGAGCGGTATAGACCTGAAAACTGCTGCCCTACTGACAGGTGGCTCCTTAAATATGATTGGCCTGGGGGCCCCTTTGAAGGCAGGTAGAGTCAGCCAATTCCCCGTTGTGTGGGGCCAACAAGATTACCTGTAACTTGCAGCTTTTCCTCTTTCTTCTTTTATTTAAATATAAAAAGGGCTGCCAGAATGGCATTAATTGACCACTGACACTGACCATTGAATTGTGGGGTTTAATGATAGCCCCAGCACATGCAAGGAAAGGCCAAGTTAGGCCTCTATACGAAATGCATGCACCCGAAGGAAGGGCACACTGGCAGAGTGAAAATCTCTTCTTAAAAGTGCAATCCTGCTAAAGATGCCCAACAAATCCAAAGATATGTACTTCTGTAGATAATATAAGAAAGATTTGAAAATCAAAAGCACAGTGTTGGCTGAGAGATAAATGCAGCAATTTTATTGAACCTGTCAAACATCAAAATTCTGTGTACCATAAGACCATGATTCATGGAATTATTTTCATAAAAATAGGGAGTTTGTAGGCCATTCTGTGTGCAAACCCCAGTATGTTGATTCATGGAATCGACATTGCAGGACTTTTCCAGGCTTTGCAGGGACTTTGCACAGGCTCGACATGCCTCTGCGAGCGGTCAAGTGCCTTGCGCGATACTCCTCGCAGAGTGTGGGCCGGGCCTACGTGGAGACCCAAAAAGGGGGTGGAACATGCAGAGTGAGGAAGAAAAAGAGAGAATGTGGGCGTGTTGAGGGACGGTCCACGCTAAGAAATTGCACGCTCATTCCACTACAAACCCCAAAATAATCATGGATTTCAATGTGAAACCTTTCATCGATAAAGGTGAAACACAAACCCTCTGATTCATCCACCACATGATAGCAGGCTTAAAGTTCAGCGCTCATAGGATCTAATGCTTATAAAGCATGCAATGCACAACATCCTAACATTCACAGCTACGATGAACGCACTGACACAGAAGGAGGAGGAAGATGCCCAGAGCCCAGATTTTCTCACAAATCACCATGCTGTTTGGGATGCCTGATGGCCAGGTATATGCCAGGTAACAGTTCCCTCCCCATGTAATCCTAGACCTTGTTAGGGAGTGGGAACATGACCTTGCATCTCCCACCATCTACTCCCAGGCCATTAGCCCTCTCGAGAAAGTGCTTACTGCACTCCATTTCATTGCAAATGTATCCACCAGCTATTGTCATGCATTACAGCACATGATAGTGTGCACAGGCACATATATTCCCCCGAACACTGGAGGAAGGACAAAGAATGTGCCAGGAATTCCACGTAGTAGCACACTTTCCACGTGTCCTAGGTTCAATTGACTGTACACATCTAGCACTTCCACCTGTAAGGATATTTGGCGTGTTACAGCACAGAGTACAGCACTACTGCACAGGTAGCAATTTTTTTTTTTTGCAGCACCACCACAAGGGTGCGGTGCATTGCTATATGTGTTACCAGATTAACAAGGAAAGACAGGCTATTCAGTCAAAAACGATTTTAACACATAAGATGCAAATCTATTTTTACAGTTAAAAGCACACGTGCACATTCAAAAATGCACACTATTTTTCACCTGAAATGCCTATGGTGCGAGAGACACATTTGAAAATAATAACTAACATTACTTATAACTAACCTGACTAATGAAACATAATCCACTAATAAAAATGTGTCTCCACTGCAGAATTAGGCCTATTCTGAAAGTGAACTTTTAAACGCACATCCATTTTTTTTTTCTTTTCTCTACTGGCCTGTCCACATAATTACAGGAAGCAAAAGAGCTCGAAAGAACAGGAAATCAGTTGGTTACAAAGTATTACTATAAAAATCAGCCATTGTGTAGAGAAGGAGGAGATGGCATGATTGATTCTGATTGGAGCAGCGTCATAGCAAGTATCATGCTAGAGGGAGTGATCAGAGTTTTGCTGGGGGGAGTTTGAAGAGAGAGAAGGACAGCCAAGATTTGGCAGAGCTGGGAGAGGACCTATTTTTTCCTGGTTGGAGCATTCCTATCTGCAAAAGCTGAGAATTCCAGGCAATGACCCCGGTTTGAGAACGGCAGGCGTTCCTTTTCACTGGGGTTAATCTTCAAGGGAGCCACATTCAGAAAGAGAACAACTGAAGAAAACTCTGAACAGATAAGGTAATTACATAAGTGTGGGAGCTGAGTGTGTACGAGAATGTTCAGTCAGAGTAGGAAAAGAGACTCCGGTGCCTTAATCACACGTTAATGTTGCAATGTTCTGTTCTCCGCCATTTTTTTTTTTCAGTGTATTACAGACAATGCTGTTAATGTGCTGTTTTATTTATTTCTGTAAAGAGTGAGATCGTGTTTAAATGCAACTTTTATAATACAGAAAAATATTTGAAAGCAGACGGGTGGTGTGTCTTCTATTTACCAATACAGTGCTGATGATGAGGGGAGATTTTTAAACAATGCAATTGTCATTTTAAGACAGATGTGTGCATGATCATATTCAGTATGGACAGTTGAGAGTGATTGTTTGTAGCATAGCTCGTTGGAGGTACATGAGCCAACGGGAAGAGGGACTCTCTGAACATAGTTCCCTACCGTATATAAGGTAGTGGAAATTACCACAAAATTACCACATATAGCTCTCTGTCGTAAATAAGTCAGTGAGATCGCCCATGGTGGCACACTAACACTAACACTAACACTGAAAATGTGGTATTCCTAAAATGTAGGTCTGAGGTCTCTCTAGTGATTACACGAAAAATCTAAGCAAAGATAAGGGATTCTGGACATTGGGGCCACAAATAAAACAAGGGAATTATGCTCACCAAAATACCACCAACCACGCATACCAACCACGCATACCAAATATGCATGTCTGGGTGCTGAAATAATGCATGTCCACTGTATTATTGTTGCACATGGCCAAATCTGAATACAAGGAGTGATTATTGCTAAGTTATTTTTCGGCGGAAATAAAATACCGTCAGGCCCCAAATCTCCACAAAATACCCTACATATTTATGGTGCGTTGCAGGCCGGGAAAGTGATCATAGAGTACCTACTGGGCGTGGCAAGTGTGTCTCACACTGCCATTTGCACATTAAAGGGAACCCATTTTATAATAGCAGTGTGCCACTAAAAACGAATTTCAGAATGTCACAAAGGGAAACCACATTCTCAGATCTAGTGCAATATTTAGAGGCAAAGTTGTTTGCACATGGGAATTGGTCGTCAAATAGCACGTTGGAATGGAGTAACCGCATTCAGGGTCAGGTGCAGAAAGAAAAACTAGACAATATTTTTGCAGAAGGCAGCATAATTCAGGTCTGCCTTACAAGATTATTGAATGCAGCCGATAAAAGTGCAGAGAAAGACTGTTTAATACGGCTATGCGGCAAAATATGGTTTATTTTAAACAAGTCCCTGCGAATGCAAGAGAATGATACTCAGCTAATTAACAGGTTAAAGACTGAATTAGATGGGGCAAGTAAAAATCAGGAAATGTTGAGAGCAGAATTGGATGTATGCCAAAAAGACATGCAATTAAAATGCAGAGACTTTGATACTCAGTTATCCAAAAGCAAGAAACAATTTGAAGATAGTGAGCAAGAATTGGCACACTTAAAAGCCTTAGTGGATCACATTAGGCAGGATAAAGATGAGGTTGTTTCAGAAATGCAGATTTTACAAAAAGAACATTGTGAAAAAGAAGGTGATCTCCAGAGTGCAGAACAAGAAATGATTAAAATGATTCAAGAAAGAGACAAGAGAAATAAAGAGTTCAATGAATGCCAAATGCAAATGTGCGACATGCAGGAGGTGATCAATAAAATGAATGGTGAAAACAACTATTTGCAAGATGAAGCCAACAGACTCCTTAAAAAGTGTAAGGACTTAGAACAGCAAATGTGCATTCCCAGGTCCCAGGAGAGGCGGCAGGGTACCTCATTCAATGGAGTGGAGGTGAATTCTAGCTCTGCCCAAAGAGCTAGTGCTCCAGTGACTGGGCCGGTGACTGAACTTGGTTGCAGCGCCCTTGGGGGATTTGATACTCCCATTGGGGGCAGCCACCAATCTCATACACCTGAAAACAGGATTGAATCACAAAATAATGCAATTCCATGCATTGCAACAAGTAGCCCCATAAAAATAAGGAAATCCATTAAAGCCCTGATCAAACCATTTAAAAAGGGAGGTGAATGCTGCATTGAGGATCACTTAGAAGCGGTGCATGACATTTTTAAAGCACTCCAGATACCTAAGGAACAGTACAGACAATATTTTCATTTAACTTTAGATGCCCCGACGGCCAGCATCATAAGGGGATTAAATGAACAGCAGAATATGACATGGCTGGAGTTTGAAAAAGAAATTAGGCGTCATTTTTCTCCTTTTCAGTCATTGCAGGAGGCAAAGAAAGTCGCGTACACAATTACTGCTGGACCTAATATATCTCCTCGCCAATTTTTACAAGACTTAAAAAGAGCATTTTCTCGCTTTGATGTATCTTTTGACTCAAATTCCAATGAGTTTAAAACTGCATACTTCTATGGGCTACAGAAAGACATCATATCCCAATTGGTCCGTGAATTTGACCGTGACAAGTCCCTTGAATGGATTGTACATCAAAGCACAAAACTATATGAGGTACTCTATTGTCAGGGTAGAGAAAGTGATAAAATGAAAGATACTAGACCTAAATCTAAAGAACCCTCAGCCACAGTAATGGAAATCAGGTCAGCCAAAATGTCCCTTGAGTCTGCTCAAAGCCAAGGTAAAAATAATGTGGCACCTGAACAAAGGGGTAATCAACAAAGATCGCCATTTCCTGTACCAATGTTCCAATCACATGATCCTAGTAATAGAGAGAGCTACATCAGCCCTAGGTATTTAGGGGACAGACCCCGGGTAGGATACCGGCCTGATATGGCAGGTATGAACAATAACCAGAGACAAAATCAAGATCAAAGAAATGATGGTCCCTACAAGTCATTGGGGACACAGAGCAGATTTGATCCCAGCACCATGATATATGGTAATCAGGATAGGCCCCGATATGTGGATCGATTTACTGATAATGGAAATCAACATAGGGGCCAGTACCCACAATCTGAGAGACAGGACATGAGGCAAAACGTGAACTACAGTCCACACCAGTACAATGATTCCCCACCAGGGGACTATAATCAAAGGATGGGTGCAACCCGCTCCCCTCCACAAATGAATCAAGAGTTCAGAAACCATCCCAACCGACATCAAACACCTGAGAGGTATCAGAATAGATCCAATCAGGGGGAAAACAACCAATATCGACCTAGGCCACAGAAAGAGGATCCTAGAGAGATGGAAAGGTTCCAGTGCCTTGAGGCCCAAGTGAAAATGTTAGCTGAGCAAATAGGAAAGCTCTATACAGCGCAAAAACAACCTTCCAAAGAGGGGACTGATGGCCATAGCAATTACCGGGGGGCTTCCGAAAAGTGACTAAGTACTCATGATAACTGCAGTGCCAAAATGACAGATTGCTCTGATATAATTTTGCATAACGACTCTGAGATGCATAATGGATTAAAAATGAAAGTACCAGTAAATGAAATTGTGACAGAAAGTGCAAATACTTCTAAAAAAGAGGTACGGTTTAACTTAGAGCTAAATAAAACAGTAAAGATTTGCACAAATGAAAAAGAAACATTAGGAATTCCAAAAGAACAAAGGAACAGATTTAAGAAAAATGACTCATGCATGGGGAATACCAGTGAACAGGGAGTAAGTGGGGTGCTATAGCTCCTTCCCTGGGCAAGCAAAACAATGACCAAACACAGACAGAAAAAGGAAATACTCACAAGGAGGGTACAAGTCAATCACCTGAAGAATTCTTTGAGCCACATATTTTTAAAGAGGCTGAAAGGGCTGGTATCACACTAAATGATCACAAATGCAGAGAATTAAAAAATGACAAATTGCTGAATGATGTTGTTACACATGTTCAGTTGGAGGATTGTAATGTGGTCTCTGATGTTACCCAGATGGATGGGCGAACAGTGGCCACACTCCAAAAAACCTCTGATCATGGAGAAATGAATAAAATCTCTCGCACAGAAATGGGTAAAAAGGAGGGAAAAATGTCCTTTCATTTACCAATGTGCTTAGCCAAAAGTGAAAAAGACCTGAGAAAGGTGAGCCCTGAAATCAGTAAGAATTCACATTTCTTATGTGTATTAGAGGAAGTTGAGGACAGATATTATGCACCCATCACTGTAGAAGAAAAATGCCACACCTTTGCTATGATTGACACTGGCGCACAGGCCACAATTATGTCCAAGGAGCTGGTAAAGAGTATCAATGAAGGGAGACCTCCACAGAGTCAGATCACAGTGAAGGAAAATCAAGGCCCAGTGCATAACTTTAATGGGGAGGAGGTGCCCATCATAGGTGTAACTGAGGTTGACATAAAAACAGGAAAGCACAGAATGAAACAAGAGGTATTGATCACATCTATTTGTGAAATTCCATTTCTGATGGGGACAGATTGCCTGAAAAGATTGTCTCCTCTCATAGATGGGGTGAATGGAGTGCTGTGGTCCTTAACCAAAAAACCATTGAGGCCTAAGAAACTAAAATCACAAAACAGCAATATAAATGAATGTCACACCGTTGCCAAAACAAATGATACTGTGGAGGTATATCTCCAGAATAGCTGCATACCTAGTGTCACTGTCATATTAATGTGTCAAGACAAAATGCAGAGCGACAATGAAAAACTACCTGTACAAATATACTTGGACCCAAGGAAAGATTGGCAGACTGCCATAGATGAGCACACATTATGTTTTTATCTAAAAGAGAAAACGTGCAAACAGAATATTGCTCCTAAAACAGATTCAGAAAAACACATTACCACTCTGGCAGAAATACACATGGAAGATGAGCAACCATGGGTTCATGTTGGTATAAATGATTATTTTAAAACAATAAAAGCCACTTTAGCGCTTGAACATGAAAGGAGTTTCATTAATGAGAAATTGTTGCAAAAAATAATGGAAAGGGAAGAAATCCCGAGATTTAGGATTAAAAACCAATATGTTTCTGGCTTGGACAGTCCAGACTTTGAAAACCGAATTGCAGGCAGATACATGCTTAAAATTAGCATTGGGCAGAAAACAATTTACCATAATGTATGGATAGTGAGTGGAGCACAAAATGAATTTTACATGGGAAATGACATCATGCACAGAATGTGTATGGTGTTAGATTTCCTTAATCAAAAAATATGGTCACGCCTAGGTGGTCCGGCACCTGAATTTGAAGACAAAAGAAGGGCTTATCATTGTGCACAACTGGTTCCTTATGCAATCGAATTACAAATGAGGAAAAATACTATTATTCCTGCATTTACAAAACGGTTTGCAATAACACTGAAATGCAAAAATGGACAGCAGATGAAAGGCTCTGATGCATTTGTATGCCTGAATGAATCCATAAAACAGCAAGGCCTGGATTATTAATACATTCCATTGCTAGACATTGGTGAGGGATCTGTAAAAATCATGGTAAATAATAAAGGTTGTCAGGATATTCATTTAGAGGAAAACTCCCCATTAGGAATGGCCATACAAAAATCACATTATACGGCAGATTTAAATAACATGGTGATTGGGAATATTCCTGAAAAATACGTAGATGCCAAGGGCGAGTTGCCAGAACACCTGGACTCTCAGCCCAAAGGAATATTTAAAATTCATTCTGTGTATCCTTATGATTCAAATGAGACAGTGTGCTGCCATCAGGAGGATTGCATAATATTTAATTTAAATGAAAATGAAACAGAAAATCAGCCCATTGAAGTGGAAGCTGATATGCCAAAATATTTAAAAGTGGCAGCTTTACAAAAAGACACAGCCACACAGTTAGAAGAAAGCGCCGAGATTCCCTTACCAGAAGACTTTCCAGAATTTTCCAAAATGGTAGAAGAGCAGATCTCCTTAGCGGATGCATGTGAAAGCAATGAAGAGAGGGACAATCTGAGGGAGATATTTATGGAGTTTAAGGATGTATTTGCAAAAGATGCTTATGATTGTGGTTTAACTGATTTACATGTGGCCACACTACCAGAAGGGTGTAGCAGAAACCCAGTGTTTGTACGCCAGTATAGACTACCGCTGGCATGTTTAGAATCATTGGCAGAGATTATTAAAAATTTGGAATCACGGGGAATCATCAGGCCCATTCATAGCACATCCAATACACCTATTTTAGGTGTATTGAAGCCAAATGGTCAATGGCGGCTGTGTGCAGACTTGAGAGAGTTAAATAAAAGAGTACCACTGCCATTCATTGATCAGGGCCTAGCTCAGGTACATGGTTCAAATGTATTTACCACATTAGATCTCACCTCTGGATATTGGTGCGTGCCATTGGCAGAGGAGATACAACATTTATTTTCTTTTACATTTGACAGGACTCAATATGCCTGGCTTAGAGCTCCGTTCGGGTACATCAATAGTGGGAGTGAATTTGGCATATTTCTGAGAAAGGCCATGCCGGATGCAGCGGAAAGAGGAACAATAGTTTATGTGGACGATGTCCTGATAAAAAATGAAAGCCTGAAAAGCCATTTTGATGAAATAAGACATGTACTTGGCCAATTGCAGAAAGCAGGCGCCAAAGTATCTTTGCAGAAAGCACAATGGTGCAAGAAAAAAGTGAACTTTCTAGGGCATGAAGTGACTGAACATGGGCTAAATCCACAAAAGAAGAAAATAGAGGCCATACAAAGATTAAAAGATCCTAAAAATGTGAAAGGAGTAAAAAGTTTATTAGGGATGACAGGCTATAACAGAAAGTTCATTGAAAATTATGCATAAATCACTCAACCATTGACTAAACTGCTTAAACTGAATACTCCCTGGAAATGGGAAAAAGGGCAGTCTGATGCAGTGGCTAAATTAAAGGAATGTCTTGTAAAGGCACCATGTTTAGCATACCCCATAAAGGACAGGGATTTCTTTATAGAAATAGGTTTTTCTGAACATTGTATGTCAGCAGTGTTATCACAAAAACACGATTTGAATCACAAAACCATTGCATATGCAAGTAAGGCATTTTCCCAAGTTGAAATGAAATTTAATAAATGGGAAAAGGCCCTATTAACCACTGTGTGGGCGCTACAACATTTCCGCCCCATTGTTCAGGGAGAAAAGGTAATTATTGAAACAAATCATCAACCTTTGCAATTTTTAGAGAGTAAAAGAATTAGATCAGGTAATCTAGCGCAATCCAGAATCACTTCATGGACGCTGGCATTAAAAGGTTTTCACGTAGAAGTGAGATATGGACAAAATAAAAAAAACCCAATTGCTCAAGGGTTAGCTGACTTACATGACTGTGCAGCTGAACAAATACCAAATTAAATGGAAGTAGAAACTAGTTTGCAGGAATTTGAACAATCACCACACAAAGCTTTTGATGAAAAAACATGCAAGGATTTGCCAACTGTATATGTGGATGGTTGTGCTTTTCACATTGAAAATGACAGTAATAAACAGTTAGTGGCAGGAATAGGAAATGTCTGGTTGAAATGTGAAGGTGTCCCCAGTATAGGGATGAGGATTGGAGATAGGAGCAGTCAGGTGGCGGAATTGGCAGCCATTTATAAAGCAATTGCTACTGCAGTTGATAAAAAGTTCAGTGAAATTGTCCTGGTGACTGATTCTGACTATGCACGGAATAGCTTTGTGGAGTATTTGCCTGGTTGGAAAGCAAGAGGCATGGTTACATATAACAAAAGCCACTTAAGCATGGAAAAATGATACAAGCCATAGACAAATTGGTGTCAGAGAATGAGTTAACAATATACTGGAGAAAAATTTGTGGGCATTTAAAAACACCAGGAGAGGATAAGGAGGGAAATGATAAGGCAGACCACCTGGCTAAGATTGGGGCTGTGATGGGAGAATTGCTACCTATTGATTATTTAATGGGTGAAATACAAATTGATGCAGTCACACGTTCTAAAGCACCAAAGGAGGGAGATCAACCGGTGGTGCAGTGGAGTCATGACACGCCAGACCAAGATTTGATTGAGGCACAAAAGAATGATCAAATTTTGGGAATCTATTATAATCATTTGATAGATCCCGAACAAAATCCCTTAACAGAAAATAATTGTATGGGAAAAGAAGAGTTGAGGGTGCTATTAAAGAACAAAACACGAATTAGATTACAGGATGGACTCATGATTAGAGAGTCCATAACAGGACAAATACAGTGGATAGTACCCCTTTCATTCAGAGGACTAATGCTACACCATGCACATGATGCCATAACCGCAGGCCATAGAGGTTCACAAAAAACATTAGAAATACTAAAAGATTATGCTTACTGGCCACATATGTCCCAAGATGTGGAATTATATACTAGAGGATGTCTAGTATGCGCCCAATTTAAACCTGCTTCATCAATGCATAGAGCACCATTGATGAAAAGAGGCCTAACTCTCCCATGGTCAGATTTGCAAATAGACTATGTAGGTCCTTTAAAAAGGTCGAGCAGGGGACACCGTTATATTTTGAGTGTGGTATGTTTGATGTCGAAGTGGATTGAATGCATTCCTGCACCAGATTGTAGTGCGCAAACAGCAGCCACATTGCTGGTGAACCATGTGTTCTCAAGGTTTGGGTTGCCACAAAGAATTGAGTCAGACAGAGGAAGTCATTTCACAAGTACTCTAATGAGTAAGGTATGGCAAATACTAGGTGTGAAAAGGAAACTACATATCGCATATCGGGCGGCGTCTTCAGGTACAGTTGAAAGAAGCAATAGGTCTGTTGTGGATATTTTAAAGAAATTTGTGGCAGAAGCAGGTTCCAGCTGGGATTTGCGTTTACCATTGGTTTTGATGGCAATCAGATCGACTCCTGCCAAAGCAACAGGTGTTAGCCCCCATGAGGTCTTAACAGGTAGGAAAATGGTGTTACCACAACACCTACTATACAGAACACATGAGCAAACCCTTCTGAGTGCATCCACAGTTCATGAATATATTGATGAACTGAGGAGGCATTTGCAACATGCATTTGCTTTTGTGCAGAGAAATCTGGAAAGAGCTGCTGACAGTGCAAAATCGTATTATGATAAAAAGACATCAGTAAAGGAATACAGTGTAGGGGATCAGGTATACAAGTTTCATTTTGGAAAAAGTAAACAGAAAAATTCTAAATTTCTAGCAGCCTGGCAGGGGCCATTTCGAATTATAGATAAGGTCTCTCCTGTAGTGTATAACATTTTGAAAAATGAAAGTGAAACAGCAATAGAGCAGTTTGTCCATGTAAATCAAATCAAACCATGCCATCCCAGACATGAGATCAGGCAGCTTGAGCATGTAGAAACAGATAAAGTACCTTGAACACAAAAAGAGAAAATAAATGGGTGTAATCAGGAGGCAGTGACAAAGAAGTTAAAAAGTTGATTGTTATGATGGCACATAAACACTGTAGTATATGTAAAAATATATAATATAAAATAAATAAATAAATAAATAAATGCACATATAACGGAAGCTCATGGTTGGTGTGCAGAGAGAAAATGTATTAAATATTGAATGTTGTTTATGTGTGCTTATTTTTTTTTTAACTTGTGTTTAATTTAAAAAAAAAAAAAAAAAAAAAAAAATAATAGAAGAAAAAAAATATATATATTTTTACCAAGCATGTTTTATTTTTGGCAAAAGGGTAAAGTTAATATTGTGCTATGTACTTAATTTGTTTATTTTCTATTTTGATAAGAAAATTAACATTATTTGGTCGGAGGTTCCAGGATCAGAGCCCACGGGAGACGATGGAGTCCTGGAGCCCATGTGGACGGATTCCGAGAAAGCCCCAAAGAGGGGTGAAGACCAAGGCTGCAAAGCGATCAGCATTGAAGATGATACCGATGATATGGTTAATGATGATGATATTTGGAGGGATCTTCAAGAATTCAGAAGCACAGGTTGTCATTGAACCTGGACCAGCATCTGGTATTGCGGTGGAAGAGGCACCAGGATTCATCATGAGTGATAGAAAGATGATTTTCCAAAATATATACATACCATTAAATCCTGAGATTTTGATTGAAAAACACTTGAACAATACCGGAATTAAGATTGAACAGACTAAAGAGTGGCTGGAAATAAGAAAAGAGGACACTAAGCAATCAATAAGAGATATATTAATGCAATTGGAAAAAACATTTGTGAATTCAGCAGACATTAAGAAGAAGAGAGGAAAGAGAGGTGCGGTGATGCTCGCGATATCAATGGTAATGTCTATAGTTGGAGCAATAATAGGTACCACAATATCAACAGCCAATTCTATTTCGGTAGGAACACTGAGTACTAAAGCACAACAACTAAGTATTGACCTAGAAATAATACAAAAAACATTAGATGGAATTAGAGGGGGACTGGATGAACAAGTAAGATTCATAAATGAAACTGCAATCATTCTAAATGAACAAGCGGATGTAATGCAACGGGTGACTAAAATAATACTTAAGCATGACAGAACTTTAAATGAAATATTGAACATAATGAGTCCTGTTGATAGACTATTAACAAATTATATGAGAGAAGTTCAAACTGCAGTTTCACAATTGATTCAAGGACATATTCCATTGTATTTTGTTTCACAGGATATCATTCGTCAAATGATAGAAAGATTGACCAGGAGGGAAATTGACATAATACAGGTAAAAATTGCATTCGAAATGGGGAATGCAATGCCGTTATATGTGGACTTGGAAAGACTAGAGATCGGATTTTTGCTATGCATCCCATATGTAGCCCCTGAACTTATTTATCAAACGAAGTGGGTACACAATGTGGGATTTTGGCAAGAGGACAAATTCATTAAGATTAAGACTCCAGGAGTGGTGGCATTTCAGTCATGGGAACCTGAAGTTTATTTAATACCAAACCTGGAAACATGTGTAACATTTAAAGAACAAAATTATATGTGTCCAGGTAAACCGTTTGTTCCTGATGCCACAGATGCTATTTGTGGTTTGAAATCTGACCCAAGTATATCAGAGGGATGTGAAGTGATTATTAGTAATATGGGGAGTGAAGAAATGGCACAGGCTAAGATGGTCAGAGGTAAATGGGTGGTCAGCACCTGCTTAAAGAACATGACGGTAGTACATTTAAACCATGGAACATACGTGGTTAAACAGGTGAAATATAATGTTTTTTATTTACAGGTTCCAAAGGATGCAATTGTGTCAATTGGGGGATTAACATTGTTTCATGTAACAAATGATGTTTGGGAAAGTCAAGTGGAAAATATCGATTTTTTTCAAAGGGATACTTTTCCAATAGATCCGGATGTGGAATATTTATTGAATCACAAAGAAAGACATGTTATAAAAATGAATTTGAGAAAAAACAATATTACAATTAGTAATCTGGGCATAATAGAAGTGGAAAGATTTAATTGGGGAACCTGGGGGGAACGCTCAATAGTGGGTTTGGCTATCCTGGTGCTGATCATGGGTGGATGGTTGATTGTGCTATCAGTAAAAATGAAAATGTTACTGATTTTACTAGCTACGTCAGGAAGAGAAAGATATCCCAATACACATGCATTTTAAAAGAAAAAGAAAGAACAAGTTGTTTTTAGGAATTGGCTTGGATCGTAGCCAGATTCTAAAAACAAAAGGAGGGTATGTAAGGATATTTGGCGTGTTACAGCACAGAGTACAGCACTACTGCACAGGTAGCAATTTTTTTTTTTGCAGCACCACCACAAGGGTGCGGTGCATTGCTATATGTGTTACCAGATTAACAAGGAAAGACAGGCTATTCAGTCAAAAACGATTTTAACACATAAGATGCAAATCTATTTTTACAGTTAAAAGCACACATGCACATTCAAAAATGCACACTATTTTTCACCTGAAATGCCTATGGTGCGAGAGACACATTTGAAAATAATAACTAACCTAACTTATAACTAACCTGACTAATGAAACATAATCCACTAATAAAAATGTGTCTCCACTGCAGAATTAGGCCTATTCTGAAAGTGAACTTTTAAACGCACATCCATTTTTTTTTCTTTTCTCTACTGCCCTGTCCACATAATTACAGGAAGCAAAAGAGCTCGAAAGAACAGGAAATCAGTTGGTTACAAAGTATTACTATAAAAATGAGCCATTGTGTAGAGAAGGAGGAGATGGCATGATTGATTCTGATTGGAGCAGCGTCATAGCAAGTATCATGCTAGAGGGAGTGATCAGAGTTTTGCTGGGGGGAGTTTGAAGAGAGAGAAGGACAGTCAAGATTTGGCAGAGCTGGGAGAAGGACCTATTTTTTCCTGGTTGGAGCATTCCTATCTGCAAAAGCTGAGAATTCCAGGCAATGACCCCGGTTTGAGAACAGCAGGCGTTCCTTTTCACTGGGGTTAATCTTCAAGGGAGCCACATTCAGAAAGAGAACAACTGAAGAAAACTCTGAACAGATAAGGTAATTACATAAGTGTGGGAGCTGAGTGTGTACGAGAATGTTCAGTCAGAGTAGGAAAAGAGACTTCGGTGCCTTAATCACACGTTAATGTTGCAATGTTCTGTTCTCCACCATTTTTTTTTCAGTGTATTACAGACAATGCTGTTAATGTGCTGTTTTATTTATTTCTGTAAAGAGTGAGATCGTGTTTAAATGCAACTTTTATAATACAGAAAAATATTTGAAAGCAGACGGGTGGTGTGTCTTCTATTTACCAATACAGTGCTGATGATGAGGGGAGATTTTTAAACAATGCAATTGTCATTTTAAGACAGATGTGTGCATGATCATATTCAGTATGGACAGTTGAGAGTGATTGTTTGTAGCATAGCTCGTTGGAGGTACATGAGCCAACGGGAAGAGGGACTCTCTGAACATAGTTCCTACCCTATATAAGGTAGTGGAAATTACCACAAAATTACCACAATAAGTAAATAAGTCAGTGAGATCGCCCATGGTGGCACACTAACACTAACACTGAAAATGTGGTATTCCTAAAATGTAGGTCTGAGGTCTCTCTAGTGATTACCCGAAAAATCTAAGCAAAGATGAGGGTTTCTGGACATTGGGGCCACAAATAAAACAAGGGAATTATGCTCACCAAAATACCACCAACCACGCATACCAACCACGCATACCAAATATGCATGTCTGGGTGCTGATATAATGCATGTCCACTGTATTATTGTTGCACATGGCCAAATCTGAATACAAGGAGTGATTATTGCTAAGTTATTTTTCGGCGGTAATAAAATACCATCAGGCCCCAAATCTCCACAAAATACCCTACACACCCCTCCGACTGACGAAGCACATCTTTCCCAATCACAAGCACTGACACTCTATTAATGTGCAGGTAGTGTGTGATGCTAATGGACTGATCATGGAAGTGCATGCCAATTTCCCGGTAAGCACGCATAATATCTACATCTATCACCAGTCACCACTCCACCGGGTCTGGCATCTGGAAAATATGGCAACACATGGCTCATCAGTGAGTATTAACTGTCACGCACATGTATGTATGTGAAACGCTGAACAACAGGCTATGACAATAAATGCCAATAACAACCATGTACACATTTTCAGGGGACAGTGCCTACTCGCTGTCACCATTCATGATGATACTGTACCGGAATCTGGCACCACCAGATGAGGTAAAATTCAATTCAGCACACCATTTGGGGTGCTAAAGTCACGTTTCCGCTCTCATAAATGCCCTGGTTGGGTTTTGCTATTTGCCCCAACAGTAGTTTGTAAAATCATAGTGGCAGCATGTGTACTGCACAATGTTGCCACTCAACGTGACATACCATTGGAAATACAGGTGGGACACTGCCCACAGGCACCACCCTTGCCCTTGTTTGGCCAAAGTGTATGTGGCGAGGCAGCACGAACCCACCGGGTGCAAACAGACTTCACCTACAAACCAGTCACTGTGGAGCACACACAATGAGGCCACATCTCAGGTGCCATTCAATGATGAATTGGGGCCTATCCAAGATGCCCATAGCAACACCGTGAGAATGTGTGTCTGGGAGAGACAAAATGTGTGTGTCCATTAGACATAAAAAACAACATGCACAAACAGTGCTCCTGATAAGATTTCTAAGTGGGAGTATTTCACTTCCTATTCTTTTAAAGTTGGAACTAAAATGATTTCTTAGGGAGTGCTAAAATGTAAGTCCAATTGCCAATGAGTGTAATTCATAAGCGAGTAAAAACATGTTCAAACTGAAAAACAGAATTTTCCTGGTAATATTTATTTCCTTGCACCTACGTATATATGGTCATAAAAAGATACATGTTAACTTCTTCCAATCTGGCAGTTAAAATACTAAGGTACACCTGTGGTACTACATGCACCACTGGGACAAACCTATCAATGCGTTATGAGGGTGAAAGCAGGGGCATAAGATTCCACATGTCTTTTCCATTTATTTTTGTTCAGAGTATTTTTACTCCCTATTGTTTTACGTGAGTATGCAACCATTTTCATGGAGTGAAAGTGGCTGAAACACTACTTATCTCTAGTGCTGTGCACAAATCACCAACACAGTCGTAGCAAATGGAACTAACAGTGTCCATGTATTCCACCTCAAAGCACACAACACAAGCAATAAAGTGCCTTACCACTGTCATATGGATGCCTACCACTATTCTGCACGTAGGCCCCAATCTAGATACACGAGAACACAAGTAGGAAGGCACAGTACAAAATGGAAATTAGCAACCAGCACATGTGAGGAGTGCCCTGGACCCCCTATGCGTGCCCCACAACAATATGCAGGTTGAGTGGCCAACCCATTCCCTGACAAGTATGCTCACAATACACATTCACATCAAAATAGACATGCAGATATTGAAAATTGCAACTGCACTGCAATAAAGATGCACATCTCACCTCACAACTTTTAACTTGTGAGCCTGCACCAGCTGTACCCTGGAATGCATGGATGTCCCCCTTTGTAGGCGTGCAAACCACCCAACTCTGATGTGTCCTGTACACGCATACAACAGCTATGTCCCTTCAATCACATCAACCATCTTCCCCCAGCAGAATGACTCTGTAGAGAAAAAGGCATCACATCCATGCATCCTATTACACTGCAATATGTGCCCCCATAAGTGCCATGGAACAAAAGCAAACACGAACTCACCAGCTACTCATCGCCATGTGTTCCTGCACTAATGCAGCCAGATCCGATCATCACCTCATGGCAGTGCAATGAAAACAACCCACACGGTGCCGCCTTACCCACCCACAACACCTACACTGCTTCCCATCCAGAAAGCAATGCAGTGAAGTACAATGTACCACTTACCCCTTGTCATGATGATGGTACATTGTGAACAAACTGATCCCGCCAGATTCAGTATGACACTGAGTGGACTCCCAAAAAGAGATCACTCAGAGGTTGGAAACCCAGGATCTCCTTGGAAGTACTCCCAGTTCCACAATATGGCATCCCCTGATTGACGAGGCAGCCGGACAGTGCAGTAAACACTGGCAGGGGAGCCGACGATGTAAAGCCCAAGTAGATTGGATGCAAACATATCAGCAATTGCATTGAAGACAGAATTTGTCAGAAGGCAGCTGTTCACAGGGGCAGCAGTCATACAGGAAGGCAGGGCACACAGGCAACTGGCATGGAAGAGACAAGCAGACATGAGGAAGGAATGAGAAACAGAGGTCAAGGACTCTGCCACACAACAGGCAGCAGGCAACAGGCAAGAGGAAGGGAAGGCAGACTTCACAACGACTGGATTGAATGGGACCAATGTGCTTGGAACAGAAGGAAGCTTTGAGATGCACTGAGAAGCTGTCAACAGTCTGCAAAATATCTGCTAATGTACCGTGCATGGTGCGTGTTCACCTTGGCAAACAACAACACATGGCCAATGGCATGTGCCTGGTGTCTGTGGTGAACATGGCATCCCCCAAATGGCCATCAATACCATGCTGTGTGTGGAATAGTCTCAGGACAGCTCCCCAAGAAGAGACCAAAGGACTATGAGTGGACGGCCTGTGTGGGTAGACATGACTTGAAAAGATGAGTGAACAGGATGCCATGCGGCAGGCACAACACATGTAAAACCTGTAAGAAAAACACTCACCCTCACTCCCATCATCCTGTGTCCCAGCACACATACAGCAGGACCTGCCACCCTCATGACAAGTCACCAAAAAATGCACTACACTGACAGCCTCCCTCACAACATTTACCCTGCAACCAGTGCCAGCCTGATTGTCTTGATAAGACAGCATGCATAGAAACAACAGCCTATCATCACCATGTGCATATGTACCCATGAAGCTGGAACCTCTCACCTCAGTATTAGGAAAAGACAAATAGCCCCACACAGTGATTTACTTCCTGCCTCAACGACACCACAAGTGCCACCCTGAGTGCCCTTGACTAACCCGCAAAATGTACACCCCTGGCTCGCATATACTGCATCCCACCTGAAACAATGTTTTTAACTCGCAAAGACATGCATTGCATCAATGTAAAGATACTCAGTAGCCATGATAACTCCGGTAGGGAACAAGGAAATAGGAATGGATCACCCAGTGTGAACATCTGGCAGTACAAATAACCAAGCCTGAGCAACCATCAACATCACAACAGCAAAACTCACAACAGAGAAATCACTGGCAGCAAAGCAAACACATTACAAGCACAGCACAACATGCACCTTGGAAACAGGTGTCACTAAGCCCTGAGATGCGGGCCCTAGTGGGGGCATTGATTTCTGGCATGCAAGCGCTGCACAGCAACTATCGGGTCTCATGTTTGCATTTGTGGCAACCATGGATGCAGGGTAGGAAAAGGACACCAAGTGAGGAGGTGATGTCATGCGAGTGGAAGTACAAGTGCGGTAGTTGATGAGAAGGATGACAGAGGGTAAGAGGGAGATTGGACACAGAGTGATGAATGCACAGCAGTGTAGAGAAACAGCGTGTGAGAGAGAGGGATGGGGAAAAGCGGTGCAAGGAGGAGACTGGCTGGTTGGGAGATGATGATGGATTTGTCTGACATCATAGTGGGTGAGGGCAGAGAGAAGGTGGCCAAGAGAGGAATACAGAGACCTGAACACTTGTAAAAGAAGCAACCTGGTCAAAGAGCCTGGATGGCACATACATGGAAAAGTAGCACATGCACTAGGCAAGGAAGGACAAAAGTGGGTGACGGAGAAGGGCAGACTGGCAATGAAAATCTGCTTGTGAGAGGCCAATCAGCAGCTTCACGTCAATGAAATAACATGCACAACCCACCATGGCATGTGATGGCTGTGAGCGTCAAGGGAAAGTTATGCCACCATGCAAACATTGATACCTGTTGATCAAGAAAAAATATGCCTTTTTCTGGTAGATACATTGGCAAATCACTCAGCAATTAAAATTGGGAATTTTCCATGTTTCTCACTCTTACGTGACACTGTATGAGCTGTGGGTATTTGTAAAAGTCCAGTAGTTCATTCCATGACCAACCCTCTAAATGTGTCCCTTCACTTGATTTCAAATACGCATTCATTCCTTTTAAGTCCATTGTCAAAAGTAAATCTATTGGGGTAGGATGTATTGTGTAAATTGCAATGTACTGTTTATTGCGCTTCGGGTAGAGTTTTCTCAAAATATCCCAAACGAACATAAGGAGGAAGCAATGGCAATGTTGCAGGTGGAGCCTGAAAGGGAGCAGAAAGATGAGGAGGGTCAATCTGGTTTGGATGATTTTTGTCAAAAGTACCAAAGGATTTGTGGTTGCAACACACAAATGAGGTGGGATTGATAAGAAATACAAAATCAGTACAAATTCGGGTAGACACCACTGAACAGTTGCCATGCAAGCCCCACTATCTATTGAAACCGGAAGCTGGGGGAGGTATTTCCATACTGATTAACTCATTACTTGATCAAGGGATTATTGCCCCTACCACAAAGCCGTTGTGTACCCCAATGTTCCCAGTAATGAAACCTAGAAAGGATGTACACATTTTTCCAAGGTTTAAGCGCAGTAAATGCAGTAGTTGTATGCACATTTCCAATCATCGCAAATCCAGCGACTACACTATACTTGAACTGACTTCAATGCAGTATTTCTTTGTAGAGAATAACACCGGCTCCAACTCAACCCTTCTCGGTGCTCCCTCTGGAACTCCAAATCATGTCAACAAAGATGTATTTGTCGATGATCTGATATTTTGTGCATTATTCTCTCCAGACAAAATATCTTGGGGTGCAGTTATATGTCCCAATTGACCTTTCTTCATGAATTAGTGAGAATCAGCATGTTTTGCGCCAATTTACCACTACACTATGTAATTTGGCCCTGTATCCTGAGGGTGTAGGGAGGCTGTGGATCATAGCACGAGTGTTATAAAGCATGGTCATTGAGTCTCGAAAGCATTTGAGTTGTGTATGTTTCTGTAATGGTTGCCTTTGGAATCCACAATAAAATTCAAAACCATTTGCATCATTAACACAACTAGTCTCGGGAGGATAGCTCAGGGGCAACGCGCTTGTCTTGGAAGCAAGACGACTTGGCGCAACACACGTTCGATCCCCGCGTTCTACGAGCAACACAAGTTCGATCCCCAGGTCCGCACTTATAAACCACTGGGTATTAAGTGCGTTATAAATAACCCATTACAAATTACTTCGGCAAAGGTCAAAGATACTTCTAGAAAATAACCTTTCCCTATATTTCAACTAAATAGCTAAGGTCATCCTTTTCCAATCATTTCCAATAGTGGTCTTGCATATGCCTCAATCATGGAGGCCGATTACTGGGAATAATGGGACCAAGTTTCTGAACACTGTCAGACCAATCATGAGAGTTGAAGCTAACCACTTGCAGTTCAGAAAACTGCTCAAGAGAGAACACTTCAAACAAGCTTTTGAATTATGATGGGTGTCATACCCAGCCTATTAAAGAATGATGGGTACGGGACTTGGCTCACATCCAGTATTTCTAGTGCACCGAACTGCCATAACAGAAAGAGTATTGCAGTAGATAATATTGCAAATAAATATATGCGGCACATCGTAATTTTTAGTTGTGATGTTACCACTCCTATGTATGGGACTTGCCCTTAGTTTAGCACATGGTGTTTGTATTTTTTTTAATGTATTTGTGTCTTTCTATTGATCATGTCTGAGGCTGTTGTCTTCAACTGATGGTGTAGCCAGGCCATTCTTTGGGGCTGTATGCTTTTCTGTTTTTCCAAGGCTTTTGATGTGGCTACCTGTGCAAATGCGAGAGGCGGGGCAGTGACTTCTTCTGACATGTGTGGGGGATTTTTCACTCTCTGCTTATTACAGAAGCATGTTTCCAGTTTTTAATTTGAGTAGTGCATTTTTTGATCTGTTGCCCCATGCACATTGTAGTCCCCCAGCTGGTGGAAGTGGTCAAGTAGAAGCTCCATTGCCAATATATGGCATTTTATGATGGATGCATTTCAATTTCTGATGTATTCATGGATTGTGCATTGGTAGGTATGATGAAGTTGCAGAATCCTTTGCTGATTGGTCCTGCACCCTAAGTATGCAGGATGTTCATATTTTAAATTCAGCTGCCTCTATGCAACCCAGAAACCAGCCAGGACCCACAGGAACATATCACACTCAATGCTTACGGAAATTAGCCGAGGGCATGGCCACCAACCCGCAACCATCTGCTATCATACACTACTCTAAGACACTTTAAACAGCACCTCTGTCATAAGATTGCAGTATCCCCCAATACAAATGTCATTCTAGCTGCACACATAATGACTCTCCTGTTCTCGCATAACAAATACAATTAAAAGACTCCAAACCAAAATTACCATAAAAAAGACTCCCTAACTCCCAAAAAACCACCTCTCATCACCCACACCACGACAACCAACCCACTATGCCCCTACCCATTCAAATTCACTAAAATCTCCACTCTGGAAACAGAAAAGATTATCGCATCCCTCAAACCATCCAATTGTAAGGGTGATTGTTGCCCAGCCCAGCTAACTAAGGATGTTGCAAGGGACTTAGCCCCCTTTATAACCAAATTGATTAACGCTTCCTTCACCTCCAACACCATCCCAAGCAATCTCTAAGAGTCTTGGGTTCTACCTCTCCTCAAGAAGCAAGCACTAGACCCTGCTACTCCCACCAACTACAGGCCTATCACCACGGTACCATTCATTCTCAAGATAATAGACACAGTAGCATACCTACAAATCCAGCACTATCTTGAAACTATCAAACTCCTAGGCACCCGCCAATCAGGATTCAGACCGCAGCACAGTACAGAGACAGCCTTAATTGATCTCAAAGTACAGATCTACCAGCTCAATGACAAGTGAAACACTGCTATGCTACTCCTCCTTGATCTGTCGGCAGCCTTTGATCTGGTAGATCACACGGTCTTGTGCGAGCACCTGGCCTGGGCTGCCCACTTTTCAAATGAGGTCATAGCCTGGATTCAGTCATTCTTGGATAACCGCACAATGAGAGTCTTCTCCACACTAACATCAGCAGACCCCATTAAAATAACCTGCGGCGTACCCTAAGGTTCTTGCGTCTTGCCAACGCTGTACAATATCTTTACCACGCCCCTATTCGACAAATTGGACAGACTGGGTGTCACATAGAACAATTACGCCGATGACACTCAGATCCTCATTCCCGTTTCAGGCAATTTTGTCTCTGATAAGGCCTTGGTAAACAAAATATACCTCATCATTCAGGCATCGATGGCCACGCATGGCCTATGCCTGAATTATGATAAAACTGAAATCCTGCTCCTCGGATCCAATGCCAATCTAAAAAAACTTAGCTCCAACTACTCGGCATTTAATATTGATGGCGAGATCATTAGAGTTGACAAAGCAGTAAAAATACTAGGCTTTCACCTTGATTCGGCCTTGACATTAATGAAACAAGTGAACTCATTAGCATCCTCTACCTCCTACACATGTAAGCTTATTAGCGCAAATAGAGCTTTCCTCGCCCAAGCCAGTTGTATCATTATCGCTAACACACTAATACTCTCCAAACTTGACTATTGCAATGCCTTGTATTTGGGAGCCAACAAAAACATCATTGACAACCTTGAAATATTTCAAAACAATGCCCTTAGAACTGCCCTGAACTTACCTTCCAAAGAACATATCTCCAATAAAAGAAGAGAGTACAAATGGCTCAAAATCTGTGACAGAATTTCACTTAAAAAGCATCACTCACCTTCAAATGTTTCAACAATGCAGACACCCCTACCCCAACTGGCAGCAAGAATAGCAAGAAAAATATCGTTCCGCCCCACCAGAACCGTCAACTCCTACTGCCTACAGATACCTAAATTTAGACTAAAAAAAAACAGGAGGCAGCAGCTTCCCAGTCAAGGCAGCCCAATACTGCAATGCTCTGCCACTTAACATTAGAGCAGACCAATCCTACTACAGCTTTAGGTGGAATATCCTCACATGGCTATGCTCCAACGACCCCCAAGATTAACCATGCCTCTTCTCAGACCAACAGATCCCATTCAATCTTACTGTATATGTGTATATTCCTTAACTGATTTGTTGAACTGCAATGTTTCATATTTATATTCTGCCTTACCCTGTAACTAAGTTTTTAAGTATTCATGTTTTTCTGTTCTCTGTTGCACCCAGTTACCTCTGGGTTTGGTGCGCCATACAAAATCAATAAACAAACAAACTCTCCAGACCACCTCTCAGCACTCATACACATGCCAGCTCAACATGGTTGACTAACAGAGACTTGGCCACCCATACCTGCCTTCTTATTGGCTAAAATGCACACACACATTGTAAACTCCTCTGATAAAGTTCCCATACCTGGACTTCGGTCCTCCGAGGGTGTTCAACCTACAGAGCGTTGGGACTATACCAATGGTGAAAGGCTGTACAAATGACTATTATGATATTCATAATGATGATGATATGATATATTTTGCCTTCTATGTATTTTTGTCCTGGATTGGTGAAGTAGAAGTTGACCCGTTTTTAAGTGTTGGCAATCATTTTTCCCATCTTCATAGCATAACAGTTTATTGAGATGCCACCCTCAACACAGAGAGTTCCTTCCTTAAACAATCAAGTCGTCACACAACAAACTGTTTAACAGATCCTTTTTTCAGCCCTATTACAGATTCATGTCATGCCCCTTGGATCCCACCCATGTGCCACCAATGAACCAAGAACCAGGTCGGTGTGCAAGAAATATATTGATAGTTATTTGAATTATAGGTAATGGAGATCACACTAAACTACACGCGTCGTCTTCTTTGTGGCACACAATTAAACCTCTTTTTAGACAAATAAATCACAGAAGTTGGTTGGGAAAAACACAAATCACAAAACTTTACTTTAACCAGATTTCAATTAAAAAAATAATCAACACTGGTATAGGGAACAAAATCAATTTACATAAGCAGTGATGTGTATTTCTGATTGTCCTGCACACTTAAACAGGTTAGCAGTTTGGTTTACAAGGTTGGATACATGAGGTCTCACTTTTGGAAGCACTTCTTCCCCAAACCCAAAACCCAAGCATCAATTACATGCAGCACCTTTCTATTCAAAGGTCAGGTCTAGGGGGTGGGGACAGTTTCAGAAGTTTGTTTTCAGACCCCCTCACTCTCCACTCGGGTCTGTGTTGGGGAAGCTGGAACGAACAATTGGGATGATTTAGGCATTTTGGATTTTCAGATCCCCCTCCCCTTAAAAGCCTGTGTTGGGGAAGCGGGGCAGTATGATGGGGATGATTTAATTTTTGGGGATTTTCAGACCCACACTCAACTTAAAGGTCTGTGTTAGGGGGAAGACAGTTTAGAGATTTTAGCTTAGTGGCAAGGACACCCCTCTTCCTAAAGGAAATTGGCGTTAACAGGAAAAATAGGATTTCCCAATTATATTACAGGCCATAGCTTTGTTAATTTCGAATGTTAACAAAAATCACCCCTTGGTGTTTTGCTAAAGGGAAATTTATTAAATTAATATTCAGTCAAATAGGATAAGGATTTACACAGTTTTGCCACACCCTCTTTCACTATAAAGGGAAAGGATTTAAGGCAAGCAGATTCCGGCAGCTTTGGTTTCAAATGGCTCAATCCTACTTACATTGAAAACCTCTGTTTAAAGTTCAGGAAAGTAAGTGTCATGGTCATGAAGTCAGGGGCACAGGCATGCAGGGGTCGCATGAACAAGAGACCTGGGTGGACACTGTCCTGGCACCTTTCGCACCAGGCTCATGAACAAAAGTAAACAGGAACATCCATTTAACACCAAAAAGCTTTTATTATGGACATAGCACTTCAGATGCATTAACCTTGAACATTCCATCCATTGAGCAGGATGCATTAACCTTGAACATTCCATCCATTAAGCAGCTCCAAGTGTATTCTTGGGTGTGGCTGCTAATGGATTGCCTTTGCATGTGCTCCCTCTCTAAGAGTGGCCGGCCCTAATGGGTGTGCCCACGATCTCAAGACATGCGCTTCGCGTTATTCTGCACTTGCAAGCAGCGTAACGCTCACTGTTGCCTGAGGTCAGATTTACCTTTGAAGATCCTGCTTCCTGGACATCCTGCTTCCTGCCAGCATACTTACCAACTTGGGGAAGCTGTTCTTACCTGTACATCTCTTTGGCGAACCAAGTATTCATCTTTACACTTTCTGGAATGTCGAAATCTTCATCTTGGCACCGCAGCACGACACGCTCCATCGTTGACAGCAGCGCCTGCAAGGAAAAACAAAAGACAAGGTTAGACATCGAAAAAACAGTCAGTTTAAGGTTGTGCTTCGCCATACTTCATGCCTTTCTTAAACCATCACTTACCTGCTGTCGAACATTGCGGTAGCATCCATCTTCCATCCGGCCGTGTCTCGCGTCTCACAGCTGCATTGAGGCCGCATTTCCATCTAAGGGAAGAAAAACGAAGAGAGACATTATTGTGGGCATGAATAGGAGCAACATATAAAGACATTAAACAGATCGAACAGCATTACAAGAGCTCAAGAAAGAATTATCAATCATAAGGAGAAGCCTAGTCGCAGCTGGACTGGACTACTCCGTATCAGGGATCAGTGATGGAACTAGATCCCATTCTACGCGCCCCTGCCAGAAGTAGCAGGATGGAGAGCTTATCTTCCAACCAACACCACCAGGCCCATCAACGACCCTGATACCAGAAAAGCCTTTTTTAGGAGGAGACCAACCCGCAGAGGGAAAAAGAAAACAAAGACCAAAGACCAAGGAACAAATAACAGATTCAATAATTTTGAATATCTCAAACAAAATTCTCACAAAGAGCCAGATGGACACACTGAATTTAGGCATTTCATTTCTTCCAATGAACAATACTAGTGTCTTTAAGGAGGAAGTCAATCTTTTCAAATTGATCAGAAAAATGGAACTCAAGGTATTCTTTGATGGTTTACCAGAACTGGGAGGAAAGAAACAGAAATCTGATTACTTAGAGATGAAAAACAAGAGTACATTCCACCCTCAGGTTAATCACCCAGTCATCAACCTGTTTAATCTCAAAACTACAAAAGATATCAAACGACTAAAATACAGCAACACTAAGAAAATGAAAATTAGGAGTCATCAACTCAAACTCATCAAAGAATTATCAGAGGATACTTCAGATACACTTAAACCAGCAGACAAGGGAGGAGCACTTGTCCTGATGGACACCAGCTTCTACAAACGAAGGCTGCCTCAGACTGCTACAAGATCAACAAACGTACATTGTCTTGGACAATGACCCTATCATGTCTATTAGCACCATGATCAAGCATACAATTGATAAAGCCTACGACGAAGACTGGATATCTGAAAGTACAAGAGATTTTCTCATTAAAATATTCCCGATCACTCCTATATTTTATGCACTTCCAAAGGTGCATAGAAATCTTGAACAGCCACACTTTCGACCAATAGTAGCGGGTACAGAAAGTATCTTTAATCCACTTGCAATCTATCTAGACAAGGCTCTTCAACCACTGGTACAGAAAACCTATACTTATCGTAAAGATACTGCACGCTTTTTCCGATTATTAAGTGAAATTCGGACAGATGAAACAGACTTAATACTATTCACACTGGATGTCAATAGTTTATATACATCAATAACCCATCAAGCAGGTATAGAAGTCCTGGAATGGTTTCTACTTAAACAGAATGAAACACTCATACACAAAGTCTTTGCAATAGAACTGATAAGGATCATCCTGTATAATAACTATTTCAGATTCAACAGCAAATACCATCTCCAAATATCAGGCACATCTAGCCCCGTTTTACGCGAATATCTTCATGTTTCAACCTGAACAGCACCATATTTTCGATAAAGAACCATGGAAAAGCAAAATCAAATTTTGGAAGCGTTTTATAGACTATATTTTTGGCATCTGGCAAGGGACGATTGAAAAACTACAAGAATTCCTATCATATATTAACAACTGCCAGGATGGCATACCTTCACACTGGAAACTGGAAATCCTGGAGTACACTTTTTGGACATACAAGTTGAAAGAAGAAACACAGAATTCTACACGAAAATCTACAGAAAACCCACGGATGTTAACAGTGTCCTACACTTTGGAAGCTTTCATCCACCCCATCTTAAAGACAATCTGCCATTCAGCCAATTTCTCTGATTGAAAAAGATCACATCTGACCCCACGGAATTACAAACAGAACAGGAAATCTTGAAAGATTTATTCAAGAAAAGAGGGTTTCCAGAAGAAACAATTGACAAAGGATTAGTATGCACACGCGCAATAACCAGAGAGGATCTATTACAGGATAAACCCAAGAAAGACACTACAAGACTAATCCACACCCTAAAATATTCCAGCCAAAGTTACCAAATAAGAAGAATAATCAACAAAAACTGGGACCTGATAAAATCAGACCCAAATCTAAACAGATTATTCCCAGACCCGCCAATGTTGGCTTACAAGAGGGGCAAAAACTTCAAAGACTGCCTAATCAGGGCAGAAAGAACGAAAAAAGCAACACACACCATATTGAGGAAACAAAAGACAGGATCACATTCCTGCCTCAATTGCCAACACTGCTCCAATCTCATCAAGGGCGACCACAGACTTTGCCACCTGTGAAAGTAAAAATGTGGTTTACGGACTTAAGTGTCCATGTGGAAAGTATTACGTGGGGAAGACTATACGCAAAGTACGTGAAAGATGGACGGAACATAAATCCAACATACGAACGGGCAACATTAAATCCCCAGTTGCTAGACACTTCAAAGAAAACTGACATAACATATCCCAATTAAGAGTAGTTGTACTAGAGGTGATTCGAGCAGCCCCTAGAGGGGGAGACTTGGCCAAAAAATTGGCACAAAGAGAACTATATTGGATCCATAAATTGGATGCCATGACCCCATTGGGCCTAAACGAAGATTTTTACTTGGGTCCATTTTTATAAAACATTCCATCACTGATACACCTACGTTTTAAACATACATCATAATCCCACGCATCAGTGTGGTCTCTCTATGGAAGTTTTTTAGAAAACCTAGGCATTTTTCAGATCCATGAAGCTCATAGGGTCTATTATCATTTAGATTGTAAGTCTCTAATTCTCGAGACAGACTTTAAGTTGATATATTGATTGTACTGACAAATGTTCAAACTATGAACCGCTTTTTTCAAGGGGCATTAAAAGATCAGCCCTTAACAGAATGTAAGTCTCTAAGACATGTTTAAATATGTATAAACCTGTGCAGTACACAAGAATGTTCTAAATTTTGAATTGCATGTCTCAATAGACACAGGATATTACACCTTAACAGAATGTAAGTCGTAATGACAGGTGAGGTATTCATGAATTTGAGGTCTAAATGGGCACAATAGGTTTACACCTCCACAGAAACCAATTTTTCTACACAACAACATGATGGAAACTTACGCTATATTCCATCAAACCACACTTCATTCCATATTTCCTGAGATTGTTCTCTATTTCAACTTGTCATAAAATAATCACTATAGTCTGAATGCATCAAATGACTTATACTTGACTTTTTTACCTTCAGGTTCTTTTACTTATCCCAGGCCATGGATCTTATATGGGCATTATTTTGCCCTTTTGATATTCCAGTTTTGTTACTCTAATCCATACCATGGACTTTAGCCATTAGAACCTATTAAAAATGTCATATACTAATGCATGCTCAGCATCCATCACATTTCTTATCATCTATGAAAGTTTGGCGTCATTTACTCTAAGTTAGTCTTCTCAGGAGTCCCCGCCTCCTCTTAAGTCCTATTTATTCTCGTGAGCATGATTTTCGGACCATTTCTTCCACCAAGGCGGTTGCTACACTTCATGACGTGTAGATATCACACATGGCCCTCCATAACTTCCTTAACATTACCTCAACGCTTTATAAACATTATTTCCGTTGCGCTCGAAATGCACGTTCAAAAGGAAAAAGAGAAATATTCCCATGTTTACATTAGTGACGTCACTTTACGCAACAACGTGGTGACGTCACTCTTAAGCGCCGCTATTTCTATGGCCATCTTTTTGCTCTTACTACGAGCACGGGATCGGACCTGTTACCCATCTCTACCGGACTCAGGAGGCAAGCCCATAAAATCCTGCCTCTGCTTCTTAATCTATTTTTTCTTACTTACTTTAACTTAGCCTTTGCTACATTTTCTTGACCCTAGAACACGCAGCATGCTTTCCCACTGAGACGCATATCTACTTGTGATACTCCTTTAAAATCCAGGCTGATGACATGACCATTTACCTTCTTGGTTACAACTTTTCAAATCACAAGGGTAAGAATCCATATTTCATGACTCCTTTCCGCATAGGTTTAGCTACTTCCCAATGAATATTCAGGTTTTTATTTTTAGGCTTAGAATCATTGTATTTAAACAATACTTTCTAGACTCAAGGTTCAAACATGATGTATTTTCGCTCTTGACAAGTACTGCTATTAGCAATCTATTCACAATGAAGAGGTCACATCACACCAGCATGGATACTCTAAGAACGACCCTATCAGGGAATAATTAGAAAGAATTATTAAAATGAATGAACTAATATCAGTCAGGACACAGTCTTTGATTTGTATGCAGCAGCATGTATAACACTTATCGCCTGGGATCAAATTAGACGACCACTCTTGGATCATTTGACAGTTTGTTGTGAAATAGACCAAACACCTATGATGTTGAATAACTCAGTGAATACTTGATCTTGTGAAATGAAAAATGTATCTAAAAATTGAACATACTGATTGATTTCTCTTTTAGAACAAATTGTAATAGTATATATTTAACCATGAATGCTTTTGGATAATTTCTTACCAAAATGGTAATAATATGTTTTTTTAAATGTCTTTTTAGATGTGATTAATTTTGTTGAATATGCCCCTGAAGAAGTGATGAATTTCACGAAACGCGTAGGGCCACCTACGAATTATTGAAAAATAAAAATACTGAAAATATCTTCACTTTGTGTTAAGATTCATCATTGAATACTATACAATGATTTTGTGTTTACTATATAATTGAATAAGTATTGTTAAGTCTCTATACACTCACTGAGTGCATGAAATTTACATTAACAGTTTGGCTCGTTCTATGAGCTTGTGAAAGTGTGGAGGGGATGGGAGTTCCTTTATTAGGAACTTATTTGGTTTGCATATATCTTACAACCCATATGCCAAGGTTGATTGTTATATCCCCTGCACCTTACATTTTCTAAAAGCATTATTTTGCTATTTAAGATCTACTAAAATTAATAAACATTTCAAAATAGGAGTGCATGGTGAACACACCTGTGGTTATCTTCCATAATTCACAGGTGAGCTTTATGGGCCGGCGTATGCTCACAGAAACTGTACTTTGTGGTGAAGGGTTCGAGAGGTACAACAATCAGAGATTGGTGAACTCACACAATCTTATCTCCATGCAGGAGCTATATCAACATGTACCACCGTTCACAGCTTTTCTACTGAAGGAGAGGCCTGAAGGGGGTGATTCAAGTTCAGGGAGGGCTGAAACCATGCCCCAACGCCTCCGCAGAGACCAGGTGAGCATAACAGTCAGTTGCATTTCAGGGCCGTCTTTAAGGATAGGACATGGGTCTGGTCACACCACTCTAAAGGATGGTCCCCAGCTGTGCACCATAAGGCCCAGTCAGCTTTTAGGCCTCCACAGCAACAGGCAGCTCCACCCCTCTTCCAAGCTCCACCCAGATGCAATTTTAGCAAATCTCTTTTGGTGTTTCCTTGCAGCTGTCAGTTGGTAATTTTTAGCAGCTCTCCCCTTCTAGCATAGTGCATCCACTTTACATGCCAGTGATGACACCATCAAGATTTCAATATTGGGCAGTGCTCTGTAAGAATTCTCGCAACAAGGTTTGGACAGTTACCCTTCTCTCTCTCCCTAAATCCAGCCTCTCTCTAAGGATTGGTTTAGGAGTTTAGAACAGAAACATTGCAACTCCCATTTGAAATTCCCTTTTTATCATGTCAACCTTTTGGCAAAAATTACCTTCATGGCAAAACTTTGTAATCTACTAATAAATGCCATAACCTATATATATTCTGCTTCAGCTAATCATGGGGAATTTAATACAATGACAGTCATTTTCACACCATGTTGCACAGGCGCTTTGCAATTATACGCCATTCATACAAAAACTATAATATTAATATACTTGCAATTTACTATCCAGATACATCATTTTACCCTCCACCAGTTCGCCAACTCTTAAATTTGTACATCTTCAGAGCAGCTAGAAACACATTTTTTCTTGCCATTACAATTCCCTAACTCGCAGGTGGATGAATTGTATTTCAGCATAATTGCCTGGAAATTATCTTTAAAATGACACATAAATAAATGCAGTATGACTTGTGGTTGCTGAGAAAAAGGCATCAGTTAAACCAGTGGGAAATCTTCATATATATGCAAATCTGAGCTCTCCGGTCTGAATGCCCTTTGCCATTCCTGGCCAGCATGTGACCTGTTATCTGAAGTTCACCAACATTTTGATCTGCAATCTTTCTATTTTCTTGTTTTTTTCTTTTTACAGAGTTCAGATTACTTTGATTGCAGAGCTCCTTCCCACATTACAGTCATGCACTGGCTAGGCCATTTGCCATTCTGTTTTTTGAAGCTGGTGGGCTGCAGGTAGTAAATAGCAGGGATGCATTATTTCTAAAAGAGTTATCTTTCCAAACCAGAAGGCCAACAGGCCCGCAGTGGAGGAGCACTTTGTGAAGTATGCCTAACAACAAGCATAAGTGTCTGCCTTGGGCCTAAATTAAATTTACATGTGACCCATGGAAACAAAGTGGCATTTTCTTTTCAATTGTTGCCACCATTTTGCATGTGAAGCATAATATGCATTACATCTTGTCAACACACACTAACAGGGTAATTCATAGAATTTCGCAGAAAAGTGTCGCAAGCGGCTGGCGCAGAGTGTCCGCGTGCGATTGTCTGCGCCAGGCGCGTGCGCCAAAACCGATTTCCGCGCACAGCGTATTCATGGATTTTAGGCTCCCAAACCAGCCGTGGTGCAGAGTATCGCAGCGACCCTGCAGAAGCGCCAGTAACGCCTCCAAGAATGCCCTCGCGCAAGGAAAAGCCATCAAAATCGCTAAATCATCGCAAAGGGCTGCGCTAACTCTGGACCAGTTTACAGGGCTGCCAAACAAGGAATGCAAAGCGGGTAACGTACATATCAGGGGTACGCGGGAAGTTTTACATGCGATTAGCCAGGGTACGTGTATGACAGGGGTACGCGTGAAGTTAAACACGCGATTAGCCAGGGTACGTGTATTACAGGGGTACGCGGGAATTTTCACACGCGATTTGGCTGGGCACGTGTATGACAGGGGTACGCGTGAAGTTTTACACGCGATTAGCCAGGGTACGTGTATTACAGGAGTGCGCGGGAATAATCACACGCGATTTGGCTGGGTACGTGTATTACAGGGGTGCGCGGGAATTATCACAGGCGATTTGGCTGGGTACGTGTATTACAGGGATGCGCGGGAATAATCACACGCAATTAGGCTTGGTGGGTCCTCACAGGTGTTCCCTGTACACCCTCCACGGCCCCTGCAGGCAGCCCACAAAACAGGGGACTACCCTGCACACCTGCTCATGTCTCCCAACCCCTACCCCCCCAGCCACCATGGGCAGCCTCCACCCGGCCCCCACTCATGTCCCCTATCACCCCCACCCCCCAGCCACCATGGGCAGCCTCCACCAGGCCCCCACTCATGTCCCCTATCACCCCCACCCCCCAGCCACCATGGGCAGCCTCCACCAGGCCCCCACTCATGTCCCCTATCACCCCCACCCCCCAGCCACCATGGGCTGCCTCCACCAGGCCCCCACTCATGTCTCTCACCACCCCCACGCCCCCAGCAGTGTGGGGGCACCCTCCACCAGGCCCCCACCCATGTCTCCCACCACCCCCACCCCCCAGCCACCATGGGCAGCCCCCACCAGGCCCCCACTCATGTCTCCCACCCACCCCCACCCCCCAGCCACCATGTGCAGCACCCACCAGGCCCCCACTCATGTCCCCTATAACCCCCACCCCCCAGCCACCATGGGCAGCCCCCACCAGGCCCCCACTCATGTCCCCTATCACTCCCACCCCCAGCAGTGCAGGGGCAGCCTCCACCAGGCCCCCACTCATGTCTCCCACCACCCCCACCCCCCAACCACCATGGGCAGACTCCACCAGGCCCCCACTCATGTCTCCCACCACCCCCACCACCCAGCCACCATGGGCAGCCTCCACCAGGCCCCCACTCATGTCTCCCACCACCCCCACCCCCCAGCCACCATGGGCAGCCTCCACCAGGCCCCCACTCTTGTCTCCCACCACCCCCACCCACCACCCACCATGGGCAGCCCCACCAGGCCCCCACTCATGTCCCCTACCCACCCCCACCACCCAGCCACCATGGGCAGCCTCCACCAGGCCCCCACTCATGTCTCCCACCACCCCCACCCCCCCAGCAGTGTGGGCCACCTCCACCAGGCCCCCACCCATGTCTCCCACCACCCCCACCCCCCAGACACCATGGGCAGCGCCCACCAGGCCCCCACTCATGTCTCCCACCCACCCCCATCCCCCAGCCACAATGGGCAGCCCCCAACAGGCCCGCACTCATGTCCCCTATCACCCCCACCCCCCAGCCACCATGGGCAGCCCCGACCAGGCCCCCACTCATGTCTCCCACCACCCCCACCACCCAGCCACCATGGGCAGCCTCCACCAGGCCCCCACTCATGTCTCCCACCACCCCCACCCCCCAGCCACCATGGGCAGCCTCCACCAGGCCCCCACTCATGTCTCCCACCACCCCCACCCCCCAGCCACCATGGGCAGCCTCCACCAGGCCCCCACTCATGTCTCCCACCACCCCCACCCACCACCCACCATGGGCAGCCCCCACCAGGCCCCCACTCATGTCCCCTACCCACCCCCACTACCCAGCCACCATGGACAGCCTCCACCAGGCCCCCACTCATGTCTCCCACCACCCCCACCCCCCCAGCAGTGTGGGCCACCTCCACCAGGCCCCCACCCATGTCTCCCACCACCCCCACCCCCAGACACCATGGGCAGCCCACACGAGGCCCCCACTCATATCTCCCACCCACCCCCACCCCCCTGCCACCATGGGCAGCCCCCAACAGGCCCGCACTCATGTCCCCTATCACCCCCACCCCCCAGCCACCATGGGCAGCCCCGACCAGGCCCCCACTCATGTCTCCCACCACCCCCACCCACCAGCCACCATGGGCAGCCCCCAACAGGCCCCCACTCATATCTCCCACCCACCCATCAGCCACCATGGGCAGCCCCCACCAGGCCCCCACTCATGTCCCCTACCCACCCCACCACCCAGCCACCATGGGCAGCCTCCACCAGGCCCCCACTCATGTCTCCCACCACCCCCACCCCCCCAGCAGTGTGGGCCACCTCCACCAGGCCCCCACCCATGTCTCCCACCACCCCCACCCCCCAGACACCATGGGCAGCCCCCACGAGGCCCCCACTCATGTCTCCCACCCACCCCCCCAGCCACCATGGGCAGCCCCCACCAGGCTCCCACCCATGTCCCCTAGCACCCCCACCCCCCAGCAGTGCAGGGGCAGCCTCCACCAGGCCCCCACTCATGTCTCCCACCACCCCCACCCCCAGCCGCCATGGGCAGCCTCCAGCAGGCCCCCACTCATGTCCCCTATCACCCCCACCCCCCAGCCACCATGGGCAGCCCCCACCAGGCCCCCACTCATGTCTCCCACCCACCCTCACCCCCCAGCCACCATGGGCAGCCTCCACCAGGCCCCCACTCATGTCTCCCACCACCCCCACCCCTCCAGCAGTGTGGGGCACCCTCCACCAGGCCCCCACCCATGTCTCCCACCACCCCCACCCCCCAGCCACCATGGGCAGCCCCCACCAGGCCCCCACTCATGTCTCCCACCCACCCCCACCCCTCAGCCACCATGGGCAGCCCCCACCAGGCCCCCACTCATGTCCCCTATCACCCCCCAGCAGTGCAGGGGCAGCCTCCACCAGGCCCCAACTCATGTCTCCCACCACCCCCACCCCCCAGCCACCATGGGCAGCCCCCACCAGGCCCCCACTCATGTCTCCTATCACCCCCACCCCCAGCAACAATGGGCAGCCCCCACCAGGCCCCCACTCATGTCCCCTATCACCCCCACCCCCCAGCAGTGCAGGGACAGCCTCCACCAGGCCCCCACTCATGTCTCCCACCACCCCCACCCCCCAGCCTCTATGGGCAGCCTCCAAGAGGCCCCCACTCATGTCTCCCACCACCCCCACCCCCCAGCTACCATGGGCAGCCTCCACCAGGCCCCCACTCATGTGTCCCACCACCCAGACCCCCCAGCCAAAATGGGCAGCCCCCACCAGGCCCCCACCCATGTCCCCTATCACCCCACCCCCCCAGCAGTGCAGGGGCATCCTCCACCAGGCCCCCACTCATGTCTCCCACCACCCCCACCCCCAAGCCACCATGGGCAGCCTCCACCAGGCCCCCACTCATGTCCCCTATCACCCCCAGGCCCCACCAGGCCCCCACTCATGTCTCCCACCCACCCCCACCCCCCAGCCAACATGGGCAGCCTCCACCAGGCCCCCACTCATGTCTCCCACCACCCCCACCCCCCCAGCAGTGTAGAGCACCCTCCACCAGGCCCCCACCCATGTCTCCCACCACCCCCACCCCCCAGCCACCATGGGCAGCCCCCACCAGGCCCCCACTCATGTCTCCCACCCACCCCCACCCCCCAGCCACCATGGGCAGCATCCACCAGGCCCCCACTCATGTCCCCTATCACCCCCAACCCCCAATAGTGCAGGGGCAGCCTCCACCAGGCCCCCACTCATGTCTCCCACCACCCCCACCCCCCAGCCACCATGGGCAGCCCCCACCAGGCCCCCACTCATGTCCCCTATCACCCCCACCCCCCAGCCACCATGGGCAGTCCCCACCAGGCCCCCACTCATGTCCCCTATCACCCCCACCCCCCAGCAGTCCAGGGGCAGCCTCCACCAGGCCCCCACTCATGTCTCCCACCGCCCCCACCCCCAAGCCACCATGGGCAGCCTCCACCAGGCCCCCACTCATGTCCCCTATCACCCCCACCCCCCAGCCACCATGGGCAGCCCCCACCAGGCCCCCACTCATGTCTCCCACCCACCCCCACCCCCCAGCCAACATGGGCAGCCTCCACCAGGCCCCCACTCATGTCTCCCACCACCCCCACCCCCCCAGCAGTGTGGAGCACCCTCCACCAGGCCCCCACCCATGTCTCCCACCACCCCCACCCCCCAGCCACCATGGGCAGCCCCCACCAGGCCCCCACTCATGTCCCCTATCACCCCACCCCCCAGCAGTGCAGGGGCAGCCTCCACTAGGCCCCCACTCATGTCTCCCACCACCGCCCACCCCCAAGCCACCATGGGCAGCCTCCACCAGGCCCCCACTCATGTCCCCTATCACCCCCACCCCCCAGCCAACATGGGCAGCCTCCACCAGGCCCCCACTCATGTCTCCCACCACCCCTCGCCCCCAGCAGAGTGGAGCACCCTCCACCAGGCCCCCACCCATGTCTCCCACCACCCCCACCCCCCAGCCACCATGGGCAGCCCCCACCAGGCCCCCACTCATGTCTCCCACCCACCCCCACCCCCAGCCACCATGGGCAGCATCCACCAGGCCCCCACTCATGTCCCCTATCACCCCCACCACCCAGCAGTGCAGGGGCAGCCTCCACCAGGCCCCCACTCATGTCTCCCACCACCACCACCCCCCAGCCACCATGGGCAGCCCCACCAGGCCCCCACTCATGTCCCCTATCTCCCCCACCCCCCAGCCACCATGGGCAGCCCCCACCAGGCCCCACTCATGTCCCCTATCACCCCCACCCCCCAGCAGTCCAGGGGCAGCCTCCACCAGGCCCCCACTCATGTCTCCCACCACCCCCACCCCCCAGCCACCATGGGCAGCCTCCACCAGGCCCCCACTCATGTCTCCCACCACCCCACCCCCCAGCCACCATGGGCAGCCTCCACCAGGCCCCCACTCATGTCTCCCACCACCCCCACCCCCAGCCACCATGGGCAGCCTCCACCAGGCCCCCACTCATGTCTCCCACCACCCCCACCCACCAGCCACCATGGGCAGCCTCCACCAGGCCCCCACTCATGTCTCCCACCACCCCCACCACCCCAGCAGTGTGGGGCACCCTCCACCAGGCCCCCACCCATGTCTCCCACCACCCCCACCCCCAGCCACCATGGGCAGCCCCCACCAGGCCCCCACTCATGTCTCCCACCCACCCCCAACCCCAGCCACCATGGGCAGCCCCCACCAGGCCCCCACTCATGTCCCCTATCACCTCTACCCCCCAGCCACCATGGGCAGCCCCCACCAGGCCCCCACTCATGTCTCCCACCACCCCCACCCACCAGCCACCATGGGCAGCCCCCACCAGGCCCCCACTCATGTCCCCTATCACCCCCAGCAGTGCAGGGGCAGCCTCCACCAGGCCCCCACTCATGTCTCCCACCACCCCCACCCCCCAGCCACCATGGGCAGCCCCCACCAGGCCCCCACTCATGTCTCCTATCACCCCCACCCCCAGCAACAATGGGCAGCCCCCACCAGGCCCCCACTCATGTCCCCTATCACCCCCACCCCCCAGCAGTGCAGGGACAGCCTCCACCAGGCCCCCACTCATGTCTCCCACCACCCCCACCCCCCAGCCTCTATGGGCAGCCTCCAAGAGGCCCCCACTCATGTCTCCCACCACTCCCACCCCCCAGCTACCATGGGCAGCCTCCACCAGGCCCCCACTCATGTGTCCCACCACCCAGACCCCCCAGCCAAAATGGGCAGCCCCCACCAGGCCCCCACCCATGTCCCCTATCACCCCACCCCCCCAGCAGTGCAGGGGCATCCTCCACCAGGCCCCCACTCATGTCTCCCACCACCCCCACCCCCAAGCCACCATGGGCAGCCTCCACCAGGCCCCCACTCATGTCCCCTATCACCCCCAGCCCCCACCAGGCCCCCACTCATGTCTCCCACCCACCCCCACCCCCAGCCAACATGGGCAGCCTCCACCAGGCCCCCACTCATGTCTCCCACCACCCCCACCACCCCAGCAGTGTGGAGCACCCTCCACCAGGCCCCCACCCATGTCTCCCACCACCCCCACCCCCCAGCCACCATGGGCAGCCCCCACCAGGCCCCCACTCATGTCTCCCACCCACCCCCACCCCCCAGCCACCATGGGCAGCATCCACCAGGCCCCCACTCATGTCCCCTATCACCCCCAACCCCCAGCAGTGCAGGGGCAGCCTCCACCAGGCCCCCACTCATGTCTCCCACCACCCCCACCCCCCAGCCACCATGGGCAGCCCCCACCAGGCCCCCACTCATGTCCCCTATCACCCCCACCCCCCAGCCACCATGGGCAGTCCCCACCAGGCCCCCACTCATGTCCCCTATCACCCCCACCCCCCAGCAGTCCAGGGGCAGCCTCCACCAGGTCCCCACTCATGTCTCCCACCACCCCCACCCCCAAGCCACCATGGGCAGCCTCCACCAGGCCCCCACTCATGTCCCCTATCACCCCCACCCCCCAGCCACCATGGGCAGCCCCCACCAGGCCCCCACTCATGTCTCCCACCCACCCCCACCCCCCAGCCAACATGGGCAGCCTCCACCAGGCCCCCACTCATGTCTCCCACCACCCCCACCCCCCCAGCAGTGTGGAGCACCCTCCACCAGGCCCCCACCCATGTCTCCCACCACCCCCACCCCCCAGCCACCATGGGCAGCCCCCACCAGGCCCCCACTCATGTCCCCTATCACCCCACCCCCCAGCAGTGCAGGGGCAGCCTCCACTAGGCCCCCACTCATGTCTCCCACCACCGCCCACCCCCAAGCCACCATGGGCAGCCTCCACCAGGCCCCCACTCATGTCCCCTATCACCCCCACCCCCCAGCCACCATGGGCAGCCCCCAGCAGGACCCCACTCATGTCTCCCACCCACCCCCACCCCCCAGCCAACATGGGCAGCCTCCACCAGGCCCCCACTCATGTCTCCCACCACCCCCACCTTCCCAGCAGAGTGGAGCACCCTCCACCAGGCCCCCACCCATGTCTCCCACCACCCCCACCCCCCAGCCACCATGGGCAGCCCCCACCAGGCCCCCACTCATGTCTCCCACCCACCCCCACCCCGAGCCACCATGGGCAGCATCCACCAGGCCCCCACTCATGTCCCCTATCACCCCCACCCCCCAGCAGTGCAGGGGCAGCCTCCACCAGGCCCCCACTCATGTCTCCCACCACCACCACCCCCCAGCCACCATGGGCAGCCCCACCAGGCCCCCACTCATGTCCCCTATCTCCCCCACCCCCCAGCCACCATGGGCAGCCCCCACCAGGCCCCACTCATGTCCCCTTTCACCCCCACCCCCCAGCAGTCCAGGGGCAGCCTCCACCAGGCCCCCACTCATGTCTCCCACCACCCCCACCCCCCAGCCACCATGGGCAGCCTCCACCAGGCCCCCACTCATGTCTCCAACCACCCCACCCCCCAGCCACCATGGGCAGCCTCCACCAGGCCCCCACTCATGTCTCCCACCACCCCCACCCCCAGCCACCATGGACAGCCTCCACCAGGCCCCCACTCATGTCTCCCACCACCCCCACCCACCAGCCACCATGGGCAGCCTCCACCAGGCCCCCACTCATGTCTCCCACCACCCCCACCACCCCAGCAGTGTGGGGCACCCTCCACCAGGCCCCCACCCATGTCTCCCACCACCCCCACCCCCAGCCACCATGGGCAGCCCCCACCAGGCCCCCACTCATGTCTCCCACCCACCCCCAACCCCAGCCACCATGGGCAGCCCCCACCAGGCCCCCACTCATGTCCCCTATCACCTCTACCCCCCAGCCACCATGGGCAGCCCCCACCAGGCCCCCACTCATGTCTCCCACCACCCCCACCCACCAGCCACCATGGGCAGCCCCCACCAGGCCCCCACTCATGTCTATCACCCACCCGCCCCGCCCAGCCACCTTGGGCAGCCACCACCACGCTCCCACTCATGTCTCCCACCACCCCCACCCCCCCAGCAGTTTGGGGCACCCTCCACCAGGCCCCCACCCATGTCTCCCACCACCCCCACCCCCCAGCCACCCATGGGCAGCCCCCACCAGGCCCCCACTCATGTCTCCCACCACCCCCACCCCCCAGCCACCATGGGCAGCCTCCACCAGGCCCCCACTCATGTCTCCCACCCACTCCCACCCCCCAGCCACCATGGGCAGCCTCCACCAGGCCCCCACTCATGTCTCCCACCACCCCCACCCCCCCAGCAGTGTGGGGCACCCTCCACCAGGCCCCCACCCATGTCTCCCACCACCCCCACCCCCAGCCACCCATGGGCAGCCCCCACCAGGCCCCCACTCATGTCTCCCACCACCCCCACGCCCCAGCCACCATGGGCAGCCCCCTCCAGGCCCCCACTCATGTCCCCTATCACCCCCACCCCCCAGCCACCATGGGCAGCCCCCTTCAGGCCCCCACTCATGTCCCCTATCACCCCACCCCCCAGCAGTGCAGGGGCAGCCTCCACCAGGCCCCCACTCATGTCTCCCACCACCCCCACCCCCTAGCCACCATGGGCAGCCTCCACAAGGCCCCCACTCATGTCTCCCACCACCCCCACCCCCAGCCACCATGGGCAGCCTCCACCAGGCCCCCACTCATGCCTCCCACCACCCCCACCCCCAGCCACCATGGGCAGCCTCCACCAGGCCCCCACTCATGTCTCCCACCCACCCCCACCCCCCAGCCACCATGGGCAGCCTCCACCAGGCCCCCACTCATGTCTCCCACCACCCCCACCCACCAGCCACCATGGGCAGCCCCCACCAGGCCCCCACTCATGTCCCCTATCACCCCCACCCCCCAGCAGTGCAGGGGCAGCCTCCACGAGGCCCCCACTCATGTCTCCCACCACCCCCCCCCACCCCCCAGCCACCATGGGCAGCCTCCACTAGGCCCCCACTCATGTCTCCCACCACCCCCACCACCCAGCCACCATGGGCAGCCTCCACCAGGCCCCCACTCATGTCTCCAACACCCCCACCCCCCAGCCACCATGGGCAGCCTCCACCAGGCCCCCACACATGTCTCCCACCCACCCCCACCCCCCAGCCACCATGGGTAGCCTCCACCAGGCCCCCACTCATGTCTCCCACCACCCCCACCCACCAGCCACCATGGGAAGCCCCCACCAGGCCCCCACTCATGTCCCCTATCACCCCCACCCCCAGCCACCATGGGCAGCCTCCACCAGGCCCCCACTCATGTCTCCCACCACCCCCACCCCCCCAGCAGTGTGGGGCACCCTCCACCAGGCCCCCACTCATGTCTCCCACCACCCCCACCCCCCAGCCACCACGGGCAGCCTCCAACAGGCCCCCACTCATGTCCCCTATCACCCCCACCCCCCAGCAGTGTGGTGCACCCTCCACCAGGCCCCCACCCATGTCTCCCACCACACCCACCCCCCAGCCACCATGGGCAGCCCCCTCCAGGCCCCCACTCATGTCTCCCACCCACCCCACCCCCCAGTCACCATGGGCAGCCCCCACCAGGCACCCACTCATGTCCCCTATCACCCCCACCCCCCAGCAGTGCAGGGGCAGCCTCCACCAGGCCCCCACTCATGTCTCCCACCACCCCCACCCCCAAGCCACCATGGGCAGCCTCCACCAGGCCCCCACTCATGTCCCCTATCACCCCCAGCCCCCACCAGGCCCCCACTCATGTCTCCCACCCACCCCCACCCCCCAGCCAACATGGGCAGCCTCCACCAGGCCCCCACTCATGTCTCCCACCACCCCCACCCCCCCAGCAGTGTGGAGCACCCTCCACCAGGCCCCCACCCATGTCTCCCACCACCCCCACCCCCCAGCCACCATGGGCAGCCCCCACCAGGCCCCCACTCATGTCTCCCACCCACCCCCACCCCCCGGCCACCATGGGCAGCATCCACCAGGCCCCCACTCATGTCCCCTATCACCCCCACCCCCCAGCAGTGCAGGGGCAGCCTCCACCAGGCCCCCACTCATGTCTCCCACCACCCCCACCCCCCAGCCACCATGGGCAGCCCCCACCAGGCCCCCACTCATGTCCCCTATCACCCCCACCCCCCAGCCACCATGGGCAGTCCCCACCAGGCCCCCACTCATGTCCCCTATCACCCCCACCCCCCAGCAGTCCAGGGGCAGCCTCCACCAGGCCCCCACTCATGTCTCCCACCACCCCCACCCCCAAGCCACCATGGGCAGCCTCCACCAGGCCCCCACTCATGTCCCCTATCACCCCCACCCCCCAGCCACCATGGGCAGCCCCCACCAGGCCCCCACTCATGTCTCCCACCCACCCCCACCCCCCAGCCAACATGGGCAGCCTCCACCAGGCCCCCACTCATGTCTCCCACCACCCCCACCCCCCCAGCAGTGTGGAGCACCCTCCACCAGGCCCCCACCCATGTCTCCCACCACCCCCACCCCCCAGCCACCATGGGCAGCCCCCACCAGGCCCCCACTCATGTCCCCTATCACCCCACCCCCCAGCAGTGCAGGGGCAGCCTCCACTAGGCCCCCACTCATGTCTCCCACCACCGCCCACCCCCAAGCCACCATGGGCAGCCTCCACCAGGCCCCCACTCATGTCCCCTATCACCCCCACCCCCCAGCCACCATGGGCAGCCCCCACCAGGCCCCCACTCATGTCTCCCACCCACCCCCACCCCCCAGCCAACATGGGCAGCCTCCACCAGGCCCCCACTCATGTCTCCCACCACCCCCACCCCCCCAGCAGAGTGGAGCACCCTCTACCAGGCCCCCACCCATGTCTCCCACCACCCCCACCCCCCAGCCACCATGGGCAGCCCCCACCAGGCCCCCACTCATGTCTCCCACCCACCCCCACCCCCAGCCACCATGGGCAGCATCCACCAGGCCCCCACTCATGTCCCCTATCACCCCCATCCCCCAGCAGTGCAGGGGCAGCCTCCACCAGGCCCCCACTCATGTCTCCCACCACCACCACCCCCCAGCCACCATGGGCAGCCCCACCAGGCCCCCACTCATGTCCCCTATCTCCCCCACCCCCCAGCCACCATGGGCAGCCCCCACCAGGCCCCACTCATGTCCCCTATCACCCCCACCCCCCAGCAGTCCAGGGGCAGCCTCCACCAGGCCCCCACTCATGTCTCCCACCACCCCCACCCCCCAGCCACCATGGGCAGCCTCCACCAGGCCCCCACTCATGTCTCCCACCACCCCCACCCCCCAGCCACCATGGGCAGCCTCCACCAGGCCCCCACTCATGTCTCCCACCACCCCCACCCCCAGCCACCATGGGCAGCCTCCACCAGGCCCCCACTCATGTCTCCCACCACCCCCACCCCCCAGCCACCATGGGCAGCCCCCACCAGGCCCCCACTCATGTCTCCCACCCACCCCCACCCCCCGGCCACCATGGGCAGCATCCACCAGGCCCCCACTCATGTCCCCTATCACCCCCACCCCCCAGCAGTGCAGGGGCAGCCTCCACCAGGCCCCCACTCATGTCTCCCACCACCCCCACCCCCCAGCCACCATGGGCAGCCCCCACCAGGCCCCCACTCATGTCCCCTATCACCCCCACCCCCCAGCCACCATGGGCAGTCCCCACCAGGCCCCCACTCATGTCCCCTATCACCCCCACCCCCCAGCAGTCCAGGGGCAGCCTCCACCAGGCCCCCACTCATGTCTCCCACCACCCCCACCCCCAAGCCACCATGGGCAGCCTCCACCAGGCCCCCACTCATGTCCCCTATCACCCCCACCCCCCAGCCACCATGGGCAGCCCCCACCAGGCCCCCACTCATGTCTCCCACCCACCCCCACCCCCCAGCCAACATGGGCAGCCTCCACCAGGCCCCCACTCATGTCTCCCACCACCCCCACCCCCCCAGCAGTGTGGAGCACCCTCCACCAGGCCCCCACCCATGTCTCCCACCACCCCCACCCCCCAGCCACCATGGGCAGCCCCCACCAGGCCCCCACTCATGTCCCCTATCACCCCACCCCCCAGCAGTGCAGGGGCAGCCTCCACTAGGCCCCCACTCATGTCTCCCACCACCGCCCACCCCCAAGCCACCATGGGCAGCCTCCACCAGGCCCCCACTCATGTCCCCTATCACCCCCACCCCCCAGCCACCATGGGCAGCCCCCACCAGGCCCCCACTCATGTCTCCCACCCACCCCCACCCCCCAGCCAACATGGGCAGCCTCCACCAGGCCCCCACTCATGTCTCCCACCACCCCCAGCCACCCAGCAGAGTGGAGCACCCTCTACCAGGCCCCCACCCATGTCTCCCACCACCCCCACCCCCCAGCCACCATGGGCAGCCCCCACCAGGCCCCCACTCATGTCTCCCACCCACCCCCACCCCCAGCCACCATGGGCAGCATCCACCAGGCCCCCACTCATGTCCCCTATCACCCCCACCCCCCAGCAGTGCAGGGGCAGCCTCCACCAGGCCCCCACTCATGTCTCCCACCACCACCACCCCCCAGCCACCATGGGCAGCCCCACCAGGCCCCCACTCATGTCCCCTATCTCCCCCACCCCCCAGCCACCATGGGCAGCCCCCACCAGGCCCCACTCATGTCCCCTATCACCCCCACCCCCCAGCAGTCCAGGGGCAGCCTCCACCAGGCCCCCACTCATGTCTCCCACCACCCCCACCCCCCAGCCACCATGGGCAGCCTCCACCAGGCCCCCACTCATGTCTCCCACCACCCCCACCCCCCAGCCACCATGGGCAGCCTCCACCAGGCCCCCACTCATGTCTCCCACCACCCCCACCCCCAGCCACCATGGGCAGCCTCCACCAGGCCCCCACTCATGTCTCCCACCACCCCCACCCACCAGCCACCATGGGCAGCCTCCACCGGCCCCCACTCATGTCTCCCACCACCCCCACCACCCCAGCAGTGTGGGGCACCCTCCACCAGGCCCCCACCCATGTCTCCCACCACCCCCACCCCCAGCCACCATGGGCAGCCCCCACCAGGCCCCCACTCATGTCTCCCACCCACCCCCACCCCCAGCCACCATGGGCAGCCCCCACCAGGCCCCCACTCATGTCCCCTATCACCTCTACCCCCCAGCCACCATGGGCAGCCCCCACCAGGCCCCCACTCATGTCTCCCACCACCCCCACCCACCAGCCACCATGGGCAGCCCCCACCAGGCCCCCACTCATGTCTATCACCCACCCGCCCCGCCCAGCCACCTTGGGCAGCCACCACCACGCTCCCACTCATGTCTCCCACCACCCCCACCCCCCCAGCAGTTTGGGGCACCCTCCACCAGGCCCCCACCCATGTCTCCCACCACCCCCACCCCCCAGCCACCCATGGGCAGCCCCCACCAGGCCCCCACTCATGTCTCCCACCACCCCCACCCCCCAGCCACCATGGGCAGCCTCCACCAGGCCCCCACTCATGTCTCCCACCCACTCCCACCCCCCAGCCACCATGGGCAGCCTCCACCAGGCCCCCACTCATGTCTCCCACCACCCCCACCCCCCAGCAGTGTGGGGCACCCTCCACCAGGCCCCCACCCATGTCTCCCACCACTCCCACCCCCAGCCACCCATGGGCAGCCCCCACCAGGCCCCCACTCATGTCTCCCACCACCCCCACCCCCCAGCCACCATGGGCAGCCCCCTCCAGGCCCCCACTCATGTCCCCTATCACCCCCACCCCCCAGCCACCATGGGCAGCCCCCTTCAGGCCCCCACTCATGTCCCCTATCACCCAACCCCCCAGCAGTGCAGGGGCAGCCTCCACCAGGCCCCCACTCATGTCTCCCACCACCCCCACCCCCCAGCCACCATGGGCAGCCTCCACCAGGCCCCCACTCATGTCTCCCACCACCCCCACCCCCAGCCACCATGGGCAGCCTCCACCAGGCCCCCACTCATGCCTCCCACCACCCCCACCCCCAGCCACCATGGGCAGCCTCCACCAGGCCCCCACTCATGTCTCCCACCCACCCCCACCCCCCAGCCACCATGGGCAGCCTCCACCAGGCCCCCACTCATGTCTCCCACCACCCCCACCCACCAGCCACCATGGGCAGCCCCCACCAGGCCCCCACTCATGTCCCCTATCACCCCCACCCCCCAGCAGTGCAGGGGCAGCCTCCACGAGGCCCCCACTCATGTCTCCCACCACCCCCCCACCCCCCAGCCACCATGGGCAGCCTCCACTAGGCCCCCACTCATGTCTCCCACCACCCCCACCACCCAGCCACCATGGGCAGCCTCCACCAGGCCCCCACTCATGTCTCCCAACACCCCCACCCCCCAGCCACCATGGGCAGCCTCCACCAGGCCCCCACACATGTCTCCCACCCACCCCCACCCCCCAGCCACCATGGGTAGCCTCCACCAGGCCCCCACTCATGTCTCCCACCACCCCCACCCACCAGCCACCATGGGAAGCCCCCACCAGGCCCCCACTCATGTCCCCTATCACCCCCACCCCCAGCCACCATGGGCAGCCTCCACCAGGCCCCCACTCATGTCTCCCACCACCCCCACCCCCCCAGCAGTGTGGGGCACCCTCCACCAGGCCCCCACTCATGTCTCCCACCACCCCCACCCCCCAGCCACCATGGGCAGCCTCCAACAGGCCCCCACTCATGTCCCCTATCACCCCCACCCCCCCAGCAGTGTGGGGCACCCTCCACCAGGCCCCCACCCATGTCTCCCACCACACCCACCCCCCAGCCACCATGGGCAGCCCCCTCCAGGCCCCCACTCATGTCTCCCACCCACCCCACCCCCCAGTCACCATGGGCAGCCCCCACCAGGCACCCACTCATGTCCCCTATCACCCCCACCCCCCAGCAGTGCAGGGGCAGCCTCCACCAGGCCCCCACTCATGTCTCCCACCACCCCCAATCCCCAGCCACCATGGGCAGACCCCACCAGGCCCCCACACATGTCCCCTATCACCCCCACACCCCAGCAGTGCAGGGGCAGCCTCCACCAGGCCCCCACTCATGTCTCCCTCCACCCCCACCCCCCAGCCACCATGGGCAGCCTCCACCAGGCCCCCACTCATGTCTCCCACCACCCCCACCCACCATGGGCAGCCTCCACCAGGCCCCCACTCATGTCTCCCACCACCCCCACCCCCCAGCCACCATGGGCAGCCTCCACCAGGCCCCCACTCATGTCTCCCACCACCCCCACCCACCAGCCACCATGGGCAGCCCCCACCAGGCGCCCACTCATGTCCCCTTTCACCCCCACCCCCCAGCCACCATGGGCAGCCCCCACCAGGCCCCCACTCATGTCTCCCACCCACCCCCCAGCCACCATGGGCAGCCCCCACCAGGCCCCCACTCATGTCCCCTATCACCCCCACACCCCAGCCACCATGGGCAGCCCCCACCAGGCCCCCACTCATGTCTCCCACCACCCCCACCCACCAGCCACCATGGGCAGCCCCCACCAGGCCCCCACTCATGTCCCCTATCACCCCCACCCCCCAGCCACCATGGGCAGCCCCCACCAGGCCCCCACACATGTCCCCTATCACCCCCACCCCCCAGCCACCATGGGCAGCCTCCACCAGGCCCCCACTCATGTCCCCCTGCCCACAGGCCCTGACAATCCTCAAGCATGGGCCTCATGGCCAGCCACCACAGCCCAAAGACACAACCAAGTATTACATGCCGCCATGATACTACTCCAATGCAAACAATGTAAATCAACACATGTGTCACACACACACACAATGGTTGCAAGTGAACCTGAAAACCCATATCATGACATGCATGAAAACAATGAGATGAAACCACACATCGAAGAATTAAAAAATCCAAATAATGTATTAATAACAACAGTAATGGCAAACAAAATCAAACAAAATACACAAGTAAAAAAAAACACAATTAAGCTGGCTGTCCCTTTTCAAATTAAAATCAATAAATGATAATCCAAAAAAATGTCTTCCAAAGTTCAACTCCATAAAAAGGAAATGAAGGGAAAAAAGAAATAGAAAACCATTGCTCCATGGGAAAAAATATTCATAGTAAAAAAAAAATCAAAATCCAAAGTCCAACTTTGTACAAAGTATTCAGGGTCCATCATCCCAACAGAAGAAATGAAACCTACCAAAAAACCTATCTAAAATGGGACTATATACAAAAGGTGGAGCAGTGTCCGTCGACTCCAAATAAAAATAAACTATAAAGGAAACCTATCAATAAATAACTATATACAATGGCGGCGGGCCAGTCCAGCCGCTCACTTAGTGGTGTTCCGGGCCAGGGCATCATCGAACTCCTCGTCTATGTCCCGGAGGCGGTCCTGTTCCATGGCCCGGAGGGTCCGCAGGGACGCCGACATGTTCACCTCCAACTCCCTGCGGATTGCCTCGAGGCACTCGGCCCGCCTCAGGGCCCTCCGCATGGAGTTCTCCGCCCTGACCATCGTGAACCGCGCCTCTTCCGCCCGCCGCCGCTCCGCATCTATGGCGTGGCCCAACCGCTGCCACACAGAAGACACTTCCCATCCAGGGTCCTCCTGCCCTCCGGTCGATGCCTGCCCCTCTGATGTTGAAGGCCCCGAGCTATCGTGGCTCCCACCTACAGCCTCCTGCTGCTGCAGCTGCTGCTCTCCATGTGCCCTGTCCGATGGTGCTTGCACATCCTCCTCCAGCTGGGGTGCAGTCGTTGATGTGGCCACCCCTGCTGGACGTCCGACTCCCGACTGTGGCAGGGATCTGTTGTCCACCAGCCTGGATGCACGGTCGGAGGCAGCTCCACAGGGCACCCAGGTGACAGATGGGTGGGAAGATGGCATGGAGGACGACTGGGGCATAGGGGGTTCCGTGGAGGAGGGGGTCGGAACAAGGTCCAGGAAACGGAGGAATCCAGCCCTGGTGAGCTGTCCCAGTGGGTCAACGCAGTCAACGAGCCATGCGAGAAGACGTGCAGACTCATCATGAAAAGACTGCAGGTCAGCTCGCATGGCCCGTTGACGCAACGCCACCCCACCCTGGACAGGCTCAACCTGGTGCAGGATAGCCACATCCGCAGGGAGGGGAAGGCCAGGTGTTGTCAGCCAATCCCCTCCCTGAGAACGGGTCTGGAGGTAGGCATCCCCGCTGGTGCAAGATGATGCAGTGACAGGAGCAGGGACAGGATTGCACACAGGCACCTCCGCGGCGGCCTGTGCTGCCTCCTGTCCTAGATCCTGCACTGCACCACTAGCACCAGTGGAATCCCCACCTCCAGACCCCGCCTCTGTCCCTTGCACGGCCTCCTCCTCCTCCAAACCCCCCACCAACCTGGATGACTCCGTGCCATCTTCTTCCGTTGGGCCCTGTGGGGTCCCAGCTGCCCCTTCTGCTGCCGAGGAGTCCAACTCCAACCTCCGCCTCTTGGACCTCCCCTCGGCAGCTGCGGCCTGGGACACGGCACCGGACTCCTCACTCCCCGACGAGATCAGAACCTGGGAGGGGATCCGGGCCTTGCGTCTCCGGCTGGTGGTGCGACCCCTGCCGATGTGCTCCACAGCACCTTCTCCGCCCTCTTCATCAGTTGACGCTGCAGACAGGGAGAAAGAAAACACAGGCATCAGGGCACTGTCCAATGGACTCATACACACATGGCAGTCATACATGAGTGGCATTGGTAAACCTCAGACATGGCATCACAATCCCCAACACACATGTCATTTCAACTTGCACACATGAGCCATACCACAGCCATATTGCAACAGCCAGCACCATCCATTCACATACAACAGCATGAGCAGCCAAAGGTCATCCACACATCACATGCAACATAGGGAGTACACTACACATGCACACGCACCACCAAACTTGCATGCATGTGTACACCTCCGCCAACTGTCGCAGTGTTCCGATCGACATCCATGTCACACCTGACAATCATTCCTCCACATCCTGTGCCATGCAAGCCCACACACACAAGCACCATCCATGTGTCACACATGAGACCCCTCGCATGTGTCACCCTCACGGCCCTGTACACCCCCCCCTACTTGCCACATAAAAATACATGTTCAACCTGCACACTCCTGGCACACCACACGCACAGCTTACAATCAGTATGCATGTACACTTACCGCTCGACTCCAGACGGGTCTGCCTCTCAAGGACCTGGACGTGGAGCGCTGGAGATATGCGTTCCAGGACCATCATCTGATCTTCCGACAAGTGGCCCCGGCGCCCCTTAGCATCCGCTGCCTTCAGGAGGTGCCGGGCCTTGTTGAGGGTCCTGGACCTGAAGTCCTCCCAGCGCTTCCTGACACGTTCGTAGTCACGGACTGCCACCTCCTCCGCGTTGATGGCAGTCACGATGTCCATCCAGATCCGAGTCCGTCCTTCCTTGTCGGCGCGCAACCTTCCGAAGAGGGCATCATACTGCCCCAGGACATGCTCCACCTGGACACCAACTTCGGTGGCAGTGAAGCTGGTACCCCTCTGCCTCCTTGGCTGGGGGTTGCCACTGGTGCCAGATGTTACAGTGCCCGACATGGCAACCCCAGAGGCAGGAGTGGGTGGGCAACTGGGTCCTGGGGCTGGGCTGTGGGGCGATGGAAAAGCAGTCGGGAGTCTTCGGTTCCAGCAGGGGTGGTCACAGCAACAGCACCCCTGGCTGATGTGCAGGCAGCAAATGGCAGGGCACGTGGGCAGCAGGCAGTCAGGCAGCAGCAGATGGCAGTTGGGAGCGTGCTCAGGGCTCTGGGGGGCAGTAATTCGGCCTTCTGGGCAGGAGCATGGTCTTCCGTGTGTGAACGCGTGGCCAGCTTGATACGGAGTGATTTTACACATGAAAATCCAGCACGTCTGCGTGTAATTCGAGGAAAGGCCCTTAGCGCGTAAGCACGTCAGCACACGTCTGTACATTCATTGGCCCAAAGGCCACCAACGTATGTGCGTCTATGAAGTCACTTGCACGTTGAATATGGCACACGTTTGAAATGTTGCGTGTAAAAAAAATGAAAGACACGTCCGAGTGTCAAAGCGTGTAATTGGTGGAAATGGCCTTAGCGCGTACACGCGGAAGTGACAAAGCGTGTAATTTGTGGAAATGGCCCTAGCGCGTACACGTGGAAGTGACAAAGCGTGTAATTGGTTGAAATGGCCCTAGCGCGTACACGCGGAAGTGACGCTGGACGTGTGGGCCTGCATAAAAGGTACGTGTAGAACACCAATTCCTTGTACGTGCTTTTCGTGGAGAGCGAGTGGGTGAAATCTGTACTTCTTGTCGTTTCACACGTGATTTACTTCACGGCGTTTCAAGTTCGTACTCCCTGTTACCTCTGACAGCTTTTTCTCTTTCTTCTCTTTTTCTGGTTTTCCTGGGCCTGTTCCCTCAAACAGCGTTCCCTTCTACTGTTGTCCTGTCTCCTCAGACAGAGTACAATTCTTCTTTTGGCGGGGGTGTTGCCAACGCGCACACGCGCTTCTTTTTCACGCTCTTTTTCCTGGCAGACGGTGAGTCACGCACGTATCTAACATCTGTGCTTGCCCCGTGAGTAGTCTACCCCTTCAGAGGTCAATCCATGCTGCGTGTGACACGCATACGTTCATTCTTGTGTTACTGGGTGCCACAGCGTAGTTCAGGGTTTTTTTTCCGCACACGTGGTCTAGGAGGGGTTGCGTGCACGTCATCTCCCTTTTTTGGGCTTCCTGTGCATTGCGTGACCCGTCATCTTTCCCCAGGGGTCACATTCAGCCTTGCTAGAGCACTAGGGTACAATTACCATCTGGTACCCAACCCCTTTGACCCCCAATTGCCCAGGACAATAGTTTACAGCCACTCCCATACGCACATTAACATCAGTGCCATGGTTGGGAGGCAAGGAATCCGTAAGGGTGGCAAAGGTGGACGAGCCACAAGTGGTGGCCGTGGTGGATCCAGTAGGGGACGTGGTCGTTACTTGCAGGGTGACCCTGTCCCCCCATGTGTGGAGGACCAGTCAAGGGCACCCATAATCCCCCCCCGCCCACCCTGGTTGAGACTGATGTGGCTGACACCATCCATGCTCAGCCCTTGTTGGACCAGCCCATTGTGGCACCAGACCTGGCTGACTCCATGGCTGACTTCCAGGTCAGCAGGCCTATGACACGTGCGCTGGTGCACGTTGATGTCATCAGGCCACGTGGATCAGGGGCAGCAAGGTCATCTGCTGCCCCAAGTAGGCAGGGTGGAGAGGCTGCAGGGGCAGCTGCGGCTCCATCCACCCCAGCTCTCACACACCCAGCCCGGACAGTGTCGGTCCTAGTCCATCCTGCTGACATTCCCCCTGACACCATTACACTTGAGCCAATGCCTGCATCAACTCCCATGCTGAGTGTGCAATCCCACACTCCTGATACAGAGTCCACAAGGGCTCCTGCCCCTAGTGTCCAGAGCGGCGTAGGACACTCAGGATCACCACCACCTTCCAAGCAGAAGAGGAAGAGTGCTCGTCCGGCACAGGCTGATGCCCCAGACACGGCTACACAGTCCGGCCCGTCGAGGAAGCCCAGCTTCACGGATGCCGAACTGAATGCACTTGTCGAGTATGTGTCCGCACATGATAACGAAATGGTCATTGTTGCAGGATCCAAGACCACACCTGCACAACGCCAGGCACACTGGCAGACCGTTGCGGACATCGTAAGTGCCCTTGGAATCGTGAGGCGCACAGCCAATGATTGCTATAAGCGCTGGAATGACCTAAAGCGCAGGGCAAAGAATAAGCTGGCCTCAAGTCATGCCGCAACTCTAGTGACTGGAGGTGGGTCTCCAGTAGAAGACATGGAACTCACTCCACAGGAGTCAGTCGCTGGGACCTACATCACAGAGGAACAGATCCAAGGCGTGGGAGATCTGCCTGATTATGAGGCATTGTCCGGTGAGTGCACATGCATGTGTGTGTCATCCATGTGCATGGTGTGTGTGTGAGGGCTTCTGTTTGTGTGCCAGGTGAGGGTGTGTGCGCCTGAGTCATTTGGGTCACCCATGTGCTTCATGCAATACATTCTGCGCAGCAGCATTTGGCCATAGCAGTATCCCATCTGCCAACAGTAGACATCTAGCCCAAGAGCATGCCAGTTGCCCTTGAAGTGTCACCTTGTCACAACATTGTTGCTTATTTTTCTCTGTTCATTCAGGCAGATTGTTTGCATTCCACCACTTTTACTAGGCATTTCTCAGTCCTCTAGTCACATGTCTGACATGGCTATGGTAAAGTGGAGTGACTTTGTTACCTGGATATCATTTGTTTAGACATGTCCCTGTGCAATTGGACCATTTTGGACTGGCAGCTCTAGGTGAAAAATCAGACCTGTTTGAATTAGAAAAGCTATTACATGACGGAACTGGACTGAATGAATAAGTGCTGCCCTCCTCTCCATCTTCACTCAATAGCAATGGTACATGTGTGTGATGGCATGTGTATTTCACCTGGCAATCACAGGCCAATGTTTGATGCCACTGCCAGGCAGCATGCAGAAAATGTGTTCATCTTCCATCTTGGTGTCATCAGTGTGTGCCATTTGCCTACCCTTCATACGCAGTGAGGGTGAATGCATGGGAGGGTTTTAGTCATGTGGGACATGTGTCAATGAAGTACTGGTTCTGTTGCTTCTTGTGTGCCATGGTGCTAATGCCTGTTTCCATTTGTTTGCTTTTATGTCTTAGCAGGGGAAGACGCACCTGATACTGCTGGGGTTGTGGAGATGGTGCAGACCCAGGAGGGGTCTGAGGCCGACCGACCACCAGTGAGGGACATGGTGTGGTGGTGGGTGAGAACCCACAACTGCTGCAGGTCGTGCTCTCAAGGGGTGTCTCTGGCTGCATCTCCCCTGAGCTGTACTCAGGTGTTGATTCGGATGATGAGACCTACGTGCCGTCGCAGGTGAGTGTTCCTGGGAGGGATTCTGTTCTGTCCCACCCACCTGCACTTGGGTCAGAACCCTCAATGGGGATGTCAGTGTTGGCAGCTACGCCTTTGGTGGTTACGGATGCAGGGTCACACTCCGCGACATCTGATCCTGTTCCTGGGCCAGCAGATCAGAGGGGGAATGCAGTCCTGCAGCCTCAGGCAGTGCCGGCACAGCAAGACGCAGTTCGCCTTGCCCCAGACAGGTGTGGTGCCCGCCGACGTGGTGGCCGTACGCCACCTGGCAATACCGCATGGGAGCAATCCATTTACGGTATGGCAACCCAACAGGCAGCATCATCAGAGATGATGGCTCAGGCCAGGGATAGGGTGGCCACTTCCATTGTCCCCCCCGAAAGGCTGATGGAGCGACTACAGCAGGCAACCGACTCCATCTGCCAGTCACACAGGGAGAACATGTTGGCGTCCAACAGGGACAGGCGGGCGGCACTGGCGACTCTGCAGGAAGCCATCTCCATAGAGTCCCAGGGCCACAGGGAAGCCCTGAGGCTGGAACTCCTTCACCTCAGGATGACTCTTGTTGAGCTTGAGGCTTCAACAAACCGAAGGACAGAACAGCAGCTGGAGCGTCTCACCCGTACGCTCTCAGCTGAGATGCAGGCAACTAGGGCGGAGGTCCGGGCATTCGGTGAGTTGTTGCATGGGGACCTCCACACACTCAACCTCCAGAACGAGACCTACCACACCCGCATGCTTGCAGCCATGGAGGAACAGACTGAGGCCTTGCGTGGGTAGCCTCCCATAGTGCCACCACCTCCGGATGCAGCTGCACAGGGTGATAATAGCGATAGCAGTGATACTCCCGCAATAGGGTAGCCGTGTGGGCCATGAGCCCATGGAGGTGTTTTTTTTTCGCAAGATCCACACAGGTGGGTTTTGGTGTGCACCCTGTCCTCGGACCTCCTGGGTGGCCTCCCCAACCCCCCCGGGGCCATTAATGGCCATTTTTTTTTTTTTTTTTTTGGGACAGTGTGTTGCCTTTTGTGGCTCCCGTGGGCATACGCTGCATTGTGGCTGGGCACATGCAGGCTTGTCATGTATTTGGTTTAGATGCTTGGGTTTTTGTCACACACACCCCTCCTGCTTCCCGTTTCCATGGGCTTGCAAAGGGTGTGCCCAAGTGACATTGACGTACATGGTGACATTGGACTCCCACTACATGTGTGGGTAGTCGAGTCAATACTGTGTATACATTCCTAGTGCATATTGCTGTTGTGTTGTACACTGCATGTTGCATTGATGTGTAACTCATCATCCATGTCTACCTCCTAATTTGCAGGTCCTTTCCTCATGTCTACACAAGGCCCTCTACTTTGGAGATGGGGTCCATGTTGGCAGCAGTGCACCGACAACTCTACATGGCGGCAACACTGTACAGTTGGAAGTGGTGGGAGTGCAGGCATTTCCAGGTGGTGAGACTACTGGTTCCTTACATTTGTAATGTCATGTTAATGGTAGTTTTGAGGGTCAGTAGCTGATAAGTGTTATTGCTTAATACCTGCTCAAGTGTGTTGTTGGTCCTGCATTACTGTGAGCATTTCAGGTGTAGCGAGTTTCAATTAGGGACACTGTACTTTGTGACACTTGTGTCATGTTGTGGGGATTACTTTGTTTACCTGCACATAGCATGACATTGCACGGTGTGTCGTGTGGCGGTGCTGGGGATGGGTTGGGTGACATGGCACTGTCCTCATGTTGCATTTTGGAAGTGGGTATTCATTTTAGCTGCATGAATGTGTATTTTCACGAAACTGCATTGGTGGTGTCTGTGTAGGTAGGGATGCACACATTGTAACACTTCCAAGTGAACAATCTCAGGCTGATATGGTTTTGACAGTTGATTCTCCAGACATTCAGGATCAGTGTCAGGTTGAGTCATCATTGATTGTAAGATGGTATGTGCCAGGGCAGTGTGCATTCCACAGGGGTGTGATTTCTATGTGAAGTAATTAGCCACTAGCTGTGTACGGGCTGCCTCCCCCGTGCCCTTTCCCCTCCCATGCGCAGCGGGCGTGCATGTGGTTGGGGATGTGGGGGCACCACCATGTCCACGGCCAGGCCCCGGCGTGTTGAAACATTGTGCAGGACACATGCTGCCACTATGATCCTGCACACTACCGTGGGAGCGTATAACAGCTGCCCGCCAGAACGGTCAAGGGAGCGAAAGCGTGACTCAAGCACTCCGAATGTGCGCTCCACTATGCCCCGGGTTGCAATGTTGGCTGTATTATATCTTACCTCGGGTGGCGTGGTGGGGTTCTGAATTGGCGTCATCATGTGGGGGCTGAGAGGGTAGGCACTGTCCCCTGTGGAGGTGGTGATGGGTATCATTGGTGGGGTTGTGACCTTGCTCAGTATCTGACATGCATGCATGTGCAGTGGCATTCATACTCACCAAGCAGCCATGTATCGCCATGCCGCCCAGCTTCTAGGTCCCGGCTTAGGGTGGACATTCGGTAAATGAAGCTGTCGTGGGTGGACCCGGGATAGTTGGCATATACTGAGGTGATGATTCCCTTGGCATTACATACTACCTGCACGTTGATGGAATGCCAGTGCTTGCGGTTCCTGTAGATGTGCTCAGATGCCCTGGGGGGATGTAGGGCCACATGGGTGCAGTCGATGGCACCTAGCACTTTGGGGAATCGTGCCACACCGTAAAAATCCAGGGCGGCAGCATGCCTTTCTGCAGGTGTTCTGGGCAGGTATATGTGCCTGAGGACTGATGGGCGTGCAGTGATGATGTTCAAGACCTGGTGTAGGCAGCGTGACTGCGTGGCCTGTGACATCCCACCCACTATAGCACTTGTCCGATGAAATGATCCAGTGGCTAAGAAGTGCAGTACATTGAGGACCTTCTCCAGGGGGCTGAGTGCTTGGGAGCACAGGGTGGGTGATGTGAGGTCATCCTCCCACTCCCTCACCAGGTCCAGTATTATGTGTGGTGGAAACCTGTACCTCCCATACACCTGGTCATCAGGCATCCCGAAAAGGCTGGTTCTGGGTGTGAAAATTCTGGCCCTGACTATCCTCCTCCTCCTCCTCCTTTGGTAGCCCACGGCCACTGCTGCTAGGAACGGTATATTCATCCTGGCGTCTGAGCTTGTTAGTTTTTTGCGCGCAAATTTATGTGTCGGGGGTCGACGTATGCCTGCTTCCTACTGGCGTACGTGTTTCTTTGCGCGTGTTGTGGGCGAGCATGTGAAACTTCCCGCGCACCCCTGAAATCCAGTACCCAGGCCAATAGCGTGTGGAAATTTCCTTGCACCCCGGAATACACGTGCGCTGATGTACTCGCGTGTGTAAGTGCCCGCGCACCCCTGAAATACATGTACATAGGCTAATCGCGTGTACGCGTACTTTTGTTCAATTACACGCGATGACACTCTGACATGCAGTCTTTCCACGTGTGCTCCAGCATCACGTGCTATGAGGGAAACACCCGTGCGGGTCACGTCACAGACGCGCTTACGCGCTGAGGGCCTTTGGTCCAATAGAATCGCATATGCGTGCTGACGCACTTACTCGCTGAGGGCCTTTGGTCCAATAGAATCGCGTATGCGTGCTGACGCGCTTAGGCGCTAAGGGCCTTTCCTCGAATTTCACACTGACGTGCAGGATTTTCACGTGCCAAATCACTCCATATTAAGCTGGCCACGCGAAAACACACGGAAGACCACGCTCCTGCCCAGAAGGCCGAATTACTGCCCCCCAGTGCCCCGAGCAGCCTCCCACGTGCCATCTGCTGCCTGCCTGCCTGCCTGCCTGCTGCCACCGTGCCCTGCCATTTGGTGCCTGCACATCAGCCATCTGCAGGGGTCCAGTTGCTGTGTCCACCCCTGCTGGAACAGAAGACTCCCGACTGGGATAACATCGCTCCACAGCCCAGCCCCAGGACCCAGTTGCCCACCCACTGTTGCCTCTGGGGTTGCCATGTTGCCATGTCGAGCACTTCAACATCTGGCACCAGTGGCAACCCCAGGCCAGAGGGGCAGATGGGCACCAGCTTCAATGCCACCGAAGTTGGTGTCCTGGTGGAGCATGTCCTGGGGCAGTATGATGCCCTCTTTGGATCGTCCCGCGCCAGCAAGGAAGGACGGGAGAGGATCTGGGCCGACTGTGTGGTTGCCATCAACGCGGAGGGGGTGGCAACCAGCGACGTCCAGAAGATCAAGAAGCGCTGGGAGGACTTGAGGTCCAGGACCCTCGTGAAGGCCCGGCGCCTCGTGGAGGGGGGCCGGGGCCGCATGAGTTCCATGCCCAGATCCTTGAAAGGGAGACCCGTCTTGAGTTGAGCGGTAAGTGGCCAAGCATTGCTGGGTGAGACAGGGCATGTTGCGGTGTGCTGGTTGTCTGATACTTGCCTGTATGTGTGACATAGGCCATGTATGCATGATTGTGTGCAGGGACATCATGGTAATACATGTGCGACCAGTGATGTGTGAACCACATGATTGTTGCATGTGTTTAAATGCGACATGGGGAGCCCTATGCAGATTTTACACATGAGAGCATGCCAGTCTCTGTTCCTGGACATGGGTGGGGGTGAGGGATGGGTGCTGATGCCAGGTACATATATGGTAGCCATGTCTGTGTGCCTGACCTGCGTGTCTGTGACTTGTGAATGCCATGGATGCATGACACATGTGTGCGACAATGCACAGATTCACTGATGCAGCCTAGTTATCCTTGTATCCGCTGTGTTTGGGGTGTATGAGGCCCGATGGATGTGACTGAGGTGAAGTGTGTGCATGTGATAGGCATGACCCATGATGCATGTGAGTTCCATATCATTGTATGTTTCAAGAGTCAATTGGACATGTATGGAAATGTCCATGGCATGCACCATGCCTGTTACTGTGTGTGTTTTGCCTGGACTGACCCATGTGTTGTGGAGGGACATGATGGAAGTGTACTTTGACAGTGGTACGCATCTGCTATTGCTTCCTGTTTAGGGGACCATTGTACAGTACCCTGATGCTTGTGTTCTATGTCTCCCTCTACGCAGCGGCTAGTGAAGAAGAGGGCGGAGACGGCGCTGTGGAGCAAGGCAGCGGGGATGCCCCCACGGCTGCAGCGGAAGGGGTGGGTGAGCCCCCACAGGGGCCTGCTACGGCGGAAGACGGTGAGGAGCCATCCAGGTTGGTGGTTTCCACAGAGGAGGAGGAGGCCGCCACTGAGGCACACATGGGGCCTGGTGGGGGCATCCCTGCTGGTGCAAGTGGTACAGTCCAGGGGCAGGGGCAGGAGCCAGCACAGGTCACCGTGGAGGTGCCTGTGCATGTCGCTGTCCCTGACCATGTGAGTGCATCACCATGCACCAGCAGGGATGCCCCGTCCCAGGCCCGTCCGCAGGTAGAGAGGATGTCCATGTCACCTGACTCCCCTCCACCTGTGGACAAAGGGACCCGTGGCCGTATGGAGAAGGTCTTGATTGGGGTCGCGATGCGCGCGGGTGCAATTCGTGATGACGTGCGTGCTTCCCGGGAGGAGCACGCACGTCATCACGAAGAGCACCGTGACGACGTGGCCCAATTGGGATCTTCCATGTTCGGGGGTTTCCTGCATGTGTCGGCCTATCTGGCGGCCCTCTCCTCCTCTGTGGAGGCTATAAACCGGTCGTTCTCCTTGCCGTCTTCCGGCCCAGATGCCACCAGGGCCCCTGTGGACCTGCCCTGACCAATGCACCCAACTTGGTGGGGATCCCATCCCTGCCACCGTCGGGAGTCGGAGGTCCAGCAGGGGTGGACACCACAGCAACTGTACCCCAGCAGATGGAGAATGTGCCGGCATCATCAGGCAGGGCACGTGCACAACGGCGTTGGTGGATTCCATCAGCCTGGATGCCGTCGTGCTGGCAGAGGCAGTTGCGTCGGAGGCAGCAGCAGAGTCAACGTGGGAGGCATCATGGATCGGGGCCATCAACATCGGAGGGGCAGGCATCGGCCGGAGGGCAGGAGGACCCAGGACAGGAAGTGTCTTCCGTGGGGCTGTGGTTGGGCCAGCAGATAGGTGCGGAGCGGCGGCGGGCGGAAGAGGCGCGGCTCACGATGGTCAGGGCAGAGAACTCCATGCGGAGGGCCCTGAGGCGGGCCGAGTGCCTCGAGGCAATCCGCAGGGGGTTGGAGGAGCAGATGGCGTCGTCCCTGCGGACCCTAGGGGCCATGGAACAGGACCGCCTCCGGGACATAGACGAAGAGTTTGATGATGCCCTGGCCTGGAACACCACGGAGTGAGCCGCTGGACTTGCCCGCCGCCTTTGTATATAGTTCTTTAGTTTTAGGTTTCCATTGTTTCTTCTTATGATTTGGAGTCGACGGACACTGCTCCACTTTTTGTATATGCTTGCATTTTAGTTAGGGTTTTTTGTAGGTTTCCTTTGTTCAGTTGGGCGCATGGACCCTTGGATGTTTTGTACATAGTTCTTCATTGGATTGTTTTATTTATTTATTTTGTATTTATTCACTATGGAGCAATGGTCTTTGCATTTATTTTTCTCTCTCGGATTGATTTTATTTTTAATGTGACTTTGGACAACATTTTTTTGGATTTGGATTTGTAGTTTTGATTTTTTTGGACGGACATGCAGCTTATCTTTTTTCATTGCCATTGTAGTTTGTTTCATTTTATTTGCATTCATTTTTTTTAATACAATTTTGTTTTCATACTTCACTGTGTGGTATCATCTCATTGGTTTCATGCATGTCATGTTGGGTGTTTTCCCATTCAATTGCAACCATTGTGTGTGACGGACATGGGTTCATTTGCTTTATGAACATTGGGGGTGTAACATGTAATTTCCATTTCCATGTGGGTGAATGGGTTACTTGGTAGGGCCTTTTGGCTGTGGAGGCTGACCATAATGCACATGATTGGGGATTGTGAGGACCTGGGTGCAGGGGGACATGAGTGGGGGCCTGGTGGAGGGTGCCCTGCATTGCTGGGGGGTGGGGGTGGTGGGAGACATGAGTGGGGGCCTGGTGGGGGCTGCCCATGGTGGCTGGGGGGTGGGGGTGATAGGGGACATGAGTGGGGGCCTGGTGGGGGCTGCCCATGGTGGCTGGGGGGTGGGGGTGGTGGGAGACATGAGTGGGGGCCTGGTGGAGGGTGCCCCTGGATGCTGGGGGTGGGGGTGCAGGGGAACATGAGTTGGACATGAGTGGGGGACTGGTGGAGGGTGCCCTGGATGCTGGGGGGTGGGGGTGCAGGGGGACATGAGTGGGGGCCTGGTGGAGGGTGCCCCTGGATGCTGGGGGGTGGGGTGCAGGAGGACATGAGTTGGACATGAGTGGGGGCCTGGTGGAGGGTGCCCCTGGATGCTGGGGGGTGGGGGTGATAGGGGACATGAGTGGGGGCCTGGTGGAGGGTGCCCTGCACTGCTGGGGGTGGGGGTGCAGGGGGACATGAGTTGGACATGAGTGGGGGCCTGGTGGAGGGTGCCCTGCACTGCTGGGGGGTGGGGGTGCAGGGGGACATGAGTGGGGGCCTGGTGGGGGCTGGCCATGGTGGCTGGGGGGTGGGGGTGGTGGGAGACATGAGTGGGGGCCTGCCCATGGTGGCTGGTGGGTGGGGGTGGTGGGAGACATGAGTGGGGGCCTGGTGGGGGCTGCCCATGGTGGCTGGGGGGTGGGGGTGATAGGGGACATGAGTGGGGGCCATGTGGGGGCTGCCCATGGTGGCTGGGGTGTGGGGGTGGTGGAAGACATGAGTGGGGACCTGATGGAGGGTGCCCCTGCACTGCTGAGGGGTGGGGGTGGTGGGAGACATGAGTGGGGGCCTGGTGGAGGGTGCCCCACACTGCTGGGGGGGTGGGGGTGGTGGGAGACATGAGTGGGGTCCTGGTGGAGGGTGCTCTGCACTGCTGGAGGGTGGGGGTGGTGGGAGACATGAGTGGGGGCCTGGTGGAGGGTGCCCCTGCACTGCTGAGGGGTGGGGGTGGTGGGAGACATGAGTGGGGGCCTGGTGGAGGGTGCCCCACACTGCTGGGGGGGTGGGGGTGGTGGGAGACATGAGTGGGGGCCTGGTGGAGGCTGCCCATTGTGGCTGGGGGGTGGGGGTGGGTGGGAGACATGAGTGGGGGCCTGGTGGGGGCTGCCCATGGTGGCTGGGGGGTGGGGTGATAGGGGACATAAGTGGGGGCCTGGTGGAGGCTGCCCATGGTAGCTGGGGGGTGGGGGTCGTGGGAGACATGAGTGGGGGCCTGGTGGAGGCTGCCCCTGCACTGCTGGAGGGTGGGGGTGATAGGGGACATGAGTGGGGGCCTGGTGGGGGCTGCCCCACACTGCTGGGGGGGTGGGGGTGGTGGGAGACATGAGTGGGGGCCTGGTGGAGGCTGCCCATTGTGGCTGGGGGGTGGGGGTGGGTAGGAGACATGAGTGGGGGCCTGGTGGGGGCTGCCCATGGTGGCTGGGGGGTGGGGTGATAGGGGATATGAGTGGGGGCCTGGTGGAGGCTGCCCATGGTGGCTGGGGGGTGGGGGTCGTGGGAGACATGGGTGGGGGCCTGGTGGAGGCTGCCCCTGCACTGCTGGGGGGTGGGGGTGATAGGGGACATGAGTGGGGGCCTGGTGGGGGCTGCCCATGGTGGCTGGGGGGTGGGGGTGGTGGGAGACATGAGTGGGGGCCTGGTGGAGGGTGCCCCTGCACTGCTGAGGGGTGGGGGTGGTGGGAGACATGAGTGGGGGCCGGTGGAGGCTGCCCATGGTGGCTGGGGGGTGGGGCTGATAGGGGACATGAGTGGGGGCCTGGTGGAGGGTGTCCCTGCACTGCTGAGGGGTGGGGGTGGTGGGAGACATGAGTTTGACATGAGTGGGGGCCTGGTGGAGGATGCCCTGCACTGCTGGGGGGTGGGGGTGGTGGGAGACATGAGTGGGGGCCTGGTGGAGGGTGCCCCTGGATGCTGGGGGGTGCGGGTGGAGGGGGACATGAGTTGGACATGAGTGGGGGCCTGGTGGAGGGTGCCCTGGATGCTGGGGGGTGGGGGTGCAGGGGGACATGAGTGGGGGCCTGGTGGAGGGTGCTCCTGGATGCTGGGGGGTGGGGGTGCAGGGGGACATGAGTTGGACATGAGTGGGGGCCTGGTGGAGGGTGCCCCTGGATGCTGGGGGGTGGGGGTGATAGGGGACATGAGTGGGGGCCTGGTGGAGGGTGCCCTGCACTGCTGGGTGGTGGGGGTGCAGGGGGACATGAGTTGGACATGAGTGGGGGCCTGCTGGAGGGTGCCCTGGATGCTGGGGGGTGGGGGTGCAGGGGGACATGAGTTGGACATGAGTGGGGGCCTGGTGGAGGGTGCCCTGCACTGCTGGGGGGTGGGGGTGCAGGGGGCCATGAGTGGGGGCCTGGTGGAGGGTCCCCCTGGATGCTGGGGGGTGGGGGTGATAGGGGACATGAGTGGGGGCCTGGTGAAGGGTGCCTCACACTGCTGGAGGGTGGGGGTGCTGGGTGACATGAGCAGGTGTGCAGGGTTGTCCCCTGTGGTGTCGGCTGCCTGCAGGGGCCGTGGAGGGTGTACAGGGAATACCTGGGAGCACACAGCCAAATCGCGTGTAGAATTTCCCGCGTACCCCTGAAATACACGTACCCAGCCAAATCGCGTGTGGAATTTCCCACGCACGTACCCGGCCAAATTGCGTGTGGGACTTCCCGCGCACCCCTGAGATCCACGTACCCAGCCAAGTCGCATGTGGAAATTCCCGCGCACGTTCCCGGCCAAATCGCGTGTGGAACTTCCTGCGCACCCCTGAAATCCATGTACCCTTCCAAATCGCGTGTGAGACTTCCCGCGCACCCCTGAGATCCACGTACCCAGCCAAATCGCGTGTGGAAATTCCCGCGCATGTACCCGGCCAAATCGCGTGTGCAACTTCCCGCGCACCCCTGAAATCCACGTACCCTGCCAAATCGCGTGTGGGACTTCCCGCGCACCCCTGAGATCCATGTACCCAGCCAAATTGCGTGTGGAAATTCCCGCGCACGTACCCGGCCAAATCGCGTGTGCAACTTCCCGCGCACCCCTGAAATCCACATACCCTGCCAAATCGCGTGTGGGACTTCCCGCGCACCCCTTAGATCCACGTACCCAGCCAAATCGCGTGTGGAAATTCCCGCGCACGTACCCGGCCAAAACGCGTGTGGAACTTCCCGCGCACCCCTGAAATCCACGTACCCTGCCAAATCGCTTGTGAGACTTCCCGCGCACCCCTGAGATCCACATACCCAGCCAAGTCGCGTGTGGAAATTCCCGTGGACGTACACGGCCAAATCGCGTGTGGAACTTCCCGCGCACCCCTGAAATCCACGTACCCTGCCGAATCGCGTGTGAAAGTTCCCGCGCACCGCGCACCCCGCAATACACGCACACGTTATTTTTCAGTCAGCGGGTGTCCGTGTTTGTGGGTACCCCTTTGCACGTCATTTGTCCTGGAGGGCCACAGTATAGGACATTCATCATAGCTGTATATAGGTGCTATTTGTTGGCGCACCTTTTGGCGCACATTTATTACAGGTGCAGAGACGCTACCGCCTGCTTTCTTGTGGCGGTCGTGTTTGTGCCTGTGCGTTGGTTTGACCGTGCGCTTTTTTGCCCTATTCGATTCCATGAATACGTGTTGTAGGCGAGCGTGTGGGCGTTCCGCGCACTTGCACCCTGTACTTCCCCCGTGACGCCCACATTTAGGCAAGTTGTTCCCCATTCCGAGTGTTACGCCCCGTGTTCGCCTACTTTTGTTGTGTGCGCCGCGCTATGTGCGATTTTCGCTGTGGCCTGTGCGATTTTCGCTGTGACCTGGCGCACGCCGTTAGATGGCCTGTGCGTCAACGTGCGCCGTGCACTTTTTTAGCGCACATCCGATGGTTTTCTTGCGCACGCCCTTCCATGAATCGATGTGCACTGCTTTTCGTGCGATTTTCGCACTTGCACTGCGATTTTCACTATTCCACTGCGAATCGCACATTTTTGGACACTTGCGCCGCGCTAATTATTCCATGAATCGGCCTGTAAGTCTTTTCCCTGATATCCTTATGTTAGCAGGGAAAAATGTTTCTCATGTCTTGCTTTAAAACTGCAAACAAACATGCTATCATGCTATTTTAATGTCAGTTTTTGAAAATCCTGCTTTTCATGTAAACGGGGGCTTTGAATTTCTTCTGCTACTGTGAATTAAAAGGCTGCTTTTCAATTCGATCTTCTCTTTTGTAATGACGGATAGGCCTTTCGATTTGCAATGCTTGGTCTTTTCACATAGCACTTCCTTGTGCTACTTGCAGAAACCCCACAGTCTGCCTTAATAGGCCCATTTTCAGTGTGAAGTTTTTTTTTTTTAAGTCTGACAGGTCATTTTGCCAGTGGGACCTTCAATTCTGATAGTTGGGCCCTTTGATTAAACCTCCCAATAGTCACACCTGACACTAATGTTGTACGTTGCTGCCAACATAGACCAAATATCAGGCACATTCCAACAAAAATATGACAATGAAGGGAGATACTTACCACATTACTGGATCTGAAAGTTTGCAGAGCTGTGGTTACTTAAAAATATCAAATGGTCCAAAATTCAGGTGCAAGCACTGCAGTTCTAATTTTGGAAGAAGCATTGAGGTAACCCATATCACCACGTATGAGCAGTGGAATCTTGTACAACACTGGGGAACATTGTGTTTTTAAATCAGATAATCTTTGAAAGTGGTCTTGAGTTTATGCCAAATAATTTGTGCAGATGTCATGTTGCAGCAGTTACCAATGTCTTTGCAGGACAGTGCATAGTTGTGAAATTTCTCTAGAACTTAAAGTAATACATCTCTTATATTCTTGCATTGTTGAACATGTTGAACATGTTGAAGTGTGGTTAAGAATGATGACCTCTACAAATGATCTTTTTAGTTTTTTTTAAGGATTACATTATGAAAATTGCATGTACAGAACAATCTTTTGGTTGAGTAGCATTTCACTGTCAGCACATGTAGGGGAATCAGAAGAAGTGGATATATGATAACTGTTCCTCAAATATGAGGTAAATACCTGGTGTATGAGGCTGTACTTGGAACCATGAGTTTGTATTTGTGCAAACGGTGGCACTACCTGGTGAAGTATGCTTCTTACGCATGATGGCTGTGCATGTGAGGTATCACTTGGTCATGTGAGGATTTATCTTTGTGTGTGGGACTGCACCTTGGCATAGGAGGATATGTATTGTAAATATAGCATTTATGAAACTGGGTACATGAAGTTGCTCCTGGCTTCAGGTTGCAGTAACAGAAGATCAGAGACTTAACCTACTTATGAGGTTTGACCTGAGCATAGCCTATGGTATCAGCACCCAAGAATGAGAACTTTAGGTGGCATGTGAGGCTTCACTTACCAAAGTGAGCATGCAGCTGTGCATAAAGAGTTCTGCTACTCCAGATAAGACGATATCAGCGGATACAATGATTCAAACTGGGCCTGTCTGTCTTCACGTAGCAAACATTTAAGTCTATTGGTTGTGTGAATGTTTTTTTAATTCGGTCTCAGTGAGGGAGTGCTAAACGGAGAACGCATGAAATAATTTTTCCAAAAATATTCAAATGTAAATGGAATCAAGTTGACTACTGGTGTCTGTGGCCTAAAAGGGGTTTTCCCTTTATCAATTTCTTTCTCAATATAAAAATTGCCACGTATAGACTAATTGCTGTGCAACAAAAACCAGTATGCCGACCACCTGATAAAGATCAAAAGCAGAAATGTTCACATAATTTCTAAAGCAATTTGTGCTCAGTACAACTCGATTAGCAAACGAGAAGAAGGGCGGTATTATTGACACAGCTGTCCGCGGACTCAGGGAAATTGGCTGGCAGCATTGCCATATTTCTTTCTGTGGCTTTTCCTGTGTATCGCTGCCTTCAGAGCTCGCCTTGTGTTCCAGAAACTAATAGCAAATGTCTATAAATGTAACCTCTTCGTGTTTGCAGCCTGTGCAAGTTAATTTATCTAACAGATGCACCCAGATGAAATGATCAGGTTGAGGGGCTTTTTTGGCCGCTGTACCATGTGATAAATGTCAGTATCGCAGCCCTTTAGCTTATTTGGGTTGAGTGCAAAACAAATGATGACTTCGGTCTGGAAGTTCAAGTGCCATGCATACTGACAATATGCGGGTCGATTCATGGAAATAATGTGCGCTGAAATTTTCGGCGCATGCGTGCAAAAGCATGCGAATCGCAGTGCCAGTGCGAAAATCGCAGCGAAACCCGCGCAAAGCGATTCAAGGTAGTACGTGCGCGAGGAAATTCCAGGATGTGCGCCAAAATACTGTGTGGCGCACACTGGCGCACACGTCCTCAAACCGCGTGCGCTAAGCGCACAGCGAAAGCGCACATAGCGCGGCGCACACAACAAAAGTAGGCTTAACACAGGGCGTGAGATGCGGAATGGGGAACAACACGTGAAAATGAGGGCATCACGGGGGAAGTACAGGAGGCAAGTGCGCGGAACGCCCACACACTCGCCTACAACACGTATTCATGGAATCGAATAGGGCAAACCAGCGCACGGGCAAAGACGCGCACAGGCCTAAACACGTCTGCCACACGAAGTCAGGTGGTAGCGTCCCTGCGCATGAAAGAAATGTGCGCCAAAATGTGCGCTAACAAAAAGGACGTATATACAGCCATGATGAATGTCCCATTCTGTGGCCCTCGAGGACAAATGACGTGCAAAGGGGTACGCGACAAACACTGACACCCGCTGTGTGAAAAATAGCGTGTGCGTGTATTTCGGGGGTGCTTGGGAAGTTTCACACGCGATAGGCCTTGGGCGAGCGGGGTAAGTGTATTTCAGGGGTTCGCGTGAAGTTTCACACGCGATTGGCCTTGGGCGAGCGGGTACGTGTAAATCTGGGGTGCGTGGGAAGTTTCACACGCGATTGGCCTGGGTACGTGTATTTCAGGGGTGCGCAGGAAGTTTCACACGCAATTTTGCTGTCAGAGCGGGGAACGTGTATTTCGGGGGTGCGCGGGGAGTCCTATACGTGAATTGGCAGTGTGGGTCCCCCCAGGTGTCCCCTCTACCCTCTCCATGACCCCTGCAGGCAGCCCACACCACAAGGGACTACCCTGCACCCCTGGTCATGCTCCGCAGGCAGCCCATCCACCATGGGCATGCCCCCCAGCCAAGGCACATGTCACCTTGCAATGTGATCAACAACTCATGTCCCCCTGCACCCCCACCCCCCAGCAGTGCAGGGCACCTGCCAGCAGGCCCCCACTCATGTCCCCTTGCACCCCCACCCCCAGCAGTCAGGGGCCCCTGCCAGCAGGCCTCCACTCATGTCCCCCTGCACCCCCACCCCCCAGCAGTCAGGGGCACCTGCCAGCAGGCTCTCACTCATGTCCCCCTGCACCCCCACCCCCAGCAGTCAGGGGCACCTGCCAGCAGGCCCCCACTCATGTCCCACTCATGTCCCCCTGTACCCCAACCCCCCAGCAGTCAGAGGCACCTGCCAGCAGGCCCCCACTCATGTCCCACTCATGTCCCCCTGCACCCCCACCCCCCAGCAGTCAGGGGCCCCTGCCAGCAGCCCCCCACTCATGTCCCCCAGCACCCCCACCCCCCAGCAGTCAGGGGCCCCTGCCAGCAGGCCCCCACTCATGTCCCCCAGCACCCCCACCCCCCAGCAGTGAAATGGCGATTCCATGACACAAACCAAAAGTCAACTATGTACATCAACACATGTCCGCCACACGAAGGCAGGCGGTAGCATCCCTGCGCATTAAAAAAATGTGCGCTATCAAAAAGCACGTATATACAGCTCTGATGAATTTCCCATACTGTGGCCCTCCAGGACAAATGACATGCAAAGGGGTACGCGACAAACACGGACACCCGCTGTGTCAACAATAGCGTGTATTTTGTGGGTGCGCGGGAAGTTTCACATGTGATTGTGCCTGAGTGAGCGGGGTACGTGTACTTCAGGGGCTCGTGGGAAGTTGGGCTCGCGGGAAGTTGGGCTTGCGTGAAGTTTTACACGTGATTGGGCCTGTGCGAGCGGGGTACGTGTAAATCTGGGGTGGGCGGGAAGTACAGGAGGCAAAAGCGCGGAACACCCACACGCACGTGCGCTAATCCGGAAACACGTATGCCGGCAGGAAGCAGGCGGTCGTGGACCCGCGCAGCATAAAAGTGCGCGCAAACAACAAGCAAGCTCAAACACCAGGATGAACATACCGTTCCTAGCAGCAGTGGTCGTGGGATACCGCAGGAGGAGGAGGAGGATAGTCAGGCCCAGAATTCTCACACCCAGAACCAGCCTTTTTGGCATGCCTGATGACCAGGTGTATGGGAGGTACAGGTTTCCACCTCAAATAATACTCGACCTGGTCAGTGAGTGGGAGGATGACCTCACATCACCCACCCTCTGCTCCCAAGCACTCAGCCCCCTGGAGAAGGTCCTCAATGTACTGCACTTTTTTGGCCACCGGATCATTTCAGCGGACAAGTGCCATAGTGAGGGGGGTGTCACAGGCCATACAGTCACGCTGCCTACACCAGGTCTTGGCCATCATGACTACACGCCCATCAGTGCACAGGCACATATACCTGCCCAGAACACCTGCAGACAGGCAGGCTGTCGTCCAGGATTTCTGCGGGGTGGCACAATTTCCCAAAGACCTAGGTGCCATTGATTGCACCCATGTGGCCCTACGTCCCCCCAGGGCATCAGAGCACATCTATAGAAACCGCAAGCACTGGCATTCCATCAATGTGCAGATAGTATGTGATCCCAAGGGAATCATCACCTCAGTATATGCCAACTATCCAGGGTCCACCCACGACCGTTTCATTTACAGAATGTCAACCCTAAACCGGGAACTAGAAGCTGGGCGGCATGGCGATACATGGCTGCTTGGTGAGTATAAATGACACAGCACATGCATGCATGCCAGATACTGAGTAATGTCACAACCCCACTAATGATACCCATCACCACCTCCCCAAGGGACAGTGCCTACCCTCTGAGCACCCACATGATGACGCCAATTCGGAACCCCACCACGCCACTGAGGTAAGATACAACACAGCCCATATTGCAACCCGGGGCATAGTGGAGCGCACATTCGGACTGCTTAAGTCACGCTTTCGCTCCCTTGACCGTTCTGGCGGGCAGCTGTTATATGCTCCCCCAGTAGTGTGCAGGATTATAGTGGCAGCATGTGTCCTGCACAACGTTGCAACACGCCGGGGCCTGGCCGTGGACATGGTGGTGCCTCCACATCCCCAACCACATGCACGCCCGCTGCGCATGGGAGGGGAAAGGGCACGGGGTGAGGCAGCCCAAACACAGCTGGTGGCTAATTACTTCACTTAGAATCACACCCCTGTGGAGTGCACACAGCCCTGCCACATACCAGCTGACAATCAATGATGATGACATGAGGGACAGTCAACTGTCACAACCATACCATCCTGAGATTGGTCACCTGGAAGTGTCACAATGTGTGCATCCCTACCTACAGAAACACCACCAATGCTGTGTCATCAAAAGACACATATGCTGCTAAATGCATGACCCCCTTGCAAAATACAACATGAGAACAGTGCCATGTCACCCAAACCCTCCCCAGGACCGCCACCCAACACACCATGGCATGTCATGCTATGTGAGAGCAAACAAAGCAATCCCAAAAACCTGACACAAGTGTCACAAAGTACAGTGTCCCTAATGGAAACTGGCCACACACAATATGCTCCTAGTAATGTTGAACTAACAACACACATGACCAAATACTTACCAACTAAACAATGCATCTAGACAAGTTCAAACATTTCTAAAACATGACAGTACTAAGTTAAAGTAGTCGTAGTCATACAACCTAAATATGCCACTACATCGCCCCCTTCAAACTGTAGTCTTGTAGCCTTCAAAACTGGTCTGTGTACTGCATACAACATGAACTCCATCTCCAAAGTAGACGGCCTTGTGAAGACATGAGGAATGAACCTGCAAATTCAGAGAGAGACATGGAAGCAAAATCATACATTAATACACCATGCAGTGTACAATACAACAACAATATACACAAGGAATGTCTACACAGTATTGACTACAGAATGCCCACACAGCTCATGGGAGCCCAACGTCACTGTGTACATCACTGTCACTTGGTCACACCCTTTGCAAGCCCATGGAAACGGGAAGCAGGAGGGGTGTGTGTCTCATGAACCCAAGCATCTAACCCAAACTCTGGACAAGCCTGCATGTGCCCAGCCGGAATACAGTGGATGCCCACAGGAGCCACACAAGGCAACACACTGTCAAATTATTTTTTAAAAAAATCAAAATTCAAAAATCAAAATTCAAAATTCAAAAATGGGGGCCGGAGGTGGGGGGGGCACCCAGGAGGTCTGAGGACAGGGTGCACACCAACAGCCACCTGTGTGGATGTTGGGAAAAAAAAAACACCTCCATGGGCTCATGGCCTGCACGGCTATGCCAATGTGGGAGAACTGCTGCCGTCGCTCTCATGACGCTCTGCTGCTGCATCAGGAGGTGGTGGTGCTATGGGTGGCAGCCCAAGCAAAGCCCTGTTCTGGTCCTCCATGGCAGCAAGCATGCGGGTTTGGAATGTCTCGTTCTGGAGGATTATAGTGCGGAGATTCCCATGCAAAACCTGACGTGATGCCCGGATCTCCTCCCGAGTTGCCCGCATCTCAGCTGAGAGCGTACTTAGCGGAAGTCTCAAGCTCAAGAAGAGTCTGCCTGAGGTTATGGAGTTCTTCACTCAGGGCTTCCCTGTGGGCCTGGGATTCTATTGAGATGGACTGGCGCAGAGTCTCCAGTGCCGCCCGTCGGTCCCTGTTGGACGCCAACATGTCTTCCCTGTGTGATTGGCAAATGGAGTCTGTTGCCTGCTGTAGTTGCTCCATCTGCCTTTCAGGGGGGATAATGGAAGTGGCCACCCTCTCCATTGCCTGAGCCATCATTTCAACTGATGCTGACTGTTGGGTTGCCATAGCGTACATGGAGTTCTCCCATAAGCTATTGCCTGGTGGCGTACGGCCACCGCTTCGACGGGCACCACACCTGTTTGGGGCAAGGCGATGTGCACCTGGCTGTGCTGGCACCGCCTGAGGTTGCAGGACTGCATTCCCCCTCTGATCTGCTGGCCCAGGAACAGCATCAGATGCTGTGGAGTGTGACCCTGAATCCGTAACCGCCAAAGGCGCCTCTACCAACACTGACATCCCCATAGAGTGATCTACCCCTGGTGCAGGTGGGTTGGCCAGAACAGAATCCCTGCCAGAAACACTTAGCTGTGACGGCACATAGGTCTCATCATCCGAATCAGACCTGAATAGAGGTTTGGGGATGTGCACCCAGAGACACCCCTGGAAAGTATGGTCTGCAGGAGGATTGGGTTCTCACCCACCACCACACCACGTCCCCCGCTGGTGCCCGGTCATGCCTGGGATTCCTCCTGGGTCTGCACCATCTCCTGAACCTCAACAGCATCAAGTATGTCATCCCCTGCAAAAACATGAAAGAGAAAAAATGGAAACAGGCATTAGCACCATAGCACATACATAGGCCTGTCAAGCTACAGAACCAGTACATGATTCACACATGTCCCACATGACTATAACCCTCCCATGCCTGCACTGTCACTGAGTAGTAAGGGGAGGCAAAAGGCAGACACTGATGACACCAATATGGGAGAGCAACACATTTGCTGCATGCTGGGTAGCACTGCCATCACACATTGGCCTGTGAGTGGCATGTCCAATACACATATATGACACATGGCAGCACACAGATGGCATTTAGCATAGCCATGGTACATTTGACAAGTACAGCCATATGTCAGTGATTGAGTACTGTCACCCATCCATGTGAGATGGACATGATGACATGAAAAATGCTGCATACTGGGACTAAGTACACATGTGCCACTCACTGCAACACATGCAAGGTACAAGAATACAGTAATAGTTGGCTGATCTATTTTTCCTCACATTGACATCACAGGAAACATCTGTCATTTTCCACATGCAAACAGGCACTCATCTAAACATTTGTGCTGGCCAATACTCCATCAGCCTGAATGGTCTCATTGTGTACATAACCAGGTAAAGCATTGCCCCAGTGTGGCCAGTAAACAATGACCGAAGCATATCACATATGTCACAATATGGTTGACAAATGTCTAGCAAAAAAGGGGAGAGTGGAAAATATTATGCTAAAGGCACACTTACAAATTCTGACCAATGTAGTTGCAAGATGGCAGTACAAGGTCAACTGCACAATTGTGGACCTAATAGGATACTGTGGGCAGAAGGGATGCAGTCATAGCCAAATACAAGGCGCGTGATCCCATGTGAGGAAGGAAATGGGTGACCCATAACACTCTGGAGTACACACCCTCACCTGGCACTCAATCAGAACCTGTCACCCAAAATACATACACATGGACTACACATACATGCATGGGCACTCACCGGACAATGCTTCGTAATCGGGTAGTTCTCCCACACTTCGGATCTGTTCCTCTGTGACGAAGGTCCCATCAACAGACTCATGTTCAGTGAGTTTGTTGTCCTCTTGTGGAGACCCACCGCCAGTCACCAGAGTAGCAGCATTATTTGAGGCCAGCTTGTCCTTTACTCTGCGTTTCAGGTCGTTCCACTGCTTGTAGCAATAATCAGCTGAGCGCCTCACAAATCCAAGGGCACTTATGTGGTTGGCGATGGTCTGCCAGTGTGCCTTACGTTGACCAGGTGTGGTCTTGGACCCTGCAGTCACCACCATTTCGTGGCTATGTTGCGACACATAGCTCACAAGTGCATTAAGCTCTGTGTCATTAAAGCAAGGCTTCCTTGACGTGCCGGAGTGTGTAGCCGTGCCTGGGGTCTCAGCCTGTCGTGCCAGTGTACCCTTCTTCCTCTTTGTAGAAGGTGGAGCGGAGCCAGAGTGGCTAACGCCGCTCTGGTCAGTAGGGGCAGAATCACCGGTGGACTCGGTTGTTGAAGTGTGCTAATGTACATTGACCACAGGACTTGGTGCAGGCATTGTCTGAAGTGTGATGTTGGCAGGGGGGACATCAGTATGATGGACCAGGACCGACACTGTCCTGGCTGGGTGAGTCAGAGCTGGGGCGGATGGAGCTGCAGCTGCCCCTGCAGCCTCACCACCCTGCATACTTGGGGCAGCAGATGACATAGCTGCCGCAGATCCACGTGCCTTGGTGACAACTTGCACCGCCACACGTGGCCTGGACTTGCTGACCTGGAAGTCAGCCAGGGAGTCATCCTGTGCTAGGTCAGGTGCCACAATGGGCTGGTCCAACAGGGGCTGAGCTGGGATGGTCTCAGCCATGTTTCCCTCAACCATGGGGGGGGAGCATGGGTGTATCTGATTGGTCTTCCACACATGGGGGTCTAGGGGCACCCTGCAAATCCTGGCCACGCCCCCTACCACGCCCACCACATCCACCTTTTGAAGGTCGGCCACCTTTGCCTCCCTTACCGCTTGGTCGCCTCCCAACCATGGCACTGATGTTGTTGTGCGTATGGGAGGAGCAGTAAAGTATTGTCCTGGGCAATTGGGGGTCAAAGGGATAGAGTACTAGATGGAATTCGTACCCTAGTGCTCTAACAAGGCTGTCTGTGACCCCTGGGGGAAGATGCCGGGTCACGCAACACACAGGCAGCCCAAAAACAAAAATAAACATGCACGCAACCCCTCGTAGACCACGTGTGTGGAAAAATGAACCCGCACTACGCTGTGGCACCCAGAAACACAAAAATAAGCGTACGCGTAATACACGCAGCCTACAATGACCTCTGAAGGGGAGTGCGACACACGGGGCAAGCACAGTTGCTAAGTATGTGCAGAACTCAACGTCTGCCAGGAATAAGAACGTGAAAAATACACGCATGTGCGCGTTGGCAACACCCCCGCCTAAAGAAAAATTGTACGCTGTCTGAGGAGACAGGACAAAAGGAGAAGTGAACACTGTTTGAGGAAACAGGCCCAAAAAAAGTAGAAACATGAAAGCCTTCAGAGGTAACAGGGAGTACGAACTTGAAACACTGTGAAGTAATCGCGTGTGAACCGACAAGAAGTACAGAATTCACCCACTCGCTCTCCACGAAAAGCACGTACAAGAAAATGGTGTTCTACATGTACCTTTTAAACCGGCCCACACGTACATGTCACTTACATGTGTACGCGTCCTTTCCTCCAATTACACGCGCTGACACTCGGACATGCAGATTTTCCACGTGTGCTCTGTCATCACGTGCTATGAGGGAAACACCTGCGTGTGTCACGTCACAGACACGCTTACGCGCTAAGGGCCTTTGGTCAAATGAAATCGCGTACGCGCGCTGACGCGCTTACGCGCTAAGGGCCTTTCCTCGAATTACACGCTGACGTGCAAGATTTTCACGTGCCAAATCACTCTGTATCAAGCTGGCCACGCGTTCACACACAGAAGACCACGCTCCTGCCCAGAAGGCCGAATTACTGCCCCCCAGAGCCCTGAGCACACTCCCACCTGCCATCTGCTGCTGCCTGATTGCCTGCTGCCCACGTGCCCTGCCATTTGCTGCCTGCACGTCAGCCAGGGGTGCTGTTGCTGTGACCACCCCTGCTGGAACCGAAGACTCCCGACTGCTATTCCATCACTCCACAGCCCAGCACCAGGACCCAGTTGCCCACCCACACCTGCCTCTGGGGTTGCCATGTCAGGCACTACACCATCTGGCACCACTGGCAACCCCCAGCCAGAGAGGCAGAGGGCCGCCAGCTTCACTGCCACCGAAGTTGGTGTCCTGGTGGAGCAAGTCCTGGGGCAGTATGATGCCCTCTTCGGAAGTTCGGCCGCCGACAAGGAAGGACGGATTCAGATCTGGATGGACATCGTGACTACCATCAACGCGGAGGGGGTGGCAGTCCGCTACTTCCAACATGTCAAGAAGCGCTGGGAGGACTTCAGGTCCAGGACCCTCAACAAGGCCCGGCGCCTCTTAAAGGCAGCGGATGCTAAGGGGCGCCGGGGCCACCTGTCGGAACATCAGATGAGGGTCCTGGAACGCATATGCCCAGCGCTCCACGTCCAGGTCCTTGAGAGGCAGACCCGTCTGGAGTCGAGCGGTAAGTGTACATGCATACTGATTGGAAGCTGTGCGTGTGGTGGTGTGCCAGTAGTGTGCAGGTTGTACATGTGGTTTTGTAGGGCCATGTATGGATGTGTATGTACAGGGCTGTGAGGCTGACACATGCAAGTCCTTTCATGTGTGAGACACATGGATGGTGTATGTGTGGGTAAGCATGCAGGCCAAATGCAGATGTGTGAGCACACGTTTGGATTACTGTGTATGTAAGTTGGCATGGTTGTGGTGTCACACATGGATGTTGGTTCCAGCTGCATGTATCTGCACTGTGCACATGTGCATGTGTGTGTATTTGACAAGGGTGCAACAGTGATGCAACATGGATGCATGTGAGACTGATATGTAGAAGACTGATTGCCAGATGTGACATGGATGCCAATCTCATCACTGCGACAGTTGGCGGAGGTGTACACATGCATGTAAGTGTGGTGGCGTGTGTGCATGTCTAGTGCACTCCCTGTGTTTCATGTGATGTCTTGCTCACCTTTGGCTGCTCATGCTGTTGTATGTGTATGGATGGTGCTGGCTGTTGCAATATGGCTGTGGAATAGCTCATGTGTGTGAGTTGAAATGACATGTGTGTTGGGGATTGTGATGCCATGTCTGAAGTTTGACAATGCCACTCATGTACAACTGTCATGTGTGTATGAGTCCATTGTACAGTGCCCTGATGCCTGTCTCCTATCTCTCCCTGTCTGCAGCGTCAACTGATGAAGAGGGCGGAGAAGGTGCTGTGGAGCACAGCGGCAGGGATCGCACCGCCAGCCGGAGACACAAGGCCCAGCTCCCCTCCCAGGTTGTCAACTTGTCGGGGAGTGAGGAGTCCGGTGCCGTGTCCCAGGTCGCAGCTGCAGAGGGGAGGTCCAAGAGGCGGAGGTTGGAGTTGAACTCCTCGGCAGCCGAAGGGGCAGCTGAGACCCCACAGGGCCTGACGGAGGAAGATGGCACGGAGTCATCCAGGTTGGTGGGGGGGTTGGTGGAGGAGGAGGCCGTGCAAGGGACAGAGACGGGGTCTGGAGGTGGGGATTCCACTGGTGCTAGTGGTGCAGTGCAGGGGCAGGGACAGGAGGCAGCACAGGCCGCCGCAGAGGTGCCTGTGTGTAATCCTGTCCCCGATCCTGTGACTGCATCATCTTGCACCAGCAGGGATACCTACGTTCAAAGCCGTTCTCAGGGAGGGGATTGGCTTACACCAACTGGCCTTCCTCTCCCTGCGGATGTGGCTATCCGACACCGGGTTGAGCCTGTCCTGGGTGGGGTGGTGTTGCGTCAACGTACCATGCAAGCTGACCTGCAGTCTTTTCATGAGGAGACTGCACGTCTTCTCGCATGGCTCGTTGAACGCATTGACCCACTGGGACAGCTCACCAGGGCCAGATTCCTCAGTTTTCTGGACCTTGCTCTGACCCCCTCCTCAACTGAACCCCCTCGTCCTCCGTGCCATCTTCCCACCCATGTGTCACCGTCATGTTATCTTTAATATATTTTTTTTATACTTCCATTTGTCGTATCATCTCTTTGGTTTCATGCATGTCATGATATGGGTTTTGACATTCACTTGCACCCATTGTGTGTGTGTGACAGACATGTGTTCATTTACATACTTGCCATTGGGGTTGTATCATGTAATTGGCATTTCTATGTGGGTGGATGCAATACTTGGGTGGGTCTTTGGCATGTGGAGGCTGGCCATAAGGGCCAGGGATCTAGATTGTGATGACGTGTTGGCTGGGGGACATGTGTCGGGGCCTGCTGGCAGGTGCCCCTCAGTGCTGGGGGTTGGGGGTGCAAGGGGACATGAGTGGGGGCCTGCTGGCAGGTGCCCTGCACTTCTGGGGGGTGGAGGATCAAGGGGACATGAGTAGGGGCCTGCTGGCAGGTGCCCCTCAGTGCTGGGGGGTGGGGGTGCAAGGGGACATGAGTGGGGCATGAGTGCACTGCTGTGGGGTGGGGGTGCAAGGGGGTAATGCGTTGGTGATCACTAGTACAAGGTGACATGTGGCTTGGCTGGGGGGGCATGCCCATGGTGGATGGGCTGCCTGCGGGACATGACCAGGGGTGCAGGGTAGTCCCCTGTGGTGTGGTCTGCCTGCAGGGGCCGTGGAGGGTGTAGAGGGAACACCTGGGAGGACCCACACTGCCAATTGACGTGTAGGACTCCCCTGCACCCCCGAAATACACGTACCCCACTCGCACAGGGCCTATCGCGTGTGAAACTTGCCCGCACCCCAGTAATACACGTACCCTGCTGAAATTGCGTGTGGAACTTCCCGCACACCCCAGTAATACACGTACCCTGCTGAAATCGTGTGTTAAACTGCCCCGCACCCCACAAATACACGTACCCTGCTGAAATTGCGTGTGGAACTTCCCGCGCACCCCAGTAATACACGTACCCTGCTGAAATCGCATGTTAAACTTTCCCGCACCCCAGAAATACACGTACCCTGCTGAAATTGCGTGTGGAACTTCCCGCGCACCCCAGCAATACACGTACCCTGCTGAAATTGCGTGTTAAACTTTCCTGCACCCCAGAAATACACGTACCCTGCTGAAATTGCATGTTAAACTTCCCCGCACCCCAGAAATACACGTACCCTGCTGAAATTGCATGTTAAACTTCCCCGCACCCCAGAAATACACATACACTGCTGAAATCGCGTGTGGAACTTCCCGCGCACCCCAGTAATACAAGTACCCTGCTGAAATTGCATGTTAAACTTCCCTGCACCCCAGAAATACACGTACCCTGCTGAAATTGCGTGTGGAACTTCCCGCGCACCCCAGTAATACACGTATCCTGCTGAAATCGCGTGTGGAACTTCCCGCGCACCCCAGTAATACACCTACCCTGCTGAAATCGCGTGTTAAACTTCCCCGCACCCCTGTAATATACGTACCCTGCTGAAATCGCGTGTTAAACTTCCCCGCACCCCAGGAATACACGTACCCTGCTGAAATCGCATGTGGAACTTCCCGCGCACCCCTGTAATACACGTAACCTGCTGAAATTGAATGTTAAACTTCCCTGCACCCCAGAAATACACGTACCCTGCTGAAATTGCGTGTGGAACTTCCCGTGCACCCCAGTAATACACGTACCCTGCTGAAATCGCGTGTTAAACTTCCCCGCACCCCAGAAATACATGACCCCTGCTGAAATCACATGTGGAACTTCCTGCGCACCCCAGTAATACACGTACCCTGCTGAAATCGCATGTTAAACTTCCCCGCACCCCAGTAATACACGTAACCTGCTGAAATCGCGTGTGGAACTTCCCGCGCACCCCTGTAACACACTTACCCTGCTGAAATCGCGGGTTAAACTTCCCTGCACCCGAGAAATACACGTACCCTGCTGAAATCGCGTATGTAACTTCCCGCGCACTCCTGTAATACGCATACCCTGCTGTAATCGCGTGTTAAACTTCCCCGCACCCCAGAAATACACGTACCCTGCTGAAATCGCATGTGGAACTTCCCGCGCACCCCAGTAATACACGTTCCCCGCTCGGCATTTGCTGTTTGGCAGCCCTGTATACTGGTCCAGGGTTAGCGCAGCCCTTTGCGCTGAATTGGGAATTTTTATGGCTTTCCTTGCGCGAGGGCGTTCTTGGGGGCGTAACTGGCGCTGCTGCAGGGTCGCTGCGCCACTCTGCGCTACGGCTGGTTTTGGAGGCTAAAATCCATGAATACGCTGTGCGTGGATATCGATTTTAGCGCACGCGGCTGGTGCAGACATTCGCACACGCACACTGTGCGCCAGCCGCGTGCGCCACTTTTGTGCGAAATTCTATGAATTACCCTGATGGTCTTTTCCATGAGCTGAATCTGAGGGTTGACCAGTGTCCCCATTACCCGTGCATATCGCAAGGCGTTATCCCAACGCTGATCTCTTATAAACACCACAAGATTGATATCACAGGAAATTGAGTACACATTATATTTTACTTTATAATTTCAAGCAAACATCATCAACGTTATAGTGAGTTTGAATACGCATGAAAAAAATCTATTTTAGATGTGAGAGTAGAATAAGGAATTTCAGCTAACAAGCCACACATGCCATAGCGACACGGTTACCCCTCACTGGAAGTTCACCACTAGTTCAGAGCCACTGAGCACTGCATTGGTGGTGTGTAGATTAGCGCAAAAACATATTTTTAATTCCAGAAAAATGTCTTTGTTTCATGGACCAGCACGATTTTATACATAGCTTTATCAAACCAAGAAGGACAGCTCTCAAGGATGCGGACAATCACATACGCATGTCACTATCATTGGAGATCATCCGTGTGAAACCCATGGAGGAGGGACCTCTGCCAGGCGAGTGAGTGAGTCAGCCCCCCATCTGCCTAGGAACGTCCCACCTGGCACCTGCACCGACCCACCCTTATTTCATCACTATGGTAACATGGCAGGAGCTCTTTAAATGTACTGAGGAGCCGGGGGTTGGGATGATGTTTTTGTCTTACTGTGAATGGTTATTGACTCCACATCCTGGTTTCTCATCCTTGTCCTTATCAAAACCCCCATGCGCCATGAAGCAGTCATGTGCCATGATGAGTACCTTACAAATCACAAATGAATATGTCAATCTGGGCATTCAAGGCATCACTTGGCATATTATGTCAGAACCTCCACATGTGAGGCCATGCCTGGGCATATTTATCATACCTGGTCATTCCAACAGCAACAACCCCAATGAATTGGTCCACAGAAGTCTCTTAAATTGCCATCTCATCTCGATTTGCCTCACAACAGCTTCACTCAGAGAAACTGCATGGGAAGTGGAAGTGAATATGCTATTTATTGTTCAAGAATATGTTTGTATGTTGACTGTTGTTTATGTTGTTGTTCTTCCCCATTTTTGGTGTTCTGCCCCCTTCCCAGCCCTTTGCGCAAGCCACTCCCATCCTCTGTGTGGAGTCTCACGCAAGGCCCTCGACGGCTTGCGGAGACGTGCGGAGCCTGCGCGAACTCCACACAAGTCCAGAAAAAGTTCTGCGTATTCGATTCCAGGAATCGATGAAGGTGGATTTGTGCGCAGTTTGGCACACAAGTACCCTTATTTTGACGCAAATAATTCCATGAATCAGACCCTTGGACTCTGCTAGTAAAGTAGAGCATGTGCAATTTGTGTGCATTTTCTTAATGTATCTGTGGCAGGACCTAAAGCTTGCATCCACCTCCCCTGGTCACTCCATGCAGAAAATGCACATGCATCTCTGCCAGCATTGATTTTAATGCAGGCAGTCAGGCACAATGTTGTATGGTACTACACCTGTAAAAATCAGGTGGATTTCATAGGGAAGGAGTCTGCATCTAATAGTAGTGCCTGCCAAATGCCTAATACTTAATACACAAGCCAAAACTGTTGGCTTTGCTGCTGCTTTTTTTTAACAGGACTTCAGTGAAGGACACCCATAGTGCTTATAAACTGAGTGCTGAATGGAGACCTGGTTAAGACATTTTTATGAAAACAGTAGCATGTTTACAACTCCAATTAAGTCTTTAACTCTAAGAAGACTGATTTGAAAAAGCACTAGCAGGCACTCGAGGGAAAAGTGTGATAGTAAGGCCTTATTAAAGAGAGCTCAAACAGTTCTCATGAGGAGGTGTTTTGGGTAGGCAGTGGCAGGAACTGGATGGGAGTAGCCATAGGCATTCGAATGGCAAGGGCAGTCAATGTGTGGGCAAATAGCCAAACAACAAATAAAGGCTTTGTGTCCCTTCTCACATGCCATTGTTCTCTATCTATATTCTAATGCAATTATTTTGGATTACGGGTGGTGCACCTAACAGTCCAAGCTAAAAAGAGTCTAAACAGCTTTTTAGTTTCGGCTATTAGGTGGTGATCAAAGCGCTACCTTTAAGCCGAAAATATTGTCATTAAACTAAGAGCTTTAACATAAGATCTTCAAATAGGTGCTTTGGATGAGGGTCTGTAATGTTTTTCAATAGCAATGACATTTGAGGAGGGATATACAGTGTATTTGGTGTTGTTTGGTTAAGGATCCCATCCCAATACCCCCTCATAGCCATGCAAATCCCTAAGGCTAATCCCACCCATTCCTGACCATCTCGGAACTCTTTGAGCTCTAAGCTTTTCCATGGAGGCAGCCATTTTGTTCTCCTTGTTATGATCGTTCGTGTTATAGCCCAATCCAATTAAACAGTGAGACGTACAGGCTCGATTTGAGGTGACATCAACATTGCATAGCGGCTCTTGCTCAGCAAGGATTGGCAGATTTACTTGGAGGGGCAGCTCACATGCCGGGCATGCACCAGCTTCGTGAACGCAAGCAAACTTTTTCAAGTGAAAGGGGTGTTGGATAAAGACCGCCAAAAGAGGGCCTGGCACCGTTGTTTTAATTTTCGTGAGTAAGAATATATAGTTTATAAATGTGTATTTTACTAACAATTTGAAGTTGAAAGCCACCTGCATCTGGCCGCAATCTTCCGTTGCTTCCTGGTCTGGTCCTGGTCTGGTGGGGCCTCATGCAGCCCATGTGTACCTTCTGCGATGTCTGAACCTGGCTGATGGGATTTTGCCCTTTGCTCCTCGCACCTGGTGTTGCAGCCTGCTCAGTCCTGAAGGTGCGCTATGAGTGCAAGAAGCAAAGCTTGCAGCTCTAGGTCTGGATAGAGGCGTGGCTTCCAGGGGATCGGGTACTGTGACAGTAGTTTTGCTTTCCATACTAAGTAGGCACTATGACCCATCACACACCACCCCATACTCCACCCCTCATGAGAAGGCTTTGGCCCAAAAATGCCATTTCATGATCCATATGGGAGCCACGCCACTTGTATCACTCTCCTAATCATGTCCCGTTACACCCAATCCCTTGAGTCTATGTAAGTGTTTTGGCAGCTTTGCAATTAACTCGTACTGTAAATAACCTTATCTGCTAATACCACTGGTAGGGAAGTAGGGTTTGCATATGGCTCCAACTCATGTGACACAACAAGACATGGCAACACCTATTCCATTTATGCCGTGCTAGCCCAGTCCTGGTGTTCTTTCTTTGCATTGCGAGACCTGTTACCTGGATTTCTCAATTTTATATCCAACACTGGAAGTCCCATAATGCAACAATAAACAGACTTAATTAGCAGTTCAAACTGGAATGGGGCATTAATGCAGTTCTAGACTTTTGCTTTACGACTTGTTCATATATGGTGCTTGTCTGATTTCCGTGAGTTCTTTTAATTCCACTATTGAGGGAAGGTAACATGCAGGTAGGTTACGCAGCACACACACACATTCAACAGGCCTAGGCCTCTAAGAAGACCAGGAACCTCTTGAAGGTTGAACTACCTTTATTCAATCCTTGCTGTGAACTGCAGCTTCCATGGCTCTTCATCTCACATGTACGAACTTCACGCTTCTCATTGGCCCAACTGGCAGAGCTCCAGAGCTCCATTAAATGTGTCCTTGCCAGGACACTACATCTACCTCTGTCGAACAAACAAATCAGTCCCTTACAGTTCTGTCTTTATATTTCTTCAATTAGACGCACCAGTCTTCTGATGCATCTGGTCGGCCTCACTTGATGTTCTTCTGGCTCTTCCTTTGTCTATTCTCTCACTGGCTCACCACTTGAAGTCACTTAGGTGTCTCTCTCACTTTGTTCTTGATCCTCTTCCTTATGCCGTTTAAACTGGGAGACATTTTCAATGAGCAGCTTGGTGGGAGATCGAGCAGTCACCATTGTTACATTGATGCTGGACAGTGTCAGGTATTCTAGATGATATCTCGAATCTGGTTTCCTTTCCTGCCTTCAGCAAAGAATCGCCTTGTCTCCCACCTGTAGGTTGGAGCTCTTGGCTCATCTCTGCCTGTCTCAAGAGGATAGCTTAGCAGCAACGTGATTGCCTTGGAAGCAAAACTACACAAAGCCACATAGGTTCAATGCCCGGGTCTGCGCTTAGAAACCTCTGGGTATTAAGCGCATTATAAATAGCCTATCATAACATCATAACCTGCATGTACTGCTTCTTGCGGGTATCCGTTTCTTGCACCTGTTCCCCATCTCTTTTCGGAGTGCTTGCCAGGTGAGTAAGCCTGATCCTGATTCTCCTGCCGAATAGCAATTCCGAGAGACACCTTCCAATCATGCCATGAGGAGTGTTTCTGTAGTCAGGCTGCATGTTGCATAGGGCCTGATTGACTGACATGGATCGTAACTGGTTCTGTTGGAGTACTTTTTTGAGGCTTCCCATTAATACCCACCCACCATACCATTTGCATCTGGCCATAGGGGAGTAATCTTATGGTGGCAGATGCCCAGGTACTTCATGAATTTAGCAAACTCTAGACTGCTGAATGGCAGGCCATTGTCCAACTTAAGGAGTTCCAGAATGTCCCATGCAGAGAAAACACTATCCAACACGGGTATGATGGCACTGGCGGCTGTGGATGATACCTTGTGTACCAGAGAAAATTGTGAATACTCATCCATGATAACCAGCCAGTATTTTCCCTCCCTAAATAAGCTGAAGAAGTCTAGTGCCAGGTGAGTCCATGGGAGTTCTGGCATATCCGACATCATTAATGGTTCTAGATTATTTGGCTTGGACGTGCCCTGACATAAGTGGCAGGCACCAATTGTGCGTTCCACCATCTGATCAAGTCCCAGGAACCACATGGTGTCTCTCATCTGCCTCTTCATGGCCACCACCTCACAGTGTCCTTCATGGGCCAGGTTTATGACTTGCTGCCGCAAGTCCAAGGGGATCACTACTCTGTGGCTTCGCATGACAAGCCCTTCTGCCGATACTGATAGTTCCTCTCATATTTTTGAAGGCTTGAAATTCTGTCACAGCCCAGTTGCCCATTTCTCTGCTTGCGAATTCTGCATTTCTCGACCTTGCAGACCTAATGAGTTCATATATTCGCAACATCATAGTGTCCTGTTCCGTGTGTTCCAGGATCGCTTCTGCTGTGATGGCCCTTGGAGGCCCATGGTGAGTGAGGAAGTTCACATACTCTTCGGTTATTGATAAGTCGCTTGACACATCCACTAGGGAATGCTGTGTCGTGAAGTCCACCGGATTGTAGTCCATCCCCAGTTTGTGAATGATTGTGAAGTCAAAGTCCTGCAATCGCCGGCCCCACCTCTCTGTTTTGGATGGCAATGGCAATGTTTTGGATTTGGAGCTGCCATAGCTGGTCAGCAGGGCTTGATTTGTCACATTCGTGAAGGGCTTGCCGAGGAGAAACACTTGGAAATGCTCATTAGCCCAAACAACAGCCAGGCTCTCTTTTTCTGGTTGTGAATATCGTGTTTCCACCTCCGACAGGCTCTTGCTGGCATAGGCAATCACCATTCTGGGGGATTCTAACCCAGGCTGATGTTGTGCTAGGATCGCTCCCAATCCAACTGGACTGGTATCAGCAGTCACTTCAGTGCCCAGGTTTAGATTGAAGTAGGCCATGCGATCAGCCAAAGCAATGCCCATTTTTATTTGCGTGAAAGCCTCCTCACATTGCTGAAATCATCGGAATGCCCTGCCCTGCTTGGTGAGCTCACTTAGCGGGGCACTGATGGTCGCAAAGTCTCAAATATATTGGCTGAAATAGCTGGCCATCCCCAGGAAGAATCTCACCTCATTGACATCGTGAGGAGCTGAGATCTGGGATATGGCTGTCACTTTTTCTGGGTCGGGGATCATGCCTTCATGCGAGAAAAAGTGTCCATAGAATTAGAGGTAAGACTTGTGAAACACACATTTATCCTTGTTCAGTGTCAGGCCAGCATCTCTGAGTGCCCTGCATACTTGGTGAAGTGCCTGGTCGTGTTGAACGAGGGTGGCTCCAAATACCAGGATGTCATCACTGTAGTTGAAACAGTTGCCAAGATGTTTAATCACTCTTTGTACCCTTGCTCAAATAAAGCTGATCATGTCATCCAGGTGCATTCCGGATGCCTCTCATGCTCAATGACCTTGTTCACCTGTCGCATGTTCACACAAATGCGTATCTTGTCAGTGGATCCTCCTTTGGGTACGGTCACTATGGGAGAAACCCAGGGGGTTGGATCATCAGCCGGTTCAATTACTCCTTCCTTTAACAACCACTGTATCTCTTCTTCAATGAGAGGTTGCGGGTGCACTGGAATTCTCCTTCGGTGCTGAGCCACAGACATTATAGACTCATTGATGTGAAGTGTCACAGGGTCTCCTTTGAGGCATCCACTGCCTTCATACAGCATCGGGAAGGCTTGCATGACTGATAGTCAGTGTTGCATCGTGTACGACACAGCCGCTATTTCCATCTCAAGGGCAGTGGGAAGCCCTAGCAGGTTACCTCCGGGTACTTACCCTTTTAGGACATGAAATTCTGTTTCTGCGTGTTTCTCTTTGTAGCGGATTGTTGTGATGAACTTCCCGTGGTTCTACACGGGACCTCTCGCTGCTGACTTGATGACTCTGAGATCTGATGATCTTAGCTTGGTGGAGACGCCATTTGCGATATTCCGATATGCACATTATATTGAGCGTCGGGCCAGTATCAATGAGGAACTTGGCGTGCTGATCGCCCACTAGTAAGTTGATGTCACCCACCGAGGTCGAGGTCACTCCATTCATCATGTATACATATTCCCGTGAGGTGTCCTCTGTGGATGGCGTGGGCAACAGAGACCTTCCACTCACTTGCCTGATGTGTCTCACGAGGTCTCTCCTTGCAAGTGTGTCTCTTCTTCCAGTGCTGCTGTGTGCACCGGACTCTGATCGGTATGTTGTGGAGCTGTATCCCTGTGAACATCCAGGTGGGAAGTTGCGGACAACCACTAGGTGATTCTCCCTACTACATTTGGTGCAGGCTTGCCAAAAAGCAGGACTTCTCGTACCTTCCTGATGAGAACATTTTAGGGCACACATGTAGCATCTTCTGGATGAGTGGAGCCCTCTGGGTGCAGTTTTATGAGTAGGCTTTGTTCCAGCCGGGCGCTGTTGACGAGAACTGGTAGGCATGTTCTCGGCCTGGTGTCTTGATGATCTCAATTTGAAAAGCTTGTGTGTCTGCTTGTGACTCCGGCCCAGCCATTTGTAATATTGCTGCCAGCGGGAGCGGTTTGCGTAGTAACTTTTTCCAGAACGAGGAGGACAGGCACCCTCCTATAATCCTCAGTCTGATGGCTTCCTCATTTGTCAACTTGTGAAATTCACAATGCACCACTAGTTTTCGAAGGCGGGTGGCGAATGCATCCATGGACTCACCCGTCATCTGGCAGGCCATAGTGAATGTGTGGCTCTCGTGATCAATGTTGCGCTGCGGGTCAAACTAGTTGCTCAGCGCTGCTTTGAGGCCATTGTATGTCCCAACTGTTTTAGGCGGGAAAGTTGGAATGAGGTCATCCGCCTCATCTCCCACCAGAAGCACCAGCAGCCACCTAGCAAATTTGTCAGGCACACTTTCGTCGTGGGCATGTAGGTCATTTTCAAATCTCTGAATCCATCTTTCTCATCGGAGCCCCAAGGCGTGCTGATCACCCATATCAAATCCTCCAGACTGACAAAAAGCTGCAGCATTACCTGGCTCTTCTTTTTCTGACATCCTGGCGTTTAGCAGAATTTCGAACCAATTCACCACGTCGTCTGCAGGGCACGTTGCGACAAATGTTCCTGTCTTCCTTTACTTTCAACAGAGAAATCCCATCCTTGTCACCATTGTTTTATTTCTGTGGGTTCTCTTAATTCAACTCTTGGGGGAAGGTATCAGGCATGTAGCGTATCCAGCACACAAGCACATTGAACAGGCCTAGGCCTGTAAGAAGACCAGGAGCATCTTGCCAGTTGAATTACCTTTATTCAATCCCTGCGGCGAACTGCCACTTCCATGGCTCTTCATCTCGCATGCGCAAACCTCGCGCATGCTCATTGGCCGAGCTAACAGAGCTGCAACTGCTTCATCAATGACAAGTTTATGCCACTAAAGTAGTGCCTTGTTTTATATGGCTCTTGCCATTGGTTTGCTGTGTGTAAGTGACTTCAATGCAGCACTCCAACTAAGTCAATGCCTATTCTGGGATGCCCAATGGAAGCCCTTATTGATATATTTTTATGTCAAAGTTCTTAAATCTGGATGATGAACCCTTATATAACGCCCCTCTCTTTGAATCCCCCTGACCTCATTGAGCCAAGAAGTAGGTTTGTTTTGCAAATTAAAAGATTTATTTGAAGAATTAAACAATATATATATTTATCACACTTTTATGAACAAAATAATATTGGAATAGCACACTTATGAATATGGACGGTGATCAGTACTAGGTAATATTACAATATCAACAACTCTTTAATCAGAAAGGAGTAGGAATAGGAAGGATAAGGTAGCAGACAATACTTTTATGGTTCAAGGAAATGCAAGATGCGAAAGAATGCAGCACAGAAATAAACTTGATATGAATTCAATCAAAAGACAATATGGTCACTTTTTCCCCTGTGACTACTCACTCCCCCCTATGCAATATGAAGAGATGGAGATGAGGGCACACAGGTTTCAGAATACACTCAATAATGCAGTTCAATTCCAGTTCCCCCAGCAAGCGAGAGAAACAGGTATGATTTTAAGACAGGCAAAAATACTTTTGAAGGTGATTGCAATGGATGTGAACATATGCTAAAATTATTTTAATTCACTAAAGGATATTCAGGATAAGTGATAGTTACTTTAGATTGGTTCGGGTCTACACTAGCAACGATTCATGAATGATTATCAGGTTGAAAACAAATTTCAGCCGTGAAAAGCAAGAGCCACCTATTTTGACCGAAAATGAAATGGAGCTAAATTGCAATTCGCGGCACTTTTTCCGCATGCGTAAATCGCAATTACGGAAAAAGTATAATGAATTGGAATGTCCTTTTGGATTTGTTGGAAAGCTTAGGATCCTAGCTTTAAAATGGCAGTTAAACTTCGCTACTAGGACGTGCGGTTCAAAAGTTACGCATGTTTTTGTGAAGGTAGATTTTCAGAAATAACGTCAAGATTTCAGAATGACAAATAGCGCTTTACAGATTTGCCAACAACAGGATGGACACACGATTTCTATGCAGTTCTGGACAGGTTGAAATGGATTGAATGAGATTATTTTAAACTAAGAGATTGGTTCTGTACAGTTCTAGACTAGATACTCACTCCTAATTTTGGAATGGATGGACCCCGTCAAGATTTGGTCAAGGCTTTGGGCTGTGGTTCTCTCGCCACCGGATGGTCTCAGGCACTGGTTCTGCTCACGGCACGGCGGTCTGGTCTGGCCTCTTGGACTGAATCAAGCGGGTTATGGATACACCGCTGCTTTCTGGGTCTGGATCTGGTTCTGGCACAGGGTTCTTAGCTAGAAGCAAACAGTATGTCAATGCTGTTGAATAGTTTGGGTAGTTTGCTAGATTCTGAAGACTGCTGAGAAGAGTTCAGCTTGTGGATTAGGCTTCTGCTTCTCCAGGTTCTAGAGTTTGGGTTCTAGAGTTTGGTTCTGGAGTCTGTCTGGAGTCTGGAGTTTTCCGGCAGAGCGCTTCGCAAGAAATTGGTGAGTAGTGGAAAGAAGTCTCCTTGCCTGTCCTACGCCGTCTCTATTTATGTGTTTTCAAAGTGGGTGTGGAGGCTGATTCTACATGCCCAACCCACTAAGGATTTGATAGGTTAAAGGATTCCCTGTGACCTGACTGGAGAAAGGATTAGTGTGTCAGAGTGATGCTGTGTTTATGGCTTAGCTGTAATCCCACTCCTCTGCTTTTTCATAGAAAATCAATTTTTCATTACAACCAGGTTTCTCAGATACAAAAGTAGTTCTTAATACATATACACATCACAGATGAATTAAGGCATGTCTCTGTTCACATCCCATGTCCCTACGAGCTTGGGTTCAGAAATGACAACTTATTTTCGTTTTTGGTGGGTTTTGCAATATCGGCTCTCCACCAAATTTTACACAGGCATACACACCCTCTCTGAGCATACTGCTATACGTTTTTAGGTATCTAGCATAAACACTGTGTCTACAATATTAATAAATCCCTGGGTTTTGTCTCAGAACATCACCGGCATCCAGCTAAGTCTTGAGCTGTGAGTGAAATTGTCATTTTAAGAATCCCCAAGTTTCATATTTGTGTCAGCTTGGAACACTTTGTAAATTGCAATTTTATAAAACACATATTTGCTCTCATTTGAATTCACATCTCAGTCTGGTCCGCCCCCCTACCCTCCCAGAACTTGGCTCTGACTCAGAGGTCACATGGCCTGTTTCCTGCCAGGAGTTGTTGGCCAGTCACACCCAAATCAGCATATTCTATTCAGTTATAAGAGTCCATTGTCTTGTTTCCAGGCAGCAGAACCAGGGTGCCCTGGCTGGTTCCTGTCCACATGAGTCTGTTAATCTCTTGGCCAAGGGCAGAAGGAAGTCTCCATTGTCTAGGGATGGCGTGTGAAGGGTTCTCATGAAAAGCACGCCTTTTGAAGTCTCAACTGCATCAGGTTACCCTCTGATCAATTGCAACAGAGTTCCTTGTAAAAAAACACATACATTTATAAACTTTAAAATAAGCAATATCTCTTTAAATCAAGTCTTTTTCAACATGAAATCACTGGGTAGCACTCTATATGGCATTTTGATGGAATTCTCTTCTTTGGCATAGTTAACTTCTGGAACACAGCTCTCCTGTCAGAATTATAAATTGCCAGCACCTGTCGGAGGTGAGCAACGGTACTGCACCCATTTTGACAGCTGTCTTCCAGCAAGCATCTTTAAAGTAGATTTTGCTTGATAGCATATGATTCCTGTTGATATGGTATTTGTGTGGATTCTTGCAGTAAGTGATGTGGAACACCCAACAAAGAGGTTGGATTTTTTTTTTTTTAGGGGATTTGTGAGCCAGGATTTTAGCAATTTTGACACCAAATAAAAAGGATTTTTTAACAGCTCTGGATTCCTTTGCACTGATTTTGCTCTGAGTGCAGCCAAAGGATGGGGTCTGGCAATGGTCTGCTACACTCACAGAGTTTTCACTGCGCTTTTTCTGGTGATTTCTGGCAAGCAGCATGCTTTCCAGTTGCCATTCTGATGTTTCTGCTGCCAAATGCACAGTACTGTTATAGCGCCTGGATGAGTTGGTTAAAACATCCCACATGTGTGATAGCATTATAAATAACCAGTGTTGATACCAGCCGCTTAATAACCCTCAAATGTATGACCTTGCTGTTCGAAAGACTTAGTCTGCTCTATAGGGGACTTGTGCGTTCATGTTGAGCTGCAAGCAGCAAGTGCCTAACTTGCTGAACTAGCTGACCGGATGCATATAGGCTGTGATCCTTTTTATTTTGGGCTAAGTGCCACCTATATGCCGAAACTGTTGCATTAGTGCAGATAGGGAGAAATGGCATATGAGGAGGGACACAAAGCTCGTAGGTGTTTGGTTATTTGCCCATCCATGAACTGCCCATGTGTATAGGTAATAGATATTTGTCAGGCATTGCTATTAGATGCTCACAAAAGCCCAAACTGTTGGCATTGCCAATGCTTGTTTCAAAAGTCATGAAACATACTGCACAATGATTTGGAACGTCACCAATGGCTTCACTAGAGTCTGAAGTGATCCGCACAGCCATGCATGCAACCTATAATGTTTCTAAGAACTGTGCCGGTTACATTTCTGCGAAAAGGCCTTAGATTTTACTGAAATTTCGAAGAGATGATGGACAGAATTATGCTTCATACGCTCTGCTATTTTTACACCACGAGCCTTTAAGTCACCGGATCTGTCAGGAAGACCAGACAATCAGGCCTGTCAGCCTCAATCTCTTTTACTTGCATTTTAGGTTTGCTGTAAAACATCACAAGGCCATTTCCTGGGTGGCAGGTATCGCCTGATGTGGTACGGAAGATTGTCAGAAGTATTTCCAGTACACGGCGTGCTATATGTGTGGCTTTTCATTCCCACTGACTAGATCACAAATCAAGATCGCGCTTCTGCAAAGCGTGCGGTGACTCACGCTTCTGCCTGACGTGCTCTCTGCCGCGGAGCGTGGGACTGGGATGCCTCTGAAAAATAGAATGAATGTAGTCACTCAAGAGCAAATACTGAGGAAAAGGTACATTGTATAATCTGTGCTTCCGGTAACAAAGAATACACACTGACAAATCCATAACATAGCAATATTTAACGGAGTACCTTCCTGGGGCATCCAGCATGATTTAACCCCTTAAGTGCCAGGCTATTATGCAAGTCTATGCAAAAAGGACGAGCATACTCGTCTTAAAATAATGAGCAAAATGTTAAATGCCATTACATGGTGTTCGTTGAAAATTGAAAAGAAACAAATACTCTCACACTTCTTGAATAGTGAACGGACTGAATATCTAGGACTGTGAGTTTTTGCCGCAGCCTTGCAGTTGGTTTAACCTGCTAGCATAATGCTTTAAACAGTATTGCCAAATGAATCGCCTGTCATGCCGGTATTTCTTTTGTATTTGTGCATTTATAGTGCGGAATAGAAATAAAGAAACAAGGCCAGGATAAACTATTCACACCTGACATGGGACAACTTGAGATGTCTGGGATTGTGCCCTATTGATTATTGATTTCATGAGAGTGCACATCCAAGAAAAGAAAGCCATTTTAAGAGGGTACAATAGCACATATTTAATAACAATTCTTCAGCTTTTAGAACCAGACTGCATCTAAAACAATGCTTTGATGATACATTGCATCTTCCAATCAATGAGATGATATGATTGGTTATTTATAACGTGCTTAATACCCGAAGGTTTATAAGCGTGGACGCAGGGATTGAACTTGTGTTGCTCCGTGTCGTCTTGCTTCCAAGGTGAGCACGTTGCCCGTGAGCTATCCTCCCGAGAGATCATTCAGTGTGTTAAGTGCTGGCTAAGACACATGTGCACAGCTTGCTTTCATGTGGGGGAAACTCAGACCTTCATCACTTCCAAAGTTGAGGGATTGAATATCATTAAACTGGGTGCCAATAACACCTATTATTACAGTGCTTAGAACGGGTACTTCCTCATCATTTAGCACTATATAAAAAGTTGCATTATGTTCAATAATATATATTGTCTGAGACATATGTTAACTTTGTGACACATTCAAAGGCCTCCATAGTATATCAAGGAGGTACTCGCATTAATGTAAAATAATCTGTTTTCTACATTAGAAACGGTTTGCTATTTTATGACTGTGCCCTTATTGTAGGTTTTGACATCAGCGATGCCCCTCCCTATGATATCATAAAGGCTAATGCTAATGTGACAGCACTTGATCTGATTTGATTGAGACAAAAAGGTCATGCAATGTCACTTCCTATAATGTCATTTTGCCAGGGATGTCACTTCCGCTACCCATGACTTTTTGGTGCATAAACAGAAGCCGCATTACTGCTTGTTTTTATTTAGTGATGTTAAAAGGGAAATGAATCCAGTCTCGCCTACATTCCTGTGCATTTTGTACACCCTTAACAACATACACATTGCTTTTACCACTTATCTTAACAATCAAAGCCTCCAGTTGTGTAGACCGGCTTTTTACTGCCTGGGGGACATGGAGTCAGTGCTAATTGCGGTTCTTGGCAACCTGTGCCTTGCCTCAAATGTCATCGGACTAATCATCCTGATTTTTGCAGCACTTTCAGTGATGTTTGACCGCGTTGATAAAAGCACCTTGTTAGAGAATGTGTCAGAGGCTAAGTAGTATCTGTGAGACTACACTGGTCTGAATTTGATAATGGTTTGAGACTCCGTTGGCCTGTCTGTTTAGGTTTCGGTTCATAGTTGTTGGAATAGCAACACAAAGTGCAGCAACATCTGTTGGTAGGAGTAGACAATACATGTAGTTCAATAAGCAACCTCACTAGTGTGACAACTGCCCCCACCTTTTGTATGTTTCTAGTGTTGATGTGGTGATAGATGAACAATTTTTGTGTTTCCTTGCTTCAATGTGTTGCCTCTGCTGCCAGTCTAATTAAAGAGTACTGAATGTCAAAAGCCTGACAAAACAGTGTTTGCTTTGCGTTGCCTTTTGTTTAAAGTGAGTGCCTATTTTGTATAAAGTACTGTAATGATTGTTATCACATGTGTTTTATATTGCTGTTTCATGATGGAGCATTGGAGGGTACATTTGGCTGCATCTTCTGATATCTTTTAGCTCAATGTGAAGCGTAATATCTACATTCTGTATAATTCCATTAAACCAGCTCTCCTCCCAATATTTTATTTTGTTCTTTAAAGCACCAACCTAACTCGAGAGCAGCGAAGCGCTGTACAGCTTCCGGTTAGCCTGCATTTGGGCTGGTATCTTTCAACAGTAGAGCAGTACTGTGAGGTCTGTGTGTCCATTGGAATAAGTCCTTGGTCAGGTGTTTTTGAAAGAGCCATGTTTTTAGAGATTTGCGAAATTGGACAATTGTTGGGGCATTCCGAGCTGACACTGCGATCAAGTGCCCCCAACAGGAAGAACTGTGACAGTGGGGAGCTGTTTGTGTTGGGCCATGGTGTTCAGGGCTTCCAGCACAATGTTGTCTGAAATAAAGACCACTTGGGAAGAATCTGCTCCTCTATTGGAGGGTCTCTGCAGCAAGGTGAAGGTGTCAGAGGAGGAGGGTCTGTTATTTTCTGTTTTGATCATTGAAACCAGTTGAGACAGGTCTGACCCCTTTAGAAAAGTGTCCTGCAACTGTATTTTAAAGGTTGCAGGTTTTTGGAGCATGCAGTGTGACTTGTTTTGAATGTCCAGCAGTACCAATGTGTGTTGACAAACGTCTGTTTTTATATCTTCATACAAGCCTACCAGGGTAGTGATGACTTGGTTAATTGAAGATACGGGTGCTCTGTGCATTTGTTTTGTTGGAATCCGACTGCCGCTTGGAGGGACAAAAGGAGCTGCGCCTGGAAGGCAGCTGCGGTGTTGAGGCATAAGAAGGGCTTGTTTCAGCTGCACTGTCATCTTCTCCAGAGCCTGTGTTCAATGCTGGAGATGTTGACTCCATGAGCCCACGCCCTTGCTCTGTTCTCATTGTGGTGGATGTTAATTCCACCATGCTTTCTAAGATGGCATTCCCTTCACCTCGATTTGTACAGATTTGAGCTGAACTAACTTCTTGAACCCCATCATGTGTGGGGTTCGCTAGCTCTGCCGCAACCGCATACAGAGGACTACGTTTGTACAAGGAATGCTCGAGGGATTGGGGGCTTACGTTCTCATTATTAGTTGTTGTGGGCGATAATGCCAACAGCATTTCACTCGCCATTTCTAGCATTTGTTTGTGCAATGACTTGTGAGAGTGCTTTGACAGGCTTCTTAGACCAAACATTGTAAGCACACATGAGGGTGTGATATACAGAGCCAAAGTGCTGTTTTGTTTGTGTGGCTAGAGGGGGGAGGGGGGATTTGCACTTGCAGATTTGAAAACAAGTTCACCATTACCCCTCATTACACGATAGGCGGTAGCCATGGCGCTATTAGCGCCATGGCTACCCCCTTACCGCATTCTGGGTCCGTGTTCCCGGAATAGGGGCTTACCGGGTCATTCCGACCTTGGAGGACGCGGTAAGTCCCCATTCCAGGAACCGTTCCCTATTCCCATTTGAGCCCCCATAGGGCTCAATGGGAATGGGGATGGAGCTAATAACGGGCCCGCTGTTAGCGGGCCCGTTATTAGCTCTGAAGTCCCTTAACGGGTCCCTTCCATAACGCCTGGCAAAACCAGGCATTAAGGAAGGAACCCGCTAAGGGACCTTGTAGTAGGGCGGTAAGGGATTACCGGCACCGGTGCCCTTACCAGTGCTGGTAATCCCTTACCGCCTACCGTGTAATGAGGCTCCATGTGTCCTTATGTCCTGTGATTAACAATGGTAAACCACTCTGCACCACTCCTGTGCTGTGCTCCGCGCTTCTGGGGGCATTTGATGATGAACTCTGCCTCCAGGCAGTGAAGGAAAGTGTGAACAGACTCTGTGTGACAAGGCAGCAAAACACCACAGTAAATCACTCTGCACCACTCCCGCCATTATAGTTGGTGTGAGTGGTCATCTGTCCTTGAAGGGCCTTTCCCCAAGATGCTTTGGGTTGCTGTCCTCGGCAAATATTTAATGGGGATCTTCAGAAATGTCTTTGGTGTATCCCTCTGGCAGTACTTTAAGTAAAATGTTGCTTTCTCCAACCTCTTCTTTGCACCTTACTCGCTATTTGTTATCAGGAAAGATGGTGTGTGCCTGACCAACTTATTCCTGGTTCAGAGTTATAGAACCCAGTTCACTAGTATGGGATATGGTGTCCTTCTCAATCACTGTAAGGTACAGGGTGCCTTTCTCACTTCCCCAAACAATGTTCGGCCCTTCAGGTGACAATGTGCCTCAGTCCTTGTAAACCACCTCAGCAGACGTGAGGGGAAAATGACTTATTTTAGTGGGTCTTAGATCTAGACTAAGGTTCTTTGATTTAGCCTATGGTCTCTGGCATGCTCCCCCTCCTTGTGCTGATGGCTCCTGGGAAACATCTTCTCCTCCTCATCTCTGGCTTGCCTTACTCTATTCTGCTCCCATCTCCCCCTGGCCTGCATCTCCTCTTAATGCTCTCTGGGCAACACTTTTGATGGTCTTTCTTCCAAATTAATGTTCTCTCCCTTAAGGGGATTGATACATTGTCAACATTTCTGTCTAGGTCTTTTCCATTGGTTTATCCTGTTCAATTCCCTCTTTTGCCTCTGCTCCTGGGAATTGATAGTCCTTCAGCATTTGAAATAACCCAACAGCTATTTTGATATCACTCGAAAGTCCAGCCTTAATTCAGGAGCCACTCTGCTGTACTATCTTCACCCTCTAATTCCTGGGGATACTTCATGTACGCTGCTGTACCATATTCATGGTATTCGTGTTCCTCATTGAAGCTAGGTCCTGGGTGAGAATTTTAGGAGGTCCCAGACCCACAAGCGCAGACAGCTAATTCTTTCTCTTCGGATCTTACTCCCCTTTTTTGGTGCTGTCTTTACACTTTCACACTATACCCCACCCCCCAAACAAATATGGGCCAATGGTCCAATGGGGTACATACAGCATTTGAATATATTGTAAAATGTCGGGTTAGGCCCCCTATGGATTTCTATTCTTTGCTTTGTGTGGGTTACACAGAAACTTTGAACAAGCTGGTCATAATAAGGCAAAGGTATAGTCCTGTTTTCTTAGTCACTGCGTTCAGGGGTCACCTCATTCGTGTATGAGCATGGCTTGAGTTTGGAAGTGGACCTCTCCAACTCCCACTTTATTCCATTCTACTTCCATCTATCAATGATCTCTTAGGCCAGGTTTATCAAGATTCAGGGCCTGATTCATTGAATGTTTTCCTATGGGATTGCGCCATTATAAAACACTTCCATGAATCAGGCCCACAGAGTCTTCTCCGGGCATTGGGACAGAGCCAAAGAATGGTCTTTGAATTCCCTCCTTCTTGCTTCATGTCATGCTCATCTGTTGTTTGAATTTGGATTCTATTTAGCATTTTCAGCTGAAGCCTTTATGCACGATGTATACAATAACAACTCTTAAACGAATGTACAGATACATAGTATTAAAAACGAAAATTGTTTCAGGTTAGGTGTTTTAGATATCGCATGTTGTCAAGACTATTAATGCCACTGTTTTGTCTCTCACCATATTTAGACACCGTCTACAATTGCAATTTCTTATGTCCATGGGTTGCAGGCTAAATTACTGTGCTTTGGAGGGAAAACAGCTGTTCAGGTGATGCATAGCAAAAAAGGTTGTCTTCCTTTCATGCTGACTTTTATGAACCTATATACTCTCGCCACTACTTCAGTTGTTGAGTCGGAAAATAGGAATGGTATAAGTGGCTTGACCTGGCCGAATACACTCAGTTCTTAATTCTGGTACAAAATATATGTCATCTTCACAGGTGATCAAAAGGAGATCATGAAAGAAGAAAAATGTATACTAGTGATTCTTGGCGCAATCCACTTTAAGTGTAGCAGAGGAGAGCAAACTTGTCTCTCGCTGAGTTTTTATTTGGTTGAGGAGACAACCATAATAGGCATGCATAAAGAATATTCCCTAGAAACCAATAAGATCAAATATGTAGGGTTGAAGTTTGACCCCCTCATTCAATGACTCCATTCCACCGGAGATATCCTATTATATGGCAATTTCATCAAGAGGATTTCTTTAACTCTCTGATTTCTTTGGTTACATGCTTGATTTTACTCCTGCACACAATGGCAGAATGATCTTTACTGATACAGTTAAAGGTTTCTGTGAACTCATTAGAGACTTCCGAGTTCTCAAGTGATGTCCAGAACATGAGATCTCCTCTGGTTCTCTCTGTGCCACATCCAGATTTTCTGAGCCTTGTGATAGTGACAGTTTTAGGAAATACCTTGCCTCTACTTCTTTAATCTCTACAGCAATTGGATTGGAAATTATGGACAGATCCAATGAAGCATTTGAAGAGCTTCTAATGAATACATTTCTCATAACACACATAGGGCCTCATTACACGAATGGCGGTAAGGGTTTACCGGTACCGGTATTTTACCGGTACCGGTAAATCCTTAAAGCCTTACTACGAGGTCCCTTTGCAGGTTGGGGAATTTAACGCCTGCTTTTTGCAGGCGGTAAAAACCAACCCGCAAAGGGACCAGGGAGCTAATTACGATACCGCAATTTGCGATACCGTAATTAGCGCCTTCCCCATTCCCATAGAGCCCTATGGGGCAAAAATGGGAATGGGGAAGGGCAATGGTGGAAGGGGGAATTACCGCCCCGCCAACCTTGGAATAGGGCGGTAATTGCCCTTTCCACCAAGGCGTTGCCGGTATTTTACCGGCATGAACCATGGCGCTAATAGCGCCATGGTTCACCGCCATCCGTGTAATGAGGCCCATAATACCAAAGACCTGTCTCTTAGTGTGGGGCTAGTATTCAGATCTTTGTTGCTCTGTGTTGTCTTGCTTCCATGACCAATGTATTGACCCTGAGCTATTTTCCAACCCTTTTAGGTAACTTTCAGTTGGGATTCTAGAAGTTACACCCCATAATGCCTAGTTTTTCTGGGCTTCCAATCCATGCCTACATGTCAGCACTATACCGCATTCTGCCATCAGATTTTGCCACAAAAATCCCCTTCAATTTTGGGCAGAACTTGGCACCATATTTCTTCATCAAGCTTGTTTGCCCATGGCTAGCTAACTTCCAGGTCAGGCACTTTATATAGTGATCCTTAAGCGTGGGAAGCTCATTCATTTGTTCGCAAGGTCTTGTTGCCTATTTTAAAGCTGGATGATTTATAGTTCTTCCTGTCATTGTCAAAACTCATCCCCTTTCATTTTCCCTTATTGATTTTTATATAATTTCCAAATGAAATACTATTTGGTCTGTGCAACAGCGATTGTGGGACTTTGGTGTTCTTACCATAATCATATGCATACAGCAGTCTAGACACGCCCGTGCCCTTTATTCCCAGGGAGTCCCTCGTTGTCTGTCCCACTTTGGTAGGCAGATAATCTGCGCTCAATGAGTGAAAAGAGTGCAGGATGCAGGAGATAGCCTTGCTTTAAATGGCCAACCTAGACTGCCTAATTGGGTGATTTAAATGTGAGCTTTGGCCCCTGAATAAAGGGACTGAATCGTGCACAACATGTGTGGCCTTATGTAATTGGTGTTTGCTTCACCCGTTGCCACAATTCCCCTCTTACAAATGGGTTACTCTGTTCCATCTGCAGCTGTTGTATTAGACGGGCCAAAGCCACTATTAACTGACGTTCTTTGTTTCTTGATTTTCCCTTGTGGCAGCATGGCACGAGCATAACCAAAGCATATATAATCAGTACATGACATAGCATTTTCTTGAATCTGCCTAAAAGGAATAAGGATTGTGCCCTCACAACAAGGTAAAGGTTTTGTCCTGTTTTTTTAAATCTCTGAGTTTATAGGTAACTTAACACAGGGTGGGGCATGGCCATAGATTGCAGTCTCGATCTGCAAGTCCCACTTGGTATAAGATCCAAGTAGCTCACAGCTCTGGCAGTGCCCTCTTAAGCTAGCATTCTTAAGCTGCAGAGTCTCCTTGAGGCCTTGGGACAGAGCAAGGAACTGACATCGAATTCCTTTCACACCACCCAGATGTGGCATTTGAATCTGAATTGTATTCAGCATTTTCACATTAAATATGTATATGCTACAAGTAGATGAAAGAAGCAAAAGCAAAAAGGCAAGTCATGGAACTTTCTTCACCACAGTGTGGTGTGCCTTTTCTATTCATGCAAAAACTGTGATATTAAGAATTGGTTTATTATAAATAACGTTTACAAGTTTGAATTTTCAGAGTGATTTATAAAATGTTATCTGACCAAGAGTATGGGTGTATTGTACACTGAAGACATTACTTCTTCTAAAAAACTGAAAGCTTATGTTATTGACTCACAGCAATTAGAATACATTTTAAGAAGAAGCAAACCATAATGTTGCAACAATTTCTGTTGCCATTTACAGAGGGGTTAGAGAGCATTTTCAAATATTGCGCTCCCCAACGCACTAACTAAAAAACAAAGTGCGCCTTTAGGAGAAGCATTTTGCATAACTGAATCATCTGTATGCGTCTTTTCCTAGGCCAACATGGTAATTCCCAAGGAGACATTACCTCACTAAGCAAAATGCCCTACAATATAGGGCTATATTAAGTACACAAGCCCCGTGTTAGTGATAGTCCTTTGCTCTCCACTGATGAATGTTCAACCAAATTCACCAGCCCTACCTACCATCACTCTGCACCCCTCAAGTCCAAGTAGCTGTATACACCTATCACTTAGGTTCTTTCACAAGTAGAGCAAGCAACGGCTTGTAACTGCAATTGATAAAACCAGCTGTAGGCTAAATTCTAAGCTCAGAGATTAGGTAAACCCAATGGTTGCTCAGGAAGAGGCATGTGGGGCAATCGTGAAGGTGTAATGCTCTTAACAGTGAGTGTGAGTTGGACAGACGTTTATCAGATGGGCAGCTGGTGGTTGCCCCTTCTAGCATGAACTGAAGTGAATCATAGAGAACAGACCATCATTCAGTGTAAACATGATTATTCTAGATGTAGGTAGGAGAGCTTAGCCCCTGCACCGTATCAGCCAAAGGTTTATGCCTAACAAATCGAGTACCATTTCAGGAAATATGATTAATGCAGTATGAGAGTCATTTTTGGATGGGTACATTAATAGACATTTCTGGCCTACAAGATTATGGTTTGGCTTATGCTGAGGAATGTTGTTAAGACAAATACACTTTTCATTGAAATATGGATAACACACTAGGGCAAGACCATTGGCATATTCATTAAAAAAACAGAATAATTAGAACTGTGGCACAAATCAAGTGTGGTTCAAAAGACTGGCTTTAATTATTATTTCTTCAGAGCATGAGTTGGACCAAAATTCATATTAGGTCTATTTAAAATGTTCCAATGTTTGGCAAATAACAGTTAATAAACCCTACTCTCAAAATGTCCAATCCTAATGTAACAAAGCAACAAACATAACTTCTCCTGGAAAGGCTCTTCCAGGGTTTACTCACAGTCTGGACCTCTCTTCTGTCTTCATGCTTTCATAGTGCATCTCTAGACCTTTCGCATGCGTCAGGCTTCTCTGGTTCCTTTTTACAGGCTCTCCTTCAACCACTTGTTTGTACTTTGTGTCCCACAATATTCCTTGTCGAATTGGACCTGTCAACATTAACTCTAGCTCTCTTTCCAGGCCTTTGATTTCAACAGTATGCTTCAACATACACTTCAGGTCTCTTTAGTAGTTTGTCTGTAATATCTGAACGTCTCCTTAATACCTCTGATCCTCTTATTTCACACGCAGACTCTCCTAGACCTTGGATCTCATCAGCATTCTCTTTCAATGGGGTTTTCTCCTTATAATTCAATTTTTAGGCCGATGGTGTTATATCACCCTCCTGACATGGCTCTCTGCTTATTAAGACATGCTTTGCCTTCAGATCTCCTTCTGCCCTCAATGAAATCACTCTCTCAACTTTGCAACCTCCTATCTGAGTACCTGATGCTTGTCATTATCATCATCATCATTTTAAAGGAGACAAACAAGGAAGAAAAAAAGAGCAACTTAAAATCCAGAGGGATCACTGTACATTGAACGATAAATAAATACATTATCCGAAGTCTAGGAATCATGTTGGAATGTACTCATAGGGTTCTTCAGCAGCTGTTGAGGTATCCTCTTTTAGCACATTAAAATATGTCTGAAACTCTGCCATATATTTTTTGGTCAAAATCTGGGTCTAAACAAATAGCAAAGGTCAGTTTCCAATTTGCTAGTATGTTCCATATTAATTTCAATTGTAGATGCCGATTATTACATCCAGTGCAGAAATATCCTGTGCCGTGCTACCACAAGGGCAATTCATACAAATGTAACACTACGTTTTTGCTTATTTGTGTGAAGGCATATATTTATTTGCATGCATACAGGGAAACAAGCTCTTTTGGTCACACAAAAGACAACATAGCAGATGAAAGGTAGGCAGTGAGCCTCTTATAATCGGTGAATTTCGAGTGGTATAATGACTGGGTTTGAGAAGGTGTATATTGGACAGATACTGGCAACAATGTGGTGCGCAAACATAGGACCAACAAGTGTCAGTCGGCAGGCAGTCTAGCAAGCTAATCACGATCTGTTACCTCAAACTATTAAGTGTTATTGTGGAGGGAAAAACCGAGGGAAGAGGCTGGTTAGCGTTGAGGGAAGGTGTAAGTAGTAAGGCTGAAGAAGTAAGTCAAGAGGATAGCTCGCAAGTGAGGAGGTGATTTTGAATACAAAGATGTGGACTGTGTTTTGAATTGCAGAGGGGAGGGAGTTCCAAGTAAGAGGAGCAAGAAGAGTGAAAGAGCAGTAGCGAGAGAAGCCATGGGGTAGGTGAGGTGCCACGAGAGTGGGGAAGTAGCAGAGGGAAGGCTGCAGGAGGGTTTGTAGGTGGTGATAGAAGAGGATGGATACAACAATGTCTTCCATGGATGGATTTATGCACTAGTAGTAGACATTTTAGTTTGGCACTGTTTTGCTTAGTTAGCCAGCGTGCTGGCAACAGTAGGAACTACAAGTGAAGCAAAGGAGTTCAAAGAGAGTCCTGGTAGCAAAATTAACAATCTTGTCAAGGAGACAGAATGCATAGTTTGGAAGACCAAAGAGAATAATGGCACAGCAGTCCAGTTTAGAGTAGACAAGAGTTGTTAGGAGGCATTTGGAAGTTTTGAAGGGAAGGAGGTGCCTTGTTTTCCTGATATTTCAGAGGTTGGGGCGAGCTGCCATTGCAGTTTTAAAGATCAAAGTAGAAAATGTGTTTGAAGGGTCATAGATGACAATATTGATACAGAGCCATGAGGAGGGCAGCCATAAGAGATGTGAGGATAAGTCATTGAGATCTAGAGCCACAGAGACAATACACCCCAAGCCTTCCTACCCGTGGTCACCCAAATCTGGAGTGCATCAGCATGTGACCCCAGGCAAAACATAGAACTTCCAATAGAGGAGATGATGAACACAACTACAGGACTAGTGAAAGGAAGTGTTGAGGGCAATACTGTTCTAATTAATTGGTTCTTCTCAATTTGTGTAAGGCTGTTCAGTCTCAGAACTATCTAATCCTACCTCCATAAGCAGCTAGTGGATCCCTTCACCCATCAGCCAAACCTTTTTCTGAACTACAGAACAATTGCGAGGTAACAACTATTAATGGAGTCATCTTTATGTAGTAATGGGTGGCTGTCCTCAAAAAAGTATGTCTGTTTCTTCCCCAAGGAAAGGAACAGGTTAGGGTGTGAAACATAATACACAGCAGTTTTCACACAAGAAAATGTGCAATGAATGCAAAGGAACAAATCAGAGGTTGAATTCTCCTAGCCTCACCATCGATTTGTCTGACTTGCTTCTATGCATAAGTAAAAAATAAAACAGAAAACCTGCTGTTGTGTTTTTTAGTGACCATGCATAAAGTCCTGAGTCCAAAGGACTAGACTCTGAGTTAGGCTCGTCTGTACACAATATAGGGTGAGTATATTAGATGACTGTCAAGTCAATAGTATGCATTCTAGGTGAGCACAGCTCTCTTGTCTACTAACAACACACTTATTTTTGGTGTGATGGTGGTGACTATGTGGAATATAAAAAGTTGCATTGTTTAACAGAAGGATGAAATCAGTGTAGTATGTGTACACCACACATCTACAACTACTCATTGCAAGACTTAATGAGATGAAAGAGCTGGTTTCTAGTCCAGACTAATCCCACTTTTGCAGGTGTAATACATCTTTGTCTTACAGGTGTTGTTTTGATTGTAAACATCTTTGACATGTTTATCCACCTCTGTGTTTCTGGTGTCCTGGAATCTTGAATATATTTGAAACCCATGACAAAGTTCCCTGGACCAAACTGTGGACAGAAACAAGTTTATGGTGTGATCGAGCCATGATGAAAAATAGGGTGCTGGGTGTGCGATTCACAAAGCTATCTAATACCTGACACAATAAGCCTAAAACTAGAGCAAATTCACAGCTGCCTGGAACATCTCTGAGATGCCTTTGAGTAAATCTGTGTTTATCACCTTTGCACAAGAACATCTGAAAGATGTTACAGGCAGCTCCAGGGTTGAGAAAATCTGAGATGTTCAATGCATCTCCTTATTTGCTCTAGTGCAGTCTTTGTGAATCAGGCCCAATTAATTGACAATACATTTATGGGGAAGGTCAAAAATCAAAATGTTTTAATTGTGGTTGTCAAGAAGGCAATAATAAAGTGTATTTGATTTAGAATGTTTGCTGTTGTCCATTGAGTGTGATCACTAGAGCAGTTGCTATTCAACACTCTTCTGAAGATGTATTTGCTTACATTTTATAAAGTTAACACCCCATCATGCTTAGATATTCCCTCCTCTGTTTTGAGTGCGTGTGGTGTGATAATAGAGCAGTGAGACGGGCCGTCATACAGCACAACTAACACTTATTTTGTGATAGTGGGTCTGAACACCTCGGGGGGCGGGCATTGCTATGATTTATAAATCCACATGGTCGGCCATGGCTATGCCACTTATTCATAACATCTGGATGGAAGTATTATTGATTTGGTTATTGATTACAGCTTCTCTTACATTTCATATTGTAATAATTTCTCATCCCCCACTGTATGATTCAACTTTTGTGGAATTGTTTTCAGAATTGGCTGCTGATTTGTAATTTAAAATCTCTAATCTACTGACAGGTGATTTTAATTTGACATGTAATCTGCTATTCGTTTCTCTGTTGCAATGCCTGATTTAGGCCTTCAACAACTAGTCTATGAAACAGCACATCAGTTGGGTAAAACGCTAGATTAGATTTTTTCATCTGATACTTTGACCACAGTCTTTCCATCCCTTCATGTTGCCTGGCCGGACCATTTGTTTGCTCCTTTTTCCATTGGACTTAAATCCCACCTAGGAATCCCTGACATGCCTAATATGATGAAACATAAATGAACGTCAGTTCCTGTCTCTGATATTTCAGCCCTAGTTGATGCTAGTTGTGGTTCCTCTCAACATCAAGTTTTATCTACTCTTGTTCAGGTTTGTGCTACTGCTGCAGACCACCTGTCACCACTCAAGTGCTGAAAATGGTTGCGTTGTCCCTCTGAACCTTGGTTCAATGAAGACCTTAAGTCACTTCAATTTAAACGTAGGCAAGCTGCACGGAAATGGCGAAAAATGTACTGCCAGCCTGATAAACTGCGGCTGTGTCAAGCTAACTCCAGATATCATAGTGCTGTTCGTGAGTCTGAAACATATTTTCTATACTGGCAGAGTTGAAACTGCTGAACAAGCTGTTTGACTTTGTGGGTTCACTCTCTTATTTGTCATCCTATCAAGTAGGGGTTGCCTCCCCGCAGTTACTCTATGATGCCCTGTCTAATTTATTTACTAACAAAATCATGGTTATTTGGGACAGAATTGCAATGTCGGGTTTCAAGACAAGACAATTTGATTCAGTCACTTCAATCTCTATCCCAGCCCATTCTTGGTCTTGCTTTGCATCTTTTTCGCCAGATGATATAGTGATGGCCACTAGAAAAATGAAGTTGGCATCTCCTCTGGATCCCATCCCTTTAGCCACCATGAAAGATATCATGCCTGATATTGCCCCATGGGTTGCTCAAGCAGTAAATCACTCTTACCTATCAGCGTTTATCCTTATGGGGTTAAAACATGCATTGGTGATTCCCCTCCTGAAAAAACCTTCTTTATATCCCTCTATCCCTTCAAATAGTTGGCCATATCTCTACTACCTTATCTTATTAAGCTTTTGGAATTATTTGTTTCTCGTTTGCTCAGTTCATTTCTTAAAAATACGAGCTTTCTTCGACCTGTTCGCATGGATTTTGTCCTGCCCGCATTACGCAGAGTGTATTGGTCTCTGTTGTGAATGATCTGGCATGTCTCTCCGATCAGGATGGAGTGGGTGCTGATATTATTAGATCGTTCAGCTGCATTTAACACCATTGACCACTCCATACTGCTTGACTGCTTGGCCAGGTACTATCCTGGTTTAAGTTGATTGTATAAAGTGATTGTGTCACATTACCGTAGTAATGATTCGCTAAGGGAGGAGTGGGGCAGAAGAATTGGGTCAGATATCACAGAAGACTTGTGGCAACAAATGTGTGAGAATGGTAACATGTGCTCATTGGGACTTACTGAGAGGTCGAGACAGATAAAGATTCTTAATCAGATTTATTGGACACCAGAGAAAATGTGTAGAAGGGGATGTTGGAGAGTTCTGAATGTTGGAGATGCATGCATGAGTCTGGTACGTTGGAGCATTTGCTGTGGGACTGTAGGTTGGTGAGATTGTTCTGGGGTGAGGTTGGACGGGTGTGTGATGAGGTGATAGAGGGACTGCCTGTCCTGGATTTCAGAGTGGTGATATTGGGGAGTGATGAGTCATTGGATGATCTCAGTCAGAATCAGAAGAAATGGTTGTTCAGAGGGATGATGATTGGTAAGAAAATGATTTTGCAGTATTGGAAATCTACGCTGTCATTGAATATTGAGACATGGTTGACTGTAATGCATGATTTGGCATCGGTGTAGCGGGTGCTTTACAGGAGAGATGGGAAATTGGGTTTGTTTGAGAAAATCTGGGGTAGATTTCTTCAGTTGTATTAGACTTGGTGTTGTATATGTGTAATTGATGGGTTTGGGGAGTGGGTGATTGAGTGAAGTAATTGATTTGGTGGAGGGTTTTGGGGTAATTTATAACTCGTACTGTACATAGTTATGTGTTAAAATGTAGTGATTTGTCTAGTTTTTGATTAATTTGTGTTGGTTATTGTATTGCTCATAACATGTTAATTTGTAAATAAAAGTTTCCCAAAAAAATTATTAGATCGTTCAGCTGCATTTAACACCATGCACAGCTATAATAGTGAACTGTCAGTACTCCATACAAACACAGACATTAACAGAGAACAGAAGTAATGCTCACTATGTTCCAACATGGCTGCCTGTTTGTTTGTATGTTTGCTGTGTGCTTTTCAGTTAGCTCACTTAAGTGCAAAACACTGAAGATGGACTTATACATGATTGTCTATAATACTGCAGTCCTCTCTCCATGCTACATACCAGACGAAGCCCGAGCAGGGTGAAACGCGTTATTCTCTTTTTTGTTTCAAACTGTTGCTGCCTTCGTTTGTCCATGTAATTTTTGACCAATAAAGGACGCTTTTGGCTGCACTAAGAAAGCACTGATTGCGTGTGGATTTTTAGGCTCCTCTTTGTATGCCCATTTGTTTAAACTCAGTCCTTGACATCAGAGTACTTAATTGTTCTAAGATTTTCAAAGATCTGTTCTTTATAGAGTCTAATAAAAAGTCTATAGAAATCCTGTAACATATGTATAAACTCAAATAAATATAATTTGTGCTACAGCTAATGAACAGGTTTGCTTTGTTTCTAGAAGCTTTCATATTGGAATTCCTTGTTAATCCATACCTGACTCACAGAAAAAAGGAACATTTTTGGATCTCTAAAATCCAAGTACCTGTGACTTCTGGGTAAGCCATAGGACAGCTCAGTGCTTTCTGCCACAAATGCCTTTTTGCCACTCACATCTACATGCAACAGGGGGAATCATGTTGCCTGCACAATTCATTTGCATTACCAAAACGCAGGCATGTGCAACCAGGCCCTTTCCCAGAAAGTGGCACACATGCTTAGTATACTCCAAATACACATTTCAGGGGACAAGGCAGAAGCAAAACTGCCAGAATACCCACCATGGTGGCTTTTGACCCTCTTTAATTAAAGAAGCAAATGTTGAATTAAGTTACAGTACTCATGAGTATTGGAGGTGGAGGTTTCACTTAAGGGAAGATAGATATCAACCACTGCTACTGCCACTTACACAGTGGAGTACCAAACACACAAAAGTAATGATGCAGGAATGAGGGGCATTGCAGAGAACGATCAGTGGTGGATACGGGCGTGAGCATCCGCAACGTATCTAGGCAGAAAAACTAAATTCAGAAGTCTCTCCAAGATGTATGTACTACACACACAAGCAGCAATAGGGTATAGACAAAGGCCCTATGAAATATGTGGATTACACACAAGCAGCAAGGGGGTATAGACCCTCCTGAAGCCAGTATGCAAACCGTGCATGCATGAAGAGAATAACAGCCCTTGAATGTTAGCAGACACATCCACCTTGAGAGCTCAAGCTGCGAGGAAATGGCAATATGCTGGAAATTCCCTTGCAATGAGTAATGGGAAAATACTAAAATGGCCAGGGGGTGTGGGGGGACATGAACGGAAGACACTATTAAGAATTACTGGTAAACGACAAAACAATTAGTACACTAAATATTCAACATGGCCACCCACTCAGGGCACATCTGTGGTCATCTTGAGAGGAGGGACACTCCTATTAACTCTTCAATCAAGGCTAGGAATTAAGGCATAACACCATTGTGAAAGTCAGCAGTGTGTAGGATTAACACATTAAGTTGTATCAGGATCTGTTTACAGGTATTCGTTAAAAATAGAACGTATTTAGCTAGTAGAGGACATCTTTAACCAAAAGAGTATATACTAGCAGTGGATGACGTGATAGTGTGGGTATTGAAAACCTGCTTATGTTCTCTTGATGCAATTTCTATTGGAAATAATACATGTAGTATTAGGTATTAGATAGCACATGTCACTTTGATGATTTTTGAATTGATGTTATTAGGATGTTTATTATGTGATTTTGAATTGTGTACTTAATAAAATATATTATATCTGCCGGTAAGGTTGAATTGAGTGCTTCATGGAAGATATATTCTACAAATTTAAATTGCTCGGTTTAAAATTGAGTTACGGTGCATCTTGGGGCAACATAAACAGTTTAGTGGTGTTGGGATCCTTAGTTGTAATTAATTGTGGCATAGTTGGTGCACCCACTAGAAAACCTTAAAACAATTTCACAAGGAAAAAATTAGAACACAGTCTTCATGTAACCTAATTGAAAGGTATTGCATGTTGTGACAAAAGTACTACTGCTCTGGAGGTGTACAGGGATGAGTAGTGGCTAAACTGCCCACTCAGCCCCACACTACTACTAAATCAGCAGTGATCCCAACCAAAATATTGACTTTTTTGGTAACATGGGTCAAGCACAGGTTATATTTTGATGAGGGATTTGAGCTGAGAGCAGTAGCAACCCAAACAGCATTAGTACAATGAGTACAAAAGGGAAATGTCCAATCCAAGTTGTATACAAATTTAGACTTTAAACCAAACAATAAAACACAAACAACGAATCAGAAAACACCAAGAAACCCTGTGCCTGCAATAGAAACACAAAGAATGCAGATGTTTTTGAAAGGGAACTGAAACCATAGGCCCTTTAAAAGGGGTGGTGCTCTATGGCATGCATGGGGATGCAGATCTTACTCTTACACCAATAATAAGTTAGACTCAGGAAGTTGGCAAAACATAACTGTTTTTAATTGCAATTGTCTAAAACAGGGAGTACAATGGGCGTCAACGGACGGGCCACAGCATAAGTCTTAATGCATTTCATGAAAAACATTACTTTTATAGCATAAATGTGTCATACGTGACATCATACTACGTGGCAAAATAAGAAAACCTTCTAAGGGTCGGCTTAAGGGGAACATCTAAGTATACTTTCTATGGGGTATGGGATCGTAATTGGGTCTCTGAGGTCAAGTGGACAGCTATGCCCAGCCCTAATGCAAGTCATCTTCGCTGTCATGAATTACACGTTTCATTGGCTTTCAAACTATGGGGCTCTTTGCTATGTGGCCCTCTACAATTGGTTGGCACGCTTGTACCCTTCTAGAATATTCCACTCGTTAGCAGCACACAAGCTGGTAGCCCAGGTTCTAGAGGGTTGGACTTGACCATACCTCCCCACCCAATTAGCCCAACATCCATCATCACTCCTGCTGTCTGCCATTCAATTAGTTCTTTGAACTCAGCCTTCAAGTATCACTGTGCCTGAGAATAGAAGGGGGGTGTGAGCATGGTCTTATCTTCAAGTCTCGGTGTAGCTTGCCCAAAGTCTATTTTCATCTTGACCCTGTGATAGAAGCCCGTGTTTTGAGCTCTTTCTTTGTATTTAACACTATTAAATTAATAAAACCTGGCGCTTATAGTGTTTTTCCATTACACCTCAACAGAAGCTCGTCTCGCTTCGAACGTTCATTGTATCTTCTTGAATAGATAACCAGTATCTTGGCTGCCCCAACCCTTGACACCAGGCCAGACAACATTTCTCGAATGGTCCCTCGCTGTCAGCTTTTTTATTTAACTGCGCCAAACTTTCAGCTCTTCGGTTCATGGGGTCCTAGTTTGCTAAATGCGTTGTGGAACATCCAGATTCTGCACACATATATGGCGGCACCGACTGCAATCTGTTCACTACGTATAGCCAGCCTAATGATTACTTAGTCTACTTCCATTTCAGAATCTGTACAATTATGAAATGACTTTGCATTTTCTTTGGTGCTTTCCGCACGTGCAATCTTCATTTCGCACGTGAAATGTTGCTAATTTCTTTACTTCACCATCAGATTCCATAAGGTTTATATACTCTCATCATTGGCACCTCTTGTGGGTGCAGCATTTAGCTTTATGTGACATCACCAGTCACATAAAGCTAAATGCTGTTTCACTCATTTTCACACTTCTTCCAGAATCTCCTTTAAAATACAGTTATTTCTCTGCGGGTAAATCATATAGGGTGTTCTCAATGGACTTTTTGCACTATAGGGACCATTATTGGCGTTGTTCATTTGGCATTTTCCAGTTTCGAACATATAGGCAATATGGGGGCGGGACTTGCGGTAGAGACACTTGGCTCCTCCTCTACAGCACTGTGGGCTGATAAGTAGCGGTGTTCAGGCAATCAGTGTAGGCAACAATGGCAGTGTGCAAAGATGTGTTTTTGTACAAAAAGATAGGGGAGGGGAGCTTTAAAGTGACTAAGGTCCCAGAAAGTGGGCCTACGGGACAAGGCTTCTTGACAGTACCTTTAACTCTTGTGTTTGGTGCGCAACATCATTGAGGCTGGCTTTTTAGTGCTTTTAGTGCTTTAGCCGTGGTTGAGTCGATTTTGCAATGAACGAGTGCATGCAATCTCACTGGCTGTCAGGTGAAGATGGCTCCCATCGTTTAGAGGATGCGGCTGAGTCAGCGGCGATATGAGGGCTCAGCTGGGATGAATAAGCACTGGAGATGGGTGAGCTGATGGCATTCAGCAGTTGAGTTGGCACTCAAGTCAGTTGCTCACACAATGTCGGGCCCGTGATTAGGTTGATTGAGTTGACCCATGGCAATGAGTTTAACAGGTGCATGGATGACACAAAGTGTAACAAGTGGTTTGAATGTTCACAAAGTGCCGAAAGCAGCACAGTGGGTCCTGTTCATCTTAAAGTGTGTTGAACGTGGTCGAGCTCACAGATGTCTTGATGCAGTAGAATTAGATTTCAACTGCTAATGAGCTTCTGGATTACTGGGAGTTTCAATCGAGGGGCTCCAGGACAAGATGATCCTTCAGTTCTGTACTTCTACTTCATCAAGTTGGCTGGCACTTACAGGGGATCCATAACCTGAAGTGAACAGGGTTGTGGTTCCAATAAAGCCAGCAGCAAGGCCATGGTTTACAGCAGTTCACCCCCACTGTTCCCTGTGGATAGTTAGGGGACATAGCTCACCGCTGATTTAGATACCTTATTTTTATTTTATGTATTTATATTTATTTTACTTATTGTCAGCGTCAAAGACGCAGAGGTATCACTGCGCTAGAAATCACATTCAAGATAGCATTGTGGCAGGTACATGGTTACAACGCATGATGAAGATAGGTTACAGATGGTACAATGATTCAAGCATATTAATTGAAAAGAGCAGTTTTGATTCTTTTGCGAAAATTCAGGTAGGAAGGTTCATCTTGGATAGGGAGGGAGGGCATTTCACAATGTGGGAGCGATGACAGTAAAACTTGAACCCCTGCTCTTTTTCTGGAGAATCTGGGGGTATTAATTGAGGTGGAGGAGGAGCAGCAGCGCAGGCTGCATGTGTTGGACTTTTTGAAGATCTGGTTGGTGAGGTAGAGAGGGGCAGTGTTGTGGAGGTATCAGTGAGTGATGGATACGATTTTGAACTCAATGCAAGCCTTAATTGGAAACCAGTGTGCTTTGTGTCTGATTAGGGAGATGTGATCAGATCATTTGAGGCCCACACCCCTCTGAAGGTGTTGTTCTGGGTCAGTTGTAATTTATTGAGGTTTTTAAGGAAGTACCAGCGAGGATGGTATTGCAGTAATCTGATTTGCTGCCGATGATGGCTCTAGCCAGAGTACCTGACATCACAAGGGGAAGTGCGAGGGAAAAGCTGACCCTGCTCTATAAGCATGCAGCCTCAAAATAGGTTCAAAACCTTTTAATAACAAAAGAAAGCTTATAGGCAGTACTCTGTTTCTGGACTGGCCACTCTTTCCTCGTGGGCAAAATAACATGCTCATTATGTGAGCATGACTGGTAGTCATCTTGAAATTAATCCGCCCATCAGTATAGAAATGGTTATAAAATACACATTTTATTAATGTAACAAAATGAAGAACACGGATTTCAACATGAAAGGCAAAACATATTTGATAATACTACAATCAACAGGAAGTTGTGCATAAGACAGACAGAGCTGGTTAAAAATGACAATGGTAGAGGTAACCAAATACTCTACTTTGCATCAAGTAGTGCAGGCTAAATCTGCACAAATTAATAATCCAAAAAGAGCAGAACTTAATCACAACTAAACTCAATCAATTCACCAGTTTTCATACTCTGTCAAACCGATTAAAACACATTCAATCCATCCAACATGTTTCTTTCCTCACAACTAAATCAAACAGTAAAATCAGGGAAATTCATCAGGGATGCCCTGTCTGTTATTTTCAACAACATGCACAATTCAAAAAATCACTATTATGATGAGAATGATGCCATCAATGAGACGATAGGGACCAATTATAGGTCCAAAAATAATGTTCCTATGGTGATAGCATATGAATTGCTGAACTTGAAGAGGGTAGACGCGTCTCTTCCCAATGTCAGCAATGTCCGCACTCACAGGGACTGCAGACTGAACAAACGTGCAGCAGCCTAGATGCCCTGTGTCGTGAAACTTGCAAGCATCTGGACGCCGCAGGTCGAGTTCTAAGATGCTCTCATTAAGTATTAATTCACCCTGAAGCACTGCGTTACGTGTATGCTGTCTCTGTTTCAAACACGCTCTAGATTTCTGCACTGCGTATTGAGTAGAGGGATACAGAATGTCTGTGACGTTCAGGAACCACGCTATGCAGGCAGCTGTGTCGCATCCAACTGGTGGTTCGTCAGATGGCCATGCCTAATAGGACCCACCGTGTAGCACACTTATTAACCTCTCAGAGACTCGTATGGATTCAACGTAAATAGAACCTCAAAATGTCAAGTCTCGGATCCAAACATGAACCGGTCCTGAGATGCCTTTCATGTCTCTCTCCCAAGGGTCAATGCAGAGTAAGGCAGTTGTTTGGGGTAAGGAATTTTCTGGATAGGTTAATGAGATTTATTGACTATCCCGCGGATGAGGCTACTGCTTTCACATGTTTGTGAATTCTGAGTTTGGCATCATGGTAGACCCCTAGTGTTCTGACATGCAGAAGTGCCCGGATGCTGTTCCTGTCGATGAGAAAGGAGGCAAAAGCAAGGTCAAGGAGTTTAAGGCAGTGCGGAGAGCTGACAATGAGCAGTTCCATCTTATCGTCATTTAGGCAGAGATGCTGGTTGGCCATGCATGCCTCAATGATGCTGTACATGCGATTCTAACTGGACTCTACTAATAGAGGTGACACTATTGTGTTATCAATTAGGAGTAATTGATTAATAATTGTATGCTCCTATTACCAACCATGCCACAGCTAGGCATGGCTTATATTTACAGTTATGTGTCACTAGGCTGACCAGGTTACACAACTATTTAAATTTAGATCAGAGGTGAAGACAGTTAAAAATGCCACCTCTGCCTGCGGGAGCACTGGGTTGCAGTAGCTGCTGGGGGCCACATGTGTTCTTTGATCATGCGCTGTGTCACTGCTGAACTGGTGCTGAGGGCACTAGGAGGCTATCACACATAAGACACATATGTGCACTATAATTTTGGCATGGAGCATTTTAGGAAAGGGGGAGTGTGATTAGTTGGCCTCCCTTTAAATAAGATATTCTGGCATAATAGTATGTAATAAAAATCAAAAAAGTGTGGGCTGTCACATCCTCACCAGAAGGCATTCTGTCACAAATGCCTTAGTCTCATTGAACTCCTATTGTAAGACCCAATGTCTGCAAAAGAATTCAATGGACTCACCTTCTGCACCCGTCAACCTCCAAAATATGTATCTACTTGAGTGTCTTAAATGGAATCTCCCAACACATAATTAACCAACTGTGCCCACCTTGGAGATTAACCTTTTGAAAACCCAAAACAATATGGCCACTCCACATTGTGTTCCATGGGATCACTCGCCAAAATAACTGACTTCACCTGTCTTGGACACAAAATGGAGTACATGACATGTGAAGGTATGCCATTAATATGGATTAAGGCGCTATATAAATACAATAAATGCAAATACAAATATAAACATGATGTAGCTCTGAACAGCTCAGAGCCTTATATTGGTGACCCTTAAAGGAAATGTTCCACATTCTATTGTCAGGCCCAGAAACCATAGTAGTTGAGGGGAGAGCATCGATGACCTCCCACAGCCGTGATGACTTGTGGTTCTACTGTAATTATTGATGATGAGGAGAGACAAAGACCCTCATACACCAACAAAGATAGCAACATGCAGAATTGAAAAATAATGGTGTCACTTCAAAAGTAGACATTTCAGGGGGAAACCCCCATTGTGAAGTTTTCCATAAAAGATGCAGGATGCCCCCCCAGCCTGCCAGATCCAATCTATCAAAAGATATTTGAAAAATGGTGACGTAAAAGCCCAAATTGTGTGAGAGGGTTGCATTTTAGGACAATTAAACTGGGATTGTGCTTGTATGTTACTGAATCAAAATAATTAAGGTTTGATGTAGGAATACTTTGCTGTGCGTTGTTCGTTGGCACTGAATGGTTGTTGCTCGATTAATAATTGTCTAAACGGGTTCTAAAATGTGACATTTCTGATAATTAATGATTGCAACCCCAAAGCTGCATCTTGCACAGCCTCGTTGTTGAACCAGGCGCTTAAAAATGGCTTGTTTTATCTTGACACGTGCATTTAATTGCCTCTGTTTTATCCCTTATTTAATCCACACATAAATAAATGACTCTTTGGTCATGGCCTCTGTAACAAAGGAAACCTTAAAATAAATGATTACAAACTCTGTTTTTCTTGTGTGTCCAACTGCTCAAGTGAGTACAAAAAATAATCCAATAAGTGTCTGGGCCAATTCACAATCATTATAGGCTCAACGTAGTTTGCATGCAGTGTGTCCCAGACACACAGAAAGTGCCCTAATGAGCGTGTGTGGTGTTTGCTTTACATTGGTTGGTGAGCATCTGGTCTAAAGGGGATGGCCCCCATAAAAGCCCTCCCCGCAACATCTCTCTCAGCAGAATCTGTGGATTATCCAAATGCTAGCTCGGTGTGTGCGTTTCGAGAAAACACATAACTCATCCTTATCTTTTGTGTGGCTTTGGAGGTGTGCATTTGTGCATGTGGATGTGTGTCTTTAATGAAAATGGCATGCCATTCCCATCCTCCATGTTTTTTCATGATCACAGTACCAATGTAGTTAGAGGAACCACACTGCCAAGATTTACAATTGTGAGAAATGTGAGAAGCTAGAAGGACATTTATTTTGCTCTGTGCTGCTTGTCACTTCCAAGGTACTGCAGTTTAAGCCATTTTCATCACTTGTGTAAGGGTGGCCTCCTAACAGGGCCTGTTTTAGAAAGAATGGAAGTGGATTGACTGTCAGTCTGAATCACACTGATGCTATATCTGCTGTCCTCTGAAATGACTTGGAAGGTTTCAAGGAAGATTGATGCGTACTTTCTCTGTGTTTATTTCGTTTCCCTCTGAGGGAATGTAATCTTTAAAAGCGGCTGTGTGCCAGCTTGCACGCAAACCTTTAACACAATACAAACTTTATTTTTTGCTGTGCAAACTATGTTCTGTAAGTGAATAGGCCAGTATTGATTAGCGTTTATGGTTTCATTCGTTTTATTAGTACAACAGTGGGACAAAATACAGAGAGCAGTGCTTGCCGGACTGGTTCAGAGATTAATTGAACCACCCAAAAGGGAACTATAACCTGCCTCGCTGGCCTATTGCATCTTGACAGTCTCCTGCACGACAGTGGGACGTGCTAATTGTTACACATTGCCATTCAAAGCAGTGACCATTTTCCCTCTGAGCTTGACTAGTGCCAAAACAAATATATATATATAGATCATCTTTGAGGAGTTTTTGTGGCTGATATGCAACCTGCTACATCATCTTAAATACTGTGGTGCTTAGATGTTGGGAGATTTAAAGGCAAGGAGAACCCCCAAATAGTGTTTGCATACAGTTGGCATATCTAGCTTTACCTTATCAAAGTAACTAGCATTGGCAACCCCAACGGTTTTGGCTTTTGTGTAGGCATGGGAAAGTTATTTGCCAGGAACTGCAACACTGGCAGTGCCTGGCCATCAGATAGCGACAGCTGGAAAAGAGTTGAATGCGTGGGCATAGGAAAGTAGTACCTGCATATAGACACGCCAATGCTGCTGGCTTTAGCAATCCTTGTTCTTAACAGGACATCATTGCAAGAAACACATGCCAGGACACACACTGCATATAAATCAAGTGACTGAAGGCACACTTGGTTCAGGCATTTTCATTACACCAGTAGTGCGTTCACAGCTGCAACTTAGCCTTTATCTCTTAGAAGGCGGCTTAGAAATGACACTGGCAGGCCCTATAATGCACAACATTTGGTTTTACTGCTTGATCTAGCCAGTTCAATGGCATTCTAGGTGGATGTGTTTTGGGTAGTGATGAACACCTAGAGAGTGGGAGTGTTCACAGAGATTAGCAAGGTCAAGGCCAGTCAATGGGTAGGTAAATAGCCAAACAATACCCACAAGCTGTGTGTCTCTCCCCACACCCCATCTCCCACCTATGCATACTCCAGCGTAATAGATTTGTCCAAGTAGTCTGTTTGTGGCGGCTGCTTTGTGAGCCCCGACCACATAGCACTGCTAATCCTCCAAGTTGGTAAGGAGAATGCTGTGTTAGTGGAGATCTCATGATTGGTAGATGAGTTAGGGTCAGCAGAGGAGGTGCTGGTGGCAACAAAAAGCAGTGAGGCAGAGGAGGGAGGGCCTCACATCAATTGGCCCACAGAGACAGGGAAGGAGCAAGAGTGCATGTTACCGAAGTGGGATCAGCAGCTAGATGCAGCAAGCACACTCAAGAAGATGTATGGGATGGGTTCTATCTGCATGGGGAATCTAGAGAGGGAATTGGTCTCCACCTAGCATAGCAAGAGTGATGCTGCAGATGAGGGGCAGATGTTTATGGAGGTGAGGGGGGTCAGGTAGTAGAAGAGGTCGTGTAGGAATAGACTCTTCCTGACATGATGAAGAAGAATAGAGAAGTTGCCTTCCACCTGTCGGAATTATCTGAAGGGAACTGATCATGTTACCCTGCTTAGTTATCAGCTTGCCGGATCACACAGATGGCACACAAGAAATGTTCTTATATTTTGAAAAGAATGTATAAACGCGGATTTCCACAGTGGCCGATCTACATGGCACACAGATTTTGGCAAATACAGTGAGAAGGAACACACCGCACATACTGCACACTGCTGACAGATAGTGTGTTAGGATTATGTAGCACACCCACAGGCCTTGTGCCCGCTCGTTTCCAAGCCCTCAGACTGTGTTCTGCCTACGCACTTTGTTGCCTAATGTGGGTGCTCCTTTTAACAATTTATCAGGCTGTGTTCCTCACCCTCATTTCAAACAGAACTTTCTTGCCCTGAAGAAGGCTAGGTTCGCCAATGCATTCAGAGCCAAGCAGCCAAAACTTGAGTAGGCTTACCACCAAAAGGAATCCAACTCAAGAAGATTTTTTGATTTTTTCAAGCCAGAGTGATCTATCTTCAATCTGCGAGATTGGCTTATGAATCATAGCGGGCATTTTTCCATTTTTGCACATGTGCATCTTTTGCACTTGCATACCATATACAAGTGAATTGCAGTCATCAGATTTGAATAATGGCAAATTATTTGTTTTGAATTGGCATCATTTGCACATATGATAATTGTCTTTTGCACCTTATTTATATGATCCTTGAACATTTAACCATTTTGGCACCAATAAATACACTACGGTCTGTTGTATGTAGGTGAGTTCATGTGGCAGCATGAAAAGATGAATGAGAGCATGCACTAAAAGTTGTGATTGATGAAAATATATGACATTTGAATTTAATGTATGGTGGTCACACCGGATACATGTTGTTGTACTAATTTCTGTTTTTATCAGTTGAAAATGACTGAATAAAATATCTTTAAAAATTAGAAAAATAATTTGTCAGTTTGACATCATAGTGAACTCAACTTAATGTGTCATGGGAGCTTCCCCTTCTGTCTTTTGATGATGGAGGTATAAAGTCATGCCCATTAGGAATTAAATGGAATAACAACCTCTATCCCCCTATACAGCCCCCAGTGTCATGTGTGTGGAATTGTTTTTCCATGCCACTTGGGATGACCATCAGGAGGAAAGAACATGAAGTTTTATGCATGCTAGATGGCTGTGGGAAGAGGGTCAAACCAGGGTTAAAAGGAAAGGGGCAAAATCCACACCTTAGTGAAGGCGGCCATGAGGAACCTCATGTGCTGGTGGCACATGAAAGTGTATCAGGCACAAGTGTCCTCAGAGGCTGCTAGCAACCATGCAGCCACCACCACCCTCGTGCCACGGTTTATTGGACAGTCACTCCCTACCCAGCAAGTTCCTTCCCCACTCTAAGCAAGGTGACACACAACAAAGTGCCTAGCAGATTCAACTTCAGTGAGGCCTCCAAACTATATAATACCATTTAGCAGATACCCTCTGTGCCACCAATAAGCTGGGAAGCAGGCCAGTGTATAGTAATAATACATATATTTATTTAAATGTTACTACAATGAATAATACATCAATAGCAAAGACAGCAGTCACCAACTCCGTGGCACAATACAGTATCACAACTTCACCTTACTTGCATCAATTGATGGACATGCATTTCTAAAAGACTTTTAGTTACTACAACAACACAGCTAGAATTTACAGATTTCTTAGCAAGTTCACCAATAGAATACATTTAAAAAACACAGTGTTTGCTTAGTTTATCCCAGTGCTTTTTTCTCCCAGCAACCCCCAACCTCCAGGCATTAATTAAATATGACCCCTTGGGTTTGAAGGCAAGGTGCAGGGAGTGGGAATACAGTGGGAAAATCGTTGTGGCTTTGTATTTGAAAGGCAGGGTTTTGGAAATGAACTCAATTGGAAAATCGTTTTTCAGCACTCATTCAGATGAAATACAGGGATTTGGGTTTCTGATTTGGGAATACATGGGCATACATGGGAACATTAGTTTTGCACACACTACATTTACTTGAAAGACAGATGTTTAGGGATTCTTATTTTGGGATCAAGGGCACCCTTCTTCTGTAAGGAAGTCAGGGTTTACAGGTAAATAGAGTCACCCAATTACTTTATTGACTATCATGGCTGTAGCACACTGGGCATGAAATTTGTTAGTTTCAAATTGCAACAAAACTAATCCCGTGATCTTTTCTACATGGGAATTAATTGAATTAACTTTCATTAATGTGCTAAGGGTCTACACAGCTGTGTCCCCCTCACCCGCAATTAAATGGACAGGGGTATGGCAGGTAGTTCCCAACACAATTCAATTTAAATGGATAGGGAGTTTTTCTATGAGGAATTAATTGAGTAATCTTTTTAGTCAAATATGACCAGGGTTTTTCCCTCACACCTACCCACTATGCAAGAAGGAAATGAAGGCTGGCAGAATCCCCCACAATTCTGTTGTCATCTGAATCATACTGCTTAAATGGGAGACCTTGGTTATTGGGCACCCGGGGAAACAGCAGAGCTCATCATGGGAAAGCACTGATCTGGTCAAAGGCTTCTGTCAAGGATAGTCACCAGCACCCAGTCTGTCTCCTCGAATGTCAGGCCCGGTTAGCTTCTAAGTTTCCCTGTCTCTGCCTCCGCTGCAAGGTTTAAGGCCTCTCCAGGTATACAGTTTTTCTCCTGGCAAGGTGATATCCTGGTGCTTTGGTAGCTCTCCTTGCCTCTTAGGGTACTTGTTCCTCGCTAGAATCCCCTCAGATCAGAAATTGATAGAACATAGTGCTGATGACACTTACACATTATCAATATTCCCACAGTATGGATTAACTACCTCTCTCCCTCCCGCTAATTCAGCCCACTGCCTGCTGATAGGGCAAGGAGTTGGGCAGTGTGGATGATGGAGGCTGAAGGGAGGAGGAAAATGCATCACTCTAAAATGACATGTTGGTTTATAATTTTGGTTTTCTCAAAATCTACCTACATGGCAACTATCTTTATTTTTCAGATAACTGCGCGAACATATACATTTTTTTATTATACATTTTATGGCAAATCGGGAAACACAAATTTCACTTTGGCATACCCTTCCTGGGGGGAGCTATTGTACTAAGCCAAAATAGTCACAAATATGCCACTTCATAATTCAAACATTAATTTCACAGCCTATCACCTCACCAACTTTCCACTTCCTCGCAATTATGAGAAGGCCAGAATCCTGGTTTATTCTCTAACTCAAATTGTATACATCACACATGGTTAATATTCACATGGAACTGACAGGCTATATATGTCCTCTAATATGAGTGCTGCAGGAGCTCACTTGGACACACAATTCTCTTTTTATAAAGGAAAAAGCAGTACAATTTTAATCATAGGCAATGCATCACATGGGCCCCTGAGTTTCACATGCAGCTCCCCTCTCCTCATAAGTTTAATTTCTTCCCAGTCACATGACACAGACATCTTCCTGGCCCATGTTATACCACCCTGCCATTAAGCGTCTTCAAAGGTCTCTGTTTGAAGCTAGTGCACAGTTAATGGGGAGGCCTTACCTTAAAGGTAATTTTTGCTGGATGTCTTATCTGTATCCTCCCCAATTCGATCTTCTCTTTATATTTCTTGGCATTTTAAGCTGAACACCAGACCTACTTTTCCTGGTGGGCCCAGCTCAAAGGGCTTGAAGTCCAAGTTTCAGAGGCGCAGACCTTGCAGTTCAGTGGGGACAACAAGCTACTTCATAATACTAACAGAATAGGATTTAAAATTGAAAAGATGTATTTTACACATGACATTCTGTATCACATTTGGGCCTGTTGTCTAGAAATGACATCTTTCTTTAATACAATCATTTAAAAGCTATGAGTCTCACTTTCAGTATTATTCACACATAGGCCATAGTTAACATAGGGAACTAGTGTTCACTTCTACAACAAGTAGGCCTCTCCTTTTAAATGATGTCATTTTGAATGTTGAAAAGTAAGTGTTTTGTTTGTGACAATTACAAAGTGCTTGGCTTCACTTTAGATTTCTGGATCACAGTTGTGCTGCATTGAAGTAACTGTAACATGCTGCTATCCGTATCTTTAAGTGAAATTGTAGCTTTTCATATTTTATGAAAACAGCATTTACAGCCACAACTGTCTTTTGCAACTGCATTGGGCACATTCTGCTGTGTTTATGTGTTAAGACACGCTTTCCTTCGCCTTCCCATTTTATTAATGTTGAGTGGGGCCCACTTTTTTCGCATACAATAGGACTCATGTTGGAAATCAATGTTTTAACTGGCCTGTGTATTCCAATGGGGTTCAACATCAGCTAGTTTTATTCTCACAATAGAGCCTTGCATGGCCTCTCAATCCCAGTCACTCTGGGGCTGTATTTTCATGCCACACTCTCTAATGTGGTTAGGAGGAGGGTCCAATGTATTTATGTATTTGTTATTTTAATTGTTCTTCTAATGTGCTGCATGCCACACGTTATCTCAGTGTAAGTGAATAAAATGGGAACAGCGCGATGACTGAAAGGGATTAGAGGTGTATGCAAAATGTTTTTAGAACTTTCAGAAATTTGTTGAGGCTGGGTTGAACGTTGGATGAGATGGGTAGTGAGTTGGAGGGTGTGGCACTAAGAAATAAGAATCCCCCTTTGGACTCCGTCTGATTGTTTTGATTTGAAGCAGTCAGGCATTTCTCGAGCATAAAGTCTTTCCTGGGAGTGAAGGGCGAGCTTGTAACAGATGAAGCATGGGCATATGTTGTGAAGGGCTTTGTGAATTATACAGAGGGATTTGAATTGTATTCATTCAACTGACTTTAGTACTGTTGATATGCGCTCATGTCGATTGAAGTGGAGCTGAAGTCTGGCTGCAGAATTTTGTACTCAGCAGTCAAGCAGGTTTATTGGAACAGAGACCAAGAAAGAAGCTATTACCATAATCTCTGGTAGTGCAGGTCAATGAATTGATATGTCACAGGGCCAGGGTACAGCACTGTGGAGAAATTGGAAATTGGACAAACCATTGCATGTGCCCTTCCAGCCCAATTGTCCATTGACAGGGCACTTTTTCTGGTGCCTCCCCCACAAGAGGTTGTGTGCCACTAGCAGTAAGCATCTTTGTGCACGACCCTGTGGACTACAACATGTGGAATTGATGGACCTTTTGGCTTTAGTATGAGCAGTCTTTTTGATGTGGATAGTTGGACAACATAGTGGTGGCTGACAACCCGAGGAGACATATGATTCTCCACCACACTTTATTCCTGTAGGGTGTTTTACAGGGTGGGAGAAATGAGGTAGTAATATGGGAGGAAATGTCTTCACAAGTATGTTCCACCACCCTTGACAGTGGCACGGATCTTTAGAAGTGCTGGAGAACATTACGAAATGATCTATGGGAGGGCTTGAGAACTTTAGTGGGCAGCTCTGTCGTGTGAAAAATCCCCAAAACATTAAGGGGCGTCTGCACCCTGCAAAAGAGTCTATGAACATTAGAAGATGCTGCACCCCTTGAAAAAAGCATGATACCTTTAAGGGATGCCTGTGCTCTATGTGAGAACTTAAGGAAATATAGCTGCATCTATACACAGTGAAATAAGCCAAAATCCTTAGTAGATGGCTGTGTCCTGTGAAAATAAAAATAAATACAGAGCACTAAGGGGCACGTGTGCCCTTTGGGAGAATCCAAGAAGCTTGGTGGGAAGCTTCTCCCTTCAAAATATTGTGAATACCCTAAGGTGTGGCTGCACCCTCTGAACGGGCCCAAGAACCTGACTGGGTGACTGCACAAGGTGCAAGAACATGAATGCATGAATGCATTTCACAAGTGCGTGATCAGGATTTGAAAACATTACTTGCACAGTGGTGCAATGTGTAAGACAATGGTCCCCATAAAATGGCCGGTGTGGAATTAATGTTCTGGCATTAACGTATATCTGTGTAAATAAAAGCAGCCAGCACACATGCTGTTCAGTATTTTAACCTTCAAGTGTATACTGCATTACTGCCACTACATGTACATGGTTCAATCCAAAATGGATTCTCCTTAGGTGGGTGTAAATCAATCATAAAGATGCCCGTCAGCACCAGGTCATAATTTCAAATAAAAAATAATTCCTACAATCTCACTTCCTAAATGCCAACATTGTCCATGAGGCAACAGTATGCAACCAACTGCCATGTGCACATTCTCCAACTCATGTGTTTCTCTTGTGTTGTGACTGTTTAGATTTATCACCCATCCACACCAGTGACTGTCTGTAATACCCAACGGATCCCACGCCGGCCAACTACAAATTTGCCTTTGAGGTCTAAGCTGAGGATTATTGAAGCATGTTATTTTTGTTAGTAACATCAACAAATTGTGGTAAGGACTCCACAATTGAACCTATTGCAGATACTACAGAACTACCAGGTGGCAGTGAGGTGCCCTTGTGTTTCTTGGATAATGGAAGAATGTGGGAATTCATGAGCATTTTGGAGTGCAGAGTTCTGCCTCTACGTTACTGATAAAACATTAAGCTAGTGCCTCTTTATAATTGGACGTTTTAGGGATTTTAATTGAAGCATGACGTGCTCTGCCATTCGGCTTTGACTAATTTAATCATTAAGAAGAGTTCTAACCTCTGCCTGATTCCGACTGGTTCATCTTAGGAATCTACATCGAACAAACTATTCGTGTGCACTGCTCTTTGGATGTGGGTGGGTGACACACCCGCGCTGTCTGTGATGTGATTTCTCAGATGGAACGCTCTTTCATATTATGCCGGAAGTGCCAGCGAATTGGATGCTTTTGGTCCAAAACCCTTGATAAATTGGTAATGACCATGGGGGTAGATATACTCCATGAACCTAAATTGCTGTTGTTGGGAATTTGGGGTGACACCTCCTTTGGTCGGTTTGATAAAGTGTTTCTGTCCACAGTGATCATCCCCATAAAATGTCACATAGCTATGTTATGAGAGAAACCGGAAAACCCTATGTATAGTAAATGGTCTCAGCTGTGGATGTCTGTATATCCTAAGAAAGAAGGGTATATCATGCTCAGGGATGCACAAACAGGTTTTTGTAAATATGGGGCAAATAAGAAGAATCAAGTTGAACTCTTCTTCATTGGGGCGGGTTTGTGCGGAGGGGGGTTCTTGATGGACACTTGATCTTCTTAATTAATGTAGGTCCTGGTTGATTCATGTCTTTCTTTTATGCTGTACTCATATTTCTTGTAAGTATGAAACTAATAAAAATGTGTTATAAAAAAAGAGTTCTAACAAACTTGTCTTAATCTGCTATGTTCATGGATACAATTATTCCCCTTTACCTTCTGGTTTTATTACAATCTTATGACTTTTTAAAGATCGATTGACACAGTTTTCTCAATTTGAAAGACATTTTGAGCATGATCTAATTCTATTTTTTTGGGGTTGGGCTTTCTTAAACTTGATTGACTCTGCCATGCTGGTTTGTTTCAGAGGGTAAAGGTTTGAAGGATGCTGCAAACGTTTAGTATCAGTGGGCCTCATGAAAAGGGATGCATTGTGGAAAAAAAGTGCTGGTAATTCCATTAATACATTTTTTACAATGGTAATGCAATTGAGACTGTTTTTACTGTACCGCTGAACTACAAGTTGGACTGTGAAGTGGAGGATTTTTCTCCAGCACCATGCTGGAGGTGAATCCACCACTTTAAGGCCAAACATTGGTGGAATTGCAATGGTGGAATTATCACTCACAGTAATTCTGCTAGAATCCCCATGTTGTCCTATGTACTCATAAAATGAGGATTAACACCACTTTACCACCACTTGTAATCCCATGGCAAACTCATGGGACTAAGTGGTGGTAACTGTAAATATGTTTGGCAATAATTTGGCAGATTTACCACTGATTTTCAACCAAACTTTTATTGTGCCTACTTTTGCTCTCTAAAGTAGTTTTTTAAATGAATTTTCTGTTTTAGTTGCATGAGTTTGACTCTCGTCCGTAATGGCTCATGTGGAGCCTTTGGAACAAAACTAAATCCCTTCTGTAAAACCCTAATTTCTGCAACAGTAAGATGATAATTGGACAAATGTAAAACTAGAAACATATGTGGTGCACCTGCATTTGCCTTGACTGTAATGTGTGGAAAGTTGTTCTGGAAACCTGGCCATATGTTGTTAAAAAATGGAGGCGGTCCTGTTTGATCTCCCTTCAAATTGTCCCATCCTATGTGCATTTTTTATTGCCCTGCGCCTCATTGGGTGTCGCTGGTATAACCTCATCTTCAGAACTGCCGCTAGAAAATTCCAAAGTGTGGTTCTAGGTCTTGCCTTTTTCCAAGTACCTCAAACACAACACATCATTGAGCATTGGCACAGAGTTCCCTTCCTGTGATGCTTGCTGTGAGTCCTCCTCCCCTAAGACATGCAGATCAAAAGTATCCAATTTTACTTCGAAAATTGAGTCCAGCCAGAAGGTACCCAATGTTACTTTTGAATCCAACTACCAGTGGACCACTAAGCAAATTTGAAAGAAAGTCCCTCACAAACTACACCACAGCCACATCATCTGCCAGTGCACATGCCTTCCCTAATTTAGCCGGGTTGAGCTCCAACATCAAAGGAAGAACCTTACTAAGGGATTCATTGTGATGGCAAATCAGCTTGGCGGACTCCTCCCAAGGACGTTGGACAGAGCAAACATGAGACAGCAGCCACAGACACATTGTTTAACATTTTACATCTATATCTCTACTGTGAGTTTTGTAGCAATCTGGGATGGCACTGCACTGCTCAGGAAGGCGCAAAGTAGAAGTCCAACGAGTGGGCAGTGATGTCTTCAGGTTGTGCAGAAGCACTTGTGGTGCACCTGCAGGTGGTGCAGTGCATTTTAGCCTACTAAACAGAAATTGGAGTTAATCATCAAGGCAAAAGCAATTATTTATTTCAAAGACTTACACTTGTTTATAACATATGTGAGAACAAGGTTTAGGACATATGGAAAGCAGGGGATATAATACAAAAACGACATTTGAACCAATTTATGCTGCAAATAAGTCCAAATGCAAACCACAGGGCCTTTGCCACATTGCTACTACCTCCTTTGCCTTGACCAAGACCACTGGTTCACATCACATGGCCAGGGTGAAGTAGACATTGTTTTGCCCCTCTGACCATTATAGTATCCTCTCCACTAAAACCACAATGTCATTGTACAGTTCCGATACAACTTTGTGAGAGAAAACCTTCCACAAAAGAGATCTGATACAAATGTTCTAGTCAGGTTAGTATCAAGCAGGTGCTGTCAGTCATAGGAATGGTGCTATTTGGGACTTTGGGACTTTGCTAAAATGCTTCCATAACACTACCCTGACAGAATGGAGAATCACTCTTTTGAGTCACTTGGGCACAGGGGGAATACATTGCAGTCTGACTCTCAAGCACAGATGCAGCTCTAGTATTTTCAGGGTAATTGTGTGGACTGTTGGAGATATGCTGCTTGAATGCTGGCAATGGTAGGGATGCACGTCAGATATTTTGACTTATCCCCGTCAGTGCATTGGTTTTCTTTACTTTATTTTAGGATGGACAATCCTCTTCAGGGTAGTGATAGTGAAGCGTTTATCCAACCTTTTGAGTTAATACAAATTGCAACTTTTGAAAAACCTTCACAAAGTTGTCCTCCTCACATTTCTGGCCCCTCACAATGAGCAGCACTTCTACTCATGCATCTTGCTCATTTGGGTGCTTTGGTTGTGGATATCTTTTTCCAAATGTGTCCTAATATGTGTCACCTGCGACCTCCCCAAACCACTGCTGCTCCCTCACAGCAAAATCAGGTGAGCCTGACTCTCCCACAAGCTGCCCTTAGGGATTCAAAGCTCCTTCCCCCCATTGTCACCAAATTGTAAGTGTCTGGTCTACTCTTTTCTAGAGAGGAACACTGAGTGATGTGTCATTCGCCAAATCCCATCTCCCCAAACCTCTACTTCTCCCTTCAAACAATAACAGGTGAATGTAACTTTCCCACAAGCGGCCCTCAGGAATTCCCAGCTCCTCCTCTGAGGTTTCATAAAATGGCATGGGTCTTGTCCAGTTGCTTCAGGAGACAGGCATTGTCTGATGTTTCACACACCTCCTAAAAGCTCTGGTGATGGCACTCAAGTTATTCACCCACTCCAAATCATTGAACGAACTTCAGAAAAGTCTCTCCAAAATGTGTGTCTAAGGTTTGCCCTTCATATACCAACAAAACTTCAGGTGATTTGAATTCATCCAGGCCTGCTTAAGAACTACTGCAGAGCCAAAATGAATAATGGAGCCTAGTCTTAACAGACCCAGATTAAAAGGAAGAATAGATAGCAACATAATGGACATTCCAAGGACCATGACAACATATTTAGAGGGTTGCAGTTAGCAGTTGACTACACAAAATATCTGATTGTTCAAATGATCCGTTTGAAATCTACTCGCTCAAAAACAATGGAATAATTAACCCTATTCTTTACACTAAGTAATTTGTTCACTCTTCTTTTTACAAAAAAGTTCATAGACTAGATGGAAGACCAATTAATTTCCAAATATATCAAAATGCAAGGAAAAGGAATGCAAAATAAGAGTGAAAGTTAGCAAATTCAGATTATGAGGGAATTAGTATATTCTCATGCTACTCACCTTAATGTGATCGAGGAAATATTCTTTTTAACCCTAGTTGAGCCATCACTGCAACTAGTGGATCACAGTGGGTATCAGGCAACAAGCAAGACAAATGCCAGTTAAAAAATATCCTTAACTGCAAAGCTGATCCTGGTGAATTGTTCCAGCCTGACCCAGTAGACTTAGATTCATCATTATCAATCACTCGACTCAGATTCACCAGTGTTCATCATTAGCCTCCTCCTCAATCTACCTTCTTGCACTCTGTGACCCCTTCAGCAAATCCAGAATAAAGCAGAGAGACTTATTCTTTGCCTTAAACCCAGGGACTGCATCTCTCCAGCCCTAAAATGTCTCTACTGGGTCCCGGTTGCTGCACAGATCAAATTCAAATCCCTCTGAATCATCCACAAGGATGTCTGGGACCAGGGACAACGCTGTCTTAAACTCTCTTTTTCCAAATACTCTCCTTCTAGACCTCTACATTGCTCTGGCACCAACTTCCTTTGTGTAAAGCGTTTGGCCAAACAGAGAGCAGGAGGTTGTTTGCTTTCCTCAGTTGGATCCTTCCTCTGGAACACCCTCCCCCTCCCTCTGCATCTTGAGCAGGACCATCTTAAGTTCTGAAAGCCCCTCAGGAATTTCCTCTTTTCCTCCTCCTTCCCTTCTTCCCTTCTTCCTTCCTCTGCTAATCTCACAGTTGCTGTGATTGGTGTCTTGGACGCTTGTGCATCCTCGAGGCTCGTGACCACCCACACCCAATCACCCCAGCTTCTATCTACCCTCAGCACTTGTCTTGGTACACCCTCCGCACTGGAGTCTTGCACATTTCCACCCAACGCAGCTCCTGGTTGCATAGCACTTACAATATCGCGCACATATCTGTGGCTCACCCTCCAACACAAACACCTCAGCACCTACCCCACTGCCCTCTTCCTTGCTGCACTTGCACATTCTGAATACTCAAAAGGCACAGTAGGTTTGGCTGCCCCTTCCCTCACTGTATCTTTTATATATTTTAATTGTTTTCCAATCCCATGTTCCCTCCCTGTTGCCCTGTGGGTGCTTTGAAACAGAATTCAGTTGCTGTATTAGTGCCTAAAAAGCAATGGACAAATAAATAAATATATATGGATTTTAGTTAGGCAGCATCTCATTCAGAGCGATTCTCCAACCCACCCCAAACAAGATCAAACATTTCGGATTATATTTGGCTTGTGTAAGATCTCTGAGTAAAACTGACAGCCCATCAACAACAACAATCACATTCCCACTCTCAGGGACAAAGAGCATGCTGTTTAATCCAACAATGAACTTGAAAATCTAATATATCAGCTTTTCACAATAACATTTCCAATATAAAATCTAAATATTTCCCCCATTCTAAGTAGTCACCCCCTATTCAAAACAGCAGATGGAGCAATGGTCAGAATAGGATTTTAAAACATATTCATTTCTAAACATCATTTCCGACTGTCAAAACGATACAAATAACTCTAAAATATGCTGTCCAATTAAACTATATGTCCTAGGCACTAACTAACTCAATGATGCTTCTCAATATTCACTAAAATGTTGGGATTCTTGAAATCATTTCTAGAATATATGTGAACAGTAAACTCTACTCGTTCTTGAAACTTAATAGCTTAGCCCCCTTATCATCAGTCCCAAGTTGATTGGTTTGTCAGGGAAAGTGGATTCAATGACTCTATTGACTACTAGCTGGGGTACCCAGCATTGCCCATGTCCTGATCGAGTTGTGTCTCATGTGTCCAGGAGGATCTTGCTCTTGTCCTCTTGTCGGCAAGTCTTGCTTCAGTTTGCTCTGGCATCTCATTTGTCCCGGAGAAAGTTGCTCTTGTTCTCTGATCAGCAACCCGTGCTGCTGTTTGTTGTTGTGTTTCAGAAGTGCTTGATAATGATTTTCGCTTTGCATCAGATGGAGCTTTTCCAAGTGATGTTCGTATATTGTGCGGCAGGTTTCCGTCACTCAATGGCTTCAGCACATTTGAGAAAATGTCCAAGAAAGATTGATTGAGTATGCTCTCTTCTTGTGAATGAACTTAAGTAAACTGTAACTTTGCCATTTCCCATATTTGGAGTGTTGTGATAAAAACATTTTTTTATAAATTCCCTTTAAAAATACTTTAATAAACACTTTCAAACTGTATACAGTAGTAATACATTTCAAATGAATAACCAGCACATCAAACATCTTGCTTCAGACAACCTACTGCAGTGAATCGGGGTGAGCATCAGTAAATGAGAGTGTCTACGGAGTGCATTTTTTACATCCAAACATAGACTACAATCTTGACTCAGACAAATGAGGAATCCATGCAAAATTTGGTAGCAGTGGGTTCAACGGCATGGATTTGTATAGCCGGACAAACACACACACACACATTAAACAATTAATTTAGCATATAAGATGTTTGCATCCAAATATAGACTACGATCTTGCCCCAGACAATAGAGGAATCCATGTAAAATGTGTTAGACTTGGGTTCAGCGGTGTGGATTGTATAACCGGACAAACATACACACATACAGACATTCAGCTTTATATATAAAGATGGCATTCATACCACATCAGATCTTTAAGATCCTTACTTTCAATATGTGAGACCCATTGAAATAGGATACCATATCTGCCAAGTTCACACCAATAGATTGTATTTGATTTATTCCAGTTCCTAACAGCACTTACCTTTGAGACTATGTTCTAACTCCTGGTGATTTTTCTTTTTATAATCAGGGTCCCCCATATACATTGATAGCTATAAAAGGGTTAGATGTTATGTGTCTTATTTTAATGTATAGAATACAAACAGAATTCCTCTGGACATGTATACTCACTTTGGTTCTGTCGCTCTCAACTTCAGACAGGCAGGCAGGGACCATCAACTGGAACCATTAGCTGGAACCAAGTCATTTTCTGCCTTTTTGGGCACCTGTCCCTTGGCATGACTCCCAAGTCCCTCTCAGTCTTAGCACTCTGTCCTGCCCTGGGATCCTCTCTGCAATCAGTACCCAAGGATAAGGCCTTGAATTTAATCTAACCTGCCCCTCCCACCATAATGCAATGCCATCTGCAATAAACCCATGCCACCATTAAAATGCAGCCCTACCCACAGTCCACTGTCATGGTCTGGCAAGGCAGCCAAAAGTGGAAACTTTCTATCTGTGGTTGAGCCACTGCTCAACAATGCCAAGGTTTTGTAATGTGTAGTCCCCAATACCCAGCATTCGGTGTGCCATCCGCTGGGTGTAGGTTCTGCCCATGTTTGTTTTTAGGCCAGTAACTATTTTGTGTTATCTTGTGTTGTATGGAATAAAATTGTGCTTAATTTAATGTAAGTGGTCATGAATAGCGAGCACCTGTCTGCCATGATTGGTGGCCCCATTGCACTTCGCTCTGGAACAGAAAAGAGGCGCGGGGGTTATTAGTTGGACAGTAGGAAAGGAAGATGAAAACTATGCAGTTTTGGTGGGTGCAGCTCGGTAGTATCTGGTTCCTGAGTGCCAATCTGCTTTCTATGGGTTTGGTGGAAGAAACCTGAGAGTATGTTATACAAATGGAAGAACCAAAAATCAAATAGATTACAGCACTTTGGGTCTCAGTATCTGCTAATGTGGGCGAGTGAGACAGGGATACAAAGTTTAGTTGTGAGTGGGTTAGTGTTGATTTGCTAATGGCTAGGCCTTCAGTGGCCTTCTGTGGGGGGTTTGTGTTTGTAGTGTAAGGTGGTAGGATATCTTAGAGGGGAGTTGGTTGGTCGTGGGAAGGTGGGTGTAGGCCTTAGAAGTCATAACAACCCGCAATCCGACACTCCCTACCCCATGCCATTGGTAGACAGTTCCCTTGTCTCTAGCTCCCAATGCAACACCTCTCCAGGTCTCCCTCTGCCTCTATCTGTCACTCTCTCTCGCTCTCTCTCAAATAGAAACAATGTACCACATGAGGAACAAAACAAGCATGATGAGGGAGAATTTAAGGGTCAGTGGAAGTGCAGTTTAAGATTTGAGGACGCAGTCACCCATTTAACCTTACTTGAAAAGTTAGTTAGCCGGCTTAACAAGAAGCACATATCCCAGGCATAGCAGAGATAGACATTTTGCAAGCACAAGAGCTGTTTATTATGTTGTATGCCAAGGCATCAAAACGGCAAAGTGGAATGGAGAAGAAAGTAACTCTTATTATTGTAGCAAGAAACAATTACATTCATGGTTTGCATGCTATTGGGAAATATATTCCGGCATAGTGATATTTATTTTGTAAACCTTAGAAGGATGAAATGTTGGGTCACTCAGACCTTATTTGCTTTATCTAAGATAATTGATGTAGCTATGGTGATATGGTTTACTCACAGATGTCCCTAACAGGTTCTCTCACCCACTGTGATGTCTTACAAATAAGTAATAGGAAAGAAGCAAGAAGCACAGGTACTAGAAAGTACAATTAGGGCAAACTAAAGATAACTAGAAATAACCACAAATCTCTATCTATATAACCTTTTTGAGTGATGGCCTCAAAAAACTGGCTAGTCTTCAGCTTTAGCCTATCTATCTGTTGTCATAGGGATCAAATGAGCCATCTCTGTGTTGACCTTAGCAACTGATTCCAGACTACAGATACGAGTGATACCAATAAATGAACTAGGTTCTGGTCCAGAAGAATTTTTTCCCCAATGTAATTCTCCCATTACATGTAACACAACAGGTCAAACAATATGTAATTGTTTTCTGAATATGTTTTACAACTTGAAACGGGTGCATGTTTATCAAGACGCACATAAATACAATATGCCCATACTGCCAGCAACAATTGCTTTGCCTAATGCCCAGCGGCAGTAACGGTGACCATGGGGCACCATAGCTTCACACAAAAAGTACAGAGACGGGTCAATAAGAGCTGAATGCGATGCCAGTCGAATCCTCTCCATTATTGTTTGCCAATAGGCCATACAAGGTCAACACTGCCCACTTAATTCATTCTTGGAAGTCTCGGTTTTAAAGTTGCTTTTTGAGTCTCTCAAAACAGGCTAAAAGTAGCTTGCAGGTCTGGTTTGTTTAAGAATTCACTGGCAGTATTACCTGAAAGAGTGCACATTGGTGCTAATATGATTATCACATGCACAAACCACGATGGCATATGCATTTTTTCACAACACTGTCTAAAGTTGCATTACAACATGAACAGTGATAAGAAGATACAGGTGGGAGAGAGAAACAGAAATTGTCTATCATGTGTACTCATAAGAACCTGTTCACCTGCAGCGATCAAATCCAGAGTTCTCACGGATTTCTCCAAATAATGTCATCAACTGACCTTCGAAAAGGTTGACACGCCATTGTAATTCGTTTAGCACTAAACATGATTCAGTGTATTTGATTGCTGCTCCATTTGTGAATGTCAATCCCATTATGACACTCGATTACTCGCAAAACATTCCTAGATTATTACAAATTAGAATGTTGTCAATGCTCAGAGGATGTGGCAATTAGCACCACTCACTAATTTGTCAAGCGGAAATTGACGTGATTAAAAATGCTGGAGTTGCCTTCATACTCAAGGCTCCTTTAAGCACATGTTTATTGAATGCAACAATGTTAAGTGCAAAGTCACTTTGAACTGTGCACACCTTAAAAACCCTAGACTCCCAATTCAGTCACTTCTCCTTGACTCCCTCAAAATACCTGTCTCAGACTCAGTCAAAACTCGGGGTCTATTTGGATTCCAACCTATATATGGACAGGCAAATCAATGCAATAGCCTCCTCTGCCGCATATCATTGATTGATTGATTTATTTATTTATAAAGCGCTTTACACCAAGGCGCTGTACAATGGAACAACAAAATACAGAGTAATAACAACAAGAAATAACAGTGTGAGCATATTGGCAACTTGAATCATTCAACCACAAAACAGTGCAAAGAGCAATTTACTAAGAGGGGGGAGAAGTGGAGTGCGAACAGGGGAGTGAAGGGAGGGGCATGGAAGGATTGAATGAGAGTAGAAGGAAGGGAGAGAGAGTGTAAAATAGAAAAGGGGAAGGTGGAAAGGGAGGGGAGGGATTTAGAAGAGGGGAAAGACGTGGGAGTAGAGAGGGCAGGGGGGGCTGTAAGGATATTTGGCGTGTTACAGCACAGAGTACAGCACTACTGCACAGGTAGCAATTTTTTTTGATGCAGCACCACCACATGGGTGTGGTGCATTGCTATATGTGTTGCCAGATTAACATGGGCATATAAGTAAAGACAGGCTATTCAGTCAAAAACGATTTTAACATATAAGATGCAAATCTATTTTTACAGTTAAAAGCACACGTGCACATTCAAAAATGCACACTATTTTTCACCTGAAATGCCTATGGTGCAAGAGACACATTTGAAAATTAATAACTAACCTTATTAATAACTAACCTGACTAATAAAACTGCATTTAACATAACCCACTAATAAAAATGTGTCTCCACTGCAGAATTAGGCCTACTCTGAAAGTGAACTTTTAAACGCACATTCATTTTTTTTCTTTTTCTCTGCTGCTCTGTCCACATAACTACAGGAAGCAAAGGATTCAAAGGAACAGGAAATCAGTTGGTTACAAATGGTTACTGTAGAAATGAGCCATTGTGTAGTGAGGGAGGAGATGGCATGATTGATTCTGATTGGAGCAGCGTCATAGCAAGTATCATGCTAGGGCAGTGATTAGAGTTTTGCTGGGGGAGCTTGAGGAGAGGGGGAGAACAGTCGAGATTTGGCAGAGCTGGGAGAAGGACCTGTTTCCTGGCTGAAGCATTCCTGCTGCAAAAGCTGAGAATTCCAGGCAATAACCCCGGTTTGAGAACGAAAGACGCTTGTTTTCACTGGGGTTAATCTTCAAGGGAGCCAAATTCAGAAAGAGAACAGCTGAAGAAAACTCAGATAAGGTAATTACAGAAGTGTGGGGGCTGAGTGTGTACGAGAATATTCAGTCAGTGTAGGAAAGGAGGTTCCTGTGCTTTACTCACATGTTTAATGTTGCAAATTGAGTTCTTGTCTCCGCCACTCTCTTTTCAGTGTATCACAGACAATGCTGTTACTGTGCTATTTTAATTATTTCTGTAAAGAGTGAGATCGTGTTTAAATGCAACTTTTATAATACACAAAAATATTTGAAAGCAGACGGGTGGTGTGTTTTATATTTACCAATACAGTGCTGATGATGTGGGGAGATGTTTAGACAGTGCAATTGTCATTTTCAAGGTAGCTAAACATCAAATTTGGCTGCAGCCGTGTGCACAATGTAATTCAGTATGAGCAATTATAACTAACTGTGTGTGTTGTAGTTTGTCGGAGGTCTATGAGTTGGCAAAAAGGGAGGCTCGGGACATAGTTCACTACCGTATATAAGATAGTGAAAATACCACATGATAGCTCGCTGCCGTAGATAAGACAGAGAGAAATTGCCCATGGTGGCACACTAAAAATGAAAATGTGGTGTTCCTGAAATGCAAGCCTGAGGTCTCTCTAGTGATTACACGAAAAATCTAAACAAAAATAAGGGGTTCTGGATATTGGGGCCACAAATAAAACAAGGGAATTATGCTCACCAAAATACCACCAACCACGCATACCAACCACGCATACCAAATACGCATGTCTGTGTGCTGAAATAATGCATGTCCACTGTATTATTGTTGTACATGGCCCAATCTGAATACAAGGAGTGATTGTTGCTAAGTTATTTTTTCGGCGGTAAGAAAATACCGTCAGGCCCCAAATCTCCACAAAATACCCTACATATTTATGGCACGTGGATGGATCCCGGGAAAGCCCCAAAGAGGGGTGAAGACCAAGGCTGCAAAGCGATCAGCATTGAAGATGATACCGATGATATGGTTAATGATGATGATATTTGGAGGGATCTTCAAGAATTCAGAAGCACAGGTTGTCATTGAACCTGGACCAGCATCTGGTATCGCGGTGGAAGAGGCACCAGGATTCATCATGAGTGATAGAAGGATGATTTTCCAAAATATATACATACCATTGAATCCTGAGATTTTGGTTGAAAAACACTTGAACAATACCGGAATTAAGATTGAACAGACTAAAGAGTGGCTGGAAATAAGAAAAGAGGAAACTAAGCAGTCAATAAGAAATATATTAATGCAAATGGAAAAAACATTCGTGAATTCAGCAGACTTTAAGAAGAGGAGAGGAAAGAGAGGTGCGGTGATGCTCGCGATATCATTGGTAATGTCTATAGTTGGAGCCATAATAGGTACCACAATATCAACAGCCAATTCTATTTCGGTAGGAACACTGAGTACTAAAGCGCAACAACTGAGTATTGACCTAGAAATAATACAAAAAACATTAGATGAAATAGAGGGGGACTGGATGAACAAGTAAGATTCATAAATGAAACTGCAATCATTCTAAATGAACAAGCGGATGTCATGCAACGGGCGACTAAAATAATACTTAAGCATGATAGAACTTTAAATGAAATATTGAACATAATGAGTCCTGTTGATAGACTATTAACGAATTATATGAGAGAAGTTCAAACTGCAGTTTCACAATTGATTCAAGGACATATCCCCTTGTATTTTGTTTCGCAGGATATTATTCGTCAAATGATAGAAAGATTGACCAGGAGGGAAATTGATATAATACAGGTAAAAATTGCATTCGAAATGGGTAATGCAATGCCGTTATATGTGGACTTGGAAGGACTAGAGATCGGATTTTTGCTATGCATCCCATATGTAGCCCCTGAACTTATTTATCAAACGAAGTGGGTACACAACGTGGGATTTTGGAAAGAGGACAAATTTATTAAGATTAAGACTCCAGAAGTGGTGGCATTTCAGTCATGGGAGCCTGAAGTTTATTTAATACCAAACCTGGAAACATGTGTAAAATTTAAAGAACAAAATTATATGTGTCCAGGTAAACCGTTTGTTCCTGATGCCACAGATGCTATTTGTGGTTTGAAATCTGACCCAAGTATATCAGAAGGATGTGAAGTGATTATTAGCAATATGGGGAGAGAAGAAATGGCGCAGGCTAAGATGGTCAGAGGTAAATGGTTGGTCAGCACCTGTTTAAAGAACATGACGGTAGTACATTTAAACCATGGAACATACATGGTTAAACAGGTGAAATATAATGTTTTTTATTTACAGGTTCCAAAGGATACAATTTTGTCAATTAGGGGGTTAACATTGTTTCATGTAACAAATGATGTTTGGGAAAGCCAAGTGGAAAATATTGATTCTTTTCAAAGGGATACTTTTCCAATAGATCCGGATGTGGAATATTTATTGAATCACAAAGAAAGACATGTTATAAAAATGAATTTGAGAAAAAACAATATTACAATTAGTAATCTGGGGATAATAGAAGTGGAAAGATATAATTGGGGAACCTGGGGGGAACGCTCAATAGTGGGTTTGGCTGTCCTGGTGCTAATCATGGGTGGATGGTTGATTGTGCTATCAGTAAAAATGAAAATGTTACTGATTTTACTAGCTACGTCAGGAAGAGAAAGATATCCCAATACACATGCATTTTAAAAGAAAAAAAGAACAAGTTGTTTTTAGGAATCGGCTTGGATCGTAGCCAAGTTCTAAAAACAAAAGGAGGGTATGTAAGGATATTTGGCGTGTTACAGCACAGAGTACAGCACTACTGCACAGGTAGCAATTTTTTTTTTGATGCAGCACCACCACATGGGTGTGGTGCATTGCTATATGTGTTGCCAGATTAACATGGACATATAAGTAAAGACAGGCTATTCAGTCAAAAAACGATTTTAACATATAAGATGCAAATCTATTTTTACAGTTAAAAGCACACGTGCACATTCAAAAATGCACACTATTTTTCACCTGAAATGCCTATGGTGCAAGAGACACATTTGAAAATTAATAACTAACCTTATTAATAACTAACCTGACTAATAAAACTGCATTTAACATAACCCACTAATAAAAATGTGTCTCCACTGCAGAATTAGGCCTACTCTGAAAATGAACTTTTAAACGCACATTCATTTTTTTTCTTTTTCTCTGCTGCTCTGTCCACATAACTACAGGAAGCAAAGGATTCAAAGGAACAGGAAATCAGTTGGTTACAAATGGTTACTGTAGAAATGAGCCATTGTGTAGTGAGGGAGGAGATGGCATGATTGATTCTGATTGGAGCAGCGTCATAGCAAGTATCATGCTAGAGGCAGTGATTAGAGTTTTGCTGGGGGAGCTTGAGGAGAGGGGGAGAAAAGTCGAGATTTGGCAGAGCTGGGAGAAGGACCTGTTTCCTGGCTGAAGCATTCCTGCTGCAAAAGCTGAGAATTCCAGGCAATAACCCCGGTTTGAGAACGAAAGATGCTTGTTTTCACTGGGGTTAATCTTCAAGGGAGCCAAATTCAGAAAGAGAACAGCTGAAGAAAACTCAGATAAGGTAATTACAGAAGTGTGGGGGCTGAGTGTGTATGAGAATATTCAGTCAGTGTAGGAAAGGAGATTCCTGTGCTTTACTCACATGTTTAATGTTGCAAATTGAGTTCTTATCTCCGCCACTCTCTTTTCAGTGTATCACAGACAAAGCTGTTACTGTGCTATTTTAATTATTTCTGTAAAGAGTGAGATCGTGTTTAAATGCAACTTTTATAATACACAAAAATATTTGAAAGCAGACGGGTGGTGTGTTTTATTTTTACCAATACAGTGCTGATGATGTGGGGAGATGTTTAGACAGTGCAATTGTCATTTTCAAGGTAGCTAAACATCAAATTTGGCTGCAGCCGAGTGCACAATGTAATTCAGTATGAGCAATTATAACTAACTGTGTGTGTTGTAGTTTGTCGGAGGTCTATGAGTCGGCAAAAAGGGAGGCTCGGGACATAGTTCACTACCGTATATAAGATAGTGAAAATACCACATGATAGCTCGCTGCCGTAGATAAGACAGAGAGAAATTGCCCATGGTGGCACACTAAAAATGAAAATGTGGTGTTCCTGAAATGCAAGCCTGAGGTCTCTCTAGTGATTACACGAAAAATCTAAACAAAAATAAGGGGTTCTGGATATTGGGGCCACAAATAAAACAAGGGAATTATGCTCACCAAAATACCACCAACCACGCATACCAACCACGCATACCAAATACGCATGTCTGTGTGCTGAAATAATGCATGTCCACTGTATTATTGTTGTACATGGCCCAATCTGAATACAAGGAGTGATTGTTGCTAAGTTATTTTTTCGGCGGTAAAAAAATACCGTCAGGCCCCAAATCTCCACAAAATACCCTACAGGGCTTCAAGGTGGGGAATGGAGGAGGAAGGATTTAAGGGAAGTGCAAAATGAGATGAGGGTAGTGGAAGAGCGGATTGAGAGGGGGAGAGGGTTCCAATGCAGAGGAGCAAGAAGTTGGAAAGAGCGGAACCGGGAGGAAGCGCAAGGGGAAGGAGGTACAGAGAGCAGGAAGTGGTCAGCAGACCGAAGGGAGCGAGAGGGGGAGTAGAAGGAGAGAAGGGAGGAGAGATAAGGGGGGGCAAGACCGTGAAGGGATTTGAAAACAAGGCAGAGAAAGTGGAATTTTAGTTGTAGGTGGAAAGGTAGCCAGCCTAGTCGAAAGAGCGAAGAGGAAATGGAGTCGCGGGAGGTAAGGAGACAGAGGGGTCGAATGGCAGAGTGGTATATAGATTTAAGAGGGGCAAGCTGAGATGAGGGAAGACTGAAAATTATAGAGGAGCAGTAGAAGAGGTGGGAAAAGATGAGTGAGGAGATTAGGAGCTTGGTAGCATGGAATGTGAGGGAGGGACGGATTTTGCGAATATTGTAAAGGTGGTATCTGCAGGAGCGGGAGGTGAGTGAGATGTGTTGCGAGAAGGTGAGAGAAGAGTCAAAAAGAACACCTAACTAATCAATGCAGTTAGACACTTTCTCTCCAAAGAGAACTGCACAGACATAGCCAGAGCCATCACTGGCTCTAGGCTAGACTACTGCAAGATACTCTTTCTAGGTACATCCACTAAAAACCTGGCGAGGCTCCAAGTCATACAGAATAGTGCTCTCCGTGCAGCCCAAGGCATTGCTAAGAGAGAACACATCTCTGAAGCCAGGAAACTAGCTCACTGGCTCCGAATAAAGGAAATAATCATCTTCAAAGCTCTTACACTGACCCACAAGTGCATTCACCTCACTGCTCCTGATTACCTCTCACAAAGGATCCACCCTGTCTCCTCCAAAAGGCCAACCAGATCCCTCTATACCAACATGCTCTGTGTTCCCTTAGAGCCATTGCAGGTGGATCCAGCTTCCCATACCTTGCACCCACACACTGGAACGCCCTCCCTCCCACACTCCGAGGTGAGGCTTCCTTCATCTCTTTCCGTAAAGCTATGAAAACCATCCTCTTCACATAAGGCCCACCCTATCAGACTTACTTGAATACTAACTTCTAACCCACTGCATAAGCTGTACTGATGGAATTATGTACTGATTTGTAGTTTTTTACCGATTTATAATGCGCCCTACTACTGCTACCACCTCTGTAAACCTGTAACTAAGCTCTTGCAAGTAACAGCGCCTCAATTCCCTTGGGCTGTTTGCGCGCTATATAAATTTAATAAATAAATAAACTTCAATGGCCAATGACGAAATTTAGTCTATCCTGCTAACTATTCATTGCAAAAGGTCAGCACCCCAATCAAACATCCTCTACTTTTGACTGAACCGATGAAACACAGCCAATAACTCACTCCCCCTTTTCAAGCTGGTGCCTGCAGTCATGAGTGAAGACATTACAAAATGCGCAGTGTGTCTGTCTCCATACATGTGACTGCATGGTATAGACTCAGATTACACACATTGGTATAACTCATAGGCCTAAATCCATATGCTGGTTCAGTCCAGGATAGAAATTCCTTTGGATTTCTAGCTGTGGTTGTTCGATGTCTTGTAGCTTTCTCAAGAATTGGGTCAAGTGACCATTTTCAGACACCTACTACGATTAGAGAATGAAGTTGTAGGCAACCTATTCAATTATTCAAAAATGTCCAAAATCATGTTTTTTTCTGTAGCATGAGCATTCAGTATTATAGGTATTGTATTATTAAAGAAATACCATAAATAGTCCTCACTTTCCACCATGTTGTACTGCAGTTCAAATTTCGGAGCAGATTCTTTGTCTGTGAAGAATTGATACCCGCCCCATTTTTAAAACGGTCTCTTCGCCGATAGGAGGAAAGAAGAATGGATTGGTTAGTCTTCTGGAATAATAGTGTACAATATTTTCAGCTAGCTACGTAACAATATCAACTTTATCATTCTTGGCTCCGTGAGAGAGGCTTGTCGGGGGGAAATTCTGCCGGGGTCGGCCGGGCCGTCCGCAGACCTCCAGGCAGGGAGGCCCCAACTCCTCCCGTGTATCCCAGATGAGATAGAGTATGAGACACACACAAGGAGCAAGGTTACTCTGCTGTTTATTAGACAAAACGGCAGGGATGGGTCAAGGAGTGTACGCGTCCGTCCTGACACACACACAATCGTGGGGCTCGCAGGCCCTTTTTACTGTATTATGACGCGCTACTTGCGTCACTTCAGAAAGTTAACAAAAACCTATCGCCACTCTTAGTTGGTTGCTCGAGTGGTAGGGTTAGTATAGCACACATATAGAGAACAATGTTAGTGGACAAAGGGTAGTCAGGTGATATATCTGGGTTGTCCCTACAATTAGATACATGAGAATTGTTACATGAAGACTCCTGAGGATTGGTTAATATTACTGGCGTCAGTGATAAGAGCCCCATGTTCTGATTGGTCCGCCCGTGAGCTCCCCAGCCTGGGACCACCGCTGTTCCCAGCTCTCGGTGTACCTGCAATTTGCAACAATGTTTCACTATGGGTACGTGCAGACAATGTGAGGATTTATTCATAGCTGGAAGGCTGACCGCTCCCACTGTCGCAGATGTCCATTGAGCCTTTCAAGTGTATCTGCCTGTGTCTCGTAGCGAGGGATCCAGACGCCTCTTCTCTCCTGGGTTTGGCATCTCGTCAGGTTCGGCTTGGTCACGTGGGGAGGGACCGTGTTTGAGGCAGAATTCTGCACAATTAATATTGCTTTTAAACTGTGTGTCTGGTTTAATTTGCAGGTGTGACCTTAACGTTGGTGCGCGGAGTGCGAGGTTGCAACATCGTGCTTTTGATGATTTGTTCTTGGAATGTGGGTTTGCAACATTGCGATCTTGGCTGGTTGTTTCACCGGGCTCATTCTGCAGGATCAGCAACCTGACTCTTACTGTGTTAATGTCCACGGGAGCTCTTGTTTGAGGCCTACTTGGGCCTGGTGCATAAGTGGTCCGTTTGGTGCATAGGTGCTTTAGGTTATAGTAGCATATAGTTCCATGACCAGTATCGTGTCTTCATTATATTTTTCATGGTGGCAACTGGTTTTAAGAGAAGCGTGAGCAAGCTTTGTAGATGAGTTCATGACGCGTCTTGCGTTTCTGCATTCTGAAAGCCTATGTAGAAAATAATAAAGATGCATGTCCGTGAGTACGCCTGTCGCCTACGTCATAGCACTGGGTATATTCTTCGTGTAGATCGGTGTGGGAATGTCCAGTGTGTATATTTGTACAGATGTGCTTCCCGTTGTCTAGGTCGTCATGGCATCTCTAACGACGTGTAGATTTTAGTCTAGTTGGTCCGTGCCGCAGGTGTCGGCATGGCCAGTGCGGGCTGCTGGGCAGGCAGATGGACACATCCGTATGGTCCTGTACCAGGGTACCTGGTCGTCTGGTAAATGGACAAACTCTTCTCGTGGCGGGTGTCTGGGTCGTGACCCTTTAGGCCAAGCGCGAGAGGTGAAGGACGGGAGCCTGGTCTTCCATTCTCCCACTTCAGTCCCCCCTCTGGTCGACTTGTCGACCACAAACATATCCTTCTCGTTATCTCCTCTTACTCGCCATATCTTAGTTATTCCTCCTAGATGTCCATAATGGTTTACATGATCTTCAAATGACCAATACATATATTCACAGGTTCCTCCAGGAGTACAGTATACCCATTTCCCTATGTAGCTCCTGGGGTTTCTTGGGTTCTCGATCTTCACTGATGGTGGGTCTAGATGGTTGGTGATGATTTGGGTGCGCAACTTCTCCCTCTCCTGTATTATCACACCTGTATGTTGGCCGTCATCTGCTGGCATCAAGGGGTGCATTCCCACCATTTCAAGCAACTCGTCAGTGGTACGTGCCTTCCGGGCCTTCCAAAATCTAATTATGATCAGCGTAGCTCCAGCCAAAATAGTACAACCCACTATTATTTTCAGTCCATCTGACAGCCAGGATGGCATCCATGACCATAATAGTGAAAACCAGCTCTTATCCTTGTTTACACCGTTACTTTCATCCATCATTTTGGAGTGCATCTGGGCCAATTGTGAAACTGCTTCTGTCAGTGTACCATTGTCAGCATCGTTGGCAGGTATGAACGTGCAGCATGATTGTCCTATCTTTGCACAAACTCCTCCTTCCATTGCTGTGAGAAGGTCCAATACATATCTGTTCTGGAGTGCTACCATCCTTATAGCTCGCAGCTCCTCTTTTATTGCGTTAAACCCATTTACTGTAGAATTGATGGTCATCATTAGTTCCCATCTAGTTATTTGGAGCCATTTTGCGTTTGCGTAAGCCTGCAGTCCCGGGTGTATTATTGAGGAGAAGAACATTGCTGCTCTGCTGAATAGTCTATGTTCTGGCGGTATTGAGGTTAGTGCCGTTTCCGACCTTCCCCACAGGTAATTTCTTGTCAGTGGCTCTCCTTGTCTTTTTCTTCTATTTAGGACAGTATCATTGCTGTTGGTCCTGTTCCCTTGCTCCTCCTGAAGTGGTGCAGATCTCTTTTTTCTCTTGTCCCCTTCATCCATTTTGGGAAAGTTCGCCACATTGACATGCTTCTTAGGTACCACTAGTGATGGTACATTGACGTGCACCATTGTGCACACACCATTCCACAGGGGAGGCAGTGTATGGTATGCCTTTTCTCCACAGGCCCAATAATGGTCCATTATTACTGCTGTTCCTGCTCCCCCCTCAGGTAACTCCATCACACTTGCACAATTGGTGTTATATCCTACGTCCACCTCTCCTTTATGCTGGTAGCATACCTTGGGCGCAGTCAGCGGTAGTATTGTTATTGGGTCTTCATCTGTTTTTACCCACGTGAGCATTGGTACATACTTGATCCACGTCGTCCAACATCGGTGATTGTGTGCCTCGATAGTTGAGATAGTTTCTTTTGTTACCATGTTGCTGCCAATCACTCCTATCTCCCAGCTGTTGTCCAGATACACCTTTCCGGTTATTGTCACCAGCGGCCTCTCCCAACATCCTTGTTTACCCGGAACTTCAGTGGCGTACCAATCACATGGTAGATACTGCAGTGTTACTTTCTTTGTTTCTCCTTTTGCAGGGCCACTTGTTATGTATCTGAATGCTTCAGCATGTAAACTGCTCTTGTGGTAACTCAAATAGGTCTTGAGGAAGTTGTTTTCATATGGGTATGAGTCTCGTGTTTTCCATGTCATGTGCACTACCGTCCCTTGAAATCTTCCTTTCGTTTGGAACAGTGCCAGGTATATTATGCACTGTGCTGTCTTTTCATCTATTTCTGTGGCAACAAATGTTCGTGAAGCACTCATGGCGTATGGTATTAATGAGCAAACGTAGCAGCTGTCCTCAGTTGTCTGCTTACCAATGCGGGTCATGTGTTGGTACCATATGTTGTTTGTGACGTGTGCTGAATCTTGTATATAATTATCAATACCTTTATTGTCTGAGTATGTGCTGCGTTTAACTCTATTTTGCTTGGGTGCAATGTTACTACTATCACCTGACGTAACACCTGTTGCAGCAGGGGACGGGGGTATATTAGGTTTGGGTGCAGCAATAAAATTAATAGCATAGCTGTACTGCCATACAGAGGCAGCCAAGAACCCGGTGATCATCAAAATCCCTATTACTTTTATTACATATGCTAATCTCACCGGCATTTTGCTCTTACCTTGCTGCAGTCCTGGCAGCGTATTCTTGCGACGTTAAAGTTGCCCACCTAAAAATTCTCAAAATGCTTGTTATTAAATGTTAGTTGTTTGTTTCCTTTAAGCTCTCCCTATCAAATAGTCATTCAGTGCCCAGGCGAAGAGCTGTTCCCACGCTACTCTAAGTGATCTGTCTCTTAGGAACGGCAAGTATGGGCGGAGGTGGGGCATGGAATATTCTATGGCCAAGAGGAATGCTGTGTAGTAGACACGTACCCTTCTCCTTTTTAGGTATGTTGGCCTTTTTATTTCGTATACAAATTGGTGTGACAATTCTTCTGGGTAGTTATCGTCTGGGAGTACCATCTACGCCTGGGCAGTGAACTTGTTAGTAAGCTATTTTCTTAACAATACAATAATACGCAGTTCCTGTATGTGCGAGAGAAAAAAGAGAACATTCACGTGTTTACATGTATATTTGTGCAGGCAATGTCCTTCAGTTCAGTTATAACTATACTTGGGGGTCAATGGGCGGGGGGTTTGGGCTCAGATGGCGGAAGTATTTTTACTCTTTGAGCGTGTGACCATGGTGTGGGCAGTATGGGGATCACCCCTTTCTTCGTCAGTTATTGTCTCCGGGGAAGCTGGGTAGTGACACGGTAAGGGAACAATTGGGTCGTTGTCTGTGGTAGAACTTCCTTCCGCTGTCGGGGATGTTGTTGCTGTTCTTCCAATGGACCTGTCGTTGGCGCTGGGGCGGGTCTGCAGTTTGTAGATCTTTACATCATGTAGGTGGTTCCAGGCACGCTTGTCCTTTAGTTTTACTGCTCTTGTTGATACGTCCTCTACCAGATGGGGGCCAGTGAACCGCTTATCGTTCCACTTCCTATTGAAATTGCGAAGTAGCACGTGGTCACCTTTGGCAAGTTTGCACAAGTTCTCCTTTTCCAATTCTGTACTGGCGCCTTCTTCTTGATTGCTGGTAGACCCGCCCCGTGTGCGCTCGAGCTGTTGAGACACAAACACAACACTAGTAATCAAAGAAGACACATATTGATACATTTCATCACCTAACACACTCACTGAACTTTCGTGGTCAGTGAATGCCCTTGATGTTGGCGTTAGGGGAAGGCGCATTTGACGTCCAGTAACCACCTCGTGAGGGGTGAGGTGGTGGTCGGACCCTGGCCTATTCCTCAATTCAAATAGGGCTAATGGAAGGCAATACAACCAGCTTTTCTTTGTTGTTTGTTGTATTTTTGCAATTGCCTCCTTCAATAGGCCATTCAGGCGTTCACATACACCGTTAGCCTGTGGGTGGTATGCACATGCAAATTTGTGTTTTATGCTCAGCAAGGATGTGATATGCTGGAACATTTCGTTTGCGAAATGCGGGCCATTGTCTGACCTTAACACCTCGCACACTCCCCACCTGGAGAAGACCTCCCTTACTAGGAATTTGGCTGCTCTAAATGCATCTGGGTGTAAACAGGGCCCTGCTTCAATCCACCTAGAGAATGGATATACTACTACAATCATATACCTATTACCTTGACATATGTTGATCATATCAACATAGTCAATGTGAAGGTGCCGAAAAGGTCCCTCTGGCCGGGGTATGGTACCTCTTATCACTTTTAGGGTATGACCGGCCGTAAACTGTTGACATGTGAGACAATTGCTGATAAAATTCGACACATGAGAATTTAACTCGGGACAGAACCAATCTTCTCTAATTCGTGCTGCAATTATTTCCTTGCCTGTATGGGCTGGGTGATGTAATTGGCTCAGGGCGGTGTTTAAAAGTGCCAACGGTATTACAACTTTTCCAGTGCCACCCTGGCGCCATAGTGCGTCGGTTGGTGACATTGTACATCCTCTTTTTACCCATATTTCTTTTTCGGCCATTGCTGCAGCCGCTTGTAGCTCCATAATCTGTGTGGCTGGGAGATGGGTGTACCCTTCTCTTATCAACATCTCCCTAGCCATTCCCCTCCCTCTCCCTCTCTGAGAGTCTGTGGGGTTCCATATCTCACCAAAGTATGCAGCATATTTCGCATGTGCGTCTGCTGCTGCATTCCCTTTTGAGACGTGGTCTTCACCATTGGTGTGTGCGATGCATTTTACTAGGGCTAGTTCTTGGGGGTCGTTTATTACTTCAATTAGTTCAGCCAATAAGAGGGCATGTTGCACTGGAGTGCCATCAGCTCTCCTAAACCCTCTTCTTCTCCATTTTGATAGCCCTGAGTGGACAGTGGACGTAACATATGCACTGTCGGAATATATGGTTACTCGTTTGTCAAAACTTTCCTTCAATGCCAATATTAGTGCAACCAGTTCCGCGGCTTGAGCAGAGTAATGCTGTGGTAATTGTACACATTTCATAGCCACACACACCGGCGCCTCCATCATTTTTACCACTGCTGCCCCAGTCCTCCGTATCCCATCTCCTTGGTCAATAGTTGATGACGCATCAATAAACAAAAGCTCACCTCCCTCGAGTGCGTTTTCTTCAACTTTTCTAGTACATGAGTACATTTCAGTTATTTGGGTGCAGTCATGGGCGTAATCTCCCTCCTCAATTACTTCTGCTAGGAACCTTGCAGGGATAACCGTGCTACATCTAACAATTGCTAGTTCAGCTCTAGACAAAATGATCTCATAACCTGATGCCCTCTGCGTTGTTAGTGTGGACTTAGGTTTATTCAATATTGCAAATAGTGCATGTTCCACAAACAGTGTAGTTGGACACCCCATGGTTATTGCTGATGCTTTTTCCACTGCAAAAGCAGCTGCAGCGAGACCTTGTTCGCAAGGGAAGTGACCTAACATCACAGGGTCTAAGTGACCGCTGTAAAATGCTACTGGTTTATAGCCCATGCTCGTTTTTTGGGCCAATACTGCTTTCATCACTGCTGAGTCGCAATGTGAAAATATAAAAAATCGTCGCTCATAGTCTGGGGATGCCAGTACTGGAGCAGTTGATATCGCGTCTTTCAATTCATCAAAGGCCTCCCTCATTTCCATAGTCCACCCCAACTTTTTCTCCCCTTTATTGGCTTCCCTCAAACCCTCAAGCAGGGGTCCTATGTATGAACTGTAATCAAATACCCATGCTCTACAGTAGTTGCACAGTCCCAGAAATTGCTGCAGTTCTCTCACAGTCTGTGGCATTGGAGTGCTTGAAATGGCCTGTGCTCTTTGTGGTGCAATCTTTCTTCCATGTTGGGATATCAGTTGGCCAATGTAAAGTACCTGTTCCTGACAGTATTGTATCTTTTCCATGTCTACCTTGTACCCTTTTTCAGCCAATATTGTCAACATTTTTAAGGAGTCCTCTCTGCATTTACTTTCGTTTGTACTGCAAATTATTATGTCATCCACATACTGTAACACTGTGCTTTCCACTTCAACGTTACCCAAATCCATCTGTATTACTCTATTGAAAATTGAGGGTGATTCACAATACCCCTGTGGCAATCTGGTATGTTTCCACTTTGTATTTCGGTAAGTGAAGCTTGTCAAATCTTGTGAGTCTGGGTGTAATGGTATTGAGAAAAAAGCATTTTTAAGGTCAATCACTGTAAATCGTGATGCTTCTGCTGGAATGCCACACAATATTGTGGCCGGGTTTGCTGTTACTGGATACTCTGCTTCTACTATGTTGTTCAAGGGCCTGAGGTCCTGTATGAAGCGCCAAGACCCCCCTTTAGCCTTGCGCACTGGGTACACAGCCGTGTTACATGGTGACTCTGAGGGGACCAATATGCCATTGTTTATAAGGGCCGTTATGGTTTCATATATGCCCTCATCTGCCTCTTTTGACAGTGGGTACTGTTTCACTCTTGGTAGTATGGCACCTTTTTTCAATTTTATCCTTACACCCCCTATGCTTTTTATGCATCCCACGTCATAAGGGCTAGTAGTCCATAATGATTTGGGCACCCTTGACATATCCTCCTTAAAGAAGGGGACTGGGGTGCATGCGGGTGCCTCAAGTGCCATTGCAATTTTCTGTGCTACTTGTTTGTGAGCCACTCTTAGCCATATTTCTACACTCATCATGAACACCATTTCACCTTCCTCCTTTTCTTCTGAGAACAGCTCCTCATCTGACACCTGGGTCAGCCTACATCCTTCTGCTAGTGCTATCACTGCCCTCCATGCTCTCCCTTCTTTATCTTGGGCGTGCACAGCAATATAATCAGCTGTTGCAATAATGCTCTCAATGTCCATTACAAACACCTTTCCTTCTGGTTCATTAACAGGTGTTTCTGGTCGGAACAGATAGGCTGCTGGCCTCCTCCATATTTTCCCTTCTATCCCTGGCATCCATGCAAATGCCATGTCTGTTCCATACTGGAATAGCTCGCCATCTACTGGTTCCGCCCTAATCGCTGTCTGTCCACAGTATGCTTGCATAATCTGTCGTGCTGCGAGCATGTTAATCCCTGGAGTAGAGCAAATTATGCCATCCTCTGTAAAGGAGATCGTCATATTCAACCTGTTCATTATGTCCCTTCCCAGTATATTTACTGGTGAGGCACTATAATACAAAAGTGGAACCGACAGATCATAATCTCCAATAGATAAGGGAACGTTATCAGTAAAGGGAACCAACCCTTTAGCCCCAGAAAATCCTTGGGTGTTCATGGCTTCGCCTGACATCTTAAATTTACCTTCCCTTATGCAAGACCGGGTTGCCCCAGTGTCAACAAGGAATGATAATTTTTTGTCACCTATCGTTACCTCTATGCGTGGCTCCTCCGCACTATTAGGTGTTACTGACAGGATGGGACACACCAAGGCCGTCTGTGGGCTGTCCTATTGGGGGTACAATGATTGGCCATTCCCTGTGTAAGGGTTGTGTCCCAAGACCGTCACCCTACCCAATTGCGTTTGTTGAGTTTGGGGTTGTTGTGTTAGCGCTACTTGTTGTTGTGGCAGTGGCTGTTGTTGTGTTATTTGTTGTTGTGGGTCACTTCCTTGTTGTAACGTCTGCTGTTGTTGTATGCCCTGCTGTTCTTGTGAGGTCCTAGGTTGTGCCTGTTCATTCCATGCTGGTGTTCCTGGCCTGACCCTACACGTACGTGACATGTGTCCTAACAATCCACAACTCCAACACACGGGTGGTTCCCTGCTTTGCCATGGGAAGCTCCCTGTGTTGTCCTGGTATACTGGTTGCCCTGTGGGGTAGGAATTTCTAAGTCCTCCCACCTGCTGTTGGGTATTATATCCGTATCCTCTCCCTCTCATAAATCCTCCTCTCCCCCTGTTATAACTATAATACCCAGCTCCTTGCATTGGGTACCCTCCTCCCATGTTTGGTGCGTGTAATTGCAGTGGCGGCACTTGTTGTGTTATAGTCTGTGGAGGTGCTATTTGAGCGGGATCTTGTGCAGCCACTACTTGTGTGGGGCTTTGGGCCATTGGTGTGGGCGTAGTTATTAGTGCCCCTTCCATTGTGTATTTAGTAAGTTTTTTCTGTACTAGTTTAGCCTCTTCTGTTTTCCTGTCCTCTTCCTTTTGTTTCATTTTTCCTTGCCATGTCCTGCAGTGATGTACTATAGTCAGTTGTATTTCTGGCCATGGTTTTGCTTCCATTCCCACTACTTTCTTTAGTTGTTTCTGAACTCCTTCTGGGAGCCCTTGTACTAGTATATGATAAAATATGGCTGGTGTTTTGTCCCATTGTTCTCTAGTTTCCATGCGCCACTTCTCTTGGATATCCTGGATATAATCAACAGGATCCTCATTCTCACGCATCTTACGGGAAGTAATTGCTCCTATGTCTGATGTGTCTGGGTACTGTACTCTCAGTGCCTGCCATAGCGCATGTCTGCAGTTTGCAAATGGTGCCCCATCATGTGATGTGTTTGTTATTGTTACCCCATGGAATCCCGCTCTCTTCCAAATGTCATCCGCTATATCCCCTAATATTGATATTAACAGGCCCTTTACATCTCCTACTGCTAGTTTCTGTCCTGCGGTGTGTTTTTCCATTTCATATATCCACTTACCCGCACCTCCACTTAGTGATGGGAGCCTACATTTTATATTTTCTTTATCCGTATGCTTCCAAGGGACGTACTGTGGTCTAACCCCTCCTCTCTCCAACAGTGGCATTAAGTTGTGTCTTGTGTCACCCTTTACGTTCCATAATATCGAGTCCTCACACCCCTCCTCTTCTTCCGTTTCCTTTACCTCTTCAATTTCGTCCTTATTACCCCTGCTCCTGACTCCTTCTCCATCCCTTCCCCTCCTTTCGTCATTTCCTGTATTTAATGTGGGCGTGTTTATTTGTCTGTCTTGCCTGCGACTAGGGAGGTCTCTAAGCCGACATGCATAGGGTGTCAGTTCGTCCATGAAGGGGCGCAAGCTTTATCCTGCGCAGCGAGCGTGCGGTGGTTGAGCATGTAGGGTGCGATGGGGGAGGGCGTGATGGAGATGGGGATGGTGTGGTTTCATGGGTTTGTCTTTCCACTAGTCCTTGCACTCCCTCCTCACTTCTCTCCAGGTCCTCCCTTCTCCTACTGATCCATGGCGAGTCTATGTTTGTTCGAGTGAGGTATAGCTTATCTAAGCTTTCCCTTTCACTCTTTCTTCCTTCCCTCTCCACTCCTTCTTCCTCCTCACTGCAAAAATCATTCATAAATGGCATCCCCCACTCTGCCCTTTTCCCTTTTATTGTTACTGTTTCTACGTCTATTAGGTCTATTTCTCCTTTTCCTTTGTTATCAACTGCTCCCCCTAGTGCTGATGTTGTTGCTACTTCTCTACTTCTATATACATCCCCCCATTTTTCACTCTCCCTACTCCTCCCTTCTCTTTCCCCTTCACTTCTCTCCTCCATCTCCCTACTATTTTCCTCCCTTTTCCTTTTCAATTCCTCCATCACTTCGTTGCTCATCTGTTCCAATATTCTTTCATCCTCTTTCTTCCTTTCCCATTTCACCCTTTCTCTTTCTACTATACTTTCTATTACTTTCCCCTCTTCATATTTCTTAGCTGTCTCTGATAGTACCCTCCTCTTCCATATTGCCATTTCCTTTTCTTTTTCTTCTTCTTCCTTCTTCTTCTCTCTCAGCACTACTCTTGATACCCTGTCTGCTGCTGCTTTTACCCTTTCAGCTTCTCTCCTTTGCTCCTCATTTCGTTCCCTTAATTTTTCCAATTCGTTCTTACCTTCTTTCCTTTTCCTCACTCTCTCTCTTTCCTCCCTCTCAAGCTGTTTGATCAATTCATTCTGCTCATCCCTTAGCTTTGCTAATCTTTCCTCCAAAATCTCTTCCTTTTGCCGTAATAGCTCCTCCCCCCTCATTTCACTCTCTCTTGCACTATCCTCGTCTGTTCTCTTTACTACCTCCCTCTCTTCTCCAGTTAGTGAACCTCGTAATTTTAATAATATCTGTGCAGCTACCCACTCATCATTTCCTATCTCTACAGTCTGCTCTTCTCCAATCCTCCCCTCCCCCACTGGCATCTTCCCATGAGCCACATATGGTGGAGGGCTGTATGCCGGGTTCGAGTATCCTTCAGCCGCCCTTAACTGTCCTTCTATTTCTCCTAATTCTCTTAAAGGGTACAACCCTCCTCCCTCTGTTTTCACTCCCGGTGTTATGGGTATCTCGTTGCTCGGTTCCTTTTTTATGTCGTCTGATTTATCAATCTTTTCTCCTCCCTCTCCTCCGTTCCCCGTATTCTTTGTGCTTTCACGCCCCTTTTTCCCATCCTCTCCTTCTTTCTTAATCTCCTTTTCTTCCGGTGTTTCCCCCATAGTGAACATTCCATTTGGTCCTGGTCGGGACCCCTGGAACATCCTCCATAAGTTAAACACCTCCACATGGTTTGCCAACTTCTTCCCCTTGTATGTATTGTGCAGATGGTTTAGCAGTGAATGTTGGGCATATGGATCGAAACTACCATTAGGCGGCCATGGTGTTAACATTTTGTTATCCGTCCCCTGGGTCCACTCTATGCTGTACTTAATTAATTTCTCCCTATGGGGTGGCAGTGTGGTGCATATGTGTTGTAGTGGGGTAGTGAGGGTATTCCCCCACCCTCCCGACCCTGTCCCGTATGACATAGTGGCGCTCCACTTGTTACCCTTCCCTTCACTAGCAGTTTACAATATACAACCTTATATTGTTTACCTTGCCCCGCAGGTGTGGGGACTTGCGACAATCCTTTGACAAATTATGCAATAAAAAATTATTAAAATAAAAAAATATATATATATATGTGTATGGTTTTACCTTTGTATATCAGCCCCCTGCGGCTGCGTACCCTTTACGACGCTCTTATACAGTCGTCCTGTTTCCCCGTTCTCCTCCCCCTTTTACACTTGCCGTGGCTGGCGTTCTCCGTGCGCAGCCACGCCCCTCTCCCCTTCTCCTTCTCCCGATCCACTCGTTTATCGTTTATCTCCGTGTCCGCTCCCTTATCATATTTCTCTTCCCCACCACTCTCAAAACCAAAGTTCCTTGCGCTCGCGATATCCTATTAAATCCCTACTGGTGACGTCACCAATCTCTTCGAGCTACTGGTACATTCTTCATATGTTCTTTAAGTTCAAAATACGCTTGCAATCTACCCCCGCTAACCCTACAGCTGTCTTCCTGTCACTCCTGGAACAAGGTAATCAAATCAATAATATAATCGGACTGCGCACGCTGCGTCGCCTCGCGTGTGATACGCCCCTCAACAGGAGGGCTTAACCAGCCAATTATCTTCCGTATTGGGCAACTAGGCAACTAGCTACCGCCTACAGGGAAACGTCATCTACCTATCGAGTTTCTTGCTCGAACAATAGGGATCCTCGTCTACTCATTGATCAATAAATGCCAAATCGTAGGAAACCACACACCCACCCTTACACGTAGTCGCGACTTAGGCCAATCAGTGTCTTACGAGCGGCTCTCCACGTGATGTTTTCGTGCTCCGCCCCCCTCTTTCGCGTGACGTAGCCGACTGCTCTCGCACTCGTTTCGCTACCATTCATTCCATTGGCAACACTAAGTTGTTAGACCTTCGCTGTGCACCTGTACAACACCTCCCACCTCCCGTATTTAATTCCTCCCCCCTCCCTCACAATTTCGCATTGCTTGTTGTGCGTGTCATGCTCACCAAGTTCTCACGATGCAGGGCCGCTCGACTGCGTGCACCCCTCCAAGCGGCTCGCCACCTCCCCTCGTCTGGACCACGTCTGGACACTCGCCGACCGCGGGCGGGATACTTCTCAACCGGCTCCCGAGGGCCAATATCCGGATTGCGCTGTCCGGTCTTCTCGCAGCTCCGCGATAGTCCTGTAGTCCTCAGAAGGGGGCAACGGCAGAGGGGGCCGCGCCGCCGGGCCTCCTCGCAACGGGAGTGCCTGGAAAAAGTAAAAAATAAAAAGTCGATCTTAAACAGATCTCAGCAGTGCCTCCAACTTGTCGGGGGGAAATTCTGCCGGGGTCGGCCGGGCCGTCCGCAGACCTCCAGGCAGGGAGGCCCCAACTCCTCCCGTGTATCCCAGATGAGATAGAGTATGAGACACACACAAGGAGCAAGGTTACTCTGCTGTTTATTAGACAAAACGGCAGGGATGGGTCAAGGAGCGTACGCGTCCGTCCTGACACACACACAATCGTGGGGCTCGCAGGCCCTTTTTACTGTATTATGACGCGCTACTTGCGTCACTTCAGAAAGTTAACAAAAACCTATCGCCACTCTTAATTGGTTGCTCGAGTGGTAGGGTTAGTATAGCACACATTTAGAGAACAATGTTAGTGGACAAAGGGTAGTCAGGTGATATATCTGGGTTGTCCCTACAATTAGATACATGAGAATTGTTACATGAAGACTCCTGAGGATTGGTTAATATTACTGGCGTCAGTGATAAGAGCCCCATGTTCTGATTGGTCCACCCGTGAGCTCCCCAGCCTGGGACCACCGCTGTTCCCAGCTCTCGGTGTACCTGCAATTTGCAACAATGTTTCACTATGGGTACGTGCAGACAATGTGAGGATTTATTCATAGCTGGAAGGCTGACCGCTCCCACTGTCGCAGATGTCCATTGAGCCTTTCAAGTGTATCTGCCTGTGTCTCGTAGCGAGGGATCCAGACGCCTCTTCTCTCCTGGGTTTGGCATCTCGTCAGGTTCGGCTTGGTCACGTGGGGAGGGACCGTGTTTGAGGCAGAATTCTGCTCAATTAATATTGCTTTTCCACTGTGTGTCTGGTTTAATTTGCAGGTGTGACCTTAACGTTGGTGCGCGGAGTGCGAGGTTGCAACATCGTGCTTTTGATGATTTGTTCTTGGAATGTGGGTTTGCAACATTGCGATCTTGGCTGGTTGTTTCACCGGGCTCATTCTGCAGGATCAGCAACCTGACTCTTACTGTGTTAATGTCCACGGGAGCTCTTGTTTGAGGCCTACTTGGGCCTGGTGCATAAGTGGTCCGTTTGGTGCACAGGTGCTTTAGGTTATAGTAGCATATAGTTCCATGACCAGTATCGTGTCTTCATTATATTTCTCATGGTGGCAACTGGTTTTAAGAGAAGCGTGAGCAAGCTTTGTAGATGAGTTCATGACGCGTCTTGCGTTTCTGCATTCTGAAAGCCTATGTAGAAAATAATAAAGATGCATGTCCGTGAGTATGCCTGTCGCCTACGTCATAGCACTGGGTATATTCTTCGTGTAGATCTTTGTGGGAATGTCCAGTGTGTATATTTGTACAGATGTGCTTCCCGTTGTCTAGGTCGTCATGGCATCTCTAACGACGTGTAGATTTTAGTCTAGTTGGTCCGTGCCGCAGGTGTCGGCATGGCCAGTGCGGGCTGCTGGGCAGGCAGATGGACACATCCGTATGGTCCTGTACCAGGGTACCTGGTCGTCTGGTAAATGGACAAACTCTTCTCGTGGTGGGTGTCTGGGTCGTGACCCTTTAGGCCAAGCGCGAGAGGTGAAGGACGGGAGCCTGGTCTTCCATTCTCCCACTTCAGGCTCTTCACATTCCAAGATATACTTTTATTAAGAGGAATGTGAAACAAATAATTGCATTCAGCTCAAATATGCAGCTTACATGTATTTTCATTAAACTCATCAATAACACCGTCAGCACTGCTAAATAAAAATGAGATGTGATAAACAATACACAGCCAAGCTTTGACAAAGCCAATAACTGTGTCATGAATGTAGCAACGGGATAGGTATTTCTAATGCACTGCCATAATGGTATTACCTGGCCATGAAATGCCAAAAGTGGACAAATGGTGTGAGTGCCCGTGTCTATTCGAGGAGTGCCTGGCAAATGATTATGCAATGATTATAATAAAGCCAAAAGGAACATATGGCACTAGGAACCTATATGAACATGCACATTTTGCGTGATGATCAAGTGGCTGAAGGCCATTACAACTGCAATTAAGCCATTACCTTTTAGAAACATTATTGGAGATAATAATGAGTGCCCCACAAAAGCCCATTTTTGGATGTTAATGCATAATAGAGGGAGCTCAAAGAGAATGCAGTAGGGTAAGTGTTGTGTCAGGGTGGCCAGTTATGGCTGAGAATGGCCATAGAGATTAGCCTGGGCAAGGGTGGACAATGCTTGGGTAAAAATCCAAACAACAGCCAAGAAGCTTGTGTCCTTCCTCACATCCTATTTCCCTTCTAGCTATAGACCTCTGGCAATGATATTATACGTGGTGCAGAAGCATCACTTAATAGCCAAAACTAAAAATAAGGGAGAATCATGTATAGTACAACTCTACACGTCTCAAACAATGATCGGCAAGAATCACACTCTTTTTAAACAACATCTCCCATTGTATTCCACATATGCCACGCATGTACACACCTGGGACAAACAATTCTCAGAATACCCACTAAGAATGCCCATTGTTGCTGTACTACTTCTCTACAATGATCTAAGGGGACAAGTGTGCAACTTTATGCCAAACCACTGCCTGGTCATAAGACATATATGTTTTGTGAATAGTGAGTACATACTTGAATGAAAAGGTATACTGTCTGTTGCCATAATATCCCACTTGTTCAAAGTGTAAGTCTCATTTATGTCAGGAAAATGCTTCTCCTTAATTATTGGCACTTTTGGATCTTTTCAGAGGCACACAAATGATTGGCCGAATGAACCTTCAAATGTATGTGCTTTCATTTGATTAAAATTAGTTATACTTCGTGTCTGGAATATTTGTACTGACGTTTGCACTTGCTGGAAGTTTTTTATAACCATTTATTTTTTCTATACATGGATTTGTTTCTTCATTTATTTGAACAGTGTTGTCATATGTTGATGCAGATGGAAGAGTGATAGATTGTGTATTCGGACATCTAGAGATTTTGGAATTCATTACATTCATCATGGCCAGAAATCCAACACATCCTTATGTGAAAATGCATTTATTAAATTACATTACCTAATTCGTTACAATCCACCCTCTTCTTTTTCAAATCAGTTTACCCCTTAAGTACCAAGGATAAGTATTCTCATCCTTTTTGCATAGACTTGCATAATAGCCTGGCAGTTACATTGTTCTATCTATCAAATGCCAGGATAACTTGTTCTTGTCTGGTTTGTGAAGCCTATAATTATTATGGTAGAGCCACATAATGCATCATATTGACTGCCATCACGTATTAATTCAAACTCTGAGATCCATGTTTGAATCTTTACCAGAAAAATAAATGGTTATGATTGAAGACAGTTTGTGAAGAGCAGCATGGGTTTGCTACTAATTGAGAAGTCCATCAACATCCCTTGGAGAAATCAGGAGCGCCAAATATAGCTAGAACCAAGCACATATTCCGGTCTGCTATAATGATCAATGCCAAAAAAGAGTTTTAGTAGGTTTTGCAGAACTTTTCCTGGTAAACGATGATCAAAATGTGATTTACTGTAAAGTTCATGTAAGGCATTTAAGCACTTTATCAATGCCAAATGTAAGGGTTTGCGGTAATGATTAGCTAACCACCTTTTATTCTTTCATTTTGTAAAAGGAATAGATGTCAATTTGGTCCAGCCCTTTATGCCACATACATAGAACAATCTGTGGGACAAAGGGAAGAAACATGCCTATTAAACTCTCCGAATCTAAAAGGTTGGCTTTCTAAGTTTGCCCTTTAAACTAATGATCTTCTGTTTTATACCACAAAACATGAGGAAGATCATAAAACAATACTGGATGTCACAAATGAATTCAGACATTCCTCAATGTATGGTGTCAATGAATCAAACAGTGAAATTATACAAATGAATAACATTTACATGCCAGCTGCAGAACGGACAGAATGGCAGCTGGCGGTTTCACAAGGCAGACAGCATTTACAAACGCAGTGAGGTGCTGTAACAAAACAAGAAGTACTGAACTACAAGTGAAGAAAGAAGGAAAGTGGTACCTAGAGTAATACTATCATTGCTGCTGAAGGTCCTGAAGAAAGTGACTACCCATATGACACTGAAACCGGTTGACCTGCTATGCCTATATACTTTTTGATCTATATTATAGGGATAACATTTTTTTTACTCCTTTTTTCTTTATTATTGCTGTGCAAGTTCTGTGTCATTATGGCAATGGTCGCAGGTGGCGATAGATCAATAAATGAATAGTGTTGAGGGCAAATCATATGGACGCATATTTAAGGGTGGGCGCAATAAAGAGCAAATTCCCCCTTTAAATGCCAGATGGATGAGTCCTGCAATGTCCCAGAGTGTGTCTCGTACCAATGGTGTGCTGGGATGCTTGAAGACGCCTTTACCAAGTTGGAAGGTGGGTAAGACAACAAGGTTAAGCTTAGTGGAGGGAAGGTTTCTCCCTCTATCCCTTTTAGACGAGCAGACCAACACCGTTCCCTAGGGTTATTTCGGTTTCCCATGGAAAGCTTAGTTGTTCATAAAGGGACAATGATAGTTTTAGAAACGAACACTCTATGTCACAACTAGATTTTGATAACAAGCTAAAGGAAATCAGTGAGGAACTAAAATAATGAATAATTTAAAGTTAGTGCTTGGTCAAAGAAAATGATTCACAATGTCAGTATGTTCTAAATCTTTCATTTAATTTCCCATCTACAGACCATGGCACCATATATATGTAAGAATGAGACAGCTATAAGTATATATAAGTCTGATTGAGATAGGGGTGTTTAGAGGTGGGAAATGGATTAGGACAAACAACCAAACTGCGGTTGGTCTGAACACGTAGAACCTGTCAAAGCAGAATTGAGTGAAATTGTCCTGTTACAAATCATACAGGTTAGTCACCATGATTTTACTCTTGAAGAACTCTTTGAGAAGGCACAGTTCATTGTGCTCTAGTATATTCAAAATACATTCTATTTCAAGAAGAATATAAAATATGCATGAAAATATTTGAGTGCTACTTATCCACAGTTATTAGGTGAATTAGTGTCATGTTATTAGGTATCGCAGTACTATAAAATTCACAAGTCTCAAAATCCAGAATCAATGTATCAACATACCTAAATTAGCCCATAACTAAATTATCAACATAACTAAATTAGTCCTTGACAAATTAACTATGAATTGGAATATCATTTACTATATAAATATCAATTTGTAAGATCAACTACAATGCACTCATTCAATATTGCACACTATTTCAGCTATATTACACTCCAAGGAAAATGTCCTGGTGGGGCAACACCGTAAGGGATAAATGCCTTGGCTGTAAGCAGAAATTAGGTAATGTCAGACAACCAATTACAGAATGTGTATGTTTGTAACATTAATAGAAAAAGTTTCTGAGCAATTACTTTTTCAAATCTGTTTTTTACTCAGACCCTACCTTCTTTGACACCAATGACAACACTTCCATTGATCCAGGAAGAAGGTGAACATTGGACTAACATAGAACACCAAATGTTTTCTTTCTTTTGTTTCCTGACAAGTGATAACAATCAGAGGTTAATTGCACTCTTTTTCTATTGGGTGAAACAATTTGGAAAATAATCTGAATGCAAAGATATGGACATGTGGATTCAATAATTGAAACACTTGTGTATAGACGTATTATAAATGCAATATCATATCATATAATATCAATGTTGAATAGCAAATATTGAATGTGCATGACAAATTCTCTGTTATGAAAACTAGTCTTTTTGTCTTTCATATCCTTTTCTTATAATGAATATGAAATGAGATAGTTAACTTAGAAGTATTGATATAGATCAATGTGGTAATTATAATGATAATTTGTTGTACAGTATGTTAATAAAAGAAGACAATTTTCAAGTTCAACTTTCAAAAGTAGCAAAGTCGAAGTTGTTAGTACATGTAATTCAGTTTCTGCTGAACCCATTACTGTATTTGTTTTTCACAAGATATGTTTCTCTTTGATCGTGAGAGGACTTTCCAAGGGCAATATTGCAATTATTAGGTCTGTTTCTTTCAAATGAAGACACATTCACTAATAGTATGGGATCTGCTGAACCTGTATTATTTTCTTCATTGACGTATTACTCCATTTAACATATCTATACATTGTGCTGCATAAATACCCTTTTGAAGTTAACACAAGTCAGCCAACCTGACATATATTTATGATCTGCTACAATGTCAGTGACCTTGCCCATGACACTGCAAATCCGCTTCATATAATATTCATATTTATTTACACATATCCACGCTTGCTTCAAATAAAGTTTTTTTTTTTTTTAAAACAGCTGTGTATGCAGATACAAACATAACTAAATTCAATTTGTTAATCCGATAGCCTACACTTAATTTGTAATGTATTGACACTGCTTGAGCACATATTGCACTGCTGCAGTTATTCCGCCAGTCAAGAGTAAAAACACAACACATAATTGAACATATATAAGAACATCTAAATATCCTGATATGATACTTGTAATTGATATTTGCAATCCTGAGTGAGACGTGATATGCCGTTTGGATTAACCCTATTAAGTGGATATTGGCAAGCCACCTATCAAACAATTATTCCTTTCACCCATTCATGGATTTGCCGACATGAAAACTAACTACATAGCTTCTCTCTCTCTACTGTGTGGCACTAGACGCAAACCGTGCTGCCCATGATGGAGGGCTATACCCAAGATGCTGCCTCATCTACCACCCTGCATCATAGGCTCTGAGTTTCAGCCACAGAAAAGTGTCCAGGTGCATACTGACATACAGGCACTGTTAGAACAACCGATGAAAAATACCACTACCATAATGAGTTGAAAAGATATATTTCAAATGTCATAAAACAAAGTTTTAACAATTTGACATTTGAAAAAGTGCTTGGATTATACATTACAGGCTGTCGACGAGATAATGGCTTGCGTTTGCTTACTACATATGTGAAAAAGTGACAACATATCTGAAAAGTCCAGTTATTAATTAAACCATAATGGTAGAATATTCAATGGAATGATAGGCTCGTCCACTTTTTCAAAGCAAGAGTATTCTCTTTGACATTGAGTTGCTTAAGGCACAGCCATGTTTTAACATTTTAGATTACAATAGACGTTTTCGATGGTCATAAATCTAAAGGCATAATTTAGACATGTTTATTGTCTTTTAATTTTTCCCCCCATTAAGACACAGCACAGTTTTAAGCCTGCAAATTTAGTTTATTTAATTTCCAAACTACAATGCTTTTCCATCAATCTGCACCAACTTTATATAACCGGCATGGACTGGTTTGCACTAAATGTTAGTATGGGAATCTGTTATATTTTAAATGATAAGGTAAATTAGTATGTTAGTTTCATCTTAGTTTTATGTTCAGCGCAACTCAGCCCACAACTGTGGTATCGTGGAGCAAATGTATATTGTTCTAGCATGTGTTCTGTGCATTCCCAACATTGGCACCTATTAGATTCAGCCTGAGTCTCACACCCTTGAGTCACACACATGAGTCTCACACCCTTGGCCGTAGTAAAAATTGAGACCTTTGCTAAAATGTGGATGATGAAATGTGCAGCTTCCCTTGTTGATATTCAGAATAGGGAAAAGTACTTTCCTATTACATTTCCTACAGCACCTTTAACAGTCTCATTCAGTTACCCTAGGCTACCAATGCTGTTGACCGAATGTACGTATCATGCTTCAAGTGCACACGCTATTTCAAGTCTTATTTTGAGAAAACATGTATTTTACATATAGTTCTTCTTACAAATCTGTACTAGACTCATTCCTATATTGCTTGAATGGATGAAATATAAAAGAAAATATGAAAGGAGAGCATCATTGGTAAGGCTCCAACCTGGCACTTAAGGCTGCTTACATGGATGAGTATCCCTTGGAATACTCCCGAAGGCTCTGGCTATGACTTTTGCATGACCAGACTGTCTTGGCATTGCTCCCTTTCCAATGACATTGGTCACGAATCTGAGTGAGATATTTAGCGATCATATTTCCCTTTCCCCCCAGGTTTACACAGTAGCTAATGTTGGCCATCATCATCTTTGCAATATCAGCAGTTTCTGTTTCCTCTTTCACTGTACAATCATCTAAGCATGCCTGTATACGCTGTGGTCATGTCCAGGATTCAATAGTGTATGTCTTTATACCCAGGCATATCCAACAGCTTTCTTGTAAAATTAGAAGACGTGGAAAAAGTTCTTATCTTAGCAAATGTGATCAGTATTTCAAAAGCTTGAGTCACAATAAAATTGCTTACAGTTGTAGAACAAAGGGACATGTGCATTCTTACACAGATATTGAATGGCTAGCAATTTCCTGCCTGATTGCACATCAGGTTTTAAGTAAGCAGTGCATAGTAAATGTTGTCCTTCTAAAGCACTTCATTTTCTGTAGTCTATAGCCCTTTATTATGATCTGATATGGCATTTAAACGGTGCCTATACACAAGTGTTCAAAGGCGTGATGAGGCAAGGGAGGGGGGCAGAGGGAGGACAGAGACAATGATCTTACTAGGCCAGGTTACATTGAGATAGCGCAAGAGCAGGGGAGAGGGGAGGGGAATAGTGCCAGGGGAGGTGGAGTGGGCCAATGCTGTAAATGGGACACAATAACAAGAAGGGTGGCCAGCAGGTGGCAGGTGCAAGGGTAAGTGCAGACAGCGGGTGTCCAATAAGTGCAGGAAGGGGGACTGTACGGTTACAGATACAGACCCAAGTGCAAGGGTTGCCAGGAGGCAGTGTGGGTGTGCAGCAGGGTGGGCAGGGACCTGGGCCCGAAATCAGAGAGTAGCCAGGTGACCAGTGTAGTACCAGACATGAGATCAGCAGGGGAGAGGAAGAGAGAATGCAGAAGCAAACAGTAAGGTCTTGAGGTGATTCCGGAACCGGAGATGGTTCTCCTCAAGTTTCAGAGAGGCAGGGAGGCTGTTCCAGTGGGAGGCACCAGCCGAAGAAAGAGATCTACCACCAGCTCGTTGTTTGGACATACGTCTGACCCTGAGGGATTGGAGGTGGAGGAGCAGAGAGCTCGAGTAGGAAGGTATTTATGAAGAGAGAGTTGGAGGTATTGAGGACCCAGGCACCAGAAGGCCTTGTGGACAATGCAGAGATCTTGAACGTAATCTGTGCAGCCACTGGGAGCCAGTGAAGAGATTTCAATTCTGGAGAGATACGATCGCTCGGCTTGAGGCCACGGACAAGTCTAGCAGTCCTGTTTTGGATGAGTTGCAGAGGGTGGAGAGTGGAAGAAGGCAAATTTAGAAAGAGGCTGTTGCAGTAGTCCAGCATACAGAGAACCAGAACTCTAGTGACAGTATGCTTCTGGGGGAAGGAGAGGAAAGGTAGAATACCTCTGAAGAGGTGCAGTTGGTAGTTTGACTTCTTAGATGTCAGAGATGTGAGGAGAAAAGGAGAGTGTGAGTCGAAGATGACCCAGAGGTTCTTAGTCTCACAAGTGGGTGCAGGGAGAGGGCCACGGAAGGCCTGCCAGAGAGTGACAGGAAAGGAGGGTGCAGGTGTGCCGTTGAGGAGAATCTCTGTCTTACTGGCATAAAGGCAGAGATCATTGGCAGCACACCACTCCTGGATAGCAGACAGACAGTCAGAGATGAGAGAAAGAGATGAGGTGGCAGAGGGAAGCCTGGAAACAAGCTAAGTGTCATCTGCATAGCACTGAAAGTTGGAGCAGAGAGAGGCAAAGCAGTGGGCGAGAGGTGGCTGGAAAAGAAGGACCCAAGTTAGACCTGGGAAGATCGATCAGAGAGGAAAGTGGTCAGCCAGGCCAAGGCCTGATCGGTGATACCCAGGTTTCATGGCGATGGTTGAGCAGGAAGGCATGGTTGACCATGTTAAAGGCAGAAGAGAGAGCAAGTAAGATGAGGACCGAGGGGAGATTAGCTTTAAGGTTAGAGAGCAGGTGTTCACGGATGTTCTGGAGTGCAGTTTCTGTACTTCTAACTGCTCTGAAGCCAGACTGATGGTCATGGAGGCAGCCAACAGATTCAGTGTGAAGATTAAGCTGGGAGATGGCCAGCTTTTCTAGGGGTTTGCCTAGGAAAGGAGTGGTGGAGATTGGGCGATAGCTAGCCAGGCAGGAGGGTTTGGCTGGGGGTTTCTTGGGAAGAGGGTCCACAAGAGGGTGCTTCAGGCACAAATAGAAGGCTCCAGTTGTGAAGTAGTGGTTGCAGAAGTGAGCCAGGGCAGGAGTGAGGGTGTCAATGTGGTACTTGATGGTTTTGGAAGAACAGAGAAGAACCTGTTTTAATGATACTTTCATAGATCGGACTTGTCTAGAGACCTCATCTGGGGAGAACAGAGGAAAGAAAGAGAAAGAAGGAAGAGCGGTGACCAGAGGGGGACCGGAGGTAGAGGTGAGAGTAGCGGGAGGAGGAGGAGAGGACAAGAGGAGGGACAGGATGTCCTGGGTTTTAGGGATGAAATGAGAAGCCAGGGCCATGCAGGGAGCCTTGGAGGAGACAGGAGAAGCAGAGACTGCAGCAGGATTTTTCAGCTCCTTTCAGATTTTAAACAGTTTGGCCGATTTGTTAGATGGCGCAGAGACACAGGCTTGGATGTGGGCTCTCTTCTTAGTGCAGAAGGAGAACCTGTATTGCCTTTGGAGCAGGCGACAGGCCAGTTTGTGAGAGGATGAACAAGATGCTAGCCATTTCCTCTCAGCCACCCTGCACTTGCGTTTAAGGTTGATGAGGTTGGATTCTGTGGGATGTATTTACCCATGCATCCGAGCCATACCTCAAAACTGTGCAGTACCGACATGAAAACATCATGATGGCCAGAGCTTCCCAGAAAATGCACAGGGAAATGCATGAAGAATAGGCTGCCACTCATTTTTGCCGATGTTATGGGCACAGAAGGACACTGCCTAAAACCACCATTGGACTACCCACACAGTAGTCTGAAACCATTGGGAATGGCAATGCTGATTGCCAAAAGCAAATCCATAACTGTGGAGAATTCATTTTCTTAAATCCCAAAAAGGGGTGCAGTACCAGTACTCACCACTATCCAAAAGCCGGCGTTTTAAAACAACACCAGATTTTACTTTTTTGTAGAAAACTGAATAAATGAACCCAAAACATGCCAAAGAAAGACTTACTGAGAGGTGGATCCAATGTAAAGTTATATTCTGAAGTGACTTGAAGGTTTATAACAAGACTGGCTTAGCTGGGGATTTCAGCAGTTTAAGTAAATTTGGACTGAAAGACATTAAAAATCTCAAGGTTTAAGAGAAATGAGTGACCTATTTTGAGTGTCACATAGGTTGAAATTGTTTAAATGTCATAGTTTTAAACTTAGAATCAGCATTCTAGCTGCATATGTAAAAATGTTTAGTTTTATTTGAATGCAGAAACTGGGGAACAAAAAGTGACATTTTATCTGAAACTTGGCTTAAGGAACTGGATTCTGCCCACCAACTACCCCCATCAGGAGTGAAACTTGAGTCACAGCTGTGTTCCCAGGCCTAGCTGCCCTTTTGCTGCTCACACCAAAAGGGATATGACACTTCCCTGATTGAATTACCTGGGCTCTGCAGGAAATTGAACAAAGCCCTGTCCTGACTCAGGCAAATGTTTTATTGGCGGGAGTCGTAAAACAGCTTCCTCTTGGCAGAAGCTGGGAGTGGCAGGGTCTCTGAGCTTGGCAGAAACTGGAAAGACTGGTTTCTGTACCATGTGACCTGAAAAGACACACCTCTATAGCCAGAATATGGTTTTAGAAAAAGATGAATAACTCATAGTACGGACTTGTGAAAATTGCATAAATGACACCATAATTCTTGTGATTTTTCTGCCCACATTTTAAGAGGTTTTTCGAACCGGTGGCATGTTCAGGGGGGTTTTAGCGGAAAAGAGGATATTACTCAAAATGTGTGCATGTGAAAAATCTGACACTTCATCAACTAATGTCCATACTCCTTGCGCACATGTGTGTAAATTTGGGTCAATGTCCGGAATTGCAAAATCAGTTAAAAAGTGAAATATGTGCCATTTCTGAATGCAAGCCCCCAGGAAGAGCAAAGTTTGGACAGGGTATATCTCCTGTGATATGTGATGTGTGCATGTAATTTTAAACCAATGTTTACCTGTGCAAATATGTCTTTTGTTATCAAATATAGAATGTGTGCAATTTGACTGGGGAGTGTCCTCCCTGCAAGGCTGTAAAATGACATCACTCTGACACAACTTAGCTCCCCCAATCAAATGAGAAATGGAAGTTTGACCAATTAGAAGCTGAGAGAGAGGTAGGGTCAGTGATGCTAGAACACACCCACATTCTAAACACATAAAAGCAGACAGACAGGACAGATAGGGACTTTCAAATCCATTTGCAGCTGGAAGCTCTGCCGGGAAAATCCATACTTTACCTCCATCAATCTCCAGAGAAAGCTGTGCAGAAAGATCCAGACTTTAAATCCCTCAATCTTCAGAATCCAGAGAGAGAGCAGACCCAGATCACTGTGAAGTGCAGAGACCAGAGTCCCGTCTAAAACCTGACCAGATCCGTGGCGAGGCCCATTTCACTCAAGAATATAGTGTGAGTACCTAGAAAACTGTGCAGAACCAATCTCTTAGTTAAAATAATATAATTCAATCTAGTTTAATCTAAGTAGAACTGTCTCCTAACTGTCTCCTGTCATTTGTAAAGCTGTCACTTGTCATTTTCTAGTTGCAAGCTGCACTTGTCTTTTTGAACTTTAAAATTTCAAATCTGAAAAACGACCTTTATTTAATCGCTCATATCTCCGCAACCGTTTGTGCTAGAGACTTGCAGTAACTTTCCTCTGGAAGCTGAGATTCTAGGCTTTCCTAGGACCATGAAACGATAGTGATAGTCCTTGTAGTTCTTCTGTAATAGCGCCCGGCGCATTCGCGAATTTTACCGCGATTTGCAAATTTCTCCACGTGTAAAAAAATCTGCTGCTGCTTGCCTTCCATTTGCCAGAAATTCGTTTAACCTGCTAATCATTCCTGAATCATTGCAAGAGTGAGCCTGGACTAATATTAACTAGATACCACTCACCCTGAACCTCTGAAAGGGAATTAAAAGCATTTCCAGCATATTTCTCATCCATTGCTAGCACATATAAAAGCATTTGGGCCTGTGTTTTCAAAACTCCTATCTGTTTTCTTTAAGCGTGCTTGGGGGGGATTGAACTGAATTACATTGATTGCATTTCTGAGAACTGTGTGCTTCCCTCCCATTTCCTTGCATTGCATAAAGAGGGGGGGAGTGAATAGCCAGAGAAAAGTGATTACATTGTTTGGTTGAAATCATATTGAGTATTTTCTGTACTGCATTCATTGAATATTGCATCCACCTGAGCTTACATAAAGCATTCTGTACCACCTTCTTCTTTTGTTCCTATTCACCTGTGTGCTACCTTATCCATTTCATGTCAACTCCTTATTGATTATAGAGAAGCGTGTTAGTGCCAGATTCTCCGTTGTTAATCTTTATCATATCAGATTAAGTGTGCTATTCAATTATTAATTTATTATAAAGTGTGATATATATATCTATATTGTTTAAAGTCTCAAATAAACCTTTTAACTTGCAAAACAGAACTACTTCTTGGCTCAGTGGGGTCAGGGGGATTCCAAGGGAGGGGTGTTATATAGGGGCAGTCATCCAGAACGCATGAACTGGACATAAAGATATATCAATAAGGGTTTTCATTCAGTATTATAGACTAGGCGTTGACTTAGCTGTAGTGTTGAATTGAATCCTCTTACAAATTGGGGGCTCGGGCCGGACGTTTGGGTTAGAATACCACTTGTGCAGCTTAATACAGCGTGCCAGCTGACCAGATACACATATCCAGTCGGATCACCACGCTGCATTACGCTGTGAAGCATTCCTCAAAAGGGACACTCCAAGAAAAGTTCTGTTCTGCAAAAATAAAATACAAACTTCTGTAAGTCAGGACAGAGACCAATCTCTAGAATGACGACCTTGGTAGATATGAAAATAGCCAGAGAGCACTTCTTACATAAACTATTTGTGAGAGGTGAATGGGCTGAGCAGGGCCAGGATGCCTGGTTGCAGGCCATCACGCGACAGGTCACTGAAACAGGGTCAGACTCATGGAGAGATCAGGGTCCATTACATGTGGCCCTGAGTGAACTATATATGGCTCCTAAGGCCAAAGATGAACACGACAAGATTGTTAGGATAGCGGCATATTTATATTTATATATGGGAGCCATACAGAATAAATGTGCTGAAGGCCATGATCTGGCAAAAAGACAACAGATGGCGTTAAAGAAGGCCCAATCTGATCTGGACTCTTCTGAGCAAAGGCTGCACAGGAGCCAGGAGTCAGAAAATGAGACCAGGCAGTACATCACTAAAATAAAGGAGGATATGAATGTGCTGCAAAAGGAAAAGTCAGAACAGGATACCAGATTTCTGGCCTTGCAGAAGGAACACCAAGAAGGTTTGGACTCCCTACTGCAAAGCCAGAAAAAGCTGGAGCAACAACTGGACTTCAACAGGGTATGTGCTGAGCAGGTAGTCACCCTGCAAGGCCACCTAGATAGAGTGAAGGCAGAGAGCAACAAACTAATTCTGAAAGACCTGGATAGCCAGACAGAGTTTGATCAGGAGCGCCAGAAAGCTGGTGCCTTCCAAAGGCAAAGGGACGACCTGGCAGCACAGATGCAGGCTCTCAGTCAGGAAAGAGACACCATAGGCCAGGAAGTCTGCCATTTAAAAAGGAAAATGGAAGAAAATCACCTGGCCCTCCAGGGGCTGGGTGACCTCCAAAAAGAAAACCAGAACTTGTTAGAGCACACCAGGAGGGTGGAAGAGGCTCTGGCAAGAAAGGAGCAGGCCAATAGGGACACAGCTCAGGAGGTAAACCTCCTGCAGCAAAGACTGGCCCAGTTCTCCAGGACCAACCAGGAAGCACAGAGGGAAAATGAGGCCCTCTGTCAACACAATGATAGGCTCCAACAACAGGTAGCGATGCAGGAGAGACTGATAGAGTCTAGTAAGGCCTTGACCGAGGAACTGAAAGCACAAATGCAGGCTCTTGCATTGCAACAGGGAGCAGGGGCGGATAGAGATGAGGTCCGCTGGGAAAGAGAGACTCCTGACCATAACCGCAGGAGCCCTAACATCAGGGGCCTTCATCTCCCCCAGTCCCTGGACTCTACCACCCCCATGTCCCCTGGCGCACATGAGCACAGGGCCACAGGGATGGCAGATTACTATCCAGCTAAGAGTATGGGGCTCATAGGCCAGTACCACTCAGGAATGGAGGGGTGGGCATCCGGGTATGGGCACCCAAGTACAGTACAGTTCAATGGGGAACCCCAGGAGAGTAGGCCCATTAAGGGCATCCTGAAAACCTCTGCCCAGTTAGGTCAGTGGAGGGGGTACCCATCAAATCCTGGCAGCAAGGAGGAATCTGAAGACTCCTCTGAACTGCGCAGGACACAGGAGACCAGGTCCCCACATTCTGCCAGCCATTCCCAGGCTCGCAGAATCCGGGAAAACCTGGAAGAACAGACGGGAACCTCTGGGAGCAGTGCCTCTGAGTCCGAGGACGAATGGACAAGGGTTACCCGAACCAAAAAGGCCAATAAGGCAAAAAGGGCCTTGCTTAAGGACCCCTTAAAGCAGATTAAGGCGATCAGGAGCGTCATCACGCCTTACCATAAGAACGCTAAGTATTCTGTTTGGGAGCACTTAGAGTTGTTTGAACAAATGATGGAGACTTTCCATTTGAAGGACAGCCAAAGCTGTATTCAATATGTAAAGTGGACCTTCTCCCCGGAATACTCCAGTTTCTTTGCGGGGCTGGAGGACCAAAATCATTTAAGATGGTCCACCTATAAGGCGGCCATCTTGAAACATTTTTCTGTTCACAGAAATCCTCAAGAGGCTCGCAAGGCAGCCTACAATTTGCAATGTGGGGAGGATCAGGCCCCACAAGAATTTGTGCAGGAGTTAAAGCGTGCTTTTGCGCAGACCACCAGAAGGGTGCGCACAGATAGCAGAGAATTTATAAATACGTTTTTCCATGCCTTGCCCAAATATATCATGACCCAGCTCGTGAGGGATTTTCACGAGAAAAGATCTTTAGACTGGGTCATTGAACAGGCTACCCGGATCTATGAGGTGCAGAAACCGATAGATAGCAAAAGTAATGCCCAGAAAAACCCCAAAGCCAACAGCACCCCTGCTGCTGCCAAGGTGGCAGAGGTAAAGGTCACCCCCGTTTTGGATTTGGAGATGGGGGGGCCTAAAAACCTACCTGCACCTAATAATGCTAGGCCCAGGAGGTCCTCGGGTCAGTCACAGACAGGGAGCCAAGGAGGCAGCCCCACAAATGGGGTCCCTCGCTCTCCTGATTATGTAAGTCCCCGTTACAAGGGAAATCGACCCATCCTGGGTTATGTGTGGACTCCTCCAGCCCAAGGGGGGGGATCCAGCCAAGCACCTAACCCAGGGAACTTCCCTCCAAACTTCCCACAGGAGGGCAGAAATTTACCAAACCCTGGGCAGAATTTTTTCCCCAGGTATCCACCCAATTTCCAACCCCAAAATCATCCATCCTTCTTTCCCCAATTCCCTAAGCCCAGACAACTGAATCCGGGAGAGGGGAGGCCAAGGGTGGAGGGGTACCCAAATCTTCCCAACCCGGGGTATTACCAGAGGAGGGACAGCTACTCTTCCCGGGATCAGCCCAGGGGAGAAAACAGGGCCCCGTATCAGCCTGAGCGGGTTTCCCAGTTAGAGCGCCAGGTTCAAAACATGGCGCGGGATCTGGGTCACATACTGAGGGCCCAGCAGAACCCTCAGATCGGCATGCCGGTGCAGAACGCACCCAACTCTGGACCTGGTGCTCCAGAACAATGACGGGGGCAGCACCCCGATAACCCACCGGTTCCCAGGGAGGAGGCACAAGGGGAAGGGGGGTGTAAAGCCTTGGAGGAAGCTTCCTTCCTCACTTGTAAACAGCCCCTGGAAACCCAGGAACCGGAAACAAAATCTCTTGCCCCGGAAAGTCTGCCTCCTAAGGAGCAGAGGGGAGGTAGGAGAAACAAAAGACCCAAACAGACTCAGTTTGAGGAGGAGGTACAGATCTTCCAATTTGAGGGAGAGGGATCCTCAGAGGATCCTGGGAAAAGGATCTTCTCCTTCAGAGAGGGGGGAACTCCTCCCAAAGAAAAATGGGTCCCTAGGGATGCAAATCCAGACTGGGGAGATGTGGAGACTGAGCTACCGCCGCCCACCATCTCATCCCAGAACCAACAGCAAGAAAATCCCCTGGTTCAAACCCATCCTGGTGACTGCCTCCAAAAAGGGGGGGGCGGCCCAGAACCGGAACCAGGGGAACCCACCATGGCTCTGATCTCCAGTTGCCAAATTTTTCTTTCAGATTCCCAAGGCTCTCCACCGACTTCTGCCCAAATCTCTTCGCTAGCGATGTCCAAAACCAGAAAATTAGCCCACCAGTTGTCCAAAAATGTACATTATCTGTGCCCCCTTGAGGAGAAGGAGGGAAGATATTATGCCCCGGTACAAGTACAGGGGCAGGGTACAATCTCGGCACTGGTGGACACTGGATCTCAAGCTACCCTTCTGTCCAGAAGGGCCTTTGATGAACTGAATGCAGGAAGGGGAGAGAATTACCAAATTCCTCTCACCTCTCTTCCTGGACAACTCCAGAACTTTGACGGGAAGGAAATTCCCGTCGAGGGGACGGCAGATTTGGACATTAAAATTGGGCGACACAAGTTGAAACACCCGGTCATAGTTGTGACCCCAGAGGGCACCCCTTGTTTACTAGGGAATGACCTCCTGAGAAGGTTGTCACCCCTAATAGATTGCGTAAACAGGGTCCTCTGGACCCAGACTAGCCGACCAATAAAATTAAAACAGAGTGTCAACCATGTTAGTTTAAACGGCACCTGCCACATGGTTGAACAAAAATCTGACCAAGTAGAGTTTCACTTCCAGAACAACCAAATTCCAGACGTGACAGTAATAGCAGTAGGACAACAGACTGGTGATGGGGGGTCCTCTCTATTTCTGAAAATCAACCTTCCTTCCAGTTTAAGGTGGTATTCCACACTGGAAGGAAACACCCTGAAATTCTATACTAATCCACAATCTGAAACTCCCACTCCTATAGTCCAGAAAGATGTGAAATCAGCTCAGAGCCTGGCTGATATTCAGCAAATTGGAGAGCAGTTGTTCATCCCTGTCCAGTTAAATGATGGGAAGGACTCTGTTCTCGCTCGAGTGTGTGTGAACAACGGTAAGAGCTTCATCAGCGAAGCCATGTTCCGCCAACTCCCAAAAGATCCAGCCATTCCCACCTTCAAACTGATAGACAAATGGGAAATGGACCTGGAAGCACCTAATTCCAAACATCTCCTGCCAAGCAGGTGTATGCTCAAAATCTCCATTGGCAACAAGAGCATTGTCCATAATTGTTGGGTCGTGCGAGACGTCCCTGCCGCCTTTTACTTAGGCAGTGAGATTCTCAATCGCTTTGCCATTAGTTTGGACCTAATAAACTTCAAAGCTTGGTCCCGATTAGCGGATAATCCCATGGGCTTTGATGATCCAGAAAAAGCATTTAGGTCAGCTCAATTGCTACCTTATGCAGTTGAAATTCAGATTAAAGAGGAAGTCACCATCCCAGAAAGGACCCGACAATTCTCCCTGGAAGTGAAAGTTAAAAGAGGACAACATTTGAAAAACCCTGATGCTTACATACATCTAAATGCTTCTCTCCAACAGCAAGGGTTAGGGGTAAACCCAACACCATTATTCAACATAGAACATGACACCATTCCAATAGAGGTGGATAACAGCGACTTAAAGAGTATTACTCTAGCCGCAGGCACCATTATTGGAATGGCGGTTGATGACCGACATTTCTCCATTGATCTTGGAAATGAACTGTTAGGGCCAATCCCCAAGGACTGCTTTGACAGTGACAGTGATGACAACACAACACCAGACAGGATTTTTACCCGGCATGGGGGGAACTTCCTGGTGTACACTTCCTGCCCCTATGGTAAGGAAGATGTGACTTGTGACTTCAGGAGGGATGAGGTGATTTTCCAGGTCCATGAGGGCTGCCTTTCCCACCTGAAGCCTCCAGTCCAAATCAGCACTCTGACCAGGGACTTCTCCACCCAGCTGGAGGAGGCCGCTGAAATAGCCAAACCAGAAGTCTTTCCAGGCTTCAGGCAGATGGTGGAAGAGAGAGTCAACCTAGCTGATGCCTGTGTGACTCTGGAACAAAAGCAAAAGTTGAAACAATTTTTCTTGGATTTCCAAGATCTCTTTGCGGTAGACTCATATGACTGTGGTCGCACCGACATCCACACCACAACAATCCCCACGGACCCTGGCATGACTCCTGTGTTTGTGAAGCAATATCGCTTGCCTCTCGCATCAATGGAGTCCCTTACTGAAATAATTAAGAACCTTGAGTCCCGGGGAATAATCCATCCAGTCCACAGCACCTTCAATAATCCAGTGCTGGGAATATTGAAGCCAAGCGGCCAGTGGAGACTCTGCGCCGACCTCAGGGAGCTCAACAAACGGGTCCATACTTCCCGATGGCCTCTGCCCTACATTGACCAAGGGCTGGCCCAGATTCAGGGGTCACAGGTATTCACTGCAATAGACCTGACCAATGGATACTGGACCGTGCCTGTCAGCAGGGAGGACCAATACAAACTGGCTTTTACCTTTGGGGGCCAGCAGTACACATGGACCCGGACTCCCTTCGGATACCTCAACTCCGGCAATGAATTCAACATTTTCCTACATAAGGCCATGCCCGACCTGGGTGCGAGGGGTAACCTGGCTTATGTAGATGATGTCCTCATCAAAAGTTCATCTGTGGAGGAACACATAGCGGAGATCCGTTATGTTCTGACGCAGTTGAGGGCCGCCGGAGCAAAACTTTCCTTTCAGAAAGCACAGTGGTGTAGAACCCGTGTTAATTTCTTGGGGCATGAGATTACTCCTCAGGGCCTCTGTCCCCAGGAAAAGAAAGTGGAAGCGCTTCAGAAACTGAAAGACCCCACAACTCTGCGGGAACTAAGGAGCCTCCTTGGACTGACCAATTACAGCAGAAAGTTCATCGAGGGCTACGCAGAGATCACTAGACCCCTGATTCATCTCCTGAAGGGGGGGGTCAAGTGGGAATGGGGTCCAGAACAAGCCGAGGCAGTAAGACAACTCAAAAGAAGCCTCTCACAAGCGCCTTGCCTAGCTTACCCTGTCAGAAACAAGGAGTTCTTCCTGGAGACGGGGTTCTCTAATACGTGCTTGACGGCAGTATTATACCAAAAGCATGACAAGGTCAATAAAGTAATCTCCTATGCGAGCAAAACTTTATCCTCTGTGGAGGAAAAATTCAACGATTGTGAGAAGGCACTCCTGGCAACGGTGTGGGCATTGAAGAATTACCGCCCGTTTATCCAGGGGGAACACATCATAGTGGAGACTCCACACCAGCCTCTGCAATATCTCCAAAGTGACAGAATCCGGGCCGGAAATGTGAGTAATTCCCGAATTACTTCCTGGATTCTGTCAATGCAAGGCTTTCCTGTGGAAGTCAGATATGGCCAAAACAAGAAGAGTCCCCTCGCGCAAGGTCTGGCTGACTTGCATGATTGTGCCAGAGAAAACTGTCTCGAGGACGAGAGTCTAAAAATAAAGGACAACACGGAGGCATACCTTAATTCCCCACACAAAGTCTTTGAAGAAGACAAGTGTGAGGGAATGCCCACTGTCTATGTGGATGGATGCTCTTACCATGTTGACAACGACGGGGAGAAAGAACTGGTGGCCGGCGTAGGGAATGCATGGGTGAATGAGTCCCCAGAACCCTCCGCTGGATACAAAATTGGTCCCCGAAGTAGTCAGGTAGCAGAATTGATGGCTGTGCATCAGGCCATCCTCACTGCTGTCCAGCATCAACTCCACGAACTGGTCATAATCACAGATTCGGATTATGTACGGAACGGGTTCGTGGAGCACCTGGTTAATTGGAAAGCCAGGGGCATGTTATGTGCTAACAACAAACCCTTGAAACATGGGAAGTTGATCCAAAACATTGATGATCTGGTCACCTCGAATGAGATGACCATCTTTTGGAAAAAGATCAAGGGTCATTCCAAAGTAGAGGGACCAGACAAAACTGGAAATGACTTAGCTGATCAGCTGGCCAAAACCGGGGCCATCCAAGGGGATCTAATTGAGATTGAGTCCCTGTTGGGGGAAATCCAGGTCACTGCTATCACTAGGTCCCAGACAAATGCTCAAAATGACCTTTCAATTGCACAATGGAGTAAGGAGACCCCTGATGCTGATTTGATTACAGCTCAGAAGGGGGATCCAATAATTGGTAAATTTTACCAGCACATTGAGGACCCTGAGAACTTTCCCCTGACGGATACCGATTACATTGGGAAAGAGGACCTAAGAGTGTTGATGAAATGTCCAAAAATGTTCCGAATCCAAGACGGTTTGCTGGTAAGGAAATCCAAAGCTGGCCACGATCAGTGGGTGGTTCCTACCTCATTCCGAAGCCTGATGTTAAGTCACGCCCATGATGCGGCCACCGCCGGTCATAGGGGGTTTCACACAACACTGGAAATCTTAAGAGAGGTTGCATACTGGCCACACATGGGGCAGGACCTCGACCAATACTTGAAGGGGTGTCTTGTGTGTGCACAATTTCAGCCATCCTCCCTCACGCACCGTGCGCCTCTCCAAAAGAGGGGGATGACACTGCCATGGTCAGATTTACAAATCGACTTTGTAGGCCCCGTGATTCGCTCGGCTAGGGGGAATAAGTACATGTTGACGGTGACATGCTTGTTTACCAAGTGGGTGGAATGTCTCCCAGCCCCAAATTGCAAGGCAGAAACTGCAGCTGCCTTGTTGATTAACCACATCTTTTCCTGTTTTGGTCTACCTCAAAGGATTGAGTCAGACAGAGGTAGCCACTTCATCAGTGAAGTAATGACAAAGATGTGGGAGATACTGGGGGTCAAGAGAAAGCTGCATATTGCTTATAGACCAGCTTCTTGTGAGCATATTAAAGAAGTTTGTGGCAGATTCTGGGCCAAGTTGGGATATCCGATTACCTCTGGTCCTAATGGCCATCAGATCTACCCCTTCATCTGCAACCAAAATGTCACCATTTGAGTTGATGACTGGGCGCAAGATGGTGCTTCCCCAGCATTTGCTCTACAGGACCCAAGAGCAGACACTGATAAATGCCTCCACTACTCATGAGTATGTGGAGAATTTAAGGAAACACCTTCAACATGCTTTTGCTTATGCTCAGTGGAATCTAGAAAGATCGGCTGATAGCATGAAGACCCATTATGACCTGAAAACTTCCAGGAAGGAATATCAGGTGGGAGACCGGGTCTATCTATACAACTTCCAAAGGAACCAGGCCAAGCAGCGCAAATTTTTGCCCACATGGAAAGGACCCTTTGAGATCATCGACAAGATCTCTCCTGTGGCCTACAAAATCCACATCCCCAAAGGTCCTTTGGCAGCGGGGGAAGACAAGTGGGTCCACATAAACCAGTTGAAATGTTGCCATCCCAGGCACACTTTGCAACAACTGGAGGAATCCTCTGGAATCCTAGCGGGTACTGTCTCAGACTAATTTAGTTCCAACCATAAAACATACCACATCTAGTCTCTAAAATATTGTGATTTGCATGAAACTGTCTCTTAGTTATACTGTTTTTTTTTTCAAAATAAGAATGTAATGTTTTGTTATGATGAAATGCATATGCTGTCCCACTATCTCAACAGTGGTGGAAAAACGTCTATGAGTAGGTATTGCCGCTTTTGCTTTATCATCCTAGGAGAGATGAAACCATGGAGAATGACCAAGGAGGACAATCCGGAGACCGCGAGCAGAGACGCAACGGGCCCAGTGTACCGCCCAATATTCCCATCAGGACCGGCGAGGAGAACCGATCGACCAGTACCGGATGGAGGAAAAGATGCTGAACTGTGCCATCTACAGGAAGAAGATGAGGAAACATCCCAGATCTTGCGAGTCCCATCAGTGAAACCGAATGGCCATCGCAAGAGGGGGGCTTGTGGGATGTATTTACCCATGCATCCGAGCCATACCTCAAAACTGTGCAGTACTGACATGAAAACATCATGATGGCCAGAGCTTCCCAGAAAATGCAAAGGGAAATGCATGAAGAATAGGCTGCCACTCATTTTTGCCGATGTTATGGGCACAGAAGGACACTGCCTAAAACCACCATTGGACTACCCACACAGTAGTCTGAAACCATTGGGAATGGCAATGCTGATTGCCAAAAGCAAACCCATAACTGTGGAGAATTCATTTTCTTAAATCCCAAAAAGGGGTGCAGTACCAGAACTCACCGCTATCCAAAAGCCGGTGTTTTAAAACAACACCAGATTTTACTTTTTTGTAGAAAACTGAATAAATGAACCCAAAACATGCCAAAGAAAGACTTACTGAGAGGTGGATCCAATGTAAAGTTATATTCCGAAGTGACTTGAAGGTTTATAACAAGACTGGCTTAGCTGGGGATTTCAGCAGTTTAAGTAAATTTGGACTGAAAGACATTAAAAATCTCAAGGTTTAAGAGAAATGAGTGACCTATTTTGAGTGTCACATAGGTTGAAATTGTTTAAATGTCATAGTTTTAAACTTAGAATCAGCATTCTAGCTGCATATGTAAAAATGTTTAGTTTTATTTGAATGCAGAAACTGGGGAACAAAAAGTGACATTTTATCTGAAACTTGGCTTAAGGAACTGGATTCTGCCCACCAACTACCCCCATCAGGAGTGAAACTTGAGTCACAGCTGTGTTCCCAGGCCTAGCTGCCCTTTTGCTGCTCACACCAAAAGGGATATGACACTTCCCTGATTGAATTACCTGGGCTCTGCAGGAAATTGAACAAAGCCCTGTCCTGACTCAGGCAAATGTTTTATTGGCGGGAGTCGTAAAACAGCTTCCTCTTGGCAGAAGCTGGGAGTGGCAGGGTCTCTGAGCTTGGCAGAAACTGGAAAGACTGGTTTCTGTACCATGTGACCTGAAAAAACACACCTCTATAGCCAGAATATGGTTTTAGAAAAAGATGAATAACTCATAGTACGGACTTGTGAAAATTGTATAAATGACACCATAATTCTTGTGATTTTTCTGCCCACATTTTAAGAGGTTTTTCGAACCGGTGGCATGTTCAGGGGGGTTTTAGCGGAAAAGAGGATATTACTCAAAATGTGTGCATGTGAAAAATCTGACACTTCATCAACTAATGTCCATACTCCTTGCGCACATGTGTGTAAATTTGGGTCAATGTCCGGAATTGCAAAATCAGTTAAAAAGTGAAATATGTGCCATTTCTGAATGCAAGCCCCCAGGAAGAGCAAAGTTTGGACAGGGTATATCTCCTGTGATATGTGATGTGTGCATGTAATTTTAAACCAATGTTTACCTGTGCTAATATGTCTTTTGTTATCAAATATAGAATGTGTGCAATTTGACTGGGGAGTGTCCTCTCTGCAAGGCTGTAAAATGACATCACTCTGACACAACTTAGCTCCCCCAATCAAATGAGAAATGGAAGTTTGACCAATTAGAAGCTGAGAGAGAGGTAGGGTCAGTGATGCTAGAACACACCCACATTCTAAACACATAAAAGCAGACAGACAGGACAGATAGGGACTTTCAAATCCATTTGCAGCTGGAAGCTCTGCCGGGAAAATCCATACTTTACCTCCATCAATCTCCAGAGAAAGCTGTGCAGAAAGATCCAGACTTTAAATCCCTCAATCTTCAGAATCCAGAGAGAGAGCAGACCCAGATCACTGTGAAGTGCAGAGACCAGAGTCCCGTCTAAAACCTGACCAGATCCGTGGCGAGGCCCATTTCACTCAAGAATATAGTGTGAGTACCTAGAAAACTGTGCAGAACCAATCTCTTAGTTAAAATAATATAATTCAATCTAGTTTAATCTAAGTAGAACTGTCTCCTAACTGTCTCCTGTCATTTGTAAAGCTGTCATATCTCCGCAACCGTTTGTGCTAGAGACTTGCAGTAACTTTCCTCTGGAAGCTGAGATTCTAGGCTTTCCTAGGACCGTGAAACGATAGTGATAGTCCTTGTAGTTCTTCTGTAATAGCGCCCGGCGCATTCGCGAATTTTACCGCGATTTGCAAATTTCTCCATGTGTAAAAAAATCTGCTGCTGCTTGCCTTCCATTTGCCAGAAATTCGTTTAACCTGCTAATCATTCCTGAATCATTGCAAGAGTGAGCCTGGACTAATATTAACTAGATACCACTCACCCTGAACCTCTGAAAGGGAATTAAAAGCATTTCCAGCATATTTCTCATCCATTGCTAGCACATATAAAAGCATTTGGGCCTGTGTTTTCAAAACTCCTATCTGTTTTCTTTAAGCGTGCTTGGGGGGGATTGAATTGAATTACATTGATTGCATTTCTGAGAACTGTGTGCTTTCCTCCCATTTCCTTGCATTGCATAAAGAGGGGGGGAGTGAATAGCCAGAGAAAAGTGATTACATTGTTTGGTTGAAATCATATTGAGTATTTTCTGTACTGCATTCATTGAATATTGCATCCACCTGAGCTTACATAAAGCATTCTGTACCACCTTCTTCTTTTGTTCCTATTCACCTGTGTGCTACCTTATCCATTTCATGTCAACTCCTTATTGATTATAGAGAAGCGTGTTAGTGCCAGATTCTCCGTTGTTAATCTTTATCATATCAGATTAAGTGTGCTATTCAATTATTAATTTATTATTAAGTGTTATATATCTATCTATATTGTTTAAAGTCTCAAATAAACCTTTTAACTTGCAAAACAGAACTACTTCTTGGCTCAGTGGGGTCAGGGGGATTCCAAGGGAGGGGTGTTATATAGGGGTAGTCATCCAGAACGCATGAACTGGACATAAAGATATATCAATAGGGGTTTTCATTCAGTATTATAGACTAGGCGTTGACTTAGCTGTAGTGTTGAAATGAATCCTCTTACAATTCATACCAGGAGTTGCACTTGGATATGGGATTCAGGCGGATCCTCATGACGGGGCAAGAACATCGAGAGTATCAGAGATAGAAGTGTGGAGCATGGAAAGGGCTGGGTCAGGATGGGAGCCTGCCAGAGCTGGAGGAGGGGGCGAGAAAGTGGCGGTGAAAGCCTGAACTGACACACGCTTCATGGGTCGGATGACCGAGAAGGTAGGTGGCAGTGCTGGAGTTTGCTTAGCCTTAGGGGTAGAGAGGGAGGAAAGGAGAAAGTGATCTCTCCAGGAGAGAGGAGTGGTGAGAGGGATAGAGAGGGGGAGGTCTGAGGAGATCAGAATATCCAGAGTGTGCCATGCAGAGTGAGTCACGCCAGGTGAGAGAATAGAAAGAGAGAAAGAGAGTTGCAGAGGTCACAAAAGAGTCCAGCAGAGGGACAGGAAGCATCCAGGTGGATCTTGAAATCTCCAAGGAGTTGAGTGGTCGAGGCCAGGAGAGAGGAGGAGAGGTCCCCCCACTCAGACAGGAAGGAGGTGATCTGACCAGGTGGCCGATATATAGTAGCCACATAAGAGAGTGGCCAGGGGAGAGAGAAGGCCTGCATAGGAATGATAGAGGCAAGAATCCCCTCCGGGAAGATCAGGCCTACACCCCTTCCGGAATGGTTGGATTTGAACACGGAGAGGATCTTGTAGCCATCAGGGAGGACAGTGTCAAAGCTTGTGACAGAACTGGCCGTGAACCATGTCTCGGTGAGACCAAGGACATTAGTTTCTAGTGCTGGACCTCTTCTTGTATTGTGCTAAATGGCTGCATTAAAGCATGTTTAAAACTAACCTTAGTGATGATGCTGGAATCAAGCTCTTTTGTCTGCTAATTTTCCATGGACAAGTGTTCAAACGACTAATAACCCAATGTTCTATGAGGTGTGCCGGGGCATTATGTGCTAGATAATGATATACCCCTTGTCTATTGTGGATAACACATGCTGGCATCGTGATTCATGTTGAATGACAGGAAAACATCTAAGGAGTCATTTTCAATTAAAGAAAATGCATGGAGGGGATCACATTGGTTTGCACTTAAGTGCAAAAGGCCCCTTCTGTGAAGAATCTACGTGCTCTACCATGCAGTGGGACATTTAAGAGTAAAACCTCAGGCAAATTGAGTTTACTCTTCACTTTTCCAATATGTTGGGGGAAAATGGTAAATGGCAACTGCAATCAATAATTGCAGAAGGCATTGGCAATGAATTCCTACGGCATCTGCCTGTTTTTACCAGTTGGTAATTTAAGTCAGATTCCATAAGAAGCCATACTATTACGGTCCGCAGGAATATCCATGCTGGAGGTGTCCAGCACAGCACGAAATGGAGGCAGACATGGCATGGACCACCTTGCCCCAACTCCCCCTGAGAAATGCATAAAATAGAGGCAGATTGGAAAAAGAGGCAGAGAGTGTTTGATGTAATTTGTTGCGACCCACATTATCTGGAAAATCACCCTTCTAATGTTTAGTTGATAGGTAGGTTCCACACATCTGCATTACCTGTTTCTTTCAGATATTTTGGAGCCTAAATAGAATTGATGTGTTCCAATGATTTCTTTTAAAAATGTGCCTCCCTTTTACTCATTCCTTCTACCCCTGCGCCTTGGAAATGTTTAAAATTGCTTGCAGGGATCCCAACAGCACATAACAGCAAACGTTGGTGGTCCTCTGTATGCAGTCAACATGTGTTTTAAAATGACTCCATCTTGCCAAAAAGTAAACACTCTGCAAATGCGCTTCACAGGCGGCATTTTCTAATGGATTCCTATTGCATTCACCTGGTCTCTTTATATATCACCATTCCAAAAAAGCGCACCAGGAGGTAATTATAATGACTGCTTACACTGGTTCTGAAATTTGTCAGCAAACATCCTTTATTCCTTTTGCGACATCATCGAACCTGCCCCAAAGACGTGTTTCGCTCTCTTTCTGACAGATGCTTCACACTACACAAATAACTCTGTTTAACAATAGCAAATAGTTGCAAGTTCAGTTAGTTATCTTATCCACAAACAGGAATTGTAAGCTTGAAAACTACAGCCGGGATTGTAAAGTACTCCCCACCCCACGCTTCCCCCCAGAAAAAACACAGCATTTCACAAAATGAAACGAAGGCAAAAGACAGAGTGAAATAGTGAATACTGTGCCATGGTTCTGTGGCAGCCAATCCTAGATTTTATGCCTGTCAAACCACATTCCATTTAGATGAGGTTGTTGGTTGCATCTGTTATTATTTCCATGATGTTCAGTGATTGGCCTCTACTCTCGAGGAAAGTACACCAGGCTCGCGTGACCATCGATGTCGGCATGTTATGCCTTTGTTTAATGGAAAGCAGGGGCGTTTCTAGGGGGGGCTAAGGGGGCTATAGCCCCTGATCTTTTGGCTGTAGCCCCGGATAGAATCTCAGGAGCTACAGCCAAAAGATTAGCTAGCCCCCAGTCCCAACAGTTCCGACATCAGCTTAGCCCCGGGTCTTTTCCTGACCTAGCAACTCCCCTGATGGAAAGGATCATACTAAGGAAGCCTTGCTAAACTGCAAAGTAAACCTGAACTGATCGGAGAGCATCTGTGTTAGATTAGGCCTTTGCTTTGGTGCACGTTCGTTGCCAGCGCACCGGGTCTGCTTTATCCATTCTCAGGCAGCAGGGTGTCAATTTCCCTAGTCTGCCAGACATGTGGACACCCAGTGGCGGCTGCCAAGTCTGAAGATCCGTCTGGTTTCCTGTTTGTGTATAGTATGTCCTCATGTATTGCCAAGAGGGAGGAGGTAGGCTGCAGAGCAGACCAATGCCCTGAGGATTTATGCCGAACTAAAGAAGGCTGAGAACCGTATTTTGTATGTGTGCCTGATGCGGCCATGTACAAAATGAACACAGTCATTTACATTAAAAGTAATCATAACTATCAGAATAGAACGTTTTAGCTAAAAGAAAGTGGAAAAGCAAAGGAACTTTTATATAATATATGCACAACACATTGTTGATGAATTAACATTTGTAAATAGCCCGTGAATTTTTTGCTTTTATAGTATCCTTCTTTCTAATCACCATACATCACATGGCTATTTTGACAAGAAATTGCTGAACATGTAAACACGGGTCTGTAATCATTGGCTTTGCACATGTTTCAGTTGCAACTCCCATTAGGCCTAGCCAGAATTGTAAACGTTGAGGGCTAAAGGGAATCCTAGTGCAAAACATCTGGAGAGCCCTGCCCTACGTGCATGCAAGTGAACAGTTTCAGATCTCATTGTTCTTGAAGGAGGATGAAACTTGACCTTTCATGGGGCCGGTGATTTGATTATGATTTAACATTGTGAAAAATGTACACTAGGCAGCCAAACAAAATGAATCTGCATTCTAGATGCTACCCATGAAATAAAATGGAGGAAGAACCTCTAAATTATAAACTTTGCTGAATACAAGCAGTGCAATGGTGTCGACATATTAATGTTTGCCGTAAAGGGCAAGTTTAGAATTTCATTATCAATTGACAGAACTTCAGGAAAAAATAAAGTATTAGTACCTGATAGGGGCATGGCTTATGCGTCTCAGCCAATGAGGAGACTCCGAACGTGGGCATTACCACATGGTAAAGCTCCCCCTCATAGCTTCCTCAGAGCTGGATGCCACTATCATCTCCCGACGGGTGCTCAGGTAAGTGCTCCCCTGTGCCACGCATCCCATTCCCGCACCTCCCCTTTTAGACATATCCATCCCCCCAGTTATACCTTGTACTGCATGGTCCCTCGCCGGGAACAGCAGCTATGCGAAGGGCCTCTATGGAAATAGAGAAGGGACTACATGTAGTCCCACCGTCCCGTTCCTTTGTGGCCATCTTGTTTTTTTATTTTTTTTTCAGTTGGGAAAGACGTTTCCCAACTTTACCGAAGACACTATTAGTATCCCGGTCCAACAGTATGGGGTACTAATAGCAATATACCCTTTACTGGGGGAGCATTTCCGCATCAGGAAATGCCCCAGGGCCTTTGTTAAGACTCTCACTCCATTCCGGCCTGTAAATTGGGCCCCGGGGAATTACCTGACTCAGTATTAGTCCCCAAGCTCGGGTTTATTGCTTAAATAATACCCCAAGCAGGAACACCTCTGATTAAAGACACTGAACAACATCGGGAAACATGTTAAAATAACTGAAGGGACAATTGGCAACATTTTCTTCCTACATCTGAAGTGGTGTAGGCGAATACTCAAATGTAAAACTGCACATGCAAAAGTTGTTTGTGCAGACTCAGCACAGATGTATGTATATAAAATGTGCACCATAAGGGAATGAAGCACTTGATGGTGGTATATTCTAGAGCGTGTGTAGTATGCACTTCCTCTGGGACTCGTTCCACTTTGCCTAGCCTACTTTGTTTGCAAGCCAGTTGCAGAGATAAGTGTAGTGCAGAATTGTTTCCTGACCTTTGCCAGCGTTTCAGCGTGCAGTAGAAAGGTGTATGCGAAGCATTAGCATTATTATTCTCTTATATTTTCACATCTGAGGTATGCAGGGGAAAAAAGTCATTGGAAGTGACATAACCTATAGGATGATCACTTAATATGCACACTATGTTTTGGGCTTGAGCCCACCTTAGTCAAGGGGTGCCAGATAGTCAGTCCCTTGTGCTCGCATCTTGGCCATGCTTCTGCATGCATATCCCCTATGTGTATCATGGGACAACCCTATAGACCTGGTTGGATCCAGAATGCAATAAGTGCTTTATGTCTTGCATGCTGCATCAAAATGTTTTGAATACATTGGGCCTCATTACAACCCTGACGTTGGACCATGGTACTATTAGCACCATGGTCCATGCCGGATTCCGCCATGGTGGATGGCGGATTTACCGCCCCATTCCAAGGTTGGCGGGGCGGTAAATCCCCATCACCATGACCCCTTCCCCATTCCCAATTTTGGCCCATAGGGCTCAATGGGAATGGGGAAGGCGCTAATTACGGCACCGTAAATTACGGTGCCGTAATTAGCACCAAGGTCCCTTAGCGGGTTGGACTTTGACGCCTGCAAAAAGCAGGCATTAAAGTATGAATCGGCGTTAAGGGTTTAACGACGCTGCAGCCTTTTACGGCGCCATTAACCCCTTAACGCCAGGGTTGTAATGAGGCCCATTGCTACATAAGTGGCTCACGGAAGTTATAGTGGGGCATGACCATCATTCTCTGATGGTTTGTAATGGGCCTGATCCGGAGAGTAAGAGAGATTGGGAACTCCCAACAAATTTACAGTGGCTGAAGCATCTAATGAAGGCACAGTGTCTTCAGAGTTCTGGTGGTAATACAGCCATTTAAGGAAAGACTTTTGAAGTTATCGTCGTGAAATCTGCCACTATAGTTGCATGATAAAAAAATAAAAAAACATCTGCAGAATGGATTGACAATGACTTGAGATCAGATTCTATATTTGAGATTAGATACATTAAGTGAGATTTCCTTTCCTGGGTTTAAAGGTTTTTGCTCCTAGAATCTGTGCTGCAGTATTACAAGTCCGAATGAAAAGGTCCACACTCAACGTTTGTTATAGGATTGTTGTGCCTCAACCTCTTATGATAATGAATCTAGATTTAGGACACTACCTATCTCAGGACAAGAAACTCTGGGGTCTGGGATCAGGGCTCTCATGACCAGGGGAGCTCAGGCTCTGCGAAGAAATAGCCGAAGTGAAGATGACATTGAACTAACAAAATAACTGTGTATTAGACTAACTTTATCAGCTCAAGAACAGTGCACAATGCTACTGGAAGAATAGAGTTGTGTACTACAGAATTGATGAAAAGCAATCTTCCAATATTTCCCAGTTTGGCAGTCCATGGAAAGAGAATGAGAATGATGACAGCCTGTTCCCTGAATGAATTGGCCCAGGCCTAATAAGGTCACACTTAATATTCAGTATTCAGTATTACAGATTATCTATGCACCTTTCTCTTATTACTTTTATTTTTAACTGTTAGGTGGCGCTTACGCACTGTCTACAAGCCAAAACCATTGCACTGGAGTACAGATAGGAGAGAGATGGGATATGGGTATGGGCACACAGTTTATGGGTGTTGTTTGGTTATTTGCTAACCCATTGACGTTTGATAGCCTTTCTAATCCCTACGACCATTCCCAACTACTACCTACCCCTCCCCCATCACTGTACAGCTTCCTGAGATCTCTTTGAGTTAGCTCTGTCAAACAGTAGCATCAAACCTTGTCCTGGAACAAGCCTAGCCGTCTTATTTCTAATTAGTTTTCGGGGAGTTAAAGGCTTAATTGCAGCTGTAAATGAGCTACTGATTAAATACAAATGTCTTACCAAAGCGTACATTCAGCTACTTGATTTATAAACAGTATGTTTGTCGTAATCTGCCCCTTGCACTGAAATCCTGTAAAAAACAAGTGTTGGCAAATCAGTTTGAGCATAGGGATTAGATAGGCATAGCAACCATTTTCAAACTGCTACCATCTTAGTGACAGTTGTTATAGCAGTGCCTGACAAATGTCTATCCCATGCCTTACCAAAAGTCCAAACTGTTGGCTCAGCAAAAAAATGGTTTCATGACAGCGAACCACAAAATTAAATCAAGATGGTTATGAAGTAAGCTTTACGCAAGAAACTGGCTGAAAAATTACTGACTTCTCTGATTGTAATACTGACCATCGGTCTGGGCATAGCTGGTGGAAAATACCAGTGAATTAGAGGCAAACAGCCTCGCAGTAGAAAGGGGAAGAAGCAGCCCGCAGAAGATCACTGTTTAGCACGCAGGTAAACAAACATTACAGAAAGACTTCAATGAGAATGCAGGCGGGTCTATAGGGGAGACAACTGTTGCCTCTGTTAGTGAGTATGAAAGTCATATTGAAAACATTAATCTTATGCTAAAAGGTATAAAGATTAAGAATAATCGAAGACATGAAGTTATACCAAGCTAAAATGACCAAAGCCATAGTCAACTTACAGGAGATGCAGGCTGAAATCTTCTGCAAATAGATATAGGGCAAAAAAGAGCTAATCAAATTTTGGTTGTGGAGCTCAGGAATCAGGTGGATCACAATATTAGTAGAGGATTATGAAAAGTTCTGTTCTGCATGAGGATCACAGGTTTCAGCTTGTGAGCAAGGACATTGTCTAGAAGCAGGTATGAAGCTCAAATCTAAGATAGGCAATGCTATCTGTGCCCTACTCTTCATCAGCAATTTAGTGTGAGGGGTATCTAGTCATATCATTGCCTCTAAAAAAATATTGTTGGCTGTACAGAATGTTTCTCTCACTATCCAGTACTTTCCCCAAACATTACAGGACTGGTGTTTGTTTATACAATCATACCAGTCGTATAATATTCGGGAATGTTGTGGGACACATAATGAAGTGGTCAAGCATGTGCAAAAGGCATCAACATATGTGGGGAAGAGGTGACAAATCCCTGATCACAAGACCAAACAAGCAGGAGCTCTGTCAGAGGAGTGGACAATTAAATGTTCTTGTACTATGAAATGGTTATTGTACAAAGCTTGTATACTTTACTAAATCATCACTATGGCCATCTCAGTGTACTAAGGCTCTTCTGGAAGCTGGTATATTGTCCCCACCCTGGGGTAGTGTACAAACTAAATCATTGAGTGGCCTTTTTTAAAAGACTACGGCAAAGAACATTACCACTAGCATAGTTTCACCAATCCCCGGGGCAACTACAGCATTAGATCCAATGCAGCTTTCAGCCCTTTTGTGAACCATGAGGAATGGGCCAAATGTCCACAACCTTCTTTATTTTCTCCCAGAGATTAACTTTGCTGTGAGGTTTCCTTTAATCAACTACATACAAAGGGGACCTGCTGGCAGATGCTATTTGGTGATATATGTGCAGGGCTTTATTGATGAGATGCACTGCAGTAGATGACCCAGTGCCCGGTGAAGGCCAAGAAATCTGTGCCTTGAGCACTGCCCACATGTCCATTGTTAGGTGGACTTCCTTAACCTCTGTGGCGATTCAGAAGTATGAGACAGACCAGAGCTTGCCATTCTAGATTTGTATTTAGTTAAAGTAAAGAGAAAAGGCCTATCTTTCCCTAACCCAAGGGGTCCTTTACCTAAAAGAACTAAAACTAGGGTGTTTGTCATCAGTGTGAAAGTCCAAACAAGGATCTGTCATCAGTCCAAAACGAACCTGTCCTGACCCTGCCACTAATAGTTAACAACTTAGGACCAGGAGAATGACTCCCTTCTCCTAGTGTGCAAAGATGACTTCCCGATGAAATGTTCCTTTCAATCTTCAAAATAGTGTTGTGCTATCTTCTTCACCAGTTCATTCAGTTCTCTTATGGGGCTTTTACACATCCTGTCTCGTGTCCCTCTGTGTTTCCTTACACTTCCATGTCAGGGGTATTGCACTCTTTCTTCTTCTGTGTTTTGTTCCCATTAGAAAACAGTCTCTTTCTCTCTTGTATGTGTGCCTCTTCATCTATGAGACTAATTCTTAGGTCTCCTTCTTTCTTGACTTCTTCCCTGCAATCAATTTAATGTATCAAGGGTTGAGATGTACTTTTCTGAGCATTTTCAATACAACTGGGACAGGTAGGGCAAGTCCTGTAGCTATTTTCACTCGTATGATTTTTGCTACTACTAGGACAAGTAAGAGAGGTCCAATAGTTACTCTCACTCTTCTTACAATTTTTGGTACTACTGGGACGAATAGGCGAAGTCCCGTAGTTACTCTCACTCTTCTTATTAATTTGCCAATTAAGGTTTAGCCACTCATTACGGCTACCCCTTTCCCTGGGTCTACTGCTCTTCTGGTTACCTTACTGGGTTTGGGATTGCATCACTGGGTTGGTGTCTTTCCTCGATGTTTCACTTCTTATTTGCAGGATGGCTTCTGTACTTCTACTCAGTTTGATTTCCAGTGTGACTCAGTGTATTTCCTGTACTGTGCTTTCAGCTTCAGGTGTATCTCCCTCTCGCTTCTGCTCTTGTTGCCATACATCAGGTAAGCTTTGCTCCTTCGGTTTACTTCTCTTTCCAGTATCGCTTGGGATACCACTAGGCAGATGGCATCGACACAGAGAGGTGTTTCCTCTCTCCTGGGAAGCTTGTTCGCTCCAGAGCCTCTTGGTAGGCTTTCTCGACACAGGAATTCCTGTGACACCTGTTCCTCCGCATTGCTGGACGGTAAGGAGTTCAGTGTCTCTGTCTGCCTCTGACCCGTTTGAAACTCCCGGGTCTCTCTCCATCTTGGTTTTGCTCCTCCTACTTTTTTGAGGCCACACTGAGGCTTCCCAAGTTCCTACAATGGTCCTACCTTTGTGTTTGTGTTAGACTAGACCTAACTCCATTGGGTTTCCTCACCTAAGTGTTGAGCGGTTCTTCACTCTTTCTTACTCTTAGGTGTTTACTCATTCAGTACCAAATAGACCCATATCAGTCGAGGTACTGCAGTAACAAATGTAGCAGGATTCTGATATTCTAGATCTTCCTTTATCAGTCTCTTGAGTGAAATGAAAAGGGAGTTCCTTCTCAGAATGCAAGTCCTTAAACCCAAGGGGGGAGTCTCTCACTGCAAGGACCCTCTTTCTGCCAACCCTACGGGGAATGTTGCATAGTGAGCTCACCTCCCAAGTCTCGCAAGATGCGGCTTACCCTTGGGGACAAGTGACCAAACCCGACTATGTGTCACAGGGTCCCATTCCCAGTGGTTACACAACATGGTTGTAGAGGTGCTGTACGGAGGTTCACATTAAATAGTACCTATTTCCCAGCAGGGATTGGTGAGGCTAAGTAACCATCAGAAATACATGCTTTGCTATACATGAATGGAGCAGTAAATCAATTGCCAATGTTACACCAAGTTTTCGTTGAATAGAAACAGCTTTTCGTGTTAATGGTGGGCTGGCACATTGAGGGGAAATTAAGTTGTCTGCATGCTGTTGGATCTGCAGGCAAAGATGGTGTTCTGACAGTTCTTCAGAAAATATGTAAACCAGCAGGATTCCCAGCAATAATGTTGTGGGATGGTGGTACAAATGAGACCCCTCCTTGCATTTAAGGTGTGGCAGGCTAGCCTGTATTCCTTTTCTTTTACGAACCACGTGGATGATTTAATCTCACCAGGACTGACAGGAAGTGGGGACCAAATGGGTACCCAACCTCTTTTGCAAAGCAATTTTCTTGCATATATGCAGGTTGCACAATGTGATTGTTGCTTTTCTGCTGTAAAATAACTGCACACTTCTTTTTAGGGCTGAGATTGGTCCTTACCTCTCCTCCTAGTGTTTTGGTTTTACACAACCTTTTCGAGGCATGACTAATATTGGACGGCGATTTGAGCCCCAGCCAATGCATCTGTCAATTCATAGTTATATATTGCTTTACATTCTCTCCGCGTTGAAGTTCAGTACCACTCCCTCCTGCAACATAGCACAATAAAACACAAGCAGTGCTCCGTTTTCGTCACCCAACCTTCGCTGACCATTAGCATTTCAGGCCTTACTGTGATAGGGAAGATGCATGCCAAGGCCCAGGCAAAACAGCCTCGACTTGTTAAATTCCAGATGCCAGACCGTGCAATACATAATGCATTTAGTCCTGTAGGTAAAGGCTGATTACCCTATTCAGTAACTTCCGGGTCCACACTGTTCGAAGTTTGCCCTCATTTAAATGATATAAGGACATGGGGTTAACAACTAATTCTTGCTATCTGAATTTTATTTACTGAACTGAAATGTGGAGTTGGGTATTCACCATTATAGATAAAATCTCAGCAAGCTACTATAATGACCACTTATGATATCTGTGTGTACCATTCCTTGTGTTATCATCTCAATCTGGTATTTTGGCTTTCTCCTTTTACTATTCTACATGGTAGAATCCCAGAAGGCAGAGAAAAGACAGGGTTCATGATATTTGAGAAATTGGTGATAAGATATTTGTTCACCCGTTGGCTCCCACAAGTTGAACAAGTGCCAATTGCTTCCCCACTGTACATTGATTTCTGTGCTCAATATACATATAATACTAATAATAATAATAATAATAATAATAATAATAATAATAATAATAATAATAATGATAAAGGGGAAATCACCTCAGCTAGATAGGGGGCCAGTGAGTCAGATTTAAACTTATATTTCTATATGGAAGAAGTGGAAGGCAGTGGGGTGAGGAAAAAAAGAGATTTTAAAATGTAGTAATGGGTGGTTTCATTTATTTATTTATTGGACATTTTCATGGGGCCTATACACATGGGTTTCCAGGTGCCACAAGACAAGATGGGAGGGGGAGACATGGGAATCAAAAAGTAGAACTACTGCAACAGTTACATTGGCCTTGTGACAATCCTACCGTGCAAGGACATGACAAGGTGGTAAGTGCAAGGGGGAGGGGGTAGAGGGAGAAGTGCAGAAGTGGGGTGCTCCCAGGGGCGTGGGAGGGCAAGTGCTGGCCGGGCCAAGGCGGCAAGTGTCATGGGAAGGGGTGAGGGAGGATGAGTGCTGTAGACAGGGAGGATCAAGTTGGAGTAGTCCAGGAAATGGAGCCCACGGGCAGGTGCTGGGAAAACATGCTGGGGGACTGGTAGGAGGTGGTCTGGCCCCTGTAAGACTCTGAAGGAACCATGTCCCAGTTGCAGTGGCAGATGGAGAGCTAGCACAGTAGGAGTTTCCGGAACATAAGAAGATCCTGCTCAAGTCTGGGGGGGCGCCGTTCCATAGGGAGGAGCCAGCTGAGGAAAGCGATCTACCTTCCACTCTCTGCTTGGAGAAATGTTTGACATGCAGAGAGTTGGAGCCAGAAGACCAAAAGACTTTGGCCTTGAGGTATTTAGGGAAGGAAAGCTCCAGGAAAGAGGTCCCAAGCCCCAGACAGCCTTGTGGATGATGCAAAGTGTCTTGAACTTGATCCTTGTTGTCACCAGGAACGAGTGGAGAGATGTAATGCCTGGAGAGATGCAGTCCCTGGGCTTCAAGTGAAGGATATGTCGTGCACTCCTATTCTTGATTAGTTGAAGGGCGAAGGGAGGAAAGAGGCAGGTTTAGGAAGAGGCTATTGTAGTAGTCAAACCTAGAGAGAATTAGGGCTATGGAGCTGTTGAGCTTCTGAGGGAAAGTGAGAAAATGTAGAATGCCCCTGAGGAGATACAATTTAAAATTGGACTTCTTGGCAAGGTCCATGATGTGTATAGAGAAAGAGAGAGAAGAGTCAAAGATGATCCCAAGGTTTTTTCCTACACAGGTGGGTTAGGGGAGAGAACCCAGGGAGTCAGGCCAAAGACTGGGGGAAGCAAGGACCAGGTGCCCCAATGAGAAATATTTCTGTCTTACTGGCATTAAGGCAGAGATCATTGGCAGCACACCATGCCTGAATAGGAGTCAGGCAGTCAGGTATGAGGGAGAAGGAGGAGGTAGGGGCAGGCAGCTTGAAAGAGAGCTCTGTGTCATCCGTGTAACATCGGAAATGAGGGGAGAAAGTGGAGATAAGGTGGGCCAGAGAGGCCAGGAAGATGTTGAAGAGCCATATCAATAGGATAGAGCCCTGAGGGATGCCACAGGTAGACAGTCAGGTGGAGGAGAGAAAAGGACCCATTTGCACTTGGGAGGGCATGCTTGAAAGGAAGGAGGTCAGCCATGGCAGTGCCCTGTCCATGATGCCTAGGGTAGCATGGAGATGGTTTATGAGGATGAAGTAGTTGACTGTGTCGAAAGCAGAATAAAGATCAAGGAGGATCAGAACAGAGGTAGTGAGTCCAGGTTAGAGAGTAGGTCTTCACGGGCGTTCAGGAGAGCAGTTTCGATGCCTTTGGCTGCCCTGAAACTGGACTGATGGTCATTGAGGCAGCCAGCCATTTCGGTTTGAAGGGTCAGTTGAGGGATGACCAGCTTCTCTTTAAGTTTTCCCAAAAAGAGGGGTGCTAGATGTAGGGCGATAGTTAGCCAGGCAAGAAGGGTCAGCAGAAGGCTTTTTTAGGAGAGGGTGCACAATAGAGTGCTTAAGGGGTTGAGTGAAGATGCCAGTGATAAATGAGTGGTTGCAGTCAAGGCTGGAGTGAGGGAGGCAATGTTGTCTTTGAAGGTTCTGGAGGAGCAGGGCAGCACCTGTTTAGAGAAGACGTTCATAGAGCGGTCAACTCTAAAGATCTCATCTGGTGCAATGGAAGAGGAAGAGGAGAGTATGCATAGGAGAGGGGGGCCAAGGGAGGCGGATGATTGAGGGGACAGGATGTCCAGCAATTTGGAGGAAAAGTGGCAGAGAGTGCAGTGCAGAGGCCCTGGGAGGGAGGAGGAGAGGATGAGACTGAGGTAGGATTGACAAGTTTCTTGCAGATTTTAAAGAGTTCAGCCATGTTGTTGATGGCTCCAGAGTAGCAGGCCAGGGCACGAGCACTCATCTTGGAGCATATGTAGATATGGTATTGTCTTTGAAATAGCTGGCAGGCTAGTTTGTCAGAGGATGAGCTAGATGCCTGCCACTTCCTTTCTGCAGCTTTACACTTGCATTACAAAGCGGTCAAGTTGGAGTTATAACAAGAGTTACATTTGGAGGCAGGCTTCACGTGGATCCTTATGACGGGGGCAAGGAGGTACAGGGTGTTAGAGATGGATGAAGGTTAGCTAGAACAGAGTCAGAAGGAGAGTCTGACGAAGGGGGGCGGTGGAGGGATGTCAGAAGAGGCAAATGCAGCAACCCACACATGCGTCATCATTTGAATGATGGAGAAGGAGACTGGCAGTGCAAGCGGAGGTGTCAGGGGACAGGGAAGGTCAAGGTGGGAAGAGAGGAGAGTGTGGACAGACCAGGAGAGACGGGTAGTGAGAGAGTTGTAGAGAGGGATGTCTGATGAGATGAGGGCATCCAAGGTGTGTCTGTCAGAGAGGGTTGGGCCAGAGGGAAGGAAAGTGAGGGAAAGTCCTTTGTTGAGGTTGTGGAAGAGAGCAGTGGCCACATCAGGAGAGGTGAAATGGATATTGAAGTGGCCAAGGAAGATAAGTTTGGGGGAGGAGGCAAGAAGCGAGGAGGAAAGGTTGGCCCATTCTGAGAGGAAGAGGGAGGTCAGTCTGGGGAGTCTGTAGATGGTAGCAAGAGAAAGAGTAAGAGAGAAAGTAGGTGAAACAGACAGCCAGCAGACTAGGTTTTAAAAGGATGAGTAGATTTGATTGGGGATGTTGGAGGCAGGAACCCACTCAGGGAAGATCGGAGCCACTACACCACCAGGCCAGGATTGCCTGGGATTGGACAGGATCTTGTAGCCCTCAGGGAGAAGAGTGTCAAAAGCAGTGACGGAGCTGACCTTAAACCATGTCTCAGTGAGAGCAAGGATGTCAAGGTCTTCAAGGAGGGGATAGATGTCAGAGGAGTGTTTGATAGCAGAGCGGGAAGATCTACAAGGGGGGTACAAGCGAGGGGTGGCACCACTGGGGGGAGCCGAGAGGGGGATGAGGGAAGGCGGGGTCAAAGAAGAAGAGGGGGATTTGAACAGAGAAGGCAGAGGCCTGTCAAGAAGGAGGTGGTTGGGCTGGGAGGCCGGACCATGATAGTGCCATTATGATGGACATTAATGGTGCATTTGTAAGATGCAAAGTGAGCCACGAGCACTTCCCATTTAGTGCCGCTAGTAATGGGTGATGGAGGAGAAAGGCGAAGGACAGAGACCATATGTAGTCCATAGGTTAGAAGAAGAAACAGCAAAGAGAATGTCAGAGATAGTCTGTCTTGATAAAGCGTTGATATAGAAGTCTGCAATGGACAGACTATGGTTGGAACTTAGGATTGTGTTTTTTAGTTTCTTCCTTCCAGACTTTGTGAGAGAGGGAAGCTAAGAGATGGGGGAGCAGTTAGAAACCATAGGGGAGACGGAAAACACCATGGGGGCATATACAAGAGGGGGGGAGTCAAAGGCTAGCAGGGGAAATGGTCAGATAAACTATTCAACAATATAATCAAGCCAGGCTGCAAAGCAGGCAGACAAAAGTGAGCAACTGGAGATGCCCAGATGTACAGATCATTAACACATTGGTAAGCAAATCTAAGTTCGATTTTAGCCAGAAAGCACCCAAAAGCACTACAAAATGGTGGATGCAGAGTTTGGAAGCACACCTAAATTCGATTTTAGATAGAATGCACTCATAAGCAGTACAAAATGGTGGTTGCACTGTTGGAAGCACATCTAAATTCGATTTTAACCAGAAAGCACCCACAGGCAGTACAAAATGGGGGATGCACTGTTGTAAGCACATCTAAATTCGATTTTAGCCAAAAAGCACTCAAAAGCAGTGCAAAGAAGTTGATGCGCAGTTTGGAAGCACACAATAGAATAGAAAAAGAGTTATACATTATTTGATTTCTTTTTTCTTTTGAAGCAGGGCATTAAGAGAGGAGCAGAGAAGCAATAAGTATGAAGCATATCACGGTGCATAGTACTATTGACGCAGAGATTAGACGTTACAGTTGATGTAGAGATTAGAGGTTATAGTTTAGGCAGGTAGGAAAAGGTGTCAACACCAAATTGAGCAGTCAGTGTCCAAGAAAGGTGGGTGGACCAATACAATCCATAATTGCTTACCAGAGTGGTTAGAGCGTGCCGAGGACCAAGTCCATATGAAGCCTTTGGGAGTGTTCTCGAGTAGCTGCAGGGAGAGGTTCTCCCTCCAGCTTCAGACAGGGTCAGACAGAGGCCTTTGTGTGGTCCGTGGTGCTGGGGGCCGTCTCCCGGTAGGCCACATTACATGAGCACCCAACCAATCAGGAGCACTGTGACTCTGTCACCAGGGCAACCCTCAGAGGCACTCCAGTGCCAAGGAAGAGGGCGGCCATGAAAAAAGTAAATAAGCAGTGAAGTTGGCACTGAACACAAAGCTTCTAAGATGGCAAGGCTGGCAAAGAACAACAAGACTGCAACACAATGAATTTTGTGGGCTGTTGCTACTCTGCAAAAGCACATTGATGTAACACGCTGCAATGAACGCAATCGCCCAAATGGGCTTACCTTCAATGGAAAGTGCTCCCAGGATCTCCGGAGCTCAGGCCACACTGCTGGGTGGGGAGGGGTAGAAGAGAGGCAAGTGAAAACCAACTAGATGATAGGTTTCAATAGTGAGGTTAGATGAGATCTGGGAGGATACAAGAAAGGTTTAGGTAAATTAGTTGCCTGCCATGGCTTAGCAGGCTGTGTATGGAGGTAAGAGAGTGTTCACACGGGAGAGATTAACTTTCAAGTTGGTCACTGAAGGAGATATTTGGCCAATTGAAGTCTCCAATGAGAGGAACCAGCATTAGTAGGAACAGAGACAAAAAAGAGGCCAAAGCCATAGAGGAAGGAGTGAAGGGACAAGCTATGTAGTTCGGGAGGCTAGTGAGCAGGTTGGTGTAAGAAGTGCAGTGGCTGCGCTTTTAAAGAGTAAGTGAGATAGTGGATGAGGACCACAGTGGCTCACTCTGTTGACCACTAGTGTGAACGCTCTACATAGCTTGGACTGCCAAATTGAGTGATGGAAGGTAGCAGTCAGTGGAAAGGGCAGTGCGTGAATTGTCTAACCTCAACCAACACTTGCTTTGCCAATCCAGTTGTTATGCTTTGCACTGGTATAGCCAGGATCTCTTGCGGAGCAGGACTGCAGATTATGAATGTGAGTCTAGGATGGGATTTTGCAACAAAAGGAGCATGCTCCCACAGACAATGCCAACATCTGAAATATCGTTGGATATTTTATACTTTTAAATATTTAAAGAACACAATTCAACCAAATGATCTCTTCCACCGTACTAGGACACACAGTGATATGAGCACAAAATCATGAATTCTACTAGTATATTTCCAAGGATTCCATGTCATTCCATCGCCTGTTATTTTTTGGGGGGGTTACCCCCAAATCCCCCTTCCCACCATTTTAGCATGTAGTCCCGAAACACACAGAAACCTTATATCCCTCTATCCACCCCCCATATTTTTCAATGTTTTTTTTGCTGTAAATAATCTCTGGCAAAAAATGCTGTGAAAAAAAACGGCGATGAATGGATGTCGTACCATTTCCAAGACACACAACTTGTTTGTGTCTGATCTAACAAGCAGACATACTGGAAATGAACTAAGCATTTTAAAAAGAGTGGGATTTTATTTTGTTATTCAGATTTTGTTGATTTGGAAATTTTGATTTCTAACTGTAATGTGTTTAGCACCTATTACATTGCAAATCACCCAAACATTTCAATTACTATTAAGCCATTTCACAGTTCATTGAATCAACTCAATACATAACAGTGATTACCAGTAGCTTCACAACACTTAAGTTTACCAGATGTCTCCATATTATGACGCCTAACATCCTTCATCTCCGACGAATCATGGTGTTCGTATTCTATGTTGTTTTGCTTTCCCTTATACATTGTGAATAGAGGACAACATGTACCAGAATTAAATAATATAATGTAATAACATAACACATGCATTTAGCTTCACATCACACCTGATGTGTCAAAACTTGAGAATGCCACAACCTAGCAAATGACTGTACTACTTTCAGATTTACAATCCAGATATTGACCTACTTACAATCCTTGTTTGAAATATGCAAATATTGTGGTACTCTCTATAATCTGCATAACATTTATAAACCAATAAACCAGGAAATAACGGCGTTGGAAGCCCTTTCAACAGCTGTCTTGGGAAAGCCTCGTTCTTGGGTCTGAGTTGGGAACATTCTGTTATGTGTCTGATTTATTTGTGTTTGTTTTAGCAGCAGAGGCTCCCAGTACTTTCCTTTAAAGTGCATGGCTTCATGTGGGAAATATATTTTAATATGGATGTGCAGCTCATATGCAAACATTGCAGAAAGGACACCAATATCCTGCATTCAAAGGACAGACATACTTCCCTGCAATATGTCTGTTATTCCTGTAACTAGGTACTATTTCCATCCTGTGAAGGCACATATATCGATTCAATGATAGTATTTTATTTAATTTACAAAACCAAGCTGACTTGGGCTCTGGTGATGTTATTTGCCTGTAAGATTGATTCCGACATTTCCAAATGTTTCACTCATCAGTACCCTTTGACTAGTATGCAGTAACCCATGAAAGGCAGCATATCCTCTCATGCATGTAATGTGACAGGTTGGATCCTGGGGAAATGGTAGGCAGCATCCTGTCTACACCACTGATGTTTTGCATAATGCTAACTGTTTTATTTTCTCCTTTTACAAGTAAGTAGAGTCAAGTAAAAACCGCTGGCTGTAAAGAACGAATCATGGAAGCCACACAGTCATAATCCTCTCAACTTCCTAGGCACATTCCCAGACAGGAGCACCCACCCATAGAAGTAGCCGTTCATAGGAACATTCCATAGGAGGGTCAGATGTACAGTGGAGGGGCGCACACCACAGAGCCAGAACAAAATTCCCAAAGGCAGAAAGTCTACCATTCTCAGTAAGTATCGCTAAACAATGGTCTGAGACAATTTAAAGTGCAGACACTGTAAACAAAGCAAATGGAGGCAGCATCACACTGTGGAATCAGAAAAATACAATATCAAGGCTTTTACACCATGCAAAGAGAAATACACCGACACAGGCTTGTAAAGATTCCCAGAATCTTTATTACAAAATGAACAGTTACGAAACAAAGTACACAAATAGCTATTTGGCCGTCAATACATCACAGAGACCACCAGCAGGGTTCAATGTGAGCAGTGAACAGGATTTGCTAGCTGGACATCAGCGTATTTATACATTTTCGTTATAACGGTGTCCAGCCTCTTCCAAGTTAATCATGTACTGGGCTAGGGTCACGCCACGTTTGTTCCTAATTTACATATCTCGTGCATGCGGTTTACTTTTTAATACATTTACTAACAAACATTATTATTCTCTAAGTTTTACACTTTTTACACATTGCTTTAATACAGGTCAAGCAAATGTCTCGCATGTCGTATTTGGATAGCGTTATTGTTCTTGTATACTTGTAGGTTAACATCGTCAATTCAAGTAATCCCCTGATCCCGAGGTCAACAAAGGACAAGGTCTACATGACCCTAACATGTAGCCTGAAGACAGGTTGGACATTAACTCTCCTTCGGAGGTTGAAGAGGTTAAAGCAAGAACAAGAGAACACAAGACGGCCATTTTAGGCCACAGGGTGACTTTGTACAATTAACTAAAAATGGCGGCTCTAACCTAAAATGGAGGCTTGATTCACTTAAGGTCACAACCTTGTAATACGGATTTCCTCGCAAAGCGACTGGGCATAGGCCAACATATACAATGAGGACAAAACAATATTATATCAGTTCTAACAAACCCTCCTTTTGGCCTATGCCAAGTGGTAAACTACCTTCAATCATTTTGCGATTAACTCCACATTTCAACGTCTATACAGCCCGAATCATTGTCAGACATATCTATTGCCATTAGGTGAGACACTAGAGTTTCTCTCAACACATACTCTTTGGAAACCTTATCTGGGGCGTATATTTTATGCCCTAATACAGTTGTTGCTTGCGCGCAACACCCCCCTAATACTGAACATATACCAGGGAGACACTGTATACAACAACAAAGGAATAGAAAACTTCCCGAGATAATCAGCAGGGCCGAAAACAACTTCCATCCCCATGACCGTAGGAGGTCCCAAAACTATGCACTAAGTTACCAGTTTCTCTCAGGAACATGCACTTCTGAACTAAGAACATGTAGATTTTGGATAGCCCTAAAGATCGTTGGAGAGGAGTCTGGAACGTAAACACAGCAAGCGGACCCCACTAATTTACATACTCCTCCACGCTCAGCCAGAATGACATTTAATGCCATCCGGTTCTGAAGAGCCACTAATCTTATCACTTTCTGTTCTAACGTCATATTATGGAGTATGTCAGTGGTCGGGTTGATGGTTCTCTCCAATACTCTCGCTAGTCCCCTGATATCTTCTGAATTCGTAATTTGCCCAAAAAATGGCACAAAGGATTTCATGATGTCTCCTAGAGTTTGCGCTGGAGTATCCCCTTTCACACCTCATCGTGGACGAGTTTTCGAAATTTCTGCAGTACTGGCAATAAATACCCCAGGTAAAAGAATCCCTAAATAGCAGGTTCCTTGCCAATCCCTGGGCAACCATGGAAATGCCACATGACCACAAACAAAATAGACGGGTTCGCCTATGTACAAAGGTCTGTTCTCACTAGTCAAATTCACAACGTTGGCACATTTTCTAAAATTACCCATTTACCGTGTTCCATTCCTCTGTATGCAGAAGGATACTGAATCGGGGCTATGATTAACAGAATAAGATGGAGGCGTGGCATCCTTATTGCCTATATGAGCCATTTTGAAAGAGATTAAAGACTGAAAAAGACGAGACAATCTATCAGAGGGCCTAACAGAAGCAATGTTTGGTTTACTCCTATTTGCAAAAAACGAGCATCCCAGGGGCATTAAAACACGTTTTTCAAAACTATTCAGATTTGTACCATCAAAGTTCCCTGAGATGCTGTCATTCCATCGGCCAGAGGATAGTGCTCTAAGAGAAGCATAACAAGCAGTTGCCAAATGTAAAGGATGAATATACCAACCTAGCCCCTTATCCCCATGTTGCGGTAGATGTGAACAGATCCAGCAATTGGTTCTATTTAAAATTGCATGAGTGGCATTCATGATTAACAAAAGGGTATTATTCTGATAGTTTCGTTTATGCGAAGAATCTCTAGGCGATAAAGTGTGCAATTGCACGGAAGGAGTGGGGATAACAGATACATTTTCAATAGGTAAAAAGTCCTCTAGCGGATATGCTTCCTCCAGATACCATAACCCAAAACCAACAGTTACTAAAAATCCAGTTATTATTAGAAAAAGGCAACAATACACTTTGGGGGTCCCATTGCATGCTTGATCATTGTCTCTGCTAGTCACATAATTATCTAAAAGTTCGGTACGAGCGGTAGCGGGTGCAGGCATTGTAGTCTTCAATCAAAAAAAATACCAATTTTTCGTTTGCTGGCGACTCCAGTCGCGTGTCTTCTTAATGTCTTTCCCACAACCCTTAGCCAATGGAATCCTTCCGTACAGTTGGGCCAAAGGGCAAGCCTTCAAATGATTTCTGCAATCGCACAGTCAAACCGTGCTGTATGTCTATTTCCTTGGACGTAAATTATATTTCACAATTTCTGGTGCTGAAGGATCAGAAAACAAAGTGTCGTCACTTCCTACTAGAGGTGGCGAGTAAACGGAAATGGGATCAGAAAAGGATTGATCCGGAAGTTCCACTGTTGGAGAGTGCGGAGACAAGATGGCCGTTTTGTCTGGCCTTGTGAATTCTGGAACGGTCTCCGATACTCTCTTGTTGGTTGTTGCTGTTTCAGGCACGTTGGTTACAGCAGTGGGAAGGGATTCTGTGTCTTCTGTATTGTATGGCACGGGCTGCGGGATCCGTTTGGTGTGCGTCGCATGATCCAGTTCTTACGACCCGCTACCCGCACAGCAGTCTGGGTGACTAGCAGGACTTGGTAGGGACCCCTCCACCGAGGTGCAAGGCAAGACGACCTCTCAAAAACTTTCTTGAGGATCCAGTCTCCGGTCGTAGACTGTGACCAGGACCCTCGTATCGTACAGGTAATGCCTCTCGCACCTGGTGATAAATTGAAAACAGATTTTTAGTCAACTGGTTACAGTAATCTGAAAGAAGCGCATTCTCTATATCCCGCAACAAGCTACTTTTTGGCATACCCCAAATATTAGCAGGTCTCCCCATTACCACCTCAAAAGGAGAGAGCCCAGTCTTATTTTGAGGGGTTGTTCTCATCGACAGCAACACGATCGGTAAGGCGTCCGGCCATTTTAACTTGGTGCCAGCACACATTTTAGCAAGCTTGTTCTTTATAATGCTGTTATGCCTTTCCACTAATCCGGCACTTTGGGCATGTCTGACTGAATGGAACCGTTTATCAATCTGCAATCCTTTGCATATTTGTAGAATTACAGCAGCAATAAAGTGTGGCCCATTATCCGACCAGATGACTCTCGGCAGCCCGAACCTAGGAAAAAACTCTTTCAACAGAGTTTTTGCCGTGTTTATGGCCATTGCATCTCTAACAGGGTAGGCCTCAACCCACTTACTAAAAGCACAAATAACAACCAACACATATTTAAGATTATTGCAACGTTCCATTTCATTAAAATCAAAATGAATAACCTCAAATGGAACAGAAGGTGGAGCGAAACTTCCTCTAGGAGTCGAGGTACCTTTTCCTACATTATGCTGCAAGCAGACCATGCACCCTCGGACAAAGCGCTCCGCAGTTTTGAAAATCTTATCATTGGCCCATACACTGTGTAGCATTTTAGTCAATTTACGCGCACAAACATGTGTTGGACCATGAGCCATAATAACCATCATTGTAATGTAGGCATCAGGGAGTAACCATTTTCCTTCAACATTGTTCACCCAACACCCATCATCATTCAACCTTCCTGCACCCTCAACCCATCTCTTAGTTTCCACTATAGTAGCATCTGCTTGAATGTCTTTTACAGAATCGATACATAAAGGCAATCGTGTGACGTTTCGTAACCATCAACAGTATCTTGCGGGACAGGTAAAAGTTCAGCCGGATTTAATACACAACACCTCTGAATTTGAATGTGGGGAGCAAACAAGATCAGTTCATATATTGTCAATCATGCGGAAGTGAGGTGTCGCGTTTGTGTTCTATTCAATAAAATATCTACAGATTGAGGTACCATTAGGGTTAACGCATGACCCAGGACCATTCCCTCACTCTGTTTTACAGACGCAGCAGCAACAGCTCTCAAACATCTCGGCAAGGCGCATGCAACAGGATCAAGGGCGGATGAGAAATAGCCGCACGGCCTATTCTTCCCTCCATGTTTCTGCGTTAACACAGCCAAAGCACATCCATCACGTTCATGCACATACAACACAAAGGCCTTGTCATAATTCGGAGTTCCTAAAACCGGCGCTGAACACAGAGCGGATTTGAGCAAATCAAATGCTGTCTGGTGTTCCAAAGTCCATGGCAATGGCAAAGAAATGCCCTTCTTTGTCAAAGCCAGCATTGGCTTAATCGTTAATGAAAAGTTAGGGATCCACAATCTACAGTAAGAATCCATACCTATCAGGGCTCTAACTTCCTTTTGCGTATTTGGGACAGACATGCCAGAAATAGTCTTTATTAGTTCAGGTGTCAACCGTCTTCCCTCCTTTGACAGGAGACAGCCTAAATAGGCGACCTCCTGACAACAATATTGGAATTTTCTGAGTGAAGCTTTGTGGCCATGTTTCGCTAGATGACAAAGCAACAAGACGGTGGCTTCTTTACAGGCACTCTCAGAATCAGCAGCCCAAAGGAGATCATCTACATACTGTAGGAACGTGCAAGTAGTAGGCAACTCGAGAGTATCGAGCTGCTCTTTTAATGCCCTACTATAAATACTTCGACTCTCAGTGTACCCTTGAGGTGCACGAGTGAATGTGAACGAGCGTCCACCTAGGGTAAACGCGAACAAATACCTACTATCTTTGTGTATGGGAATACTGAAAACGCGTTTTTAAGGTCTACAACGCTAAAATGAGTGGCAGAAGCCGGAATCATGGTTAGTATCATTGTAACATCAGGTACAATAGGAAATTGAGGAGCCACAATTTTGTTAATAGCACGTAAATCAATTATAAACCGAAAGGGAATCGCATTATCACCTTTTTTGTATACTGGCAAAATGGGGCTGTTACATAGGCTACCCGTAATTTCCTCAATTACTCCACGATGTACAAAATCAGAGACTATACATTTCAAAGCCTGCTCACCTTCAACTGAGATCTTATATTGCGGGATGCGAGGCAACTTCACTCCATGTTTCAGAATAATTTTAACAGGTTATTTGAAGAACGCCCACATCATTATCATCAATTGCCCATAAGCATTCCGGAACATTATTGAATTCTGGCGGTAAAGGTCGAGTCAAAAACTGAGAGGCGAGTGATTGCTGAGGTGAAATTGTTAACCGAACTCCGTCCGGAGAACAATGTATTACTGCATGCAATTCCTTCAACAAATTAACCCCAGCAAGTTCTCCCCACAGTTTGTGGTAAGTAGAAATGGACACTTCTCCATGAAGGGACCCAGTGTTATCGGTACTGGCAAAGAGACCGGACAAACTACAGGTGTGCCTGAAAACCCTACAGAAACATTGGACTGCCCTGACAGGGGAATATTTGGAACCCGTGAATGGTCAATGGAACATTTCTGTGCTCCTGTATCTACTAAAAAGAGATGCTTCCTATTTCCCACCACCATCTCAACGTAGGGGCCTTTCTGATGAACGGGAATAGGCGTCGGTTCCAAATCCTGCTTCGGGCAATCCTAGCGAAACAGAATATTATCAAAAGGAAGCTCTTCAGAGCGGTACGCGGCAGAAGGGTGATCAAAAATGTTTCTATTATCCACATTCGAAACTTGCTTATCTTCTGAAGGAGGTTGCTGTGATTCTGGTGCAAACTGACCTCTGCCAGGGCCCCCTGCACCTGGGCGACCTCTGGATCATCTACCCATGTTCCCAAATGACCTTTGCTGCAAGGTCGGACATTGTGCGCGCCAGTGGCTTCCTGTCGACATTAGACACACTGGTTAATGGTTACCGGAGCCAGGGGCGTACTTCCCTGTGGAATGTACTGACCTCTAAATTGATTACCCCCTCTAGAGTTTCTAACAATCTGTTGTAATAGGACTTTTGTTTTCAGGTCACCCTTTTTTTTCTCAAGTTTTTCCTTTTCATTATTCACACGATTTTCATAGTACTGAGCCATATGCAGTACTTCTGATTGAGACTTTGCCTGCCAAGTGCTTTCGGAAGACATAATCTCTAACTGGATGTCAGGCAGCAATCCACGTACAAATTTGTCGACAAACAGCCTTTTCCCTGACTCTGTGCCTAAGTCTTTTCCACTGAAATCTGAAAATACCTGTTCAGACCGATTGAGGAAATCGGTAGCACCCTCAGACTTTCCTTGGACACAGGCCGTAAGCTTGTCCCAAATGATTCTTTTTTCAGGAACTATAGTTTTCAATTTTACGATAATCCTATCAGGCAAGGTTAATATCACTTTAGGCGGTCGCTCGCCAGCTGGTCTTTCTCTATCTAGCCTAACCATGTTATCCCATGTATCTCCTAACCCAGGTACATATTCTACAGTCCTAATCTGTTTCCACAAATCAACTGGCAGGAGTACGGGAAATAATAAATCAATATCACTTAAGGTGAATACCGATGACTGTAAGACCGACTCTATTTCTTTATAGAACCCGGTCGGATTCTTTCTTACATCGGGAATAGATTGCTTTATGGTGTTTACTTCCTGTCTTGAAAACGGGACATGAACGAACTGTGATACGTAATGTGCAGGGATGTCCACCGCGAGTATTCCTCGTGCAGCATCAGCCGCAATCTCAACTTTCGGGACAAATGTCGGAGGGACCTCTCTCATAGGCAACTGAGGAGTAGGCAGCTCCGAGCGCTTACTAAGCAACAGAGCCAAATCAAACGCTAAGGCAGTGGAAGAAGTATTAATCGAAAAGGCTCTCTTATAAACACTCAACAATTATGCAGGACAACAAATCTTTCTTTTTACACACTCATTCTGCAGGTATTCTACCATAACCTGTATCACTTTCTTTTGCATATCTAACGTATACTGACTATATGTGTCATATACTTCATCTGGAGTTATCGACATATCTGAAATCCATCTGATCGCATCCTTTGTACAAATTCGTGTTTCCTCACCTTTTAATTCACGGCGAGGAGAAAAACGTTTCTGTAATAACATAATACCTAAACTATCACCTTCTGCTTCCACATTCTGTAACTCTTCCAACTCCCTCCTATACACAAAAATCCTCTCAACATGCTCATATACCTTCTCCGCAGTATCTCTGGACAATGCTAAGGCGTTCAAATCCCGTAACCCTTTTGGGAAATCTACATCGTTTAATCTCTTCCACATTATACTCAAATGAGTCCCTAATCCTTCAATAAATACATTTTTCTCAGGAATACCTTTTACATTTTCGAGTGTGGAAAAAACATCAGCTTGTTCACCCTTCTCCATACAATGTTTAGCCCAAGCGATCAATTCATTCTTTTTTTCTGGGCACACAGTATTACGAGTCACAACCCTTGGTCTTGCTCCCTGGTCTACTACAAGCAATGCAGAATCACTTGGAAGACGAAGAGTAGGATATCAACAGGTGGAGGCAAGGGGGCAGGCAAAGGAGCGACGGCTGGAAGAACAGGAAGAACAGCAGCGAGGACCGGAGGAACTATAGGAGGGGGAATAACAAAGGGGCAAAGCGCCAGGAGGAGGGACGTACCGAGGTGGCGCGGAGGCATCGGGCCTTCGTTCATGCAAAAGTTTATTAATCAATTCATCTGACGTATGAAAATCTTTTGAAGGGTACATTTTCTGAATGCCTAATTGAAACGCCCTGTCCGTGTTCCTAACTGACTCCAATTGTTTTTTTTGATCATATAACCGTGCCTTTTCGACACTTGTCATATGTCTACACATATGTTTCTCTGTACTCTTTTGTTGCTGCAAAGCTTCTGTTTTCCAACTATGTAATGCGTCAAATGCTGCAGGTCTAGCCTTTTTCTTTACTAATACATACTCTAGATATTCTATACGAGGGATTTCAAAGCTACCATTGGTTGGCCACCGAAGATTAGAATTATGTCTGGTCTATCTGTGCCAAATGTCATTAAATGCTATACTACCAAAGCCTTTCTTACAGTACATAGTACATGCAGGCGACCCCTCCTGTGGTGCGGGACGGCTATCTTCCAAAGATTGTCTGTCACTGCGGAATAATGCCGTAAAGCAGGCAGACAATTTCCCAGGCATATCAAAGTTCTGGTCAAGTAATTGTGCTCGCGAGTACAATGCGCCAAATTCAAATTGTTAGGGTTAAATTAAGAATCGGGTCACGATTCACCTGACCAAAGGACTGGGAGGCCCGATCGGGTTACTAAGGACAATGCTAAGGACCCACGTGTCTGGCGATTTCGGCAAATTTACCCACCTCGATATATGGACCCTCGTCAAGACGTCGTCTCAGGCTACAGCTCACCGTTCAGTGATCGGATCGTGCAGTACTGTCGAGGAATTCACTTCTCGTCCAGAAGGACCGCTTCTGTTGGCACTGTCCGATCCCGGTCCGGTAGCTGAGCCAACCTTCAACGAGACGAAGTCGATCTTGACGGTCCCTATTCGGACTCCATCTGTGGAATCAGAAAAATACAATATTAAGGCTTTTACACCATGCAAAGAGAAATACACCAACACAGGCTTGTAAAGATTCCCAGAATCGTTATTACAAAACTGAACAGTTACGAAACAAAGTACACAAATAGCTATTTGGCCATCAATACATCACAGAGACCACCAGCAGGGTTCAATGTGAGCAGTGAGCAGGATTTGCTAGCTGGACATCAGCGTATTATTACATTTTCGTTATAGCGGTGTCCAGCCTCTTCCAAGTTAATCATGTACTGGGCTAGGGTCACGCCAGGTTCGTTCCTAATTTACATATCTCGTGCATGCGGTTTACTTTTTAATACATTTACTAACAAACATTATTATTCTCTAAGTTTTACTTTACACTTTTTACACATTGCTTTAATACAGGTCAAACGAATGTCTCGCATGTCGTATTTGGATAGCATTATTGTTCTTGTACACTTGTAGGTTAACATCGTCAATTCAAAGGACAAGGTCTACATGACCCTAACATGTAGCCGGAAGGCAGGTTGGACATTAACTCTCCTTCGGAGGTTGAAGAGGTTAAAGCAAGAACAAGAGAACACAAGACAGCCATTTTAGGCCACAGGGTGACTTTGTACAATTAACTAAAAATGGCGGCTCTAACCTAAAATGGAGGCTTGATTCACTTAAGGTCATGACCTTGTAATACGGATTTCCTCGCAAAGCGACTGGGCATAGGCCGACATATACAATGAGGACAAAACAATATTATATCAGTTCTAACAACACAGGGAGAATTGATGCATTGTTTGCTAAAGAATGTTCAAAACATTACAGTTAGAAAACCTTTGGAAATTAAATGAAAACACTGAAATGCACCAAAGGGCTTCGTTATATCCCAGCTTTGATGCTTTGTGACCTGAGCACTCATGAGGTAAGGTGACGGAAGCTGCAAGCTTGGATTCCAAAGACCAAAATCCACCCAGACACAATCATTAATTCCACCCATTATTGAAGCCCTGCCCATGCACTTTCTAGTGTCAGCTGAAAGAGGGAGGCATGGAGAGGTATGGCTGATGCTTCTGAGGACTCTGTTGTACCCCAGCTAAAGGGACCTCTGGGGATCCTGAGAGAAGGCGATGGAAGGAGCACGTTTTGGTACTTGCTGTTGTTGCCCCAATCACCAGTATCCACATGGGCACCATCCTTCATTCTCCCTGTGCTAAAGCCCACCCCCCTCTCCTATACAACAACAGCTGTCTACACTGCATGAGCATCATATGAGTCAATAGTCAATGCCAGATCAATCGACATGCCCAAATTTGGCCTATCATAGCATGAAAGAGGATAGGCTGGACCATTCTCATAAGGTTCCTGCAGAGTTCCTGTAGGGTTTCCAGACCTAACACGCGCTGACCACCAATTCCTCAGTATGGCTGACTTACAGAAAATGACCTTAACTATGTCCATCCACACTACTACCTCTATCTCACAATATAATACCTAGCAATTTTCTACTTGTCCTGCAGACTAACCTACTCACAACTAACTGCACACAAGAATATTTGCCAATGAGCCTTTGCTTGCTCTGACCGCAACAGTGTATCCAGCAATATGCAACTAGTCCTACACCCAATCATCCATGCCCAGTAAGCATTAGAAATGCCGGACTTGGCTCCAGACTGAAAACCAGAGTGCAGCGTCCTTTGCACTGCAGAATTTATGTAAGTACTGAGATCTCTCCTCTGAAGTCAACTAGGCACAGCCAAGTCCTATTGAAAGATAACAGTAATCTACATCCGCTTGCTAAAACACCTCTTCCCCTAAAAACGACCAGATCAGTTGTGCCACCTATCAAAGGTGCCCTCATAAACGCAAGATCATTCCTCGCAAACGCATTAGACATAGTCGACCTCATAGTATCTAACAACCTAAACTTCTTAGCTATAACGTAAACCTGGCTCCATGCAGCAGCAGGGACTACGCTATCACTAGCCATACCTGATAACTGTATAATCCTCAGAGCAGACAGATAAACCACTAGAGGAGGTGGAGTAGCCTATATTGCTAATAAACAGCTTGGCCTCAGGGAGCTACCTATTCAACTGATCCCTTCAGACGAACTCCTATCGGTCAAACTCCCACTTACTAAAAAACGTACCATGCTAATACATCTAATATACAGACCCTCAGGACCAACATCATCCTTCGGGGATGACATCTCACTTCTCCTAACTAAGAATACTAAACCGGGATCTCAAATTATGTTACTGGGTGATCTAAATGTAGGCCTTAATGACACCAGTGATGATAACGCAACCTCTCTAGTCAACTTTATCACTGAACTAGGCTTCTCCAAACACATCACCAACCCGGCGCACAACAAAGGTAAAACCTTGGACTGGCTTGCTGACTTAAACTGCAACACCAAGGTCACCTCCAATATACCTTGCAATTGGTCTGACCACCATGTCATCTCATTCTCTATTCAGGAATGCCAGTGCACCAACACTAACAACATACAAACACCACCAACACTTACCAGAAATAATCACATCACAGCCAATTAATTATTGCCTCTATTACACCCCATCACTAATCAACCTAAGACTTTGAGTATGGACTGTAAGATATTTTGTTTTATTGGGGTAAATTAGGGATTTGGCAGTATTTTCTTACCGTAATATTTTGGTGGCAATTAGCGGTAAACTGGCCTTACATTTCGAGGTAGTTTGGTGTTACTCTATTTCAGTGATTATTTATTGTTAGCTTGTGTTGGTGGTAATTCTAGTGCTATCTTACTTTGTGGTATTTTTAGAATTATCTTATTTTTGTAGTATAGTGGTGAGCATGTCTTTTTTATACTACAACCCCATCATAAAACAGACCTTTCCTTTCTATTAGAATGTCGTTTAGTCGCCTGTAGAGATTCCCCAGACTTCAACACTTCAGAGAACCCAATCAGTTTATTCAGAGCGCCACCTTTGGCTTGTGGCAGGAATTACTGGTTTATGCACATTCAGTAATCTATGTGTCTAATCTGACACTCCTTCTTTTTAGCATGCATAGAAGGAATCACTCGCAACGCTTACACACACACCTTTCTACCTTGCAGATACTTATCGACTCTTCCTTGCCTGCTATTTTAACTACATTGGTAAATTGGTAAATACACTACTGCTCTGATATGAACATCACCTCTGTGCTTCCCCTATATATATGATTCACAGATGCATGAATGACACCAAAGTCTCAGTTTTTTGTTTGTTTTTGATGTACCCTGAATTAAATTACAATTATAAACAGCAAAACATCTTACCACATGATTATTAACGCATCACCTGCAACATATAAAAGAAAAACAGAAACAAGCAGGCATATTGCAAAAACAGATTTATTTTCAAACTCCTTGAATATAGAGAGAAAACATACAGTATTTTTTTCTAAACTCCCTGCACTACTAGTAAATTGTATCAACACACATTCAGCAATCTATGTTTTCCTCACTTGGCACTAATCTTACCAAGGCCAGTGAAATCTGAAGTCCCCGCACGACCTTGCTGCCTTCGCAGACCCAGACCCAGTGCCAAACTCCTTCATATGTGTGGGGAGCTGCCACCTGATTAGGTTCGTAGCCAGCGCTCAACCCACATGGAGTTCAACAGATATGGCACTGTCCGTCTCTTTGTCCCAGCACAAACTGAATCCTCCCTCTTCTTCATTCCTTAAGAAAACTCAAATTCAGCCCTCTGTTCATGTGGCTTATCCACCTACAATCTCTACCAATCAGAACAACAAGAATGTGCCCTGTGCCAGCCTTCGTTTTTCAAGACAATGAAGATTTCTTTTGCAAAGCAACTGTTTCTATTTTCCTTTCCTGCATTTTACATATTTCTGTTCTCCATAAGATGAAGAAAAAACGCTAGTGTGCACTTCTTAATGGAAAAATGAATTTCAAACTGTGCACATAAAACATAGACTGCATTTCATTGTGCACAAAAAAACTGCATTATAATAATGGAGAGGTTGAAATGAGTACTTTAGTAAGGCATTAGTACAGAGTTAATCAGTTATGTATTCTAAAGCAGTTTTCACACATGAAACATTCAATATAAAATTGTGCACCTCTTTATTTTAAACTGGCATCACACTATGCTAAAATGTTTTTTTCTTTATTTTTACTAAGTAGTCTGAAAACTTGCCTGCTGGCTATTGCTGGTTGTTACTGAAATAATGCCTGCAGTTTCAAAAACTGGGCCTGGCTGTATTTCTATGCTGTATATATTGTATGCTGGCTGCTGTATATTATATGCTGGCAATAAAATCCCATATATGTCCTTACACATTACCTCCTTTTTCTGACAATTCTGGTTAACAAACCCATAATTGGAGGAAACCTTTTAAAATGTACACCTCTCTTTTACCATCATATGAATCACAATTGAAATAATAGCATCTTAATAAATGAACATTTAAACATTTCACAACAAACCGTTGCTCAATCATAACAAAAGTAAAAAACATCCCAACTGGGGCCCATCAGTCCTCACATGCATGTGTATGTGCATGTATAACGGAATATTGTACACATATTTTCCCAACTGAAGTGTCCACGTATGTTTGAATGTATTCTCAATTATATTCTTCATATATGTGTAAAATCAGCATTTCTTAAATATGACAATAAAACAAAAAAATAAAATAAATAAACAAATGACTAACATAACTAACTAAAACAATTAAATAAAATAACAAATTTGTGAGTCTCCATCACCCCCACTTTCAGTCACATAGGATAATACTATGCTCCACCAGCAGCGCTGCAGAGTTATGGCAATCCACTACTGTTCCATTGATGGCATTCACCATATTCATGACCGCACCTCTTAGATGTCCTGATCACCAAATTTCCATTTGTTCGGTGGAATGCTTTCAACCTGGCTCTCTTGGGTGTTTTTCCACAGAAATCACCTCTTTTGGCATCCCAGTCTCTTTGTCTTCACCTCCATACTTCGGTCTGGATGCTTTACTTGGGCTTCTTCCCGTGGACTCCAGGACTCCATCATCTCTCGCATCCTCCAGTCCTGCGACCTCTGACGCCAACCAATATGTTAGTTATTTGTTTCTAAATCAAATAGAAAAGGAACAGATTAGGTACATTGCACAATACCAATTTCACCCCTTCTACTACTTTGCCAAAAAACAAAATGTGGCCCAAAACATTATGATCTACTCTTCCGAATATCTGCAACTAAGCACATGTTAGAGAGAAAACGATTTTTACAATTATACATCAATTTTTTTTCATGCAGATCATTTTAGCATATTGTACCATTGTAAGTTTACCTGATCCAGCACCTTCCATCAATACATATTACCACACGTTTTCCAAATATGATACCTTCATTTGCATTTATCTCCACACTAAATAATATATCTGGTTTTTCATGGCATTAGACAATAATTAACTGCATCTTTCTTTTCCATGAAATTAGTACACTTAACGTGTCTCTACCTGCCCAAGTCTCCTGACTTCATGTTTAGGATGACAGAGCTTAATTTGGTTAATATGAACAAATTGTTCTGTCACCATTTCACCCTCTGTCTTTAATATCTTATAGACTACCAGGGACACTTTATCCACTATCTCAAATGGACCTTGCCATGCCGCCAGAAATGTTCAGTTTTTATGTTTACCTTTTCCAAAACGAAAATTATATGCCGATAACTTATTTTATATTCTTTCACAGATGTTTTTTTATCATAATATGACTTTGCTCTATCAGCAGCTTTTGTAAATTTTGTTGCACAAATGCAAATGCATGTTGTAAATTCTTCCTCAGTTCTTCTACATATTCGTGAACTGTAGATGCACTCACAAGTGTCTGCTCATATGTTCTGTATAATAAATGTTGTGGCAGTACCATTTCCCTTCCTGTCAACACTTCATGAGGACTGATACCTCTCGCTTTAGCAGGAGTCGATCTAATGGCCATCAATAATAAAGGCAATCATAAATCCCAACTAGAACCTACCTCCACTTCAAATTTCTTTAGTATCTCGACCACAGATCTGTTGCAATGTTCAACATTTCTACTTCATTTGTTACACATTCAGCTGCACAGTCATATAAATATGCTAACCCTTGAGAAATTGGGCTCTTTTTATTTTGGCCATATCTTACTTCCACAAGAAAGCCCTGCAATGCCAATGTCCATGAAGTAATTATGGACTGTGCTAGAATGCCTGCTCTAATCCTTTTACTCTCTAAAAACTGCAATGGTTGATGATTTGTCTCAATGATCACCTTCTCGCCTTGGACAATGGGATGAAAATGTTGTAATGCCCATACGGTGGTTAGAAGAGCCTTTTCACATTCACTGAATTTAATTTCAACCTGAGAAAATGCCTTACTTGTATAAGCAATAGTTTTATGGTTCAAGTCAAGTTGAGATAACACTGCCGACATACACTGCTCAGTGATTCCTATTTCTATGAAAACATCTTCATTCTTTATAGGATATGCCAAGCATGATGCCTTTATGAGACATTCCTTCAATTTAGCAACTGCCTTGATGCTCCTTTCCCATTTCCATGGTGTATTCAGCTTCAATAATTTAGTCAATGGTTAAGTGATTTCAGCATAATTTTCAATATATTTCCTGTTATATCCCATCATTCCTAATAAACTTTTGAAACCTTTCATGTTTCTAGGATCTTTCAATTTCTGTATGGCCTCCACCTTTTTCTTTTGTGGATTTAAATCATGTTCAGTTACTTCATGGCCTAGGAAATTCACCTTTTTTTCTTGCACCATTGGGCTTTCTGTAAAGATACTTTGGCAGCCGCCTTTTGCAATTGGTGAAGTACATGTCTAATTTCATCAAAATTACTTTTTAAGTTTTCATTTTTTATCAGGACATTATCTACATAGACTATAGTCCCTCTTTCCGCTGCATCTGGCACATCATGCCAAATTTGCTCCCACTATTGACATACCCAAATGGTGTTCTGGACCAAGCGTATTGCATTTTATCAAATGAAAATGCAAATAAATTTGGAATGTCTTCTGCCAATGGCACACACCAGTACCCAGATGTGAGATCTAATGTGGTAAATTCCTTTGACCTATGCATTTGAGCAAGGCCTTGATCAACGAATGGCAGCGGCCATCTAGACACTAGCACTCTTTTATTGAATTCCCTCAGGTCTACACACAGACAACATTGACCATTTGGCTTTAATACACCCAAAATAGGAGTGTTGGAGGTACTATGAATTGGTCTGATAATTCCCCTATACTCCAGTTTTTTAATTATCTCTGCCAATGACTCTAAACATGCCAGTGGCAATCGATATTGGCGCACAAATACTGGATTTCTACCACACCCCTCTAGTAATGTGGCATTATGTAAATCAGTTAGGCCGCAATCATAAGCATCTTTGGCAAAATATATTTTTCTTAATTCATTCTTTTCCTCTTCGCTATCACAGGCATCTGCTAACAGAGTCTGCTCCTCTACTATTTTTGAAAATTCCCGGAAAACCTCCAATGGAGGAACCTCTGTGCTTTGTTCCAAATGTGTGGCTGTATCTCTCTGCAAAGTTGCCACTAAATATTTTGGCATATCAGCCTCCTTTTCAATGTGTTGATTTCTGGTTTCATTTTCATTTAAGTCAAATACTATATAATTCTCCTGGTGACACCACACTGTCTCATTGGAATCATAAGGGTATACAGATTGAATCTTGAACATCCCTTTGGGTTGAGAATCCAAGTACTCTTGTAACACACCATGTGCATCTACATATCTCTCAGGGATATTTCGATTCACCATATTCTTGAAATCTGCAGTATAATGTGATTTTTTATGGCCATTCCTCGCACGGAATTCTCTTCTAAATGAACATCTTGATATCCTTTATTATCCACCATAATTTTGACGGACCCCTCCCCAACATTTATCAATGGGGTAAATTCATAATCCAGCCCTTGCTGTTTCATGGATTCATTCAAGCACACAAATGCATCAGAATCATTCATTTGTTGTCCATTCTTGCACTTTAGTGTTATAGAAACCTGCTTGGTGAATGCAGGGATAGTAATATCCTTCTTCACCTGTAGTTCAATTGCATACAGAACTAATTGTGCACAATGAGAAGCCTTTCTTTTGTCTTCAAATTTGGGTGTAGGCCCGCCTAGTCGGGACCATATTTTTTGGTTAAGGAAATCTAATACCATGCACATAATGTGCATGATATCGTTGCCCAGATAAAAATCATTTTGTGTCCCACTCAGTATCCATACATTGTGGCAGATGTTTTTTGTACACATTAATCTTTAGCATGCACCTTCCTGCAATTCGATTTTCAAAATCTGGATTGCCCAAACCAGAGATGCATTGGTTTTTAATTCTAAATTTCGGGATCTCCTCCCTTTCTATTATTATCTGCAGTAGTTTCTCATTAATAAAACTAATTTCCTGTTCAAGCGCCAAAGTGGCTTTTATCATTTTAGAATGGCCATTTACACTAATATGAATCCATGCCTGCTCATCTGCCATATGTATTTCAGCAAGAGTGGTGATTTGTTTTTCTGTGTCTACTTTAGGGATGGTGTTCTCTTTGCACTTCTTCTCCTTTAAATAGAAGTGCAATGTGTGTTCATATATTTCAGTTTGCCATTTCTTCCTAGGAGCCAAATAAATCTGCACAGCTTGTTTTTCTTTTTCACTTTGCATTTTGTCTTGACACATCAAAATAACGGTGACACTAGGTAAACAGCTATTTTGGAGGTACACCTCCACTGCATCATTCGATTTGGCAACAGTATGGCATTCCTTTATGCTGCTGTTTTGTGACTGTATTCTCTTAGACCTTAATGATTTTTTGGTTAAAGACCACAGAACCCCCTTCACCCCATCAATGAGAGGAGGCAATCTTTTCAGGCAATCTGTTCCCATCAAGAATGGAATTTCACAAAACAAATAGATGTGATCAATACTTCCTGATTCATTCTGTGTTCTCCTATCTTTATGTCAACTTCAGTGACATACTCGATAGGCACCTCCTCACTGTTAAAGTTATGTACTGGGCCTTCACTCTGTCTCACTTTGATCTGATTCTGTGGAGATCTCCCTTCATTGATACTTTTTACCATTTTTTTTACATAATTGTGGCCTGTGCGCCTGTGTCAATCATTGCAAATATATTGCACTTCTCTTCCACAGTAATGGGAGCATAATATCTGTCTTCAACGTCCTCTAATATACACAAAATGTGTGAGTCCTTACTGATTTCAGGATTCACTTTTCTCAGACCCTTCTCACTCTTGTCTAAGCACATAGGTAAATGAAAGGACATGTTTTCCTGCTTTCTGTCCATTTCCATTTGAGCCTTACCCATCTCCCCATATTCAGTGGTCATTTGGAGTGTGGCCACTGTTCGCCCTTCCATCCGGGGATCATCAGAGTTCACGCTGCAAGTCTCCAACTGAATATGCGTATAAAAATCACCTGATCAGTTGTAATTTTCTAATTCTGGGCATTTATGGGTTTTTGGTATGATACCTGTCTTTTTAATTTCTTCAAAAATCTGTGACTCAAAGAACTCTTCAGGTGATCGATCTGTACCCTCCTTTTTCGTACGTATTCTTCTTGCCTGTATTTTATTAGCATCTTGATTGTCTAGGGAGGGTGTTTTCACATTCATATCAACTCCCACATCAATTATTTATTCCATGCATGAGTTGTCTTTCTTAAATCTGTCTCTTTGTTCCTTTGCAATTTCATGTTTTTCTCATTTTCCTTTTTCATTTGTGCAAATTTCCAACGTTTGATTCAACTCCAGGTTAAACCAAACATCTTTTTTAGATGGATTTGCAATTTCTGCCTCATGTTCATTTGCAGGTATTTTAGTTTTTAAATCATTAAACAGCTCAGAGTCATGATGCAAAACAGGATCAGGGAAATCTGTCTTTTTATCATTGCAGGAGTCATGAATATTTTGTCACTTATTATCAGAAGCCACCAGGTTGCTTCTATGACCTTCTGCCCCTACATTTGATTACTGTTTTTGAGCCGTACAGAGTTTTCCTATTTGTTCAGCCAACATTTTTACTTGGGCCTCGAGACACTGGAATCATTCCATCCCTCTAGAATCCTCTCTTTGCGGCCTAGGCCGATATTGGTTATTTTCCCCCTGGTTAAATCTATTCTGGTATCTCTCAGGACAGTGATTCCTATTTGAGTTGTTTCTGAACTCTTGATTCATGTTGGGCGAGGAGCGGGGTGTACCTGTTCTTTGGTTGTAATCCCCTGGTGAAGGTGATTGATTGTATTGACGTGGAGCATAATTCATATTCTACCTCATGTCCTGTCTGTCATTTTATGAGTATTGTCCCCTATGCTGATTCCCATTTTCAGTAAATAGATCCCCATACCGGGGTCTGTCCTGGTTACCATATATCATGGTGTTGTGGTCAAATCTGCTCTGTGTCCTCAATGTCTGGTAGGGACTATTACTTCTTTGATCTTGATTTTGTCTCTGATTATTGTTCATGCCTGACATGTCGGATCGTATCCTGGCCGGCGCCTGTCTCCTAGGTACCTAGGGCTAATGTAACTCTCCCTATTACTAGGATCATGTGACTGAAACATCGGTGCAGAGGGCGGCAACCTCTGTGGAATACCTCTCTGTTCGGGTGTCAAATTCATTTTTCCTGCACTTTGAGCGGACTCAAGTGACATTTTAGCTGATCTGATCTCCATTACTGTTGCAGAGGATTCTTTAGATTTTGATCTTGTATCTTTCATTTTATCACTCTCTCTACTCTGATAATAGAGCACTTCATATAGTTTTGTACTTTGGTGCACAATCCATTCAAGGGACATCTCACAATAAAATTCGTAGACTACGATATAATGTCTTTCTTAAAACCATAAAAATAGGCAGTTTTAAACTCATTGGAATTGGCATCAAAAGATACATCAAAACAAGAAAAAGCTCTTTTTAAGTCTTGAAGAAACAGCGAGGGGATGTATTTGGCCCAGCTGTAATCGTGTATGCAACTTTTTTTGGCTCCTGTAATGACTGGAATGGAGAAAATTGATGCCTAATCTCTTTTTCAATTTCTGCCCATGTCATGTTCTGCTGTTCATTTAACCCCCTGATGATGCTCGCTGTGGGTGCATCCAGAGTTAAGTGTTGTCTGTATTGTTCCTTAGGTATCTATAGAGCTTTAACTATATTGTGCACTGCTTCTAAGTGGTCCTCTATACAGCTGTCCCCTCCTTTTTTGAACGGTTTGATCAGGGCCTTAATTGATTTCATTATCTTGATAGGACTACTGGGTGCTATATTTGGGATTGCACTACTTTGTGATTCAACCCTTGTCTCAGGTGTATGGGATTGGTGGCAACCCCCAATGGGTGTGTCAAACCCCCCAAAGGCGCTGCAAACAAGCTCAGACACCGGCACAGCCACTGGGGTACTATCTCCCTGTGTAGAAATGGAATTCACCTCATCCCATTGAATGTGGTGACCTGTCTCCTGTCCTGGGACCTGAAAGTGCATATCTGATGTTCCAAATCCTTGCACTTTTTAAGTGGTCGATCTGCCTCCTTACGTAAGTAATTGTTTTCATCACCCATCTTATTAATCACATTTTGCATATCGCTCATTCGCGTTTGACATTCATTACACTCTTTGTCTTGCCTGTCTCTTTCTTGAAACATTTTAGCTATCTCTTGTTCAATAGTCTGAAGCGCAACTTCTTTCTCTAAATTCTCTTTTTGTAAAACTTGTATTTCTAAAATAGCCTCATCTTTATCTTGTCTAATGTAACCTACCAATCCTTTCAAGTGTTTGAATTCTTGCTCACTGTCCTCAAATAGTTTTTTCCTTTGAGACAATTGAGTGTCAAACTCTTAACACTTTGATTGCATGTCCTTTTGACATACCTCCAGTTCTGCTCTCAGCCTTTTCTCCTGTCGACTAGCTCCATCTAATTCGACTTTTACTTTGCTAATTAGCTTGGCATCATTTTCTTGCATTTGCAGAGACCTATTTAAAATAAACCATGTTTTGGCACATAGCCGTATCAGACAATCCTTCTCTGCAGGTTTGTCAGCAGCATTTAATAATCTCAGACGACAGACCTGAATTATGCTACTTTCTTCAAAATTGTTGTCCAATGGTTCTTTCTGAACTTCCCCATAAGGTCATGCCACTCCGTGGCATTATTTGATGATCATGTTCCATGTACATATGATTTCTCCTCCAGATATTTCACCAGCTCTGGGAATGTGGCATCAATTTGAGACATTCTGAGATTCACTTTCAGTGTCACACTGCTCTCACAAAATGAGTTCAATTTAATGCACATATGGTAGTGTGTAACTCACTTGCCACGCCCAGTAGATGGTCTACAGTCTGTTTCCCGGTTAATGCACCATTTCTGTAAGAGATTTTGTCTTATTGGGGTAAATTTGGGATTTGGCGGTATTTTCTTACCATAATATTTTGGTGGTAAATTGGCAGTAAACTGGACTCACATTTAGAGATAGATGGGTATTACTCTGTTTTAGTGATTATGTATTGTTATTTTGTGTTGGTGGTAATTCTAGTGGTATCTTATTTTGTGGTATTTTCAGAATTATCTTTTTTTTGTAGTATAGGTGTGAGCATGTTTTTTTTATACTATAACCCCATCATAAACCAACACCTTTCCTTTATATTAGAATGTCTTTTAGTCACCTGTAGAGAGCCCCCAGATCTATGTAACGTCAGAGAACCCAATGAGTTTATTCAGAGTGCCACCTATGGTTTGTAGTAGGTATTACTGGCTTATGTACATCCAGTAATCTATGTGTCTAATCTGACACTTCTTCTTTTTAGCATGTATAGAAGGAATCACTTGCAATGCTTACACACACACCTTTCTACCTTTCAGATACTTATCCACTCTTCCTTGCTTGCTATTTTAACTACAGTGGTAATTCACTACTGCTCTGATATGAACATCACCTCTGTGCGTCCCCTATATAAATGATTCACAGATGCATGAATGACACCAAAGTCTCCATTTTGTTTTTGTGTTTGATGTACTCTGTATTAAATGACAATTATAAACAGCAAAACATCTTACTACATGATTATTACAGCATCACCTGCAAGATATAAAAGAAACAAGCAGGCCTATTGCAAAAACGAATTTAGTTTCAAAAACCTTGAACATAGAGAGAAAACATACAGTATTTTTTTCTAAACTCCTTGCACTACTAGTAAAGTGTATCAACACACATTCAGCAATCTGTTTTTTCCTCACTTGGCACTAATCTTCCAAAGCTAATCGTGTCTCGGGAGGATAGCTCAGCAGCAACGTGCTTGCCTTGGAAGTAAGACAAGACGAAGCAACACAGGTTCGATCCCCCGGTGTGTGCTTAGAAACCTATGGGTATTAAGCGCGTTATGAATAATCTATCATATCATATCATAAGGCCAGTGATTTCTGAAGTCCCTGCACAAACTCGTTGTCTTCACAGACCCAGTGCCAAACTCCTTTGTATGTGTGGGGAGCTGCCAGCTGATTAGGTTCGTAGCCATCGCTCAACCCACATGGAGTTCAACAGATATGGCACCATCTGTCTCTTTGTCCCAGCATGAACTGAATCCTCCCTCTTCTTCATTGCTTAAGAAAACTCTAAGTCAGCCCTCTGTTGATGTGGCTTATCCAGCTACAATCTCTACCAATCAGAACAACAAGAATGTGCCCTGTGCCAGCCTTTGTTTTTCAAGACAATGAAGATTTAATTTGCAAAGCAACTGTTTATATTTTCTTTCCTGCATTTTACATATTTTTGTTCTCCACAAGATGAAGAAAAAAACGCTAGTGTGCACTTCTTTATGGAAAAATGAATTTCAAACTGTGCACATAAAACATAGACTGCATTTCATTGTGCACAGAAAACTGCATTATAATGTTAGAGAGGTTGAAATGAGTACTTTAGTAAGGCAATTAGTACAGAGTTAACCAGTTTTGTATTCTAATGCAGTTTTCACACATGAAACATCCAATAAATAAAAATTGATGTATTAAAGGACAATAGTAACATGGCCCTCCTTCTCCTACTGGACCTGTCAGCAACCTTCTACCTGATCGATCATAAAGTCCTCAACAAACACCTTACCCTCTTTCTCAGACAATTATGCTGCTTGGATACAGTCATTCCTAGCTGACAGAACCACTAGGGTCTTTGTTCCGACAGATGCAGCAGAATTTGCCCCAGTCTCCTGAGAGTACCACATGGCTCCTGTATTTCTCTTACTTTATACAATATTTTCACTAAGCTGTTATTTGACCGCCTAGATGATTTGGGTGTCACCTACACTAACTATGCTATTACTGGTCCCCTCGCTGCACCTGCCTCTATATTAAGAAATACAGTTAAGGTTAATTAATGGAACAGTGAGAAAGGCATATACCTGTGGTGTTTGTGGGTGCAGGTTTTAAGCACCCAGTTCCTGAATGCCAATCTGCTTTCTATGGGTTTGGTAGAAGAAAATAAGGTGTATGTTATCCATAGGGTAACGATAAAATAGATTACAGTGCTTTGGCTATCGTTAACCGCAGATGTTGGAGCGTGCAACGGTGCTAAATTGAAGAGCTTAGCCATAGCTCAGTTAGTGTTGATGTGCTAAGGGCTAGGTGTGTGGTGGCCATCTGTGTGGGGTTTATGTAGGTAGTGTAAGGTGGTAGGACATCTTAGAGGAGAGTCTGTTAGTCTGGGGAAGGTGGGATTAAACCTTAAAAGACAAAACAACCTGCAACTTTGCATTCGTACCCCAGGCAATTTGCAGACAGGTCCCATTTCTTTAGCTCCCAATGTCTTCTTGGTTTCTCTCTGTCTCCCTCTATCTCTCCCTCTGCTCATTTTGCCCAGAGGTCTACTCTCCTGCCTACCACAAGCCCCAAACTCTTTTCATACAGTCCAAAATAATACCCCCCTCCAGCACCACCAACAGACACAACTCACAATTTTCTGACATGTCATCAGGACCTTGGTATCAGGCTGCTGCTGCGAACTTGGAGGGGATTCTTAAAGATTAAACAAGGAGCAGAAAAGATTGAAGGCAGGGTGTACATTTCTCAAAAATGTATTTAGTACCTTGGCCAGTGACAAGATAGGGGTTTTGGGTCTAGGGTATATGAAGGACTTTCCAGTAAGACTCCTTTTTCGAGTTTGGAATCTCTCTGGCAGCTGGGCAGCTAAGGTTTTCAGGGGAATTTCCTTAGCTGTGCCACACCTAAATGAGAATGCAAAACATATATTCATAAATGCATATCTTTAAATATGTAAATATGCCCAAATCACTTTGTTGGAGCACACATTTCTGCCATGCCTTAATGTCCTACTGATTTAGTATACGGTGCGAAAAATGCATTATTGTGGGATAGTTTCTAATAAATTGCATATTTCTTTTAATAAAGTTGTAAGGGTCATGTTGTATCGGTCTGTTGTGGTAATGCATTGAACGTTATGTGCTTTGGAGAGTGCTTCATTTAACATTCCTCTGCTTCTAGGCACGTATCTACCTTATGGATGGGGGCAAATCATAGGCAGGAACCTCAACTTCCTAATTGCCTTAGTAGCCCGGGCAAACATGTTAACAGAATCTATCACAGAGTAGTGGCTGGTTTTCCCAGTTTCACAGGACAAATCAGTCATCAAAAACTGAACCAAATAGGGAGCCTGATCTTTTTCCTCCACATGAATCTTAAAGTTCAGTTGAGGATCCCGATGAAAACACAAAGATTTAACCAATGTTTATCATTATGGACTGAAGAAACCTGGTTGACTGCACAAGCAGACAATCCGGTATACATTCCTGCTTCTTCCCAAATTATATAATCAGAAACGTAGCCTTCTGAGAATTCAGTTTAAAAGACAAAGAAGCCATCCAAGCATCAATGCAAGCAAAACAATTCCACAGTTGGTGAACATCAGCGGGGGTTAAACTTACAGGTAAAGTTGCAATTCAAAGGCAGTTTGGTGGATGGATATCAACACTGTGTCAGTAGACCTCCTAGCAGATGCACAACATTGAGCCCTGGGGAACTCAGTATGCCAGCGTAAGGGAGTAGGATCTTGGGGATTCCTTCTGAACTAATAGACTTCTATAGGGTAGAAACGAAGTACATGTAACAACAACCATACACTGATACCCATGCACTGTGATAGAGTGGACATTAGTGCTCCATGCTCTCTGTATAAAAGGCCACTGAGAAGTCAAGCAATATCCAAGATATAGGGCCTCATTACACGGTAGGCGGTGAGGGTTTACCGGTACCGGTATTTTACCGGTACCGGTAAACCCTTACCGCCTTACTACGAGGTCCCTTTGCGGGTTGGAAAATGTAATGCCTGCTTTTTGCAGGCATTAAAAACCAACCCGCAAAGGGACCAGGGAGCTAATTACGGTACCGCAATTTGCGGTACCGTAATTAGCATCTTCCCCATTCCCATTATGCCCTATGGGGCAAAAATGGGAATGGGGAAGGGCAATGGGGGAAGGGGGAATTACCGCCCCACCAACCTTGGAATAGGGCGGTAATTCCCCTTTCCGCCAAGGCGGTGCCGGTATTTTACCGGCATGGACCAAGGTGCTAATAGCACCTTGGTCCTCCGCCGTCCGTGTAATGAGGCCCATAATGTGCATTTTCCACCACCTCGAGAGAGCTGCTGTTTCCGTGTGGTTTCACAAATGGAAAGCTGATTGATATGACTGGCTTGATCTAATTGAAGTTGCAACTGCACATTTACTGGCGTCTCAATTATTTGTTTCTAACAAATGTAAATGTAATAATAACGCTAAAACTATTTCTTTTGGAAGCAAATAGATTTTATTGGCATGAGAGGTAAATTCAATGGCAATATACCCGGCTGCAGGGCATCATTTATTTTGTATAGAACAGGAAACATATCCTCTGCCTCGAGATGTTTTATGATACTTGATGGCAAAATATCGTCAAAAAAGCAATACATCAATATATCCTTAAAATATTGTATAATGTCATATAGATCCTTAGTCCAGAATTGCTCAATCCTCAACACCCGTTGGAAATAAAATGGATGAAGTCAGATCACAGGAATGTTGTTTCTCTTGTATTTCTTGCTGACTCTTTGTAATCCTCTACACAAACTGTTCATTGAATTCAATATATTTTAGAACTGAATGTTTAATTGTGTGTCCAGGGAGTGTAGTAATACAATGCTAAACTGTACCTAGCAGGGCCTGTGAATGAGTTTGTGTATCTGTATTTGTATAGTATAAGGCTATCGCTTGCACAACCAATTATTTTCCTAATTTCATAACGAAACTAAGTTGATCCTAGGCTTTGCTCGTACTCAAACACCCTCATGATCTTTTTAGTATCCAAATATTATGTTTACAGTTACTGTGAGCTGTGAGCAGGGAGGTGATAGCATGCCTTTCCTTGATGTATTCCTTAAAGGTACTCTCTTAGTCACAAAGTCCTTAATAGTTTTGTCAAAAGATCTATAAAGATCTTACATTGGAGCTTTTCTCATGTGTCCCAAATCTCTATTTTTTAGAGAAATCATAATTAGTAAATAAAAAAACATAGTGGTCCCATTCAGAATCCTAGGATCAAAACCGTGTAGTGTATCTCTTGCTGCTACAATTACATCTACAATATTTCCTTTCCATACTACAATTTACTTCAAACTGCCACAAATAAAGAAATCACGGACAGAGTCTATAAATCATGCTTCATTTCCTGTTTCACTGTATTCACAGTGGTATCAAAATCAACAAGTAACATATTAGCACAATGTTTCAATAATGACAGTAATTCAGAAAACCGTTGATAAAACAATGTATCATGTCCTGCAGGACAATAAATAACATAGAAAATATTGTTTGTAATACTATATAGCTAGCAGCTCCAGGGATTTAAACATGTTGCATTATTATTTGCATCCTGGCCCTGGTCCATCTTTACTGTGAGCTTTCTCATCCTAATCTGTTGGGTACTAATGCTTGTCAAAGTAGACATCTTAAACATATTCCTATAATGGATACACCTTGAGCTGTACTTGAGTGTCAGCTCAGCACCACATTGAATTTGCATATGCCAGTTAATTCTACAAACAGCTAGATTGCAGGCAAAGAAATGGCTGTATAGCCCAACAACAAAGCAGTTTAACAGAATAGCCCAGATTCATTCACAATCCTCTGACTTGAGTTTCGGCTGACAATATCCCATTGGTTTAATTTGGCTGAGCCTTCCTCAGGACATATCAATCATTCATTGGAGAAGGGGGATTCCTATACACTGTCTATTCAGATGCATCCCCATAGGCATATATGTCTTCATCATATCTGAATTGATACAGCTCAAGGTGTATCCAGTATAGGCATATGATAACAACTTCTACTTTGACAATCTAATTGCCATGTTTTATTGTGTACACTTTGGTGCAAATACATTTGGTGGCAGTGTTTTTGGAGATGGGCGCTCCACAAGGATTTGTATTGATAGGCCTCTATTTTATTGAGCACTGATGCAGCTCTGTGCGTTTGTATGCCATTAGTGTTTTGATCAGTATGTGACCTTTGGTTGTTCGTCTCTTTGCTATCAAAGGGTCTTATTTTATTTTTCGAAGCCTCTTTGAAATCATTCACGCGTAATGTTGGGCATACATCACTGTCAGAATAATTTTCTTGAAACCACAGTACCCTTTCCTTCTTGTGTAATTTGCTTGATGCATTTTTTTTGTATTCCTGTTTTTTGGAATAAATATATGCGGTTTACCTCTCTCTTGGTAGATAGTTTTTTACTGAATAGTCATTGTGAGTAGTTACATATTCTTTTGATGTGGTAAATGGTAGGTAACTTACTAAGTTATCCTAATACTTGGTACCTCCTATACATTGTGTTATGTCTCTATCCCAATTGTAACCATTACTGTACTTGCTATGTCAAGATATGTACCCGGTTGCCCTTGGGCCTGGCTGCGATATATAAATAAACAAAATACAAATACAAAGTAGATGGGGCATGCTCAAAAGATTTCACAATTATGGATTAGAATACTCCTTGAAAACGCAGAGGCAAACGTTCTTATTTTGTGTATTTTATGTCTCCAGTTGCGTCTCATAAGTGAATGGATTCCACTTCACTTTTGGGCGAACAATATGCAGAAGAGCCGCAAAGATAATGAGAGCGTGGCCATCTCATATGCACACATTCTCCTTCCCTTCATACGTGCAGATGTTCAGCTTTCAGAAGGGTCATTAACCACCAATCTATGCATTTTTCCAAATCTGGCAATCCTGGTTAGATTTCCAGTTCTCATGTGCATCCTCCATCCCTCAATTGAGATGAGAAATTAAAAATGTTCAACAAAGTGACATGTGGCATTTTTTCTTAAATATGACATATAGCATTTCAAGAATACCAGATTGTGTGCATTACTATACTGCCACAACTGTGAGAAGTCTTAATAAACACTGCCGTAGCATGGGCCCCCATATCTGGGGGAGGGATCCCTCAGATTTCATAAATATAGATTTCTTGTATGTCACTGTGACTCTGTGACTCCAGAGTGACGGATTCGCCGAAAAAGGTAAGGTCTAAATGCGTGTGTGTGCGTGCATGCAAGGGTGTGTGTATATATGTATTATGTAATGTTTGTGAATGAGTGAGTGTATGACATATGAGTGGCTGTGTGTCTGAGTGTATGGTAAATGGATGTACTTGTAAATAAGTGAGTGAATGGTGTGTGTGCTTGTGTTTAATCCTGGGCAGAAGAGCTGATTTTCAGGGTTTGGGGAGGAGAATGGGAGGGATAAGGGATGTGCGGGGTGGGTCAGTCATTTTAGTGGGCATGCATGACAAAGCAGGCTTTATATTAGTGGCATTTTGGTGCAGCCAGTCTAGTCATTTCTTACAGTGGCATGACATATTTTTTTACTAGGCTTCTTCAAGGCTAAAGCTAAATTAAGTGTTATTATGTGTCTATACTGGCATACATTGTGCAGCTAGTTTGGACATGTTTCCTTATTGTGACATTGCGTTTTTAATGGCAAAACATTACATGTGTTAAAGCATTAATGCTCCTGTGCACTGTCTGTGACGTGCATCTGCTATGTATTTAGATTGAAGTTACGCTACAAAATCGATTTCAACCACTGGCTTTTTCCCAATTTTTCACAGGAGTGTTGTGTAATAAAACATTAATTATGGGTAGAAAAACCTCTGAATCCCTTATGGATAGTTAAGGCTCCCTCAATACGCTTGGTCACTTTTTGTGGGCAATGTGTATGCCCCTTCAATTAAAGAATTAATCAGCCACCACTGGGTGAGTGACTGCTGGGTGAATGGGTATGAATGTTTGTGTGCAATGTTGGGGCACGGGCAAGGGGCATTGAAGCATGGTAATTTTCTTGTATGTTTTTCTGCCATTTTTGGACAAAGTCTACTTGATGAATGTTATTACATGGAGGGGTGTTTGTGGTGGGAATTTATAGCACAAGGGAGCAGGCAGACTGGATATTGTCTATTGTGTGTCATTTTTTACTTACACAAGTGCCATTACCGAAATGATGTCTTTTCTTATATGATGGGTGGAGGCATTTGTGCAGGCAAACAAGGAAATGTGGCTTATGGTAGCATTGCATGTTTTACTGGAGTTAATGGTAAAGTCAACTTGAAGAGTATTTTTCAAGGTGGTGGGTAAGTTCATCAGCCATTTGTACAGCCAACAATAACATGTTTTCTTCAGTTGGCACAATATTTTTACTAACATTAAGGGCAAAGCCATCAAGAGAATGTTCATACATGGGGATACTGGCATATACTGGAAGAGACAGCATGAACATGTTTTCTTATAATTATCTTATTGTGCATAATATAACTGGCCATGTACAACATTGGCTGGTACATTTGGGTGCCTGGAACCAGGCACAGCCTCCTGGTTTCTACTTTAGGTGAAAGATTTAAGGTTTGATTAATGTATATTTATATCTTTCACCTAGTGCAGTGTGCATTGTTCCCCTGGAGCAGCAGGATCATAATACGTATTGTGTATGTGTGGCGGTCCAGGTAGGCTTAGAGTGTGGCACTTTGTTGGCAGGCTTAAGGGGTGGGGGAGCTAAGCTGAGGGTGGAGGGCAGGTAGAGACCCATCAGACTAGCTCACAGAGCAGCCCCACATGTTGTGCTACGCCACTGGTAATAAATGCACACACCCACAGAATACCATGTCTACTAACACAAGTTTGTCTTGTGTAATTGCTGATGGGAATACCAAAATAGTTATAACGACCATATACTTTTGTTTACAGCGAAAAAAAGGAAAAGCAGGGTAGTGTTTACAGTGTGATAAGTTGGCATTGCTCACATCAAGGCACACACTTATACTCTCAATCAGAAGGAAGCATTAAGGTCCCCTTCCCCAGTATTCTTTTTGACCTTTTTATCTGAACTGACTTTAATGTGACGTTATGTATCCGTTCCACGGGCAACACCGGGGGTAACGGTTTGCAGCCCCAGTCAATGGCCCGAGCGAAGCAAGGCCCATTAATGTCGGTCCTGTGCCTTTACCCGTGGTGTTGTTGTGGAAGGGGTATGTAATGTCATTAGCACCCCGGGGTACGAAAGTGGCAACCCAGGGGCTAAAAAAAAGGATTTTCCTTCCTACAATGGGACGCTTCGTGCTTCCTAATGTCAGAAGGAAAATCCTTTGCCAACATGGCCGTTATGGAAAGGGAAGGGAGGGCTGCATACGGAGCCCCTCTTCCCTTTCCATGGCGGCTGTGGGAAGCTGAGAGGAAGGTGCGGCTGTGCCGGCGAGGGCCGCCGCAGCCGAAATAAGGTAAGTCGGGCAGGGGGTTAATAAAGAAGAAAAAAAACGGGGATGGAGGGTGGGGGGAAGATGGCGGCAGGGGAGCCAGCCGTCAGGCAGCTTGGAACGCTGGCTTACACCAGCAGTTCAATCCCGCGTTCCTAGCCAACTGATTGGCTGGCTCCCGCTACCAGGGTGCTAATGTACGATTGTGACTTGATAAAGACGTTAATATGATATCTTTACATTTCATTTTTCACATTGTTTTTTAGTTAGCAGGTACCATTAGCATTCTCCTCTTCTCTTGCAAACAAGCTCTTATCGATTGTGGCTTTTAAAGTAAGCAGGGCGGCTTTAACAGCCTGCTTGCAGCATGTTCTTTTCAGTAAGCCAAGCTCTCAATACTTTCCATCGACAAAGGTGTTGATGGCTTTGCGGAATGAAAAGAATGTGTTTTTTTTTAAAGCTGTGAGAAAGCCGATGCCTCAGTGTGTCCGCCTTGAGCAAAAGGTCACGCTTTTTCTGATACCCGTATTTAAAGCTTTCGCACCCATTGCAAAGCTTGATCGACCCTCCATATCGTAATTACGTATCGATTTAGATGTGCATTTTTCTTATAAGGTCACCACTGCAGCACTGACGACTCTGATTGAAATGGCGTCTCTGAACCAAGCTATGTTTCCCTATCTGATATTTGGATCTGTAAAAAGATGAAGAACATTAAAATCGAATTAAAATGGACGCTTAAAAATAATATCACATAACATCATGCAGGTCTGTGATATAGTAAACTTATGTATGTAGACGTGTGTGCACATATATGAAAACCCTCCATGTAGCATTGTTGTGTCTTGGATGGTGAGCATATATTGCTTTCTCTGGTATTAGAAATGTTGGACATTTACATGTGCAACTTTTTTGGGCTTGGGTTTGGGTCTGGGCATTGGAGTAATTCCGCGGAGAGCATGGGTGTGATGGAGAGACAGTCCACTCCAATTCATCCTTGATAACAGTGGAAGCGACATCACACACATGTTGATGCTGAAGACATTCTATTGTGCATTTTATTTAAAATGTGGATGGGCGTCAAAGCTGCAGCTTGTTAAGAAACAGGCGCTAATTTGTAGCACCTGTCTTAAAACCTTTTCTCTAATCTGGGGTATTATTTCTCATCACATTTTGCAAATAGAATGGGGGCATGATGCAGAATAGAGGAAGGGAGGAAGCCATTAATAAAGGGGGCCATACATGAGCAAGAGCACATATTAGCGAGAAAGGGCGAGAGTGAGAGAGTAAACAATAAAGCTAGAGTGTGAGAGGAAGAATGAGAGAGGATGGAGAGGGCGTTTTGAAAGAGAGAGGGGGTAGGGTGGGTGGGGTTTTGTGGTGGGATAGAGAAAGGGAGGGCAGGTTTGAGTATAGAATGGGGGGTAAAATCGGTGGTTGGAGGTAGAGAGAGGGGGTAGGGTGTATGGTGGTCAGTAGAGAGGGTGAGGGTTGGGTGGGGGTAGAGAGATTTGTTTGGGTGGGGGTAGAGAGATTTGGAAGGCTGGGTCGGCGGGGTTAAAGAGAGTTGGGTAAGGTGTGTGGGTGGGGGAGAGAGTTGTTTTTTACAGAGAGTTTGGTGTGGTAGGCTGGGTGGTGGTAGAGATAGTGAGGTGGGGTGGATGGGCATAGAGAGAGTGGAGATGGATGGGTATAGAAAGAGTGGGGGTAGGGTGGTTGAGGGTAGAGAATGGGGGTATGTAGAGAGTGGGGGGTGGGTGGAGTATAGAGTAGGGGCAGGGAGAGTGGGGGTACAGAGTGGGGGTAGAGAGATTGGTGGTAGAGCATGTGGGCGGTTATGTGTTTGGGCCAGAGAGTGGGGGCAGGGTGGGTGGAGTAGAGCTAGTGTGTATAAGGTCAGTGGGTATTTAGAGAGAGTGGGGTATGGTGGGTCGGGAAGGGTGGGTGAGGGCAGAGAGAGTGGGGGTGTGGTGGGTGGGGGTAGAGAGAGTGGTGGTAGTGTGGTAGGAGGTAGAGGGAGTGGGGATAGGGAGGGTATTTTGTAGAGAGAATGGCGGAGGGAGGGTGAAGGTTGGGTTGAGCCAGAGAGTTGGTAGGATGGGTGGGTAGGGGTAGAGAGAGTTGGTAAGGTGGGTAAGGTGGGTGGATGGAGGTAGCAAGAGTTGGTAGGGATTTTACAGAGAGTTGGGTGGTGTAGGCTGGGTGGGTGGTGGTGTAGATAGTGGGTTATGGTGGGTGGGGGGAAGAGAAAATGGGAGTAGGGTGGGGTAGAGATTTTGAGATAGGGTGGGTGGGGGTAGATAGAGTGTGGTTGGGTGAGCATAGAAAGAGTGGGGATAGGGTGGGTGGGGATAGAGAATGGGGGTATGTAGAGAGTGGGGTGGGAGCAGTGAGTGGGGGTAGAGCGAGTGGGGTTAGGGTGGGTAGTTAGAGGCAGCAGGGGTATGGTGGGTCAAGGCAGGGTGGGTGAGGGCAGAGAGAGTGGGGGTATGGTGGATGGGGTGGAGAGAGTGGTGGTAGAGTGGGTTGAGGTAAAGAGAGTGTGGGTTGAGGTAAAGAGAGTGTGGGTAGAATGGGTGGATTGGGGTAAAGGAGAGTTGGAAGGCTAGTTGGGTGGGGTAGTGAGAGCTGGAAGGCTGGGTGGCTGAGGTACAGAAAGCTGGGTAAGATGTGTTGGTAGGGTAGGGAGGGTGGTGGTAAGCAGTGGGGGTAGGGTGGGTGGGGGTAGACACACTGGGGCTTTTGAGGGTAGAGATAGTCGTGGTTCGGTTAGTGGGTGTAGAAATACTGTGGGTAGGGTGGGTGGTGCTAGAGAACAGGGGGAACGTGGGAGTAGAGAGTGGAGGTAGAGGGAGTGGGGGTCGTTGGGAGTAGTGGGAGTAGGGAGAATGGGGGTATGGTAAGTGGGGTATGGTAGGGAAGGTGGAGGTAGAGAGAGTGGGGGTAGAGAGAGTGGAGGTAGAGAGGGTGAGGGTGGAGAGAGTGGGTATATGGTGAGTGGGTGAGGTAGAAAGAATGGTGGTATCGTTGGTGGGGTAGAGAGGATGGGGTAGGTTGGGTGGGTATAGAGAGAGTTGGTATTGTGGGTTGATGGGGTAGAGAGAGTAGATAGAATAGGTGTGTGTGCATTGAGAGATTTGGTAGGGTTGGTTGGTGGGGTTAGAGTGTTGGTAGGGTGGGTGGGGGTAGAGAGTAAGAAGGCTGTGTGGGGATAGAGAGAGTTGGAAGCCTGGGTGGAGGTAGAGAGAGCTGGGTAAGGTCTGTTGGTAGGGCAGAGAGAGTTGGGTTTTTACAGATAATTGGTGTGGTTGTTGGAGTTCGTGAGGTAGGGTGAGTTGGGTTAGGATGGGTGGGGTTGAGATAGTAGGGTAGGTTTCATGGGGTAGAGGGAGTGGGGATAGGGTGGGTGGGTGAGGGTAGAGAGCTTGAGGGTTAAGTGGGTGGGTGTAGAAAGAGTGGGGGTAGCGTGGGTGGTGGTAGAGATTAGGGGTATGTAAAGAGTGCGGGTGGGTGGGAGTAGGGAGTGGAGGTCAAGATAGTTGGGGTCAGTGGGATTAGAGGGAGTGGGTGTACAGAGAGTGGGGGTAGGGTTGGTAGATTGTGGTTAGAGAGAATGGGGCTACATAGAGTGGGTATAGGGTGGGTGGTGTAGCAAGAGCATGGATAGGGTGTGTGGGGGTAGAGAGTGTGGGGGTCTCAACTTTAGAGAGTAGAACAACTTTGTGACTTACAAACATTACAAAATGGAGGGTATACACCTCTTGAGACACATTTTACAGCAGGGGGATTGGCTGGCCAGGATAGACCTCAAGGATGCATACTTTACGGTTCCCGTTGCAGCAGAACATCAAAAATATCTGAGGTTCCTCTGGGAGGACAAGATATGGGAATTCTGCTTATCATTCGACTTGGCGTTAGCTCCATGATGCTTCACCAAGCTGATGAATCCTGTAGTGACACACTTGAGGGAACAGGCCATTCGTCTAATAATATATTTGACCGACATATGCATAATGTGTCAGGACAGAAATGTACTCAATATCCAGGTGAACACCACAACAGATTTTCTACAATAGCTAGGTTTTATAATAAATGGGGAGAAATCCAGTGTTCAACCAGAACAATCCATGAAATTACTGGAATTTGTTGTAGACATGTCCCGGGGGACACTGAGCCTGCCGCTGGCCAATGTGAACGAGATCAAAAAACATATCAACAGTACCCTGGCAAGAGAAAGGATGTTGCAGGAGATTGCCAGACTAGTGCAATGCCTAGCTTCCTTAATCCAGGCCATATTCCCAGGTGAATGGGCCGGGTTCATTCTCACAGAGGGGCGCCTATGGACTATTTTTTGATTATTGCATGTTCCCAACTCATTTGCACTGCAGGGCCTACCAGAGGCTAAATATTCAACACCTGAGGTGGGGCTTATCCTATGACCAGAGCGTACCAATTTCACAGGAAGCAAAGGTAGAGCTGGAGTGGAGGCTCCAACACATGGACGCTTGGAACGGAAGAGCTATGTTTGACTCATCAGTGGACCTGATCATAGAATCCGAAGCCAGCGGAGGGGGCTGGGGAACCTGCTGCAGTGATTTAATGACAGGAGGCAGGTGGTGAGATCAGGAGGCAAACCTGCACATAAACTGCTTGGAATTACAGGTGGGTTCATTTGCAGTGAGATGCTGGACCCATGAGAGAGCACAATGCTGTGTGCTTATCAAGATGAACAACGTGTCCGCAGTCAGATATATTAACAGACTGGGAGGCATGAGATTCAGGATTCTGGTGGAAATGGCAAAGGAATGTTGGCACCTCTGTCAAGAGAGAAAGCTGTTGGTGACAGTGGAATATCTTCCAGGTCGACAGAACGAAGTAGCCGACTGGTACTCCAGGTTCTTCAAGGTCGCCAGCGATTGGCAGCTGGACAGGGAAGTGTTTCTGGAGCTCATGGCTCAATGGGGACTGTGCCAGATCAACGTATTTGCATCGAGGCTGAGTACTCAGATAACATGGTTTTTCAGTTGGAGACCGGATCCGGGTGTGGAAGCGACAGACATTTTCCTACAATCATGGAGTCCGGCCATGGTTTACGCATTCCCACCGTTCTCATGATCATGAGGACTTTGGCCCAGGTGAGGAGGCAAAAAGCCTCCCTGATTCTGATCACTCCAGACTGGAAGGGTCAGGTGTGGTTCCCCAGTCTTCTTGAACTGACTCACAACAAGCCAATAGCCTCACCGAAGAACAAGCTCATCATTCGGGATCCCAGAGGGAACAGCAACCCACTTGTGTGGGTGGGCAACCTCAACCTGATTGCTTGAGCAATTTCAGGGGATCTTGGGAGAGGCCAGGATTATCGGGCGAAGCTGAACACATAATTGACGAATCCTGGGCTCCAGGCACATGAAGAGCATACAGGTTGGCTTGGGTGAGATGGCACAATTGGTGTATGGAAAGGAATTTGCATTCTGACAGAGTGGATGTAGTATACATGGCTAATTTTCTAGCACAGTTAGCAGCTCAGGGAAAGGCCTATAGGACCATTAACACGACTCGCTCAGCAATTTTGACGGGCCACCCTCGAATCAAAGGCATGACAATAGGGGAACACCCTTTAATATGCAGACTGCTTAGGGGCATAAGGTTGATTAATCCACCCAAGGAAAAATATTCTCAGATGTGGGATGTGAACAGAGGTTTGAAGCTATTTGCAGATTGGCCTGATAACTCAGATTTAACTAGGAAAGCTCTGTCAGCTAAATTGACAATGCTCTTATGGTTACTATCATGTAAGAAAACTTCAGATGTGACAGCTTTGGAGGTGACCAGAAAATATCTTTCCACTACTGGAGTGTTTTTCCAGATAGGAAAAAGGACGAAAACGGGTTTGAGGTCTGTGTCCTATTATGCATGCCCGGACCATCCCAAGCGATGCCCAGTTAGGTGTTTAACAACATTCAAGAACGTCATGAGAGAGTTAAGGCCCAGGGGTGTTAAGTAATTACTCATAGCACTGCAGAGACCATACGCTGAAGGGACCCCCATGACATTATTATGGTGGTTAAGATGGGTAATGCAGCAAGCTGGTATCGATGTGAAGAGTTACAGCGCTGACTCGTTGAGGGCCACAATGGCCTTAAAGGCTTTAAATATAGGGGCTTGGTTAGAATATTAACAAGGGGGGTCCTGGGAGTCCCTATGCCAGACAGTAGTCCTGGTTACGAAAGCCTCATCCTGAATTTTTAGCTCACTATCTTTCACAGAGGATAAATATCCAAAACATATCAGTCTTTGTCCTGCCCAGGGCAGTCCAGCACCGAAATGCTAGTCAATTTCCCTCTGAGCAAGAGTACCAACAGTAACCCCAGACACGTGTTTTGGTTAGGTTGGACCTCACCAATAGGGTAGAGCTGTGCCTCTCTAAGAATAGTGAGCAAGGGGTCCACGTCTGGATTCCCCTAGTAACTTAGGGTGATCTAAAGTTACTTAAATTATGCAAATTAACAAGGTGGGGTCCTGGGAGTCCCTCTGCCAGACATAAATCCTGGTTAAGAGAGCCTTACCCAGATTCTTTAGGTCACTATCTTTCACAGATGAGAAATATCCAAAACATATCAGTCTTTGTCCTGCCCTGGGGCAGTCCCGCACCAAAATGCTAGGCAATTTTCCTCTGAACAAGAGTACCAACGGCAACCCCAGACAAGTGTTTCGGTCTGGTTGGACCTTATCAGTAAGGTGGAGCTGTGCCTCTCTAAGACTAGTGAGCAAGGGGTCCACGACTGGATTCCCCTAGTAACTTAGGGTGACCTAAAGTTACTTAAATTATGCAAATTAACAAGGGGAGTCCTGGGAGTCCCTCTGCCAGACATTAGAGCCTTACCCAGATTTTTTAGCTCACTATCTTTCACAGAGGAGAAATATCCAAAACATATCAATCTTTGTCCTGCCCTGGGGCAGTCCAGCACACAAATTCTAGGCAATTTTCCTCTGAACATGAGTACCAACAACAACCCCAGAAACCTGTTTTGGTCTGGTTGGACCTTATCAGTAGGGTGGAGCTGTGCCTCTCTAAGAATAGTGAGGTCCACGTCTGGATTCCCCTAGTAACGTAGGGTGACCTAAAGTTACTTAAATTATGTAAATTAACAAGGGGGTCCTTGGAGTCCCTCTGCCAGACATTAGTCCTGGTTACGAGGCTTGGTTAGAAGACATCATGAAAGCGGCCAATTGGTTAAAAAAAAATCAACTTTTAAGACCTTTTTTTTAAACCAATTGAAAAGATGGCAATGTTGGTGGTAGGTAAGCTTTGAACAAGCATAATCCGAGCCTCCGTGTCTTGACATAGGATTCAGATTTTCAACACTTATGTTCCAGAAAGTCATAATTCTATTAAAGATACAGAGGCAAATGATTATCCCACCCTTGCAATCGTGATATTAATGTTGATGTGTACATAATAATGCAATATAATACAATATTGTTAACTCTGCAGATGTTATGACACAATTCCCACCCACTTGGTCCAGCTTTACTGAAATATGTTTTTTAATACAGGTACCAATGTGGACAACAAACCATCAGGCAACTGAGAGACATGAAATTGCATTTACCGGTTGGGACGCAGGAGTTGGACCAGCAAAAGGAAGAGGAAGGTTCAAAGTGGTTCCAGTGTTTATAGGACTGTATGGCTGGTGATTGGTCTAATTTGTTCATGTGTTCATATGGACAAATAATATTTTGGACTATCAAAACACTAACTGAATGGCCTTTATAGTTTTCGTTTGGTTTTTGTTGTATTATTGATGTTATTTTACTGCTATTTGTCTTTAATAGAATTATGATTTTCTGGAACATAAGTGTTGAAAATCTGAATTGTACATGATCCATGAAGCTCAGCATTGACCTGAATACATGATCTAATATCAACAGTCAACTCATAACGTACACAATTACAATTCCTGAGTGCAACGCATTATGATGGACTAAAGTCAGGTAATGTTCTCACTCCAATATCTGTGACATCACATATTCCCTAACATTTCCAGCAAACATTAACATACCATAGATATAGTCCTAAAAGACACCAATACCAGTATCCAGCTCCATTGCCAGTGTGTGTGTGTGCCACAACAGTACAATGTCAAAACCCTACTGCTGTACAGAAACCCAACCGATAAAGTCAACGTCCGTACCCATGTTTGTTTCCACAGGATGCATGAAATAAACTTACCTTAACTCTCATTACACAATAGCCCCCTCTTCGAAGACTTAAGCATAACTCAATTTCCTATAAAATGGAAATGCGAACCGCGTTTGTTTCATATAACAGTTCTCATTGCTATAAACAGAAAAAAGGACTACTCATCCATGTGCCTAAATCCTGTGTTGTTCTCCATGTCAGCCATCTTAAGCTGTGATCACAATATCTATATTAGATACATTCTAGCTCCCGTAATGAATTTCAGAACAAAAAAATTGAAATTGAACTTCAAAAATAAACATTACGAACTACGGAAATGTTCAATAATAATAATAAAGGTCAAACCAAATTTAATGGTAAATGTACACCTCCATCTGTGCATGGTAAATGGAGGAGCAGCACTCAGTTGTCGTATAACTAATGATTGTGTTAATCACCACAACAAGCATGAGTCCCAGCAGCCCAGGCATTTGTGACTAAAAAACGACAACCTGCTTCACAAAGCATGCATGATAAGTGACTGCTTGAACGCTAACTAAAAAACCTGCGAGCTCCCGATTGCTTCTGAAAGCAGACAAAAAATAGCCAAAGTGTAAGTGAAATAGCCAAAAATAGCCGAATAAGGCAAATCACTGCAAAGCTGGGAAATAGAAAGCCCAACTGACATGCTTCTTACAAAGCTGCTGCGTGCAGCAAATCTTGTTAGGGAGCTCATAATTGGGTATTAAGGTGGAGAGTTTGGAAAAAAGACGTTTTAATTTGGCTATTTCATGCCGTTTGGCTATGCCAACCAGATATTCTCAGCTCAGAACCCCATTTCCCTCTCTCTCTTTTGTAACAATGGTTTCTCCAAATTTGCGCCTCAGAATAACACTTCTCCAAAACAAAAATGGTTGGTTTAACACCAGCTTGTCATTTTCATTCTGGCATTAAAGCAATGGATTTCTATGGAATCTTCTATTTTTAACACTGCAAATGAAATTGACACTTTTTCCAAAATGTATTGCAAGAAAGTGAGAACCTGCAACCGCAAGGATTAACAATTTGTTTTTGCATTAGGTAATGGAAATAAAACAAATGACATCAATCGGACAGTATTGAACATTCCTTGCAATGTACTCTTCATTACAAAATAACACCCACTGCGATTTATAATGGTCACAAACAACAAATCACTAAATCGAGCTAATGCTACAGACATCCTTAGAAAAGCAGTAACTATCTGGGCTGTCCTATACATGTTGGTGGAATAAAATGTCCAGTATTGACTGGCTAGTGAGAGGGAGCCCAATCACGATTCAACTGACATACATGAACACACTTTGAATCGCTTAATGCTCTAACCTTCCAAATTATACACTCCATGAATTGTAGTATCAGACCCTTAACGTCAGAGGTCTGCAACCTTTGGCTCACCAGATGTTTTGAACTATAACTCCCATAAAACCTAGCCAGACTAGTTAATGGTGAAGGATTATAGGAGTAGTCCAATGCATCTGAGGAGCCATAGGTTGCATATATCTGTTCCAAGCAATCAGAGAGACCCACGCCCCATTGAAAGCACTACTTATGTAATTGCCCAGATTACTTTGGCATTCTACTATCCCTAATATTGCTATACTAAAATCAGAGCACACTGAGGGTACAGAAGGCGCTTCCCAGCCATATATTCCCTCAGGAGGTTTGATGCTTACGCAGTATGTCAAGGCCATCCGTGTATAGTTTTACCAAGAAAGTGATTGTTCTCTTGTACAAATCATGGTATTCTACCCTTGTATGAATTGTGTGTCTGATCAATTTCAATGCAACATGTTTCACTAAAAGACCATTATTTCATACTTACTTAGATCAAAGGTGTTTAAAAAATGCTGGAACTGTGTTGATAGTCAAGCTGACTACCGACACCATGTCCTAATACATTACACTACTTCTCCATTTACTCATCTCCCCTTTCCCCACTTTCTCATCTTTTCTTTCCCTTAATACATCCACATATTCCTCATCTTATTAAGATATGATGGTCTCTCAGGTCTTTCTGCAGTCATCAGCTGTTCATGACGGTGCTCCGAGCAATGCAAGGCAGCAGTACTTCGTTGGTTCGAGCAAAGACAGCAGGCACTTCAGCTGGCACAGAGCGGGGGCAAGCGGATTCAAACAAGCAAACGGCTGTTTAAAGAGCGATGAACACCAAAGGCAGTATCAAAGGGCCCTGGTGGTACGCTCGGCATCAAACATGGGTGAAACATGACTCGCAGTGGGTGGACATCGAAAACACAGAGCTCTTGGCTCTTCAGGTTTTCAGGAGCTGTGAGTCCTCTCAAGGGCCAAGAGTAGGCATTTTTACTGGCTACCAAACATGGAGGAGGCTGGCACAGACCTTCCGAGGTCCTGCAGCATGGCGAGGTCCTGGGCAACAGTGTGGCTGGCATAGGTGCATGTCTTTATCCTGCAGCGCAGTTCACCCTCAATGGTCCCTGGGGATGGTTAGGGGACACAGTTCACCTCTGCCATGGAACACCTGGGACTTTATAAAGGACGGTTCTCCAAGCAGGGTCGAAATGAAATCCTCTTCCAGGGTTGAAGTCCAAAGGATGATTCAAAGAAGTGGTGTGAGACCACCTCTTTTAAAGTTAAAAGCCCACAGGTGATTGTACTAAAGCTAGCCTTAGTGTATCACCTACACTAACTATGCAGATGACACACAGATTCTCCTCCAACTTTCTGGGGACCACTGCAAGGACTTGGCGATGGTGAATGGGGTATACCTCATAATTCAGGCATGGATGGCCTCGCACGGTCTATGCCTGAAAGATGACAAGACAGAGTTCATCATTCTGGGTACTCAGTCCAACATTGACTAACTAGGTCATAAATATTCCTCATTTACCATAGATGGCAATATTATTAAGGTATCCAAAGAGGTAAAAACCCTTGGCTTTTACCTGGATTCCACCATGTCCTTTGTGAAACAAGTTAAATCTCTAGCCTCTACAACTGCTTACACATGTAAACTCATCAGAGCTGGTAAGCCTTTTCTGTCAAATGAAAGTTGTATTATCCTGGCAAGAGCATTCATTCTCTCCAGATTAGATTACTGCAATGCAACAAAGTAATCATTCAGATTACAAATTTTACAAAATAATGCTTTAAGAGCTGCACTAGGCATGAATAAAAGACTCCACCTTTCCTCAACTAGACTTCAATATAAGTGGCTTTCCACTCATAATAAAATACAGCAAAAAATTGCCTCTTTGGCTCATAAAGCAAACTAACGAGAAGAACTTCTAGTAGGCCTACTAGAACTGGAAACACCAATTGCTTGGAGGTACCAAGATTCAGGCTCACTAAGATTGGTGGCAGCAGCTTCCCTGTAAAGACTGCTAAACTTTGAACTCCATGCCTCATGAGTTGAGAGTAAAAGCTGCGATCATGCCTGCATCTATTAATGGTTTAATGGCCGACTGGTCCTCGAATTGTGCAGCTGCCATGTCCAGAAGCAAGTCCTCGTCCGAGGGCACGGGATGAGCTCTATCCAGGAAGCTTGATGCGTTCAGGTCGCCAGTTAGCCTTGTACCACTGTGTTCTCTGACGACAGTGAGGGAGGCCTTGTGCACTTACAACATCTCCCCGTTTGGCATGTTTGCCGACGTGGCTAGACCACCTTGACTGTGGCGGGTTCTTGGAGACCCCTCTTTTACGAGGGGCTCGGGTTTCGCTGTTTTCCACTGAGCTGAGTGTTCTCTCAGACAGCCATTTTAGATGAGTAGCAATACCCTGGAGATGGATGGGGATGCAGATTGCATTCGTATATCAATAATCAAGATGAAACAAATAATTTGGCAAAGTTTGTATGTTTTAATGCCAAGTATCTAAAACAGGGAGTACAACAAACATCAGCAATTGCTCGATCCTCTGACTCTACTTACTTCATAAAAAACTGGGCTCTGATACCCAAAATTGGTAATCATTGACGTTTTGACCTGCGTCATTACCAACGTCATCCTACGTGGCCAACTACAAAAACCTAACGGAGGGTGTGATTGGGTCTAAGTGTATTTCTAAGTATAGGCTCTATATCTGTATAGAGCAGTGGAGGAAGATGATAGGATACTTAACATCAGGTGGGGCAACTAAACCCTCCCCTCAAAATGGCCACTATGAACATAACTAAATATACAACGTCCCATTCGCTACACAATCTATAGGACCCTTAATTACGCGGTTACCCGACTATTGGTTAGCTTCTAACCCCCATCAGTACTTTTTCACCTATGTCTAGCAGCATGCAGACTGAACAACCAGGTGCTGGTGAGCTCATCTTAGAACCAGCTTCCCACCAATTAGCATATCATCTATCATCACCTCAATAGTCCAGTGTCAATTAGTGCTCTGAAGTTGGCCTTGAGTTTGTACTGTGTTCTGAGACTTTATAAGGAGTATGGGCACAGCCAGCCTTCATGCATAGGTGCGACCATCTTGCTTGTCCAACTTCCCTCTATCACTTGACTGTACTCCATGAAATCGAGCCTTTTAGTGTATTTGATTTTATTCTCCAGTAGTCCTCTGACGTCTTTTGTTCTGCTTGACCTTTCAGAACAGGAGTTTCTTTTCCTTCATGTTAATTGTATCCAATGTCAGCCAATTCCAGTTTGATAAGACCTTGGCCGCCTTGGCTCTGTAAACTCCTTTAACTGAAATTCATGTTATGCATTCAATTGCTTTATCAACTGCGACACACTGAAAATTGAGGCCTTCTTGCTTTGTTCAGTACTGCTTACATGCGTAGTGGAAACATCCATCCTTTACTTGTCCATATGTATCTATATAAGTATATGTTCGCGCTTGCTGCCTTCTATCTATTCAACGCATGTGGCTAAATTCATGATTGCTTTGCTGCCTGCGTTTCATTGCACCTGTACACGTTTAAACGGTATCCCTACAAAATATCCCCACCAAAAATATTGCTGTACATATGGCTGTTTGTCTCGCCATAGGCAATATTTTTGGGGGGGATCATTTGTTGGAGCGGGGGTAGCGGGGTGTCCCTCACACATTTTAAAATAATGCAGGGGTTGCGGGGGTGTCCCCAGCAGTGTCCATGGGTCAATATTGCTGCAAAAATATGGCAATATTTTTGTATCACAATATTTTTGCTGGGATATTAACACATGGAACTGTTTAAATTAAGTATCTTCATCAGGTCTGTGGCATAGGTTTCTTCACCTTGATCCTAAGATATCACTTATCCTTGGTACTTTCTTGATGGTTTGTAAATCGTCTGCATCCGTTAGTCTGTTTATCTCTTCTATGGGTGTCAATTCAATTTTGTGTGACGTCACTATTCAACTTTGCCATTTAGTTTCTCTGCTTCTTCAGGAACTCGTTAAAATGGCCATCATATTGCCTTATATGTAGGTATGGTTTCCTCAATGGGTACTTTACCTCCCATGTTCTCTAAGGTATAGGTATTCTTATGGGTATTGCACAAAGTCAACGCTCTTCTCTTTGCTGGTTTAACTGTACTGTATACGTCACATACTTTGGTTCATCTTTTTCATGTAATGTAGGCGGGGAAGTTGGAGTGGGGGTACTTGGCTCCTCCTTTACACTCCCCGCTCTGGACGATTCATCAACCACTCTCACATCATCATTTATATCTAGACATCCTGATCTGAAGTAATGCTTCTTAGGGATCCATATTTTTATGACTCCCTTCAGACAACCAGCTGATTTCACATGCTCATCCTTGTTCCATGTCATGAATTGAATTGAATTGAATTGATATTTTATTTATATCGTGCTCATACACAGGTGTTTCAGTGTGTAACAAGGCAAGGGAGGGGAACAGGGGAGAACCAAAAAAAAACTACGATCTTACTAGGCCAAGTGACATTGCGAACGCGTAAGTGCATGGGAGAGAGGGAGGGGAAAAGTGCATGGAAGGGGGGAGAAGTGGAAAGTGTGGAGCAAAGGAGAAACATAATAAATAATAATAAAATAAATAAATAAGAGGCAACAGTGGTAATGCAGCCAGCAAGTGCAAGTGCTAGCTTGAAGGCAGCAAACAGGGTACGTCTGATAAGCACAGGAAGAACAAAGGGGGGAATGTATGGATACAGATACAGACACCAGTGCAAGGGGTGGCCTGGAGGCAGTGCGTGAGGGTGGCAGGGTGAGCAGGTACCTAGGCCCGGAGGACAGAGGGTGGCCAGGTGCACAGTGCCAAGAGAGAACAAATCAGCAGGGGAGAAGCAAAGAGGATTCTTCTTGAGTTTTAGAGTGGCAGGGAGGCTGTTCCAGAGGGAGGCCCCTGCCACTGCCACAGACAGAGATCTACCACCAGCTTGTTTCTTTGAAAAACGACTGAGCCTGAGGGAGTTTGAGGTAGATGAGTGAAGGGCTCGAGAGGGGAAGTATTTGGGGAGGGATAGCTGAAGGTAATTTGCATGAGCATGAACATGCGCTGTCCACTTGGACTGCAATAGATCCATCTTCTCACATACTTCTTATGGTCCTTTGGATACAGGAACTTTGTTCCCTCAGGTGCATGAATACTGGCCTTCACAAAGTCTCTGATTTCTTCATCTGTCAGATCTTTAGGCTTCCATCCTGGTTCAACATCAATCATGATTTTCATCCCTATGGCTTTCTTTGCTGTTTTTTTGCACTGTGAGATTATTATCTTGATCCCACAGCATCCAAGCATCACTAACAATAACAGGGCTCCAAGGAATTTGAACATGTCTGCCATCCATTGCTGAACCCAAGAGAAGAGTGATCCAAACCAGCTGTTATCAGCAATGTCTTCTACTTCGTCTATCATCTGGCCATGGCGTTTCATCAGCATGTCTAGGGCCTCCATCAAGGTTCCATTCTCACCATCATGAAAACGTATGAACATGCACCATGATTCTCCAATTTTTGACAAACAACTGTTCTGGAGAGTCATGAGTCTTATGGCTCTCAGTTCTTCTCTGATTGCCTTGAATCCCTTTATGGTAGTATTAATTGACTCCATCTTGACTGGTGATCTGAAGCCTTGGCATGAAGATCAACGTGAACACTGAAGAAGTTTGGCTGAACAGTCTGTGTTCATATGGGATAGAGTCAAAAGGTTCTATTGATTTGGCTGAAAAGTAGTTCTCTCTCTTCATCCTCTTTATCAGCTCAACAGATCTCTTCTTCCTCAGGTGAGCATCTGCTTTTGGGAAACTGTCAAGGTTCAAATCAATTTTTAGGTAACACCAGTGCAGGAACATGGACATTTACTAATGCACAGATTCCTCCCCAATCTTTAGGCAGTGTGATGTAGGCCTTGGATCCACAAGCCCAATAATGATCCATGATTGCTGCTGTTCCATGCACCATTCCTGATGTGTCAAAGATACTATTGCACTTCTGATTTTCTCCAACTCTTCTTGTACCATTCCCTCTGAAACACAACTTTGAGCTTTCTAAAGGTACTATTTGCAGGGGCCCTCCTCTGTCTTCGACCCATGTCAATAGTTTAGAAAGTCTTGGCCATAATAGTTTGCATATCTCCTGTACATTGAAAATAGTGGATTCCGGACGATTAGTTAACATCCAGGCTGTGCAGATCACGACTCCTTTTTCCCATACATCTGGTGATAATACTGATCCCCAGATCTGCATCTGAACTCTGTTCTTCCATATTCAAATATTGTCTTCAGATTTTCCTGCAGTCTCCAGTTTTTTGTTCACTTCTCTTCTAATTTCTGCTCCTTTTATTCCAGGTTTCTCGTATCTGATCACGATACTTCTTGTTTTTGCATAATTTCTTGTCTTTATATCTTGGATAAAGTCATCTTCAACTGGATCTGTCTTTTCAGTTGCCAACTTGAGAGAAGCACCGCTTCCCATGAACTGGCTTGTTGTTTTGCAAAGTTGTATGCATGAAAGACAATCTCAATACGAGTTGGCTGGTGAAAAAAACAAATTACCGGCATGCCGGTGCAACCGAGTACGTGTTGCTCTGCTGCCGGAATCAATGGTTGATTCCGAGTCAGCGGGCACGCGCATACCGGCATGCCGGTAACGGCTGCACCGCATACCGGTAAGCCCCTCCAAACTCTCGATAGCGGCATCATCCATGCCGCAGACAAGGGCACCGGCATCCTAGATGCCACAAAGAACGGTACTGTTGATACGGATATTGCAAATACCGACAACGGAAGTGCTGGCACCGGAAGCAACGTCAACGCACCAGAACAGGAAATGCTCTGGCAGCCATCTTTAAAAACACAATCCATTGCAATCCTCTGCCTACAGCACCTGAATTCGGAAACTGTGGACAGTGTTAGCAAGGACATAGCCAAGGCAACCCAAAAAGGAGAAGTGCGGCAGCGCAAGCCACATTTTTTCAGATGAGGAACTCAACATGCTGGCCGACACTCTGTTCCAGCACGCAGATGTCGTGTTCTTTGCAGACCTGCGACGTGCGGCATAAATAATAAAAAAAGAACATCTGGGAGGAGGTTGCACAGAAGGTCTCTGCAGTCGGGACAACCGCATGCACAGTTAAAGACTGCAGGAAATGTTGGGACGATCTGCGGCTGCGTGTCCACAATATCCTGTCGGCAAACCGCAGCCAGGCCCATGCAACAGGTGGTGGAGCATCATTGCCTATAAAACTGACACGGTGGGAGGAAACCTGCAGCTCTGTAATAGATATGGAGGCCATTGAGGGTGTTGGCCATTGCGAGATGGGAGTCCCATCATCGGCGGATGGCGGTGAGTGACCCTTAGCGTTACACAAAAGTCACCACACACACCTAATACCCCAAGTACAATGTTGGGGTCCAAATGGCAAGTAGATGTGAGCAAATACATGAGCCATCACCTCCCACCTAAAGTCAGCACCTACAAAAGCTCAACATCGCTGCCATGAGAACACACAACTAACCCCACTGACATGAACCACATGAGTCCCCATTTGCAAACACAAGCACCATCTGCATACACATACACACACACATATACATCACCACAAAGATACAGGCCTGACCACTGTGCCATCCCATTGAGTGGTGCACACATCACCACTGCCCATTGCACAGTTGACACACCCACTATGACCATGCACGAAGTGTAAACACCAATGCAACAACGCACATAGTGCAAGCACGACGGACCCACATCTAGACACCACATGGCACACAGCCCCTGAGGCATGGCCAGAACATGCAAGCCACGATACACCTGTCGGCCACCCAACAGACACCATGCCCATCAAGGCTGCACCAGAAGGATGCCCAAACACTGCACCCCGCTCCCAACTCCGGCAAGCACCATGGCCACCCCTCCAACATGTACACGACAATGCACAGGACTCTAAATATACTAGCATCGCTGTATATAGGATGTATATTCTGTACGAATTCCAGAAGTCTCCGGCAGGGTTCTGTCAGCTGTTTTGTTCCCAGGCTCGGAGGCTTCGTCAGGCGTAGTAGCAGCCGTAGGCAGCTGTTCTTCCAGGGGGTTCGCCGGGCTCGCCGTCTCCATTATTTTTTTTTTTACAACAACAAATTTCTTGCCCCAAAATGTCCACTCTTACTTCAGTGGGGCAGAGCATTTCAGGTCCTGCAGCTTCAAGTGACTGCCGCCCGACGACTCTACCCTCAACTCTACTGCATTCACTGATACTCCCCTCCCCCTCAGACTCTGCAAAATCCCTCAGAGGTTCCTCAGGGGTGGTTGCCTCAGGTTGGTGGGGGGGAAGTCATTTGGTAAGACGACCGATCCATAGTTTCCAGTGAGGGCTCCAGTTACATAACTTCAGTTCTTGTGGGCCCTGGGAGCGGCCTACACACCATTGTGTTTACCATTTGCGGTAAAGCAAATGTTCGCCTTTGAAGTGCCTTTGGAGTGCCTGCTCCCTGTGCTTCCAAATACCCTGGGAAGTAAAAAGGACAAGGATTGGCGTTGCACCAATAATGGAGGTAACGGAAAAGTACGATGGAATGTTCAGTGCATTGTGATGGTACAAGTTGAAGTAAGACTTGCACTGTTATGGCCTTCCAATTAACGCTACAATTTTAGCAGATAAAGCTGGGGCAGCAGTACCTACTTGGTTCGAAAAGGGAGCGACTGCTGCCACTTTGTGTACACTTCCCAGTGCTGCGAGATTATGTATCCTTATTGGGGGTGGAGCTCTTCAAGCTCTACACAGCGTCCCCAGAGGATCAAATGGTACAAACAGATCAACTGTAATGAATTACACCTCGTACTCCCATGCAGTAGAAAAACGAGTTGCTATTGCTGCAGGCTGCAGCCACTTTGTGTCCATAAAACTAATACATCTACTTGTGTTCAAACCATACAAACATAGAACTGAGTGTTGAGTAGTGCTCACCACAAAAGGGAACTCCGTTGCTACAGTGTCTAAATGGTAATGTGACAGGAAAATACACAATAAAGTGGCTATTCCCAACATCCCTCATAAATTCAAGGGGGAGAAGAAAACATGCAAATTGGAAGAACAAACATTCGTAGGAACATGGCTTTTTTAAAAAAAGAAATAACATAGGTCATAACTATCTATGGCATTGTACCTTAGTATTTTCTGTGTGAGTTAACTAAAAGCAGATGGGGGGGCAGGTGCAAGTGGATCTGGGTCACCTGGCCTAAGCCCCACCCACCTGATGCCTTCCTGCCACCCGCTCTTTTTCACCACTTAGCAAGCCCTGCCCACCTGGTGCCTTCCTGCTTGCCGCTCTGTTTCCCTACTTAAGGAGCCCTCCAATCTCCTTTTCCTTTGCAGATGGGGAGCAGGTGCAAGTGGATCTAGGTCACCTAGCCTAAGCCCTGCCCACCTGGTGCCTTCCTGCCTGCTGCTCTTTTTGACCACTTAGCAAGCCCCGCCCACCTGGTGCCTTCCTGCGTGCTTCTCTTTTTCACCACTTAGCAAGCCCTGCCCACCTGGTGCCTTCCTGCTTGCTGCTCTTTTTCACCACTTAGCAAGCCCCGCCCACCTGGTACCTTCCTGCTTGCCGCTCTGTTTCCCTACTTAAGGAGCGCTCCAGCCTCTTTTCCTTTGCAGATGGGGAGCAGGTGCAAGTGGATCTAGGTCACCTGGCCAAAGCCCTGCCCACCTGGTGCCTTCCTGCCTGCCGCTCTTTTTCACCACTTAGCAAGCCCCGCCCACCTGGTGCCTTCCTGCTTGCCGCTCCTTTTCACCACTTAGCAAGCTCCGCCCACCTGCCTGGTGCCTACCTGCTTGCCACTCTTTTTCACCACTTAGCAAGCCCCATCCACCTGGTGCCTTTCTGCTTGCCTCTCTGTTTCCCTACTTGAGGAGCCCTCCAGCCTCTTTTCCTTTGCAGATGGGAGCAGGTGCAAGTGGATCTAGGTCCCCAGCCCTGCCTCTTACTTCCTACTCTTAATTATTAGATCAAGGGCGTCTCTTGCAGTGAAGGGCAGATGAAGAAAAGGGCAATTCCTGTTTGGACCTGTTTGGACCAGGAGGATCCAGGGTCCGACCCCCTGCTCAGACAGCATGTACGCATGCACCAACATGTGTTACCACCTCTGTCCCCACAGGCCATCCCCACCCCCTCTGGTCCACATGTGAGGTTCCCTTGTGCCCCCCCCTACTTGCACACGGGTGTTACCTGTTTTGCTTGATTCTTCTACCCTGCTCCCCCTCAACCTCCTCCAGCCTACTTCTGCAGGAGTCTGTCCTGATACATTCTGGTTTCACCATAACCGCTTCGTGGCCAATGCTGGATTTGACTTTTATGAACTTCATTCATTCACGGTGCGTCACTCTTTCTCAACTCTCATGCTGGACTTCCTTTGCATCTTGTACTCATGGTGGCCTTGAATCATGCTGTTCCCATTTTCATCTTGTATCCTGGCTTGCAACATTATGTGTTACTACTGACTTCTGGAATTGTATTCGCTCTCCACCCTTGCTTCTCCACTCTTTTTGACTGCTTACTCTCTGTTCTCTCCTCCTTTCCCTTCTCCCTTTTCCTCCCCTTACTTTCTTCTATGCACTTACTCTATCAGAATTGTCCCTGGTCCTAATATGATAGCAACCTCGTCTGTTTCCTCCACCCTCCCATTACTGTTTCTTTCCTCCCCACCACCCCTCCAGCACTATCTGAAATGTCGTCAGGCCTAGTATGATAGTCGCTTGTTTTGTTCCTCCCCTCCCTTTCTGCACCCCTCTCCCTCACGTTTTGTTTTTCTCCGGCTCTCCCAGAAATGTCATCAGGCCTAGTACGGTAGTTACCTGTCTGTTTCCATTTCCTTCCCACTCTCCCCCTCCCTTCCCTATCTATGTCTTAGCTCTTGCACTATCTGAAATGTCGTCAGGCCAAGTACGATAGTTAATTTCACATCCTTACTGTTCATGGCCTGTAAGAATGTCATTGTATTTTCCCCTGTTCCCTCCCTTGCCTTGAAGCTCTTTGAAACACATTGTGTATTGGCAGGTATACTATTTTACAAGGCCCACAGTTAATTCAGCAAATGGTCTTGGATATGTTTTGGACTTACCATTGATTCTAACCCTATAAGTGGTCACATGTTCTCAAGATGTCCAATTGCCAAACAAGTAAACACAATCTATATAATCAACAAAAGGGGAGCGCAAGCGTGAAAATCGCAGCGCACGCGTGCCAAAGCCATGCGCACAGTAGTTTGGAGGTTCATGGAATGCGCTGCGCGTGTTTTCCCCGGGATGTGCACCAAATCTGCAGGTGGTCGTGGGACACTGCAGCAAGAGGAGGAGGCTAGCCAGGCCCCACATTTTTTTACCCAGGACTAGCCTTTTTGGGATGCCTGATGACCAGGTCTATGGGAGGTACAGGTTTCCACCAAAAATAATCCTAGAACTGGTTGCTGAGTGAGAGGATGACCTCACATCACCCACCCTGTGCTCCCAAGCACTGAGTCTCTTGGAAAAGGTGCTCAATGTACTGCATTTCTTGGCTACTGGGTCATTCCAGCGGACAAGTGCCATAGTTGGGGGCGTCTCAGAGGCCACGCAGTCACGCTGCCTACACCAGGTGTTGCTGATCATAACTGCACGCCCCTCAGTCCGCAGGCACATATACATGCCCAGAACACGTACAGAAAGGCAGCCCGTCGTCCAGGACTTTTACGGGGTGGTACACTTCCCCAAAATGCTAGGTGCTATTGACTGCACCCATGTGGCTCTACGTCCTCCCAGGGCCACTGAGCATATCTATTGAAATCGCAAGCACTGGCATTCCATCAACTTGCAGGTTGTATGTGATGCCAAGGAGTCATCACCTCAGTATATGCCAACTATCCGGGGTCTAGCCATGATAGTTTTATATTCAGAATGTCACCCATAAACCGGGGCCTGGAAACTGGGAGGCATGGCGACACATGGCTCATTGGTGATTACAAATGCCTCTGCACATGCATGCATGTCAGACACTAAGAAATGGGAAAATCCAACTAATGACAACCATTATCACCTCCCCAGGGGACAGTGCCTACCCTCTGAGCACCTACATGATGACGCCAATACAGAACCCCACCACACCACCCAAGGTAAGATACAACACAGCCTGTATTGAAACCAGGGCATAGAGGAGCGCACATTCAAAGTGCTGAAGTCACATTTTCGCTCCCTTGACCACTCTCGTGGCCAGCTGCTACAGGCGTCCCCACTAGTGTGCAGGATCATAGTAGCAGCATGTGTCCTGCACAACGTTGCAACCCGGTGGGGCGTGCCGGTGGACATGGTGGTGCCCCCACATCCACAACCACATGCACAGCCGCTGCGCATGGGAGGGAAACGGCCACGTGTTGAGGCAGCCCGTACCCAGCTTGTGGCAAATTTCTTCACCTAAACTCCCACCCCTGCAGAGTGCACATAGGCCTGGCACATACCAGCTGACAATTGATGATGATGACAAAAGGGACAGTCAACTGTCACAACCAAACCACCCTGAGATTGTTTTCCTGGAAGTGCTACATTGTGTGCATCCCTAGCTACTTAAACAGACCCAATGCTGTGTCAGTAAAAGGCACACATTCATTCAGCATGAAGGACTAGCCCCTTGCAAAATAGTACACCCAAATAGTGGCATGTCACCCAACCCCTCCCTAACCCCATCTCAGCTACCCAACACAACATGGCATGGCATGCTATGTGAAAGCAACCAAATGAATGCACAACACATGACACAAGTGTCACAAAGTGCACCGTCCCAATTGGAAACAGGCCAGAGACAATTCCCTCTCACTAATGAAAAAGAAACAGCACACATGAACACATACTCACCAACAAGACAAAACATTAGCACAGGACCCAAGAGTGGCAATGTATGACAGTAACCAATGACAATAGTGCAAGTGTTATAACCTGACAAAGGCAGCACATCAACCCCTTCAATCTCCAGTGTGTTGCTGGTAGGTAAATGTGGCAGTGTACTGCATACAACATGAACTGCATCTACAATGGAGACAGGCTTGTTAAGACATGAAAAAGCTACATGCAAATATGCAAAACGGCCTGTATTGAATACAATATACAAATCAACCATGAAGTGGAGAAATCATCACCAATCCCCACTAGGGGTGTATACACAGTTTGGACTACAGACTACCCACACAACGTATGGGAGCCCAATGCCTCTGTGTAAGTTACTGTCACTTGGTCACACCCTTGCAAGCCAATGGAAAGGGGAAGCAGGAATGGCATATGTGTCAGGAACCCAAGTTTCAAACCCAAACACAGGGCAAGCCTGCATGTGCCCAGCCCAGCTGGAACACACAGCGGATGCCTATGGCAGCCACACAAAGCAACACACTGTAACACGGATGTACAATCTGAAAGAAAATAGTTATCAACAAAAAAGGAAATGTGACTTTAGAATACATTTAAAAAAAAATGAAAATTAAATGGAAAATAAATAAATATATATATATTTTTAAATACTAATTAAAATAAAAAAAGAAAATTCAAAAGAAAATGAAAAAATCAAAATCAACATGAAAAGAAAATGAAAATAATAAACTTATAAAATCAAAATCAAAAAAGAAAATTTAAAAAATTCTAATTATAAATTTCAAATCTGATTCGAATATGAGAAAAAAAAACTGTCAAAAAGAAAAATTAAAGCGAAAAATCAAAAATGGCCATGTGTCGACTGGGGGGGAGGCCACCCAGGAGGGAGGAGGTACAGGGTGCACCCCAACACCCACATGCGTAGATGTTGAAAAAAAAAACCTCCATGGGTTCATGGCCTGCACGGCTACCCTATAGTGGGAGACCTGTCGTCGCTGTCATCACCCTCTGGTGGTACATTAGAAGGTGTGTGTGGTATGGGAGGCAGACCACGCAAAGCCCTGGGATGCTCCTCCATGGCAGCAAGCATGAAGGTCTGAAAGGTTAGGTTCTGCAGGATGATGGTCCAGAGATCCCCATGCAGCATCTCACGGGTAGCACGGCTTCTGGCTGCAAACCGACGCGTGATGCTCGGACCTCCTCACGGGTTGCCTGGAGCTAAGCTGAGATTGTGCGTGTTAGCTGCTCCAGCTGCTGTTCTGACCTTGTACTCTGGGACACCTCAAGTGCACCCAGAGTATCTCTGAGGGACCTGTGTTGTAACCTCAGGGCATCCCTGTGGCCCTATGACTCTGCAGATATGGCTGTGCGCAGAGTCTCAAGTTCAGCCCGTCAGTCCCTGTTGGACGCCAACATGTCCTCCCTGTGTGAGCGGCACGTGGACTCTGTTGTCTGCTGCTGGAGCTCCACCTGCCTTTCAGGAGTGAGAATGTAAGTGGCTACCCTATCCACGGCCTGAGCCATCATCTCACACGATGTCCCCTGTTGTGCTGCAATAGTATACATGGAGTTCTCCTACACAGTATTGCCTGGAGGCGCACGGCCACCGCGTTGGCGGGCACCACACCTGTTTGGGCCAAAGTGATGTGCACCTTGCTGTGCTGGCACTGCATGAGGCTGCAGGACTGCATTCCTCCTTTGATCTGCTGGCCCATGAACAGGAGCAAATATAGTGGAGTGTGACCCTGCTTCCGTAACTGCCACAGGCGGACATTCCAACACTGAATGCCCCATTGAGGGGCCTACCCCCAGTGCAGGTGGGTTGGACAGAACAGCATCCCTCGCAGAAACACTCACCTGCGACGGGACATTTGTCTCAATGTCAGATTCAGCACCTGAGCCATAGAGGTCTTCAGAGGGGTACACAGAGACACCCGTGGACAGGATGGTCTGTAGGACTAATGGATTTTCCTGCACCACCACTGCACATCCTACACTGGTGCATGGTTGGGGATCTGAGTACTCCTGCCCCTGCACCATCTCCTCATCCTCAACAGCATCTAGTGCCTCATCACCTGCACAAACATAAAAAAAGTAAAGAAGACACGCATGAACAGCATAGCCGACACACACAGACATCACAGTCTACACATTGAATACATTAATGACACATGTCACACATGACACTAACTCTGGCATTCATGCACTGGCAATGACATGGAAGCAGACCCTGAAAGCAGACACTGAGGACTCCAAAATGGAAAAGCAACACATGTGCTGCAAGGTGCATAGCACCTGCATTACACATTAGCCTGTGAGTGGCATGGACAATCCACAAACATGACACATGCCAGCACACAGATGGCACATAGCATAGCCATGGCAGAATCGACAAAGACACCCAGATGGTAGTAAATCAGTACTGTCCCCCATCCATGTGAGACGCACATCATGAAATAGAATATGCAAAAGAGTCTGACAAAACACACATGGGTCAGACGCTGCAACAAAGCCAGTGTTTACTAATTCAGTGATGGTAGGCACATGGATACATCAATGGTAGGTCACTTGGACATGACACAAGTCAATTGTCATGTTGAACATTCAAACAGGGCACTGAAGTGATTGTGTGCACCGCATGTGTTGGTGCACAAAAGTCAATCAGCCTGATTGATGAAATCATTCCCATAAAAACGAAACAAATGTGGGGCATTGTGGGGTGAAATCTATGTCTGAAGTATGGTGAATTTGGGGGCAGAACGGCACAAAAATGTGTTCATCATGCAAATGATCCCATCAATCAGGCAGAATGAACTGAAAAACAGTATTAACAATGTTGTGGCATGATGCCACAAGTGCAGTAATCAGGTGTTAAGTGTTTACTGCGGTCAGAAGGGATACCGTGAAACCCAAACCCAAAGGCAGGGGTTGGCTTGGAGGCACCACATGGGTGACCTATAGCAGTCATGATTACACAGCCTGATCTTGCACTCAATCAGAACACATCACCCAAGCAACATACACATAGTTTGCACACACATGCATGACCATTCACTAGACATTGCCTCAAGATCCGGTAGGTCTCCCACGCCTTGGATCTGATCCTCTGTGATGAACCCTCCATCGATTGTCTCATGTTCTGTGAGTTCATCCTCCTCTGGTGGAGACCCATTGGCAGTCACCAGAGTAGAGGCATAATTGGAAGCCAGCTTGTTTTCTCCTTGGCGTTTGAGGTCATTCCACCACTTTGAGCAATCATCAGCTGTGCGCCTCACAAATCCAAGGGAACTAATCTGGTCTGCGATGCACTGCCAGTGGGTCCTGCGTTGAGCAGTCGTAGTCTTGCACCCTGCAGTCACCAGCATTTCACGGCCATGGGCCAACACATAGCCCACAAGTGCGTCTAGTTCCACATCATTGAAACTCTGCTTCCTTGACGTGCTGGAGGGGTGAGCCGTGTCTGGGGTCCCAGCCTGTTCTGCAAGATCACACTTCTTCCGCTTGAGAAGTGGTGCGGACCCTGAGTGGCTTACACCGCTCTGGTCGGTAGGGGCTGAAGCACAGGTGGACTGGGCACTGGAAGCAGGCAATGGCACAATGACCAAAGGTCTCACTGCAGGCATTGGCTGCTGGGTGCTGTTGCCAGGACCAAGTGGCACAACTGCCTTGCTGTGATGGTCTGGGACCAACACTGACTGGGCTGGGTGACTCAGAGCTGGGGTGGATTGAGGTGCAGCTGCCCCTGGAGCCTCCTCACCCTGGCTACTTGGGCAGCAGATGACTTGCTGCCCCAGATCCACGTGGCCTGGTGACAGCAACTTTCACCGCCACACGTGGCTTTGACTTCATGACACAGAAGTCGGCCTGTGAGTCATCCCGTGCCAGTTCTGTGACCAATCTGGGACGGGTTAACAGGGCAGGAGCTGGGATGGTGTCAGCTGCATCTCCCCCACCCATTGGGGGGCATAGGTGTCCCTGATTGGTCGTCCACACACTGGCCTCTTGGGCCACCCTGCTCATCCTGGCCACGTCCCCTACAGCAGACACCTTTTGGAGTGCAGTAAACAATTGTCCTGGGCAATTGGGGTGAAGGAGGCAGTGTACTAGATGGAATATTGGGGTGAAGGGGGCAGGGTACTAGATGGAATACGTACCCCTGTGCTCTAGCAAGGCTTTCTGTGACTCCTGGGGGAAGATGACGTGTCACGCAATGCTCAGGCACCCTGAAAACAAAATTTAACATGTACATGACCCCTGGTAGCCCACGTGCGTGCAATTAAGGACCCGCACTATGCTGTGGCACCCAGAAACACAAAAATAAGCATACGCGTGGTACACACAGGCTAAAATGACCTCTGAAGGGGTACGCGACACAGGGGCAACCACAGTGGTAAAATATGTGCGCGACTCACCGTCTGCCTGGAAAAAGAATGTGAAAAAGACACGTGTGTGTGCGTTGGCAACACCCCCGCCAAAAGAAGAATCGAACGTTGTCTGAGTAAACAAGGAGTACGAACTGCAACCGTTGTGAAGTAATCACGTGTGAACTGACAAGACGTACAAGAATCACATGCTCGCTCTCCACAAAAAGCACGTACAAGAAAATGGTGTCCTACGCATACCTTGTAACCCTGCTCACAGAAACTCCAGCGCGCGTCACGTCACTTACCCGCTTACCTGCTAAGGGCCTTTCCTCCAATTACACGCAGTGACACCCGGACGTGCATGTTTTTGCATGTGCAGATTCACTATGCACCCGTGCCGAGGGAAACTCCTGTGCGCATCACGTCACTTACACGCTTATGCAGTAAGGGCCTTTCCTCGAATTACATGCTGACGTGCTGTTTTTTCACATGCGAAATCACTCCGTATCAAGCTGGCCATGCGACAACACACGGAGGACCACGCTCCTGCCAAGAAAGCCATTTTCCTGCCCTCCAGAGCCCCGAGCAGACTCCCACCTGCGATCTGCTGCTGCCTGCTGGTCACGTGCCCTGCCATTTGGTGCCTGCACGTCAGCCATCTGCAGGGGTCCAGTTGCTGTGACCAACCCTGCTGGAACAGAAGACTCCCGACTGAAGTCATCGCTCCACAGCCCAGCACCAGGACCCAGTTGCCCACCCACACCTGCCTCGGGGTTGCCATGTCAGGTGAAACACTATCAGACACCACTGGTAACCCCCAGCCAGAGAGGCAGAGGACTGCCATCTTCTCAGCAGGAGAGGTTGGCATCCCGGTGGAGCATGTCCTGGTGCATTATGATGCCCTCTACGGAAGAAGACGCGCTGACAAGGATGGACGGGAGAGGATCTGGCTGGACATCATGGTTGCCATCAACGTGGAGGGGGTGGCAACCCACGACATACAACACGTCCGTAAGCCCTTGGAGGACTTCAGGTCCAGGACCCTCAGGAAGGCCCGGCGTCTCTTGGAACCAGTGGATGCAGTGAGGTGCCGGGTCCACCTTACCACTTGACGACATGAGGGTCCTGGAACACATTAACCTAGCGCTTCACCACCAGGTCCTCGAGAGGGAGCCAAGTCCAGAGTCAAGCGGTAAGTGTCCATGCATACTTATTGGAGTGCCAGGATTGTGCAGCTTGGAGATATGTCTGAAAAGGTCCATGTATGGATGTGTATGTGCAGGGACATGACAGTGCTTTATGTGAGTCCTGTCATGTGTGCTGCACATCAATGGTGTATGTGTCCCAAAGCATGATGCACAACTGCATGTGGAGATGCACACATGTTAGCATTTCTGGGTATGTACTATGACATGGTTGGGGTGTGACACATGGATGCTGGTTCCACCTTCATGTATGTGCACAGCATACATGTGTGTGTGTTTCACATGTGTGCGACAGTGATACATCATGGATGCATGAGACACAGACATGTAGGAACCCGATTGGCAGATGTGACATACTTGCTGATGATTGCACTGTGACAGGTGGTGGAGATGTACATGTCTGCCTGTTGGCGTGTGTGCATGCGTTCGGCATGTTGCTTTTGACGTCATGCCAAGCTTCAGATGTTCATGCTGGTGTGTGTGTATGGATGCTGCTGCCTGCTGCACAATTCCTGTCCTTTTGTGCATGTGTGTGGGTTCAAATGATATGAGTGTTAGGGAGTGTGATGCCATCTGTGAAGTTTGACACTGCCATTGTACAGTGCCCTGATGCCTGTGTTCAGTCTCTCCCTGTCTGCAGCGTCGACTGATGAAGAGGGCGGAGACGGTGCTGTGGAGCACAGAAGCAGGGATACCACCACCAGCCATAGACGCAAGGCCCAGCTCTCCTCCCACATTGTCATCTCTTCCGGGAGTGAAGAGTGTGGTGGCGCGTCCATGGCCGAAGGTGCCGAGGGAAGGTCCAAGAGACGGAGGTTGGAGGTGGACTCCTAGGCAGCGGTAGGGGCAGCTGAGCCCCCACAGGGGCCTATGGAGGAAGATGGCACGGAGTCATCCAGGTTGGTGGAGGGTTTGGTTGAGGAGGAGGCTGGGGACGGCCCACGCACAGGGCCTGGAGGGGGGATTCCACTGGTGCTAGTGGTGCAGTCCAGGGGCAGGGACAGGAGGCAGCACAGGCCGCCACGGAGGTGCCTGTGTGCAATCCTGTCCCCGATCCTGTGAATGCATCATCCCGCACCAGCAGGGATGCCTTCGTTCAGACCTGTTTTCAGGGAGGGGATGCGCGAACAACAACTGGCCTTCCTCTCCCTGCGGACGTGGCAATCTGTGACTGGATTAAGCCTGTCCTAGCTGGGGTGGCGATGCATCAACGTGGTATTTGGGATGACGTGCAGAGTTCTCGTGTGGAGAATGCACATCATTTTGAATACCTCATTGACCGTGTCAGCCTACTAGGACAGGTCACCGGCGCTGGGTTCCTCTGTGTGCTGGATCTTCTAGCGACCCCCTCCTCAACTGAACCCCCTATGCCCCAGTCGTCCTCCGTGCCATCTTCCTGCCCAAGTATCACCTGTGCACCCTGTTGCGCTGGCCCTGACCCAGTGGCCAGGCTGGTGGAGGACATATCCCTGCCACAGTCGGGAGTCGGAGGTCCAGCAGGGGTGGCCACCCCAACAACTGGACTCCAGCAAGAGGAAGGAGTGCAGGCATTGACAAGCAGGGCACAAGCACGGCAGCAGCATGCTCAGGGTGGGAGTGATGATGGCTCAGGGCCTTCAACATCACGGGGCAGGAATCGGCCGGAGGGCAGGAGGACCCTGGATTGGGAGTATCTTCCATGTGGCAGCGGTTGGACCAGCAGATAGATGCGGAACAGTGGCGGGCGGAGGAGGCACGACTCACTATGGTCAGGGCGGAGAACTACATGCGCAGGATATTGAGGTGGGCTGAGCGCCTTGAGGCAACTCGCAGGGAGTTGGAGGACGCCATGACTGCATCCCTGCAAGACCTTGAGGCCAGGGAAGAGGCCCGCTTCCGGGACATCGACGTGGAGTTCGATGATGCCGTGGCCCGGAACATCAACAAGTGAGCCGTTGGACTAGCCCGCCGCCTTTGTACATGGTTCTTTAGTGTTAGGTTTCCTTTGTTTTTTCTTTTTTTTGGAGTTAATGGACTTTGCTCCACTTCATGTATATGGGTTTTTATTCATAAGACTTTTTTTTGTAGGTTTCATTTGGTTTGGGGATCATTGATCCTTTGGACTTGGATTGTATATAGTTGAAGACCTGTACATACTTTTTAAAAAAAAATTCCCATGGATCAATGGTTTTCTTTTTTTTTTATTATTTGATTCATGTTGACATTGGCGATGGACCACTTTTCTTTTTTCATGCTGTTGATTTTTTGTTTTTCATTGGATTTTCCATTTTTTTTGTGATAGCTTTCATTATTTATTAATTAGCAAGTTTGATTTTCCTTATGTTACTTTATTATGTTTTTAATACATTTATTCAAACTTCATGATTGGTGTTGTGTACTATCATTGGTTTTGTGCATGTCTCAATGTACGTTGCCTCAGCATGTGTTGCCACTGTGTGGCTCTGTTGTGCATTTATGCATGGGCATGGTGGTTCTTTTGAGAATGTTATGGCATGGGTAATTTGGGAGTGGGTGCAGTGGGTGTGGTGGGGGCTTGGGGGGACATGAGTCGGGGCCTGCTGGCAGGTGCCCCTCAATGGGGGGGATGGACATGAGTTGGGGCCTGCTGGCAGGTGCCCGTCAATGGGGGGGTGGTTTGGGGGTGGGGGAACATGAGTCGGAGACTGCTGGTAGGTGCCCGTCAATGGGGGTGGTGAGGGGGTGGGGGGACATGTGTCCATGCTCCTGAGTGCATGGTGCCATGTGGCCTGCCTGTGGGGCATGGACTGAGGTGATGGGCTGCCTGCGGGGCATGGGGACGGGGGGCACACCGGGGAGGGCTCACACTGCCAAATCGCATGTAAAAGTCCATGCGCACCCCTCGGAATACACATACCCCGCCCGTGCCAGTGAAATCACGTGCAAAAGACCATGCGCGCTCCCGAATACACGTACCCCGCTCGTGCCAGGTCTATCACATGTAAAACTCCCTGCGCACCCCTCGGAATACACGTACCCTGCCCGCGCCAGCGATATCGCATGTAAAAGTCCACACGCACCCCTCGGAATACACGCACCTCACCCGAGCCAGTGAAATCGCGTGTAAATGTCCATGCGCACCCCTCGGAATACACGTAACCCACCCGTGCCAGCGAAATCGCGTGTAAATGTCCCTGCACACCACGGAATACACATACCCCGCTCGTGCCAGGCCTGTTGCATGTAAAACTCCCTGTGCACCCCTCCGAATACACATACCCCACGTGCACCAGTGAAAACGCTGAAAAATTCCCCTCGGAATACACATACCCTGCCCGCGCCAGCAAAATCACATGTAAAAGTCCACACGCACCCCCCGAATACGCATACCCCGCTCGCGCAAGGCCTATCGCATGTAAAACTCCACCCCCCCCTGGAATACACGTACCCTGCTCACAACAACAAAATCGCATGTGAAGGTCCACTGGCACCCCCGGAATACATGCAGGCAGCTCATCTACCCTCCCCATGCCCCGCAGTCAGCTCATCACCCCAGGGCATGCCCCACAAGCAGCCCATCCACCCTCCCCATGCCCACAAACAGCCCATCACCCCAGTCCATGGCCCACAGGCAGCCCACACCACTGGGGGGACTTTTTCCACACATTTTACCTGACGCAGCAGTATACACGTATTCGGAGGAGGAGTTTTACACCCGATTTTGCTGGCATGAGCGGGGTACACTTATTCCGAGGGGTGCGCCTGGAGTTTTACATGCGATTTTGCTGGCCTTAGCGGGGTACGCATATTCCGAGGGGTGCGTTGGGCGTTTTACACGCGATTTTGCTGGTGTGAGCGGAGTACGCGTATTCCGAGGGGTTCACGGGGAGTTTTACATGCGATTTCGCTTGCCTGAGTGTAGTGTGCGTATTCCGAGGGGTTGCGTGTGAACTTTTGCACGCAATTTCGCTGGTTTGAGCGGGGTACCCGCATTCAAAGGGGTGCGAGAGTACATTTTCACGTCTTTTGGTTGCAGTGAGCGGGGTACGCATAGTTTTTCACGCGATTACAGTGTAGCGGGCCTGTTAGCTGGCCCAGGGTTAGCGCGGCCCTTTGCGCCATATTGGGGATTTCAATGGCTTTTCCTTGCGCAAGGGGCATTCTTGGGGGCGTAACTGGTGCTGCTGGATGTTCACTGCACCACGGCTGAAAATGCCTTAGGAAATCCATGAATACGTGGTGCGCCAGAATGCTGTTTAGCGCACATGGCTGGCGCACGCTGGCGCACGCTCCCTCTCTGCGCCAGCCGCGTGTGCTGCTTCTGAGCTGAATTCCATGAATTACCCCATGTGTACATGGAGAAGAACTGAACAATTGTGCACACATTTTTGACATCAGGTTTGAATTTGTGCTTTGTTTTATGGTGCCATGTTTTCTTTCATAAGGGCTTTTGTGCGTAAGTTTCTCTTGATGTATAGATGTTGAATCACCTTTATAATTTTTCTTTATCTGGTGCTGGGATAATTTTACTGGACGGGATTCCCACTACTTCATAGAGGCAAGCAGCACACAACAATGATCCACAACCCATCCAAGCAATACCCCTTCCGAGACAACCTTGTGTCCAGATCCCTGTAATAGAATGCCATTAGTTTGATGACATAAAACATAAGACAAAAAGAGAGCTACCCGCATTACCCCGACAGGGTGGTGCTGGGCAACAACATATAAAATAGACTTCAAGAAGCCCTGTCAGTAAGGGGAATGCATAGGCACAATTAAGTGTTCCTTATGTTCCTGAAGACAACACTTCTTTCACTCCTACAGAATAGGTCCGTGTATTCAAAAGACATAAAACAACATTACATACAGTCATGATTAAAGTGAGCGTGTGCAATTTCAAGTACAAACACATGGTAAAAACATACAGTTACAAGTCAAACAATAAATTCATCAAAAGATGCCACAATATAAAAGTGATCAAGTACAAAATAAAATACAATGATCATGCAAAAAATGCAAATTACATTGAAACACCACAAAATACAAAACATTGAAAACCATCTCGATTTTAGAATAATGAAAAACAGGTCTGCAAAAAATATTGCATGTTAGTCTTCAAATTCATAGAACTTTCACGACGGATGACATAATACAGCCAAAATATTCCAATATAAAGACAAAAAACATATTTTTTTCAAATCAACCACAGAGAGTCTGGGCATTTCCAATTGCTTGCAGTTCATAAATCTATTCCAACAAGACAATGTTCACCTTTTAATACTCTCTTGTGGTTCTTCAGGCAGTGAAATTGGTGTTATTTTTGATTTATGAAAGAAAAGTCTGGCCAGGAAGTGAACAATTGCACTTTGAATGAGAAATTCATTTATTAGGAGACATGGAAACAAAACCTGTCATTTGGGAATTACAATTCTTCTAATGAAAAATGTGCAGGCATGACATGTGTTTCTTTTGCGGAAACAGTGGAAATAAAATATTAACAATAAGCCTATGTTGTAGTTACCCTTGAAGTGGAGTGATACGCTGTACTATGCGCCCCCACACTGAATCATTTATGAAGCCAAGTTTCTGCGCTAGCTGTAGTCTTGTGTAATGTAAATCGATGTTGCTGTTCATCGACGTGTAGAATGTTTAAAAAAACAAGGATACAAAAGGTCAGTTACTTCATTATAAAACTGTAATTTCTCCTGAATATAATGTAATCGAAATACATACAAAAAAAAACGGATCTGTGCCCATGCACCTCTGGCAGTTGCCTTCGAACCTGCCCACTTTGCGCGCCATTTGTAACCATATTTTGTGACGCACTGCCGGGTAGAGCCACCGTGCATGGTGTGATAGTAACTGTACTTTTTTGTAACTTTTGAAGATCATTTTATACTAAATGCAAATTGAATGCTGGGCAACAAAAACAGTTGCACGTATTTGCTGTTGATTGGCCCGGATGCAATACATTCACAAAGCTGAGTGCAAACGTGATGAATATTATTACCGGGCAAACTCACGTGCACCACTCATTTTTACTCTGTGCTTTGTGAATAATTACCACCTGCAAATTATACATTTTAGGTAGCATTTATTAATGGATTCCTTTGGAATCCACCTGCCATTTAGCAGGTACTAAATCGGGGCAGATTCCAAAGGAATCCTTTAAATGTACGCCTACATGAAAATCTCAGAAAATGAATTGCTTGTGCAAGATAGTGGAGGAAAGCATGATGAAGAGGTTAACTCTGCTTCATGCCACTCCTCCACCTTCTCAGAGCACGAAAATGCACTGGAGTGGAAAATGGTGGCATAAAAGAAATACACCTTGTTTTTCCAGCACCATTTTGTGTTCCGCCCGTTACAAAGTGGCCACCTTTTTTTTCTGGCATCATGTTCAATCTTGTCATCGAAAGGTGCCCCCGTTAATGCTTGTGCATGATTGCTTTGTTGTAGATCTAGAAACCTGTGCCATTTGTGACCCAACTCACACATCTGTTTGGTTTGGTGCATTCTGGTGGTGCAAAGCACCACTTTAACGGCAAAACCATTGCTACTGAGAAAAGTGAAAGAGATGGGGTCTTGGAGCACCGTGTCTGGTTAGCATTGGAACTGGCAATGCTTGGATGCAATGGCCAATGCACAATTTGCTACTTTTAAATGGCCTTCTGAGTTTTAAATCAATGATTTGAGCAGAAATGGCAATATGTGGTGGGCACTATACAGCATAGGTGTTCGCTTGCAACTTGATTGAATGAACAATCGCCCCGTGCCCAAATATCAGGCTGCCACAAGTGGTTGGTTAGAAGGTAAGTCAGAAAATAAAACGTGACCAGGAAATGTGCCTCCTCCCTTTGGAAACACTACTCCATTAGCACAATGAATTTTGTCGGGAGAGTGTTGATTGGTCAGAATGATCTGAGCAGTTTGTGCAGCCACTGGAGTAACACTGATTTTTTTTTAAAATAATGTTTTTTTTTATTTTATTTATTTATTTGCAATCAGTTCATAATTGAACTTTTACAAAATCAATACAAACAAATATATATTCACATCTGCTCAAATTCAAATATAATAGGCAGTACATAATACAGTACATACATACAAATACAACAATCTGCACAGACAATACTTAAATCAATATGTTCCTAATTTAAAACTATTCATATTTGATTTTGGTTTAATTTTTTAAGGTATCTAAAATGTATCAAACATTTACTTGTCAAAATGTTGCAACATTGCGGAAGGGTACTCTTACTACCACAATATCTTTGACACCTTCATAGTTAGTGTTTGTTCAAAGTGTGTTTTAGCTTAACACCATACTCTATATAGTGCAATATGAGTTGCCCCACATTGTGTATTCAGAGAGTAGTTCCAAAAGTGTAATGATTTTATGGATTCATAATCATGGCCTAAAATTGTCATTTATATGTGACCTAGTTTTGAACACTCAGTCAACATGTGTCTCACTGTTTCGATGCATTCTGGGATATTACAGATCCTGCATGTTCTGCCCTCTTTCCATTGTCCACCCTGAATAGATCTCACAGGTAACTGATTTATGTGCATCAGTAACCTGAAGCGTCGTACTTCTGGGACAGGGCAGAGTAATACATATTTTTGAGGCTTCATGAATTTTTGAGAAATTTGGGTCACTTGATAATAGTTGTGAAGAGTTTGTAAATGCTCGTAGTTGTTTACCCAGTCCCATTTTCGTAAACGTCGGGAAAAAGCCTCTTTCAACTTCAAATATTTTGAGCAACGGGCAAAATCAGGTTTCCAATCTCGTCTGGCAAACAATTATTTTACCAGCTTCATATACCCATTGTTCTTATCAGGGGTATGTGCAAGGCAGTAATGTGCTCCTACTCTTTTTAAGAGAGGGCATACCACAACATAAACAAGATTCTATCACTTACTACTCAACACACAATTTACTTTGCACACACCATTGAGGCAGGAATCACAATGAAAGTGCTCTTAGTGAGCTTGACAGAAGACCTCTGCAGGGGTACAGCTCTCAGACCTTTTATGGCAAGCCCTGCTCCCTGTTAAGCGCTTTAGTTTAGCATGTTGATTATCCTAAATATACACAGAAGCAGGTCTGCACCCTCCGAAACAGACTCAGGCCCTCATTCCGAGTTTGGTGGTAGTCATGGCGCTATTTGCGCCATGACTGCCACCAATAACGGTACCATGTCCGGATTGATGCAATGGGGATTTACGGGTCTAGTCAGACCTTGGCGGGATGGGTAAGTCCCCATTCACCAGACCATTCCCATTTGAGCCCCCATAGGGCTCAATGGGGATGGGGAGGGTGCAAATAACGGGCTTGTGAATGTCAAGCCCGTTATTTGCGACCAGGCCCCTTAACGGGTCCCATCCATAACGCCTGGTCAGACCAGGCGTTAAAGGAGGGACCCGCTAAGGGACCTTGTAGTAGGGCAGTAAGGGATTACCGGCACCGGTCTCCTTACCGGTGCCCGTAATCCCTTACCGTCAACCTCAGAATGAGGGCCTCAGTCACTTTCAAACGTAGGAAGTATCAAGACCTCACAAATTGAAGCCACTGTAATGCCAGCCTACAAAGTACAAGAATCAGTCAAGACCACTCCACTTGTTCTAACAGGGGGCCGTGGACAGACACTACTAAAACGGCTCATGACACCACTACACCAGCCAGTGACACCGAGGCCGCATTCCTATAGTGAGGGGCAGATCAGCCCCTGCAGCACCACTGAGCAGGTATTTGGGTACTCAAGAACTCGTTTAGATGTATCTACATGACTTCCGGCAGATTACAGTACACAGTTGACAAGATGTGCTTGTTCCTTCAATGTGTTACATGGCCCATAATATTGCCATCAGGCTCAATGTGGGCATGCTTGCCCAGGATGTGGACGAGTACAGCCTTGATGATGATACTGATGTCCATGGCCGTAGGCATGGGACGCTTGGACAGAATGGTGAACATGTATGCAGGTCACACACAGAGATGAAAATACCAAAAATATTTCAACATGATTTATTGTTTCACCGCACCAGTGGCCATCTCCATGCACCGAAATATTTCTAAAACGTTATAACAATGGTAATGTCTGAAAATGTAAATGCTCCCACTGGAGTTTTTGACTATAAATTAGTTCATGAAAGTGGGTAGGGGGTGTACAGGAAACAATCAAAAAATCACATCATCCAAGATAGTACAAAATTAAACAAAAAAAATGGAGGGATCGGGCAGTAAAACATTGGGAATAAAGAATAAAATATGAAACAATGCCAATTCTCAAAAAATAGGAAATAACTGATACAGGTAGTGTACAAAAAAGTAACAATAAAGGGGTGTCCAGAGGAAAAGCAACAGAGAAAGCAAAAATTCAAAGCAATCAAGCGGTTGTCAGACAAAAAGCCATCGCGGTGGTGCACATGGTAATTCGCTGGTGGTCCAAAAGAAACCCAGGGTGGGTCACAAACTCCAAATTTTGGGGCCTGTGAGGGAAAATCCATATTCAACGGGACTCCAATTCAGGGATGTCCAAATCCTTTTATGGCATGCTGTGGGGGAAATCACCCCATGGGGAGGCACTAGACTGGAAGTTGTTTATCGTCATCATCATTCCAGCTTTATTCAACGTTAGTCTTTAGCATAGTAATACAAACAGTAACAAACACAACCCTTCACATTAAAACAATTACATACACAGTAGACTTTCAAATTGCTAGAGATAAAACCTTTCACATCAATATTAAAATCAAGATAAAATTGATCGACAGACCTACGATGCTATATGTATGAACTAACCTGTGAAATAAGAGACATTTAAATCACTCATTGATCTACAAAGAATCATAGCCTCAGTTGTACAACAAACTTTGAGAAGCTTGAACAACGGGATTAAATACTTGGCCCCTACATCTCTGTATCCCACACAAACAAATAAAAAATGCAAAATGGTCTCTTCTTCCAGACCACAAACTTGGCAAATAGCAGAATTAGAAGAAGACCAACTACTTTTGAATTTTGCAACTCCCAGGGTATTTGTCCTGAACTGAAGGAAAAGAAAACGAGCTGATGGGGAACAATCATATCAAAATATGGTTCAAAGCCACATATATGTTTACTTGACAGATAGATGGGACCTGTTTTCAAACTCGTGCAACCGTCCGACAACCCTCTACATGAGAGCTGTTTCGCAGCTTTTCACTCCACAGGTCTAGTTCCCATGTTAATAGCTGTGGGTTTTTTTCCGCAAATCCTCCAGAACAAGGGCCAATAGGCACTTGTGTTACCCACTGGAGAGAATGTTCCCCCTCATTGGCAAAAACATGCAAGAGCAACTCCTTATGCTTGGACAATTTAGGCGTTGCCCAGGTCCTTACACAAAGCATCATTGGCCTGTGTGAAACAAGATCTAATATTGGGCGAGTTCCACACTTCAGGTGAAGAGGTGCATTTTGGAAGCTATTTGGTAATTTCAGCAGCATTTAAAAAAAATTATTCTCAATTATTGACATGGGTTTGCAATCTGTATAACCCCACATTTCAGTTCCATAGCGAGCAGATGGAATAGCTTGCATTTTGTAGATCTCCAAAGCTGGGGTTCCAGATCCACTGCCATGTCTAGCAGCAAACATCCTAACACCTGTGCAATTTTTTCCAAGGATACACATGTTTCAACAACTGGTCATACCAACGATCATCCTCCTGGAACCAAATCCACAAATAATCATAGTATCTGACTTACATCCACATGTAATCCACAGGTTTGTGAACATTTCGGTCTAGAAACCATTACCTTTGTTTTGCTCTTGTTAATTTTGAGTCCCAATTGGTCACATTTAGCAATAAAATGACCCAACGTATGCTTCAGTCCCACTGGAGTAGTAGCCAGCAGTAAGGCATTGTCTGCATTATATAACCCCGGATATCGATCCGTACCCAGCCTAAGGGAAATGAGGCTGCTAAAAATGATGAATTAATGCATACGTTGAAGAGGGGTGGGGCAAGGACACATCCCTGCCTCACTCCTCTTACAACTTCAAACGTATCCATCAGCTCTCCACCCAAACCTCAACGCACAGCCGCCTTATGGTCATTAAACAACTGTCTGACAATGGACAGCTAATGGTCGGTGAGGCCCATCCTCCTACGGACCTGCTATAACACATTGCGAAGGGTACCATCGAACACGGGTTTAAGATCTACAAAGGCTGTGTAGAAATCTACCTTTTTCAAGTCAGTGTAACATTGAGGTATCAGGAAGAAGTGAAAGCTTTGGTCAATTGTGCTCCTTTTCAAGCACAACTGTGCTTGAATATGGCTAATTGTCCCATTGGAGTCAACCCATTGCTGCAGATAAATAAAGATAACTTTGGCAAAAAGGGATATTGGGTGGTAATTGCTTGGTGAGTCCCTACTTCCTTTTTTGTCAATTGGGACAATAATCGCCCGATGCCATGACATGGGAATAATGCTGGAACTTATCACAGTGTTAAAAAGCCTACACAACAGGTGCCCACACTGATGGCTCTCCAATGTAAAGATACACAGGTACATGGTCCGGGTCAGGAGCTTTATTAGGTCTTGAAGAATCCTAGGCCTCTCTGATTTCATCTACAGTGAGGCGGATATTTCCCAAGCTTGAAGCCAAGAAATCTTCATTATCCGATACAGAAAAAAGAGGATCAATAAGATCCACTTCTAGTGCCTTGTGCAACCCCCTAAAATGCTCCTCCCATACCTATGGTCCCATACTACACTCCAGTGCCTCAGTCCCATTTACTTCCTTTCCCGACACCAGTTTCCAAAATGTCGCTGGATCACCACAATTCCCTGCCTCCAATAGTTTGCCCCAGTGAGTTTATTCCCAAAACCTTTTCTTATTCCTAATCACCAGTTTATTGTCAGAACATAACTCCCGTAGTCGTTTCTTATCCACAATTGTTCCATCCGCTAGGCAAGCCCTTAATTCTCTTTTTAGATCCCTGGAATCCTCGTCATAGCACTAATTTCTTTGGATTGCAGCATTTTTTCTTTGATCGCGTTGCAGGTCAAAAGGGGAAAATGAGAATCAACCAACTTAGAAAATGTACATAGTATGAGCTCATCAGATTTGGAACCCAAACATCACATGTAACCTCAATATCCTTGAGGATAGTACAATACATCTGTTGTTTTATTTCTGGGAAATCAATCCTTGCCTATTTAACAGTGCATCAAGCATGGCCTGTGATCTCTATACCTGAGGACTCCAATACCAATGCTTTGAACTTCAAAAATCCCTGGATATTTTTAAAAATAACAGCAAGAGGTCTATGGTCACTTTCTTGATGATCAAGTACTTCAAAAGATTTAACTAAGCCCCAGTCTTTGGCATGGATCAGTACATAGTCAAAATAGTCAATAAGTTATGATCCTTTGTGCCCGTCATACGTTTTCTTTACTGAAAGATCAGGGGCTATACGCACACTGCAAGCCATTAGATTTAGCTCATAAAAAAATCAGGATGTATCAACAACATGTTTGTGTGCTCGGTGGGAGGGGGGTTATCAGCCATGAGGTGAGGAATTTTCCATACATAATCCTAGTCATACTAAATCTCATCTAATATTCTTAGGGGTTCAAATTGTACGTTAAGATCGCCAACGACAAGGGTGCATAACTCCACCTCCAAATTGCATATCAAATGTTGGATTATCTCCTGCATTAGGAGTGGTGTCTTACAGACCAAGATCCCATATGGTCTATTACAGACATTAAAAATGCCAAAAATATAGTTTAGGCTGAATTTTCACTATTAGATGCTCAAGATCAGGGGAGCCCGTTTCACATGCTTCAATGGCCCAATTAAGACTGGGTTTTACTCATAATAACAACCCCCCTTTGGCCTGCTCTTTTTGCCTTTCTGAGCTGGTACATCAAAGCCACTGTAGACCTGAAACCTGGTTTGATCCAGAGCCAAAGTCTCTTGGAAGCAGACCAGATCACATTCTCGTACAGAAATGCACCATTCTGCATCTATAGTATTATTCTCCAACCCAGCAACATTCCACACCGCCATTTTACATGTAACCTCATGTAATAGCTCTACTCCTCTTGCTAAGTGCTGAGCTGGTGTGTTACAATCATCCTCCAACAACTCTATCCCTCCCACTGAATTTCTCGACTATTAGGTTTTTGTTATCACCGCGAGTGGTGGTATTGTGTCCCTCAGAAGAACGTAGTGAGTACCCATCATTTAGCCCTTTATCAAATGCTGCTTCGGGGTCATAGGTCATTTGAGCTCCCCCTTGTCTTGATCTCAAAGCAAACCTGGTGTGCTTATCAGTATAGTATAGGAGATGTGCTCTCAATGATATTACTGTCACCAGCAGATGATATGTCTGACTCTCAATAGCCAAGATGCCATCCATCAGCAGCTGACTCGCAAGATATATCTTGCGGAAATCTTCACTGCCAGAGGACATCCATCCCCATTCACAGTATATAATATCATCCCTGATTACTGGCAGTCAACCCCTTTTATGTCTAATCCAAATCATGTTTTTGTTGGTTAGCATTTCTTGATTTTCCAAGCTGCACAGTTTAAGTCTAGGGACATTGACCATACACGCCAATGGGGCATTCTTGTCAAGGGGCTGGGAAATTCTATTTCTGTTTATAGCTTGTCCGTGACAGAAAATATCTTGCTTTCCTCTATTAAATGGTTCAATCGCACGGGGAGTAGATCTTGTTTGCTCCTGATTGATGCCTACTAGACTTGCTCTCTGAGGGTTAGATATAGAATGCATATCAATAACTTTGGCTATCCACTTCGTTTCCTCAGAAATACTATGCTCTTTCTCCAAAACAACCCTAACCAATAGAGTTAGTTCTTTAGGATTAAGTGAAGTTAGTGTTACTGGTGCCTTTACACAAGCAACTGCTCATTTGATATTGGCACTAGTATCACTCTAGTTGATATCCCATGAGTTCCACAGTGGCTCTCACATAAACCATGGCTCTGATTGTCAATCCGATCAACTAAACACTCTTAAGTTCTCGTAACTTTTTTAATTCTTCCAAAAATCGAACCTTGGTCATTAATGTCTTTTGGATCATCCCGTGTTGCGATAATTCAAGTTTCTTCTATGCACCCCTTTATTATCAGTACCAGATCCTACAATTTGACATATTAACCTTCCCGTATTTGCATTACCCCTTGCTTTGGCCCTTTGCTTTTTTGGCTTCTTCATCTTTCCATTATCCACAATTCTCCTACGCTTCGCACATTGGGTCTTATTAGATTTTCCTATTATTTTCTGTACCTGGGTCTATCAGCGGGCTCAATCTGTTTATCAGGTTTAGATCCATAGAAAGAAAAAAAACACACCCATGTCTGCAGCACAGCCTTTGCCTTCATTTAGGGCCTTCTGTATAGCACCATCTGCCCCCACCCACTCCCCTCACTACTTGCTCAAACACTCATTGATATCTAATCTCTACAGGGGGAGACACGGTTTAACACTAATAGATGTTATAGACTGGAAGTTGTTTATAAAAAATAGTCTTGGAAGATGAGGAGCAAAACAAAATCAGAGGCCCTTCCTCTGACATTTATCCTCTGGAGGAGCTGTGGGTGTCCACTCCAATTGTGGATGAAAAACCCACGGGTCTTTCCAGGTACTGCTGTGCTGAGGAGAAGGAGTAATTGTGTCAAGGAACAAGGGAGAGTGGAGGATGGAGTAACACTGCGCTGGTGGACAAATTCCTGTTTGTGGCATAAGACCAGCTCCTGCAGTGCCAGCAACCGGTCAAAGAGGCGCCGCAGCAAACAGCAAAAATAGTGGGAGACAGCAGGGCTCAGAAGCGAGCTCTGCTGCCTCCCGCTATTCAGCTGACAACGTGGACATGCTGAATGACAAGAGAGGACTCCTCTCCTGTCATCAATGAGGCTGATTCATGGAATTATTTGCGCTGAAAAACAGGGATTTGTGCGCCATTCTGCCCGCAAATCCCCATTTGTTAAACAGGCATTTGCAGGCAGAATGGCGCACAAATCCCCGTTTTTGGGCACAAATAATTCCATGAATCATCGAAAATGTGTTCACGTTGCCCAGCATGAGCCCCCTGACTGATAGGAGAGGAGTTCTCTCCTGTCAGGCAGCATGTCTATGTGTCGGCTGCATGGATGCTTTTGAAGGGTTCATGGAGGTAAGGTAAGTGTTTTTTATTTCAAATTAAATATGTATATATGTGTATTTAAATAAATCAAATTAGTGTGCATATGTATGTATGAATGCATGCATGCGTGCATGTTGATGTTTGTGTCAATGCTGTGTTTGGTTTTATGTATGCATGCATGGAGTTGTGTTATTGGTGGATGAATGCATGGGTGAAAGTGTTTTATGTGAATGTGTGTTCAGCATGACCCCTAAATCGAGGCGTCCTGGGAGCCACTTCATTAAGGGGTGCGCAGTGGTGGAAATGGAAAAAATGGTTGGGGGGTCCCACAAGGGCCGAGGTGGGAGCAGCGTTTGGGGGGGTGGTGCCCAAGGAAACAGGGTTAAGGGGGAAGAGTTGGCAGTTGACCTTTGTTCAGAGGAAATGTCAAAAATAATAGTTTAAAACAGCCCAATTTCTTTCATGTTGCTTCTTTTCCAAACTATATATCAATTCCATTTTAAACCACTTCCATGTCACTGGTGATGAGTAACTTCACTATGCGGAATATAGTTTAGACCAGTGTTGCTGTGTAAATATTCCTTTAAATGCGCAATTTGCTTCCCATTTTATTTTTAAAAAATCCCTCTTGGGTACTATTCAAACAGGATGATTTCTGTTCACCATAAGCAACATTTTCTTTTACTTGAACCCCACGTGGCACAACTCCTGCAGCTCCCCTCTGAAAGCAGTTGGGCGGCTGCATCGTGTGTGATCGTTTTAATAGGTGTATTTATTTATGTAATGTGTGTCGGATACTTGTATATTTATTTATTTATTTATTTATTTATGCAATGTTGTCGGATACAGGTATCCGACAAACTTTGCATGAATAAATAAATAATCTGGGTCCATGTATCAGACAAACATTGCATAAATAAATACATAAACCGGGTCGTGGCTGAGGACTGTAACTTCCTCTTGTGACCTCTTACATGGGGTCACCAGAGGAAGTTCCAGTTTGCTCCAGGCATTTTTTTCCCATTCTCCCCAGCACGGAGCAGGGATTTGGGGTGGCTGACTCTGGCCGTATCCCAAGATCCGGCTACACATCTGGTGCCGGAACTCGGATCCGGCAAGAGCCGGCCCAATGACCAGCCCTGGGGGTGGGTTCCTGGCATCAGAGGTGCACCTAGGCTAAAATGTCAGGGGGAGGTGGGGAGATGGGGGGTGGGGACAAACACTGCAAATGTTGGGAGAGGCGCTAACTTCAGAGGTTGTGAGGGAGGAGGAAACTTACTTGTGCATGGGCATCTAACATCTTTTCACATTCGAATGAGACTTTTCTGGTGAAGCTTCAATGTTAAAAGCAGTTACCTCTCGCCTTCATTTCTGAAACGTCACACTTAAGGACTGCTGTGAGAATGAGATGTCTCATGTCACCACTTCCCTTCTAATCACTCCGATGGCATGCAAGTGCTAACCCCACATCACGATTTCAATTACCTAAAAATGTATGCATATGAATGCAGGTGCTAACAGTAAAATGTTTTATGTTTGCATGTCCTGTTCTGTCTGGCCAAGGCTCTGTCAGTCAACCTGGCTGGGACTGGGTGACAATTTTGAAAGCGGATAGTGAGTGGGGCCAATAAACCCATTGCACTTTCGGTCTCCCCATGAAGGATGGCATCTGGGCCTTTCACCTTTTACAGTTGAAATGGGCCCCCAAGTAGCTGCCCCCATGTTGGCAGTTTTATGACACAGAAACCTATTGATAATCTGCAGCTTTGAACCTCCTTGCTGCATTATTTTGACTTCATTATTGATTTAAGCACTCCACAGCTGCCTTGGACCATTGTTCCAATCAGTAATGGGTGCCCCAAACATCAAAAAGAAATGAGACCTGACACATCTTTAGCCAGCGCTGCTCCCATTTCCCTCTCAATTCCCTGAGCCCAGCTAGGAAGCTGATAAGCTATTTCACCTTCCCTTTGCCCACCACTCATACCGTTCACCCCAATCAATTCAGAGGCTGTTTACTTTCATAGTGCTATGCTAATCTCTGGAGAGGTGGGCCATCTAAAAGCTGAGACTAGAAGTTAAGACTGGCTTTATCAAAGTGAGTCTGTTGATATTGCATGGATAGGTTTTTATGCTCTGCATGTTTGATGCTGATGCTGCTCCTTAACGAGTGCTACGGGCTGGCGACACATTGAAAGAGGCCTTCTGCCTCAAAGTTGCCAGGGACTGGCGCCGCCCATGGAGCCAGGTCGAGTCAGCAAAGCCCAACATTTCAGGAGGGAGCTAGAGCCTGATCTGCTCAATGGTGTTGCGCCACTGCATGGCATTCTTTTTGTTTGGGTTATTAGGTGTGCCGCCAATAAGCCAAAACTATTGCTTTAGCGAACAGACAGTGGTGGAAATAGACGTTTTTTATGGGGCATCCCTCTGACCACAGTGAAAGAGGCCAGGCCCAGCGACGGGAGGATTAGGAGGGTGTAGGGCAGGTATTTTAGTCACCCCATGAGCAATTGCCTCTTCCACTCAGAGGATTTATCATCAGCAAAGTTCAAAATCTGCACCCCTTTTAAAACTACAAAATGCACAGCAATATTTTCAGTACAGTGCAACATTGACAAGGGATTTCACAGGGCTCCCGCTCAGACCCTCAAGTGGACTTGTGGGGAAGTATCTCACTTTGGAACCTAGCGGCCACGGTTTAAATCCCTGCCCAACCTAGTTTAAAGCATGAACACACCAGAGCATTCTAAAATAAACATATAGTGCACAGATTTTACAGATTGTGGAGCTGTATTTCCAATCTGGTGAGTAATTTTTTGCCAGATCCTGGGTCTGGAATGATCCGTCCCAATGATAGCATTGAGAACAGGTAGGAAGAAATGCAATATGAAGAGGGACTTGTAAATGTTGTTTAGTTATTTGCCCACCCATTGACTTCTCATGGCCATGCTAATCCCTATGGCAATTCTCACCCAGTTCCTGCCCTCCCCACCCAAAACACCTCCTCACTGGAACTGTTTGAGCTAGCTTTAAACACGCCTTGCCATCAAACTTTGCCCTCAATGTGCCTGCAAGTGTTTTCTCAAAGGAGTCTTTTGAGAGTTCATGACTTCATTGGAGTTGTAAACATGGAACTGGTGTAGTAAAAATGTCTTAATCAGGTCTGCCTTTGGCCACTCGATTTAAAAACCCCCTGCATGTCTTTCGCTGAAGTCCTGTTAAAAACAAGCATTGGCAAAGCCAACAGTTTTGGCTTGTGAATAAGTATTAGGCATTTGCCAGGCACTGCTATTAGCTGCTCAGGTATTCAAACCATTTTGCACTGCCACTATTAATGGCCAGCTAATACCAATACAGAAGTACCTTTCCCATGCCTACACGAATGCCCAAACTGTTAGCATTGCCAATGCTCTTTTTGCTTTACCCTTGATTCTCAGGTCTATGCATCAAGGTTAAAGCAAACATGCTACTTGGCTAAATTGGCCCACATTGAATGTAGGCCAATCTAGCCAGTAACAACACTTATGTTACACAGTCAGCCTGGATATACTTTCTGTGGCATGGCATTTTTACTGGCTGGGAGTCTGTACATGGTAACAATGGCATATATTGATGCAGCCTGCATCATGCATGAGATCAACAAGTATAAATATATTTTTATACTAGCATATCTTTTGCGTAGAAAGGCGGCATGAAATGTATTGAAAAAATGTTCCTGTGCACGGTTTGTGATTTGAAACTGTTGGGATTTTCCATGTGCTTCCATACAAAACCAATTGCAAATTGTATGGATTTCTACACAATTTTGCAAAGAAAGTGCAGTAAGATGCATAATTTATCCCAATGTTTCAAACATTTTCTTGGGATTGAGAATCCCCCCTCAAGGAACCTTTGTTTGGTTTGGGCTCCCTCACTGTGCTCTGTTGATCCTGCCGAATTGACACAAACTTTTAAGCCCCTTAAGTTAAAAAATGTACCAGCCTCCACTGTACATCATTTGTAACTGTGTATGATGTGTGTTTAAATGCGCACAAAGGGGCAGTGTGCTCCTTAATGATATGATATAGCATTTATACCGTGCCTGTACACAAGTGTTTCTAGGCGCGACAAGGCAGGGAGGGGGAAACAAAAGAGTAGGACAAAACACAGATCTTACTAGGCATTGTGTCATTCAGATCACGCAAGAGCAGGGAAGGAGGGAGGGGAGAAGTACCGAGGGTGGGGTAGGATGCATAAGTGCAGCAACAAAGGAGAAACAAGAGTGCAGCCCACAGGTGGCAAGTGTGGGTTCTCATAAGTGCAGCCAACAGGTGGAGAATAAGTGCAAGAGAGGGACTGTAGTGTTACAAATACAGACTACAAGTGCCGGGGAGCCAAGAGGCAGTGCAGGATTGCAGCTGGACAGGCCGGGACCTGGGCCCGAATTCAGAGCTTGACCAGGTGACCAGTGCATGGATCTGGAAGGAGATCAGCAAGGGAGAGGAAGAGAGAAGGCAGAAGCAAAGTGACAGGTCTTGAGTTGCTTCCGGAACAGGAGATGGTTCTGCTCAAGTTTCAGAGAGGCAGGGAGGCTGTTTTCAGAGGGAGGTCCCAGCCCAAGAAAGAGATCTGCCCTCAACTCTTTGCTTGGAAAAGTGACTGACCCTCAGAGAGTTGGAGGTGGCAAAGTGGAGAGCTCATGCCATCCTATATATATTTATGCATATGATACAAAAGTTAGTTCGACAAAAAGCTTTCTTCAGTAGAGAAATCTGACTTTGCTGTAGTTGATTTGGAGTTGTATTAACCATATTTGGGATCCTGCACACAAACTCAAAAGGAGATTTCTCGAGTCTCCTGTTTGTAGAGGTGCCGCTGCTGGCTGAGTGCAAAAAATTGTAAGGGGGACTCGCCAAATGTTTTGCCCTTGGCCTCACCACATCTTCTAACAGCCCTGATTCACCCCTTGCCGTCACCCAACCTGCAGTGTGCTTACAAGGCTCTAACCTCATACCTTGGGAATAGCAATCAAGACTGCAGGATTGAGGGGTGGTGACATTGACCACTTAAAGCATTTTCCAAACATCGTCATCCTTTTGTTCTTTTGTTGGTGTCTCATATCCTTTTATTCATCTATTGGTGTCTGTCACGCTGCCTTGCCCCCACACCGCTGTAAACCTCCCACTTTGGGCATCGAAATCAGGACAACTGGACTGAAGGGTGGTGACATTGCCCCCCCCCCGTGATCTTCACTGGCACATCATGCAATTTACTTGAGTGGTGATTTTACTCAGTTGAGCATGTTCTCAGTGATTGCAGTGTAACATTTCGGGTTACAATATGTTGTCCCACATTTACTCATGTGCAAACGCTACAGCAGCCATTTATTTGAAAATATATCTACTAGAGATACCATGGTAGATGTCATTGTTCCCTTGAGTGGACACACCGCTTCGCTGTGTGCTTTCATGCACTCAACATATCCTTTTTAAGTGAGTGGGTCCATTTATGATCTATTTGTTGCATTTTGGGAATTGTAATTCTGGATTTGCCATTTTCTTTAGAAAAATATTTCCACTAAGTCACTGTCATAAGAGGACTGGACGTGTAGACATGTTTGGTATGACATGTCATGCTAGATCAGGAAACTTCAGGAGACTCCTTGCGTGCTAAACCGCCTGGGCCTTGGAATGTGATAGCAAATTGTTTTTCCTAACCCAGACTATACTCATATCAATGCAACAGTGACTGCTGCTTGGAACATGCATGTGCCTTTACTAGCATACGTATGTTGATGGTTCATGCTGGTTTACAATGATGTGGTGTGACATGCTGCCCTAAGGAGGATAGTAAACACAGTTGTAATTCGCCTTCACATGTAAAAAACATCTTGCAGCAACTGGAGCCCATTCGAAATGTGCTTGCCAGGATTCCTACGACGTGACAGCCAGCCTCAGGGTCCTACAGAAGTGCCAATGGATCTGTCAGGTCTGGCAATACTGTAAGTTTAGGGAGAGATGCCGGGGCAAGAAGGGTAACAAAACAGCAATTAGCGTCTGTAAATTGGCAAATACCTCCAACAGTAACTCATGTCAGTTGTTAGATAGTTTATTTATACAGAGGAGGGGTTGTGGCATGGGTATAACGCTGTCTTGAGACATGCTAAGAAAGGGGTTTCAATATGAAGAAAGACCAACAAAAATATTTGGAAGTCTGTTTAAGAAATTACAAGATAAAAACTGTAATTGATGACTTGTCTGTTTTGTAAGGTGACAGATCGTAAAGATTTGTCTCGGTGTGTAACTGGAGAGGGTGGTCGTTAAGGGACATTTTTTAAATCCATGACTTCATATGTATTTTCAATCAATAAATCAATCAATCAGTTTTATTTCGGGCCAATGCCCATAACACCATAATACAAAGCACAGATAAGAACAAGAAAAAGAACACATGCAATACATACTATAAAATGTTGTCTAAAATCAGCGCCAGTGAACATCAGCATCAGATAGAATCAATGTGCAGGTTTAATTTCCAATGATGAGATCCTTTTTAGATTTCGTCCGGATCTGCAATGCCTTAGTCAATATAACTGAACACTGCAAATGTAACATCCTTATGATTGGTCATTTTACATAAGGCATATCCGTCAGTTGTGGGGCAATTGTGATATTTGACAAAGACGGGATAGCGTCATCTCTTTCTCCATTCGGCATAGGCCAGGCAAAACAAAAGAAGATGCCGACCAGATTCAACTTGAGTGGGGCAAATAAGCAGAATTTTGAAGTGTCATGTGAACATTTTTGGGTTAGATGGGCAACGGGTTAGGCATTGAGTCTAAAATGCATGAATAGTGTTTTATTCTGGTTCAGGAACATATTATTAAGGTAGGATTCGGGGCCATACCGATCTAATGGTAGGTAGCCTGGGAAACTCGTAAAGTTAACAGAAAAAAGAGCAGCATCTCCTGATATAGAATGTTAACTGTAGAGCTAATCGTTCTCACAGTCTCGTCTGTAATTGCAATACTGTCAGAAAAACCACCCCATGACCAACCTCCTCCGACTAGATTGAGTTCTTGTGAACGACCAGAAGGATTCTAAAACAGATTACTGATGGAGTGCAGAACATTGTCTCGGGAGGATAGCTCAGTGGCAACATGCTCGCCTTGGAAGCAAGACGACATGGAACAAATCAGGTTCTATTCCCGGATCCGCGCTTAGAAACCTCTGGGTATTAGGCGTGTTATAAATAACCCATCATATCATATCATCTGACTGCCTATGATCGCCTATGACTGCCACAGCGTATCCACCGATTAAGTGCACTTGGGCTTCCCCCTCCCTGTGACCGTCTGTGCACTTGCACAATCCAAATACACTGTGCGTGAAGATCATTTGTCTGGTCCCCCTTGTCTTCACCCCAAATTGCACTTGGTAACACTCCAGAACCGCTGGTCAGGCCTATTTACTGTGTCTCAAAAGTTAAATGTATTATATGCACTTACTCTGCCTGTACAGACTATTATCGTCTCAGAGTTTCAAGGGCTGTGACCAACCGTTGTTTTTCCCCATGTTCCCACCCTCCTTGAGAGCTTTGAGACACTTCCCTGTGTATTGGTGCTTTATAAATGAACATTACTATACCTTACCTTATGTGACCAGGGTTCTAACCAGTTACTGCAGGAAGGGAGCTGTAGCATTCCTATTTCATCCAATAGATTGTGTCTGTACCATTTCCACTATTTCCCATTGGTAGAATCAACTACATCATTAAAAACGTGGTGTGTCGGAAGCGGCCTCTCACAGCGCAGTACTGGGTACGCTGAGCTCGATACGAGGTGCGGCTTGACACAACATCCTTTCTCGGGTACGCACGTTCTCTCCACGCAGCAGGGTCCTTTCCTCTAACGGAACGCGGAGCGGCGGTGGAGCGACGGAGGTGCGGCTGGTTTGACACGGAGGCTCCCGAAGCTCGTGGCAGCAGACGAGTGACTGCATGACGAGTCACCGCGTGGTCCTCGGTCCCCCTACGCCCACGGGAGCTGCTGTATAGGTTGTATAGGCGGAGAGGCAAAAGGACGGGGACGGTGACCACGAATCCGGCGAGGGGAGTCCTGGAGCTGATTAAGGAGGCGGGGCACCGTGCTCTCTCCTGCTGACTCCCATATACATGGAATATGGTGATACAGCATCACGAGGGCTTTGCTGTGAATATTGGAGGTGAGTGGTGAGCTGTGAGGCATATCCCTGGGGCTACACCTTACGCTCTCCGCATCTGATCCTCATATAGTCACCATTGAGGCTCATTGGGCGCTATGCTCGCGTTTGTCAGCATAGTAAAATCAGAGTGCCAGCTGTGATAATATAATAATCTGGTGTAGAGTTTCTGCGCCCTATTAACCTCGATCTGAGCGGAAACTACCACCTTCCTTGAACAGTGGGGCTTTCGTGGGAACTTTGTTGGATCCCATACTCATACCTTGTGACCATTTATTTTTGTTAAATTTGAGTAGTGGGGCCAGTGCTGCCCAACATAAGCAATCGGGCCTCAAGGTCATACGCTCAGGAGACTGCGGGCCTAGGCCTTTGATCCTGGGCAAGTTGTGCTACTGTGAGTGTTGAGCAATCTCTCTGGCCCCAGGTGAGAGGGACTGTCTGGATAACGGTGGCCAATCCCTCCCCATTTCCTCTGGGGTGAAGGGGTTGATAATCCTTCTCCAGCAGTCACTATACCTTTTTCTTGATATTGTCCCTTGTGATATCTAAGTGCGGAGGGCGCTAACTTGTGAAAACCTGTATGCCTCCGAAGAAGAGAACTACACAGTTAAAGTATAATCTTAGAGGAACCAAGGGAATGGAGACAGCTAAGAGTCCCTCGAACAATCCTACCGTGCGGGTAAAACCCAGAAAGAAAGCTAAGAACGAAATACCTGCGGACCAGGGAAGGATCACTGAGTTTTTTCCACAAAATCCACTTCCTGAAACGAATTCTACCACGATTGAGGAAGCCTTGGTTCTTGTGCCCTCTAATGAAGGATCCCTATGTGCCTCTAATTACGATGACATTGACAATAATTCATTATTGGAACTATGTCTTAATATTCCAAGGAAAATGACTCCTGCTCCAGGAGCGATACCTACCAACATGGACTGCACCAATGCTAATAAGCAGAGTAATACTCTATTAGTATCCCCTACTCCAGTTGAATGCATGGGCAGACTATCAGCATCACCAAATTTGGCGATGGCTTCTATGGAAGACAGCCCCATAGCTGAAAGTGAATGCCTGGCTGATACCTATCCGGGAGCGACAGAGATTGCTGAGATCCAGTCCTCAGTTGCATCACTGCAATTTGCCCTTAGGGTCTTACTAAAAATGACGGGGAGAATTCTGGATAATTCAAATGCCCTAACCTTAGAGATGGCCGCGAGAGAGAAAGTAGAGGGTACTGCTGAAGTTGATCAATCAGCAGAGTCCAATCTATCGGAAGCCATAAAACTGGCGGACATAAGTGAAGAACATCATTCTGAAGAGCTACAAAGCCCGGGGATGGTGACAGACAAAGAAAACGAAGAACCATTCTTTTCGCGTAAGCAACGCAGAATGGCTAGGAGGGCAGCGGGGATTAAAAGAGCTAAAGAAATGGCCACCTCCAAGTCTGTTAAGGAATCCGCCGGACACCCCTCAAAGAAAGCCAAAAAACGGGCACCCAGAGCAAAGAAAAGGAAGAACAGTGGTGAGGGCTGCTTGACTAGTTGGCTAATATCTGACAGAGAAAAAATGTTTGAGCCTGAGGAGGTGGAGGATATATGTGAGGAGGAGAATCCGAGGGAAGGGCCAGAGATTGTGGACAAGGACAATCTCGGGAGTCCATTAGAGTTATCAGCAACACCTATCATAACTCGTCCCACCGAATCTACATCTACCATGGAAGGAAATCGTATATGTCTTATAAAGAATTTATATCTAAGTGAAAACTCAAAATGGCTCTCTCGCTCAGAATTGTTAATTAGACTGAGCTATGTGCCACAACTGAGGGTCCTCAAGTCAGACGATTTCCAATTTGTGGAACCACTAAAAGGCCCTAATCCTCAGGTCTCAGCATTGCATTGCAAGTTCCTATCTACCGTGACATTGTTAAGGAACTATAAGACCGAATTGAAAGCGGTTGATGTGGAGGTTGATGCCGATCTCAATGAACCAGATCTAAGACAACTGCCCGCTAAGATAGATCTGACAGCTGAAACCAACCCCCGCCCCAATTTCTCTGAAGGAAAAAAAGTGGACATCTCAGACATACAACAAGCATTAAAATGGATTGCGGATTCACTACCTGAAGTGCTGCTAAAGCAATGAGATATGTCTATTCTGTCCTGGAACTGTAGGGGTTTTGCTCTCTTGTTGTCAACTGAGGGCTCTATTAAGACTTTAGATAATCATAGTTGTTTTTGCCTTCAAGAAACTTGGGCTATGGAGCCATTGATTTTGGATGGCTTTGTCATTTATCAAAGGGCTGCTAATAAAGGTACAAAGGGAAGACCCTATGGCGGACTTATCATAGGGGTGGCTAACATGTTTGGTTCTAAATTAGTGAAAACTGATTGTCCCAGTAATTTGATGGCAGTTGAGGTCGACTATAATAACCAGACAGGAATGGATCACTTGCTACTAGTTAGTCTATATAACCCCCCGAGTGCACTAATAAGAGAACAACTCCAGGAGGCCTTACAAAATCTATTGGCTACCTGGCTGCTAAAACTTGGGAACACTGGGGTAATAGTGGTTGGAGACTTCAACTGCCACATGAGCGGTAACATAGGGAAGTCCTATAACCCTAAGTTAAAAGCTAAAAATTATATGCAACACACCAAAAAAAATGATCCCGAAGGCCAAGGATGGAAACATTTGTTTGACCTATGGGACATTGAAATGCTTAATGGTAAAACTGTGAGCGACTCTCCAGGTAATTACACCTGGTCCAATGGCATTTCAAGAAGTACCATAGACTACATTTTTGTTTCCCCTAGTCTGTATGAGATAGTGGAGGATTTGCAAATAACCCCTAATAAGTGGAGTGATCATGCTACACTCATATGCAAATTGAATATCGGGACAAAAGCCCCTCCTAGTATCAACATGGGTAACATCGTGCCAAATAAAGCTGGCACTAGGATCAGCTGGTCAGATAAAAATGTCGCTCTTGCGGTGGCAGCTTTGGTTAACACGGCACACAACATCATGGTCCTGGACCTTCTGAGAACACGAGCCAGATCAGGAGGGCAACCACCACTATATGCCCTCTATATAGACTTTTCGGCGGCATTTGACTCTATTCCCAGAGAGGCCCTCTGGCGGAAGTTAAAAGCAATGGGCTGCCCGGAGGGCCTGACCTATTATCTCAGACTATGCCATCAGAACACATCTGCTAAAGTAAAATTAGACCAGGAAGGACACACTACTAGAAGTGTGCTCCAAAATAGGGGGGTCAAACAAGGCTGTGTCACGGCCCCGCTGATCTATAATATGTACGTATATGACATCCCGGAGGCCATTAGGGCTGCGAAAAATTGCCCACCGAAAATAGGAGATTCCATCTGCCCTGTCCTGGCCTATGCGGACGACCTGGTTATACTGGACCACACTGTTAGTGGGCTTCGAAGGTCGGCCATCGCTCTGTGGGAATACACCGAGAGGAACGGCCTCAAAATTAATCTGGAAAAAACTAAGGCAATGAGATTTACCAACAAGAACACCACTCGTGTACAGCTCAGAGTTGGTTCAGATACCATTGCCTATTCTCCTCATTACCGCTATCTAGGTATAGAATTTGAGAGTATCGGCGACTATGAACTCTGCAAGCAGTCACGCATTGTAAAGGCATCCCAACTGACTGCACTGTTCCATAGATTCACACTAAATCAGGGGGGATTCACCATCTAGGGCACGAGACAACTGTACATGCAGGTATTATCCCCTATGATCACCTATGGTCTTGAAGCCCTCCTCAACTCTGACCTGAAATGGCTCCAGGTGATTGAGGGGAAATTTTGGTGCGCTATCCTGGGCCTACCACCGGGAATCCCTATGGCAATATTAAGACTGGAACTGAGGCTGACCTCATTGAAAGCGATAGTACTAAAAAAGCGAGCCCTACTCTATTTGAGAATGAGGGATGAGACTAAGAATGGGCTACTCAAGGCGGTTTACCTAGAGATTTCGAAGGATAAATCCTCGTGCCCCTTGAAGGAGCAAATGTCTAAATTCCTGACGACCATTGGGTGGCAAATAAGGGGGGGCAGTGTAACTGTAGAAATGCAAAGGGCTCTGGTTAAACGCATAGAGCTCTGGGACTGGCTGGAGAATTACGCTCATCTCCAGAAGCTGAAAAGCTATCAGTTTGTCCAGTATAGACTTTATAACTATAAAAATCTGCAGAGCTATCTCAATTTATGCCCGGATAGGAGACTTAGACGATTCATATTACTTCTAAGGCTAGAACAACTACCTACTTTAATGATAACAGGCAGAAGAGACATGATCCCCCCAGAATTACGGCTTTGCCGGTTATGTAAAGGAGTGAATCAGCTAGAAACGGCCAGACATGTATTGACTGAATGTCACAAAATGTTAAGTACCATAAACCTTGGCTTGGGTCAGCTTGTGCATAACCAAGGTTACATTAAAGAGGAGCTATTTTGGCATCACTGTATTAACTCCAAGAGTATAAGGCTCATGATGGCACTGTACAATGTTTGGCTGAAGGTGGAAACAAGACTTAATATAACCATATAGGAGGATATAAAGAGGAGTTGATGTATAGCCATCGCTGAAATCCATGAGGGGCTGTTGGCTAATACAGGCCCCTATTTATATAGGAATTGTAACAACACTGAAATTAGATTGATATTCCATCTGAAACTCTTATTGGAGAATATACGGTAGGATGTGGTTAGATCTGGTTCCTGAACTATTGTAAATGTGAACTTAAAATGAAGCTGTTTTATATGGTTTTTAGGAAATGTATATTTAGAGAATTTAATGTATTGTCTTTCTTGGTAATTTCTTATGCAACGTTTTTGTTAATTACTGATGGTTTTCTCATTATAATTTTGTTCCTATTTAAAGTATATTTTATGTGTTAATTACTGATGGTTTTCTCATTATAATTTTGTTCCTATTTAAAGTATATTTTATGTGTAAAGTTTCATTGTAAACTAAGTCACAATAAATTATATTATTATTAAAAATGTCCTTATAGAAAGTTGAGTTATTTGGTTTATTCAAAAGGTGCCAGAAATACAGTGGTTTACTAAGAGCCACGAATCCCAGGGCTCTTACGCCAATTTCTATCAAAAGGGAAACTATTGGCCTACTAGTAGGGAGTTTTTTTAATTAATGTATTCTCAACTTTTATCATAGAAGAGTTATCATCATACCCCCATAATTCTTTGCCATACAATGCAGCTAACCGACCAGGCCTGTATACACAACAAAAACGGTTAGGGCGAGACGGTAACCAGTTTGGGAATTTAATGTGTGGATCGCTCCTGTACATCTTTTTTATTGTGACCTGACTCTTAGTTAATTGGGTAGCCAATTAAAATTGTCTTGAAATTTTGCGTGTGGAATTGCAGACCATTATGGCTGTTTTGGAGCGGTTAAATGGGAGACCTGTCTATTTACAGAAATCTGAAATTGTTGCTATATGTGTTAAAATGCTAATTTGTGTCCTGGAAATTAAAACTGTATGTCCTCGTACATCAAAATACTGAATGTGTGTTTAGCTATACTGGGAGCATCTATACTCAGATTTAAAATTCTTAAAATCAAATCATTCCCATAGATTAAGAAAAGGAGGGTGCCAAAGACACAGCCCTGGTGGACTCCGTTTAACACTGAAAATGATTTCGTTGTTTTAATGCCTTGTCTGCCTCTGTCACTGGGTTGTTTCTGTAGAGTTTCTTTATAGAGTCCAACATTTTGCATGGGAATTTGAAGATTGTTTAAAATGTCCCATAGTTTCATTTGATCAACTGAACCGAATGTGAATTTAAAATCTACGAAGACTAAAAACGTTTCCTTTTTATTGGACACATACTTCCTTAAAATTACAAAAAGAAAGAAAGGCTGGTAAATTGTACCTAGGCCACTTTTAAAAACCGGCCTGTAGGTCTCAGATGATGCCCGTATCCTCAACCCAGCTCTCAAGGTGGGATAGGAGCATTTTCCCATATACCTTAGAGAGAATGTCGATCAGGCTAATAGGTTTATAATTGGGTGGTTTCTGGCTGTCTCTTTTTTTTTTTTGAAAGGCCCAATTTCGACCTGATTCCAGCTGGAGTGAACATAATGCTGTCAAGTCGATTAAAAAAACAACAAGGATATAGGAGCCCTAATGTCATCATCCTCGTTTAGAAGATTGATGGGGAACCTATTTTTGCCAGGACCCTTACCTTTTTTGGGATCTGAAAGCCTTAGCAGTTTCTTCAACCCCAAAGTCAAGTGAGGCAAAGGATATACCATCTGTGGTGAGGGTGGAACGACTCCTCTCTGGGCTAATACTGAAGTATTGGAACCATGTTTCCTTGGTGATAAATTATTCTATGTTTACATATCTGAGACCAAGTTCCAGAAAATGGGTGCATTTTTACTTTGGGGAGCAGTTTTTGGAAGATCCCACGTCGCTTCTCCTACTGCTTTTTTCTTTTTATTTACCAGTTCTTAGTAAGTTCGTCTTAAAGTCGATATCTGTTTGGGCGATCTATTCGTTTTTATCTCTTTCTGAATATATTGCAAGATTGTAATTTCCCTTTGATTGCAGCGATATGTTTAGTCACTATGGGGGTTAATGCTGCTGTCAGGGTGCAATAGAAGAGTCCCATAGACTTTACACTGCAAAAATCCACTTTGCACGGTTCCATGAATCAGGATTTGTGTCGGCAGTGCAAAGTCGCTTTCAGTAGTGCAAATTCACCTTTAACCATGTTAAAAATTCCATGAATGTGGCCCTTAGGGGTTGGACTTTCTAATGCTGTGGCAGATTCGAGTATTGGGAGAACTGTCGCGAAAATCCTATGGGCATTGCTCTCATAGTCAGAATTTCTTTCTATTGTTCGTAAGGGCTACATCTGATGTGTAAGGTTCAGATCCAAATGTCGAATCGAGGAAATTGCCCCTGGCTAGATCAAAATATGGGGTCATGGTCGCTCTGTGCTCGGCTGTTACCTTAAATTAAATATAAGTAGTTATATGCATTTTCACGAGGAACATTTTATGGCATTTTACTAACTGGCTTAATGCCTTTTTGGTACTATGTTGTTTTATCATTGTCATGCAATTCTCCTGGCGGTTTAGTTTTCAGCTTTTAGCTCTGTATATTCTTCTGAATATAATCGAATGTACATGTGTAGTCATCATTGTAATACGATACTGCTTTTATGCAGTCAAATCTGAATAAAGCTGACATTTTTTTTTTTAATTTTAATAAAATGAAAAATGTTTTCAGCACACAAGGAACTTTTACAAAATTCTCATATACAGAATGAGAAACATACCATCACACATACAAATTCATTGTCACTATAATAAAACAAAGAAAGCTAAATAATATAAAAGGGAAAAAACAACTTTTTTATTTTTTTACACATAAGTCATACATCACTATCTCTGGTGTCTCGCTGCTCAGAAGCATAAACCCATGTTTATCTTTGTGTCGCTCGTTAATACTGTTCTAACTGGCCTTACAAGGGGAGCCTAACAACTCTTGTCAGTGACAGTCCTGCACCGGTGCCCAGTACAGAGGGGCCTACCCCATGCCCAGCAGTTATTTTGCCTCTAACTGCCCTCCTTCCATCACCTCTTCCAGACTGGAGAAGATAGAGATCAGGAACTTTACCATGGCCAAAATGAGGGACAGGTGAGAGGTGGTTTTGAGTCTATGCCATAAGTCGTATGCTAGCTGAAATTAAATTAAATGAATAAAAAAAGCTAACATACTTTACTCAAAACAAGGTGCTAGAGGGTTGGGTATTAGTATGAAGGGTTTATGATAAGGTTACTGCACAGTGCTATATCACCAGTGTTCAATGTTATTTTCTTCCAATATGCATCACCAGGCACAAAAATAGATGTATGTTGGAAAGTGTTGTATTTATTTATTTATTTCATTTATTTAGGCATTTATTACAGCGCACATAACCCGGAGGCATCTAGGCGCTAGTGGTGCAAGTTTGCATTTGATCATTACAGGTGGGAACAAATCAGCTGCAGCACAAGGCTGCGAATGTCACGTTAGGTGGTTCCAGGTCTTATTGTGTCCCAATCCCACGTGCCCCTGGAGCTCTGTGGCGTTTACCGAGCTGCACAGGGGGTGGAAGGTGCACAGGGTTTTGTGGGGCATGCTACTACCCCAGAGATATCTTGATGCCTGCCAGTGGCGGGAAAGATCTCTATCGGCTCTGCGTGCTTCTTTCTCATGCAAAGAGCAGGTGCAATCCATAGGGATCCACTGTAATGATGGCAACATGCTTCATCATTGCGACTGCCAGTATGGATCTTCACTGTGCATGCATGCATCAGTAAAGATGGCCCCTAGAATGAAACATGTTAGCTGTCATAACAGCGTCTCACTGTGAACACCAGATGCTCTTTGCATGTAGAAGTAGGCTGAATCCATAGGGATTCCTAACTCTACAGCTACATCAAAATGTTCATGCATGCCGAGACAAAGTTACTTATCCTGTCTGCAGTGGGGAAATGCAAAAAGTTGATTTGCCACGATGTGTCTCAATCTGTGTGGGAAACCAAAGCAAACATTGCACGGATGTGTGAACACCCACGTCATATTCCTGTGTGTAGGATTTCATCTGTAAAATAAAGCTGTGAATAGACTGCATAATGTTTTTATTTTTATTTTCATTTATCTGTTTTGTGTTCTGTACATTGCATTGCCTCCTGTCTCAATGCCCCCAACTCCATTGATGCCAGACATGTCACTGGTGAGGAGGGCTTATTTCTCCCCATCTTCCGTTCCAGCATTGGTGGTGGGTAGTTGCTTTCTCTGGCTTGGCAATCGTTGCGGTGGTGCACAGCCAGGTTGTGGACATGCCTCATTAGATTTTGCCAGTGATTCTTAATGTCCTCCTAGCTAAAGGATGTGTCATCCATGGTGTTGACCATGCCATGGATGTCTCCCCGCAGCTTTGTGCTTAGGCAGATGTTGTCTTGGCTACCCAAGATCCAAAGATCCAGGCATCCTTCTTAATGATGCAGTCCACTGGGGCACTTAATTATCCAATGGAGAACTTTCTATTGCAGGATTTCAACAAATTCCTCTTAGATACCTAATGGTTTGCAGTGATGGAACAAAGCAGACAATCTGACATGGAGCAGCCCACACATTCTTGCTCAAGCAAAAAGGGGGTGCTGTTGCAGGAGGTTTCAGGGCAGGACAGGGCAGAGCAATGAGAGTATGACAAAGGAAGGCAGAAGATAGTGCTAGGGGACACGCAGGTTGGCAGCAGCATGGTCCATATGGTTCTGACAAGAGCTGGGGAAAGGGTTCGCTGTCTTTCACAGCAGTCTGAGGGTAGAAATGGTTTTAACTAAATGAATGACTGTGAAGGCAAATGTTTTCCATCCATAATAAAGTACTGAACTGGGGCTGATCAATGTCATAGAAACATTCTATGGCATATGGACAAGTAGTAAGATGCCTTACTTGGGATGCTCAATGTATCCACTGCAATTACAATGGTTCTCATATGTTATTTCACTCCTGAGCACTTGTATTTCTCTGGGAGATGTAGTTACAAAGAGTGTTCAAATGACCTGTGTGGTGCCTCAGTGTTTCTCGTGTTCCCCTGTTTTGTTCGATATCTATCTATATGATTTACTGATCTCTCTGAGTGGGTAGTCATTGCTATGAAGAAGACACACAACTCTATTTTGAACGTACCTATAATCACTCCCAGTATAATGACACAGTGGATAACATATTTCTCTCTATCAACTCGTGGATGGACTTAAATTATCCCAGCTTAAATAGCTCCAAACTCAAGCTTGCCATTATTTCTAAATTGACCATCAACAGCTAGAGGAAAACCAAACAATTACCATTTTTTATATTGGTAACACCACCTTTCCAATCAGTAAACAACTTCAAAAGCTTTCACTTTTTTTCACAAAACAATTACATTATCAGCTCCATTGAATATTATATATCTCAATTTAGGAAAATATGCATATTTCTTTAGGTAATTCACCTAGTTTATATAGCAAGAGGGGTCATTGGGTGCACAATCGATTATTGTAATGCCCTCTACATGGGCGGTACAAGAAAAGCAATCACTTAACTGCATGTACTCAAAAATACATTGCCCAAGATTGTAGGTAAAGATCCACCTCTCTCCATTAACATCTATCCTTGGGAGGCTCCACTGGCTACCATTCCAAGCATGCATCTTATTCAAGATGGCCTTTTCTATCCACAAATGGCTGTGCCAATCAAAAACACCTAGATACCAAACAAATCAAATGATACCACATGAGCGCAGCCTTTGTTTGGGATCTTCAAGATCTCATTCACTTTATTCTCCTTTTGCTCATTTAATAACTGATGTGGGGCAAACGTTTGCACTCGTGGGCCTTTCATCGGCAAAGGATGTCCCCGTTCCTTAAAGTAATGGTCACTGCTTCCTAACTTACATATCAATTCACTTATCACTGAGACCCATCTGAGTCCTACACGCCATCTTGGAAAAGTGGACAGTTACACACGATTGGCTTACATCATCTGCCCTAGTGGCACAAACTATGCCTAAGCCGTGATGACTGAGATGACACAGGATAGCAGGACCCTTCCACCGCCCTTAACAGCCCTTAGCAGTGCAGGGTGACGTTAATCTCATTTTACCAACAAAAATAATGTGTACAATTTGGTTGGGCTTCATATTTGAGTTTTCACAATACCACGTTTTCCCAAAAAACAATTTAATTATAATTAGTGTAGAATCATTAGGCTACCCTCTGTCAGAGACCATGCACACTGGTTATCCCAGGGAAAGGATTAACAAATAGGGACAGTTAAGTGTGTGTCTGTTTTATAAATAATAAGTCATGTGCCCTTTTTGAATGACAGCAAGCAAACACACACATGGCCATGCCCATGCTATGCATGCCCACAAATCCACAAAAGCACCCCAGGCATATAGAACTATCCACGGCTCCAAGGAGGCACCCTGAGAACCATGTAAGCACTTGCAGGACATTGTGAATAACCATAAGGCTCAGAAAACACCTATCATTCCATGAAGACCTTCCCGGCTCCTGTAAGCTTCCACTGGCACATACCGTCTGCATATGCAAGCGTTGTCTATAACACCACCACATCTATGTAAACCTATGCCGGCCATACTCCAACAAAACCTAAGATGCATCAGTGAGGGTGCTAGACATCAGAAAATGGGATGCCCATTGGGTCCAAACAAATAAAAGGTGTCAAGCCATGAGCACCTAGAAACTCTGCCGCAGCCAACAGGTATATGAAATTGGGGGGGTGGGGTTTTAAAAACAAAGGCGGGGTGGGGTGGGGTGGGGTGAAGATCAGGCACAGACCGTGGGCTATCACTGGTAGAGTCAGCCCATGTTCTGCACCACCTGATTGGGTGGCTCCCCCGCCCAGGGTGCTAATAGGTAATAATGACCTGCGATTCTGAACATGATAGTTCAGGATGTTCAATATATGACTGCCAAGACATTTTGCACTACGACTGCCATAATTTATTTATTTATTTCATTTGTGCAGCGTGCATACAGCCCGGAGGCATCGAGGTGCTGCTACGGGTACATGTTATTGGAGTGGCTTTGTCATACAACACATTAGGGTAACCAGATCAGGATTTGCAACAAAGTACAAATGGGTCATAGAGAGCAGGCACTGGTGGTGTTACAGATTAGTAGAAGAGCTGTGTTTTGACTGCTTTACAGAACACCCAATATGATTTTTCAGCCCTCAATGAGTGGGACAGGGTGTTCCATTGTTCAGCCGTTAGGTAGTGGAAACTTGAGCCGCCGGCTTTGGATCTTTATACTTTGGGTAATACATCACAACTGATTCTGTTGAACAGTGCCGATGGGGTTTGAGAGCCATAGGCTGCAGACACCTTTCTGAATTAAATATTAATCACTACATCGTAACCTTACGCAAAACGTTTTCTGCAAATACTCAATTGTTAGCCCCTGCATCAGTTCTGGGAGTTTTAAACCTATGCTAAACGATAAGCCTTGTGTCTCTTTGAATGAACATTGTAACTTAAGTAAACACACAATCTCCTGTGTTGGCCTGCAATTGTGTTTATCATCTGATTGTGTAGTTATCCTGGTAAGCAGAAATCATCTGCTTCCTTTGTTTGTCACTAAGCAACATTAAGTCCATTTGAACCCAGCTGTCATTTTTGTGCTGGACGCAAAGGCACTTTGATCGTAGAAGATTACGCCGTCATTGTCAATGGTCACACTGTGAACTAGCCAGAGGTCCATCTCAAGATTTTAGCTTGTTGAAGGTTGGGTATGCTGAACTTCCACCACACTAATTTGGAAACCTGTACTCCTGACATAAACATACGGCTGGTCTAGTCATTCTCATGTTGGAAAGGCAGCTGCGTCTTAATTCCACCTCTTCTCTCCTACCGCAAAATCTGCCTCATTTCTTAATTAATATATTCTCTTAGCACTCACCTACCTCACTACCTTAGGCACTAACCTATACACGTTCACATGGCACTCGCACACCAATCCATTCTCTTCTGGTGATCTAATTTCAAACACTGAAGTACATTACAATGACACAAAATGAGAAGCAAAATGGAAATGCCTAATTCAATTGAAACATTTTGAGTAGCATCATTTGATGACTAATTAAATCAGCAGAGATAAGCCAAATTACAAAATTCAGGAAATGTAATACCCTCAGTGGCTAATTCCATTTAGATTGGTTCATGAAAACAGAGTTAGTATTTGCTGTCCGTTTTATTGAAGTCAGTTTATCTCTCGCAACAGTAATTTTATCAAATGCATGTCTGTTTTTAGCTCACAGGAAGTGTCCTCTAAATTGTTTAATCGCATTTCACCATGATGATCAGTGAGTACAGGTGCATTTCTTTAGCTCCCAGTGAAGCATCATTCTGGGAAGGATGTTATACATATGGGCAGAGGCGTTGCTATTGGGGGGTGAGGGGGCTATAGCCCCGAGTCTTTTGGTTCTAGCCCCGGATAGAAGCTCAGGTCCTACAACCAAAATGCTACCTAGCCCCGAGTCCCGCCAGTCCCGACATTAGCATAGCCCGTGATCTTTTCCAGACCTAGCAACACCCCTGCATATGGGGTCCTTTTAAACACTCTGGAGGACAAACCTAAGGTGCAAAGCAATCCATTCGCCACTAATGCTGTACGTTAACATTCAAGACCATTGTGCTGCGATTTCAAGTCAGAGACGGAGCACAAAATGGTATTTAAACTTCTGCCATGCACTCCTCTTTAGACTTCAAAGGGCACACGCATTTATGCCTGTGTGAGATTGCCATGCAGGCGTAAAGGAAGGGATTCCAATGAGGGCTCTTTTTTTATAGAAAACCTAAATTGGACTGGAGGGGACCATGCCATTTGCACTTCTATGCAAAAGATCGACTCTGTTGAATTTTGGTAATTTCAAAGTGGAAATGAAATGACTAAAACAAAAGCGAAATCACATTTCGCATCATTTTTGGGGAACGTGTTAATGCTGCCTGGAAATTACACTTTGCAAGCAGAATTTACAATGGATTCATATGGAATCTGCAAGCTGTTACCAGATGGAAAAGTCAGGATGATTTCTGAGGAATACATTGGTTACCTGGCAACATGAAACCATATGCTGGTGGAAAGGCATGGGGCTTTCTGAAGGCATCCATAGGGGCCTCACGCTAGTAATATTACACTGTCATGCATATCATTTCATAATGTATTCCAAAGCCTGAGTCCCAAGGATGAAAGTCTTTTATCTACTCTAGTCTGAAAGAGACCTCGGGATGAATAGTCTGTGGTCCGCCATCCTGGGATGTACTTTGCAATTATATTGTTAAAGTTGGGAGCAGCAGCCTCCTGGGGATGCATTTGAAGATGATGTAGTGCATTTTATGCTGAACTCTCTATTCTACTGAAAACTACAGCCGCGCCCTGCGAGCAACTTGCACATGATGACTTTTCGTACATCCAGACACCGATCAGCTTTGAGCCACCTGTAGTCTGCTAATACGCTTTATTGAAGTTCCCCCGGAGACCATTACAATAGTCGCAGGAACGATTCAGTTAGGCTCCAATTACAGCTGCACACTTGCATTTGCAGTCTTTATGCCGTGAAGACGGAAGCTTGATGCACAGATGGTTGCCTACAGAAGTGTGACGTGCTGTACATGGGGCTTCCATCTTCAGTGCCTATAGACTGATGAGGAAGGTGCTAGGAGACGTCAGCAGGTAAGTGGAGCATGCTGGGCTGCACATTAAATGATGGGGTGCCCCCGGAAAAGGACCAGGAGAACAGGTGGGAAGCAAAGGACTGACCTTGTGGGGCGGCCTTCATGGCCTGATTCGGCAAAGTTGGTCTTTTATACATAGAGCCGTCCATTGACATGACGGGGGAAATCCCACTTGGCAATTGGATATCAAAATACCATGCATTGTGAATTGCTAGGATCTGTAACAACTGTAGCATCTTAACTTTGAACCTGGCCAATCAATTTGACACATTTTTGCAGGTATTGACCCAAAAGATCGTATCTAGGGGGTCGTAGATATGGTTTTGCCGCATTCTGCATAGGTATAAATGACCAAATCCGAAAATACTGAGGTAGGTGAGTGGGGGCTGCGGAGTGTCCCCCGCACTCCTTGTTTGGTATTTTCAGGCTTGGGGGCTGCAGGGGTGTCCCCCGCATACAAGAAGCAATGCGGCGGACAGAACGAAAAAAAAAACTCTCGCATTGCAAAATGCGACAGAGTGGGCGTTGGTATTTTGCAATTCAAACTTTTAATCTAAGTTCTTTTAACGTACATACATTTTTTTTAAATCAGGGATACCCTCTTATCTTCCCCTGTTTAAGATGAAGTCAGTTCGACTTTATCCAGGATGAGATGTGATCTAGTTTCATGAATGTATGGTCATGCAGATTTTAATTTAGCTGTTACTACTATATTGTGATGAAATTAAGAGACATGCTTCAAAAAGAACAGTTCTAGTATAGTGAAAATGGTTGTAATAAGTTGTGAAATGGTAAAAAAAGTAAAAAAATAAAAGTAGTGGACCCCACTTCCTGATAGTTCGCGCTCACTTTGACGTCTCACAACCCATTAAAGAAGGTGAACTCCACTCTGGTGGGGTAAAGCTGCTGGAAAAAAATCACAGCTGGCAGAAATCCCCAGCAATCCCTACTACAGGGAAAATGCTGGCTTGCAAATGGTGGTAATTGCCTCCTTAAAGAAGAACTTGTTAGAGAGGATCATAAAAGTAAGTCAGAATTGATCATGATATGAAGATTTGTCGTGGTTCTCCAAATGTGACAGCACCATGCTTTTTTTGGTGAAGCGGCCACAAGCACCAAACATGTGGTGGTCGTGTTTCTTCTCGATCCCAAGAAAAAGGTTTTCAGTAATATCATTACACTAGAAAACCTGGTTCTGGTAAACAATGTTATTTTTCTCCCAACCTATTCTAGGGCCAGTATATTTATGTAAACAGACTCCATTCCTGGACAAGATTCCCTCTAATTGTTTTGGGTGATTTGCGCCAATGAGAAGTTGTGTGCCCACACACTGTGCAAGCGAGGAATGCAAATTTACGGCACAGCAATCTCTGCTAAAACTTTAACTCATCTAAAATTGTTTCTTTGTAAATCTCAAAACATTAGCAAGATCTTTGACTTTACGGTGGATTGGTACAAGAAGGGAGTCTGGTTCTTCTAGTGGAACACAGATTCTGCCTCACAAATTTAAATTATCGGCAGCGCAGTATCACCTGCTGCATTCTCAGTTCATTAAACGTATGGAATATAAAGGAAATGCTTTCAATTCGAGCAATACTTGAACATGAATAAGGACAAAGACGACTTAAAAGAGGGGGTATGGAGGATAGTTAAGTAAGTACCACTAAATCATGTAATGTCAGATTGTTTCCGGAAGTCAAACCGACAGTCTCAGCATCATCAGAGGACACTTAATCTTGCACAACCAAAGCCAAGGTCCAGCAAGAGGCAAGACTCTAACAAGGAAGGGTTTAGTAGTATATTAACAATTCATATAAAGATGTTGGAAGAAACTTGAATTTAGAGAGTGTGGGACTGGTAGCAGCCAGGTAGCACATTACAAAATATATTGTTTTACAGTCAAATAAGAAAAGAAATAAAACTATTATTTGATTAATACAGAAAACAAACATATTTCTCATCTGCAACAGGACAGAAAGCACCATCAGTTTTGCCATATATTGTTACTTGAAGCTGATGTAATATTACCTACCAAGAAATAATGCAAATCTACACATTTTCATTTAAATGAAGGGTTGTGTGAATACCATAGATACCACCAGTTGCCGTTGGAGTATCAGTAACATTATACCAGCAGCATTAACAAGTTTACATTGAAAGCTTCCTTCTAATAAACTTTTGTTTTTAAAAGTTAAAGCTCTCTCTGATGAGCAAAGCATCAATAAGGTCTAAAAGTCACTATGTGCGAAGTCAGGCCAAAAGTTGACGATGGTTATATCTTTACACACTTCAGTGGTGCTACCACTCGTCATGGCCGTGTATGTGGCTCTAGCACTACTACAACTTGAGTCTTTGGAGCTCTCAGACTCCCCCGGATCACAATGCTACCAAAACTCACTGCATTGTAAGAAACTCACTGCTTCCCTAAACAAATGATTTCTTATCTATTATGCATTCTTTTGTGCTGCTCAAAAGAGCATTGTTCCTCCCTCTATATAAAATAAAATAAGGAATGCACAACAGCCATTGTACATTTGTATGAGATCACCAACAGCACATCTCCCTGCCTGCCAGGCCGCCACCACCACCAGTCCACCACAGCTGAGTTGAATTCCATAAAGACACACACACACATGTCTATGGCCTAGAACACTTTTCTAATGAGATGTCAAGTGACCTGTTTTGGTAATAAACGGCTCTACCCGTAACTGGGGGCAAGGTCTCATGGCCCAATCTGTGGTCGGTGGGCGGGAGGAAAGCAAGAGAGGGGCAGAGGGTTGGGGAGGAGGATGGAAGCACTTGGAGCGCACTACAAAATATTAAAGAAAGTAAAAAAGAATGGAAGGGAGAACACAAAGAAGGTAAAGTAAAAGCACAGAATTTTTTTTACTAAAGGTGCTATGTAGCGCTGCGGCCACTCACCCCAAAATGAAGATGGAAGCTTGATTGGGGAGCGGGGTCGATGTAGGGCCCACCTTGCATATGTGTTCCGGCCCCCAGGGTAAGGTCTCAGGGCCCAATCCATGGTCGGTGGGCTCGAGGAGGAAGCGGTAGGGAAGCAAGGAAGGGGCAGAAGGTGGGGGAGGATGAAAGCACGTTGAGAGCACTACACAAAATTAAAGAAAATAAAAAAGGGACGAGAATGGAGAACACAAAGAAGGTAAAGAAAAAGCACCGAAAATATGCTACTAGAAGCGCTATGTAGCACTGCAACCACTCACCTCACAATGAAGATGGAAGCTGATTCGGGGAGGGTGGGGGCACGCTGCATGGCCACCACCTTGCAAAGGTGTTCCAGGCCTCAGGGCAATGTCATAGGGCCCAATCAGTGGTCGGTGGGAAGCAAAAGAGAGGGGCAGAGGGTGGGGGAGAGGAGGATTAAAGCATGTGAGGGCGCTACAAAATATTAGACAATACAAGCGAATGGAAAGGGAGAACTCGAAAACGAAAAGCAAAGAAAAAATGCTACTAGAAGCACTATGGAGCGCTGCAGCCACTCCCCAACGATGAAGGCAGGAGCTTGATTGGGTGGGGGGTTGCTGCATGGCCTACAACTTGCAAAGGTGTTCTGGGCCTCGGGGGAATGTGTCAGGAACCAATCAGTGGTTGGTGAGAGGGAGGCGGGGTGGGCGAGGAATATGCAAGTGAGTGGAACACACTAAAAAATATTAAAGAGAACAAAGGAACGCAAAGGGAGAACAACAAGAAGGTAAATCAAAAGCTCAGAAAAAAAACCTATTAGAAGCGCTATGTTGCGCTGCAGCCACTCACTCCATGATGAAGATGGAAGCTGAGTCGGTGGGGAGGCTGCTGTAGGGCCAACACCTTGCAAAGGTGTTCCTGTTCCAGGTTTAAGGGCAAGGTCTAAGGGCCCAATCAGTGGTCAGTGTGCGGGAGCTGGAGGTGCGATGGAAGCAAGGAGGGGACTTGGGGGAGGGGGAGGAGGATGAAAGCGTGTAGAGTGCACTTCAAAATGTTGAAGAAAATAAAAAAGGAATGAAAGGGAGAACCAAATGAAGGTAAAGAAAAGCGCAGTACAAAGGCTACCAGAAATCTATGTAGGGCTAAAAGGAGAACAAAAGAAGGCTGAGGCCCAAGGACGTCATTTCACCAAAATGCCAGGGGTAGTGCAAGTGAAATCACACGATCCTGGACCCCTGATGACATCACAGGAAGTGATGTCATTTGACCCCACCCCGAAGTGATATCGCGGGAAGCGATGGAACACGACCTTTCACCCATTGACAAAACAGGAAGTAGCATCACATAGCATTGTACACTATGAAAAATATGGTTATGATATCACTATAATGTGATGTACATTTCATGCAAGAATGGATCGCCATATGTATCGTTAAGATCAGTGTGTATAGGCCCATATTACCAAATTACTGTGAATGCAAGCAGACGTCCATGACCGAATGATAATGATGTGTTAGTATATAGCACTTACGCTTGAGCGCTTTCTATAGAAAAAATATACACCCAATATCACCCAACCTGTGTTGGTACACATTTATCGACCTCAGAAGGATGAAATGCTGAGTTGAGGCATTTAAGAACAGACTAAATCAGTGACTCACCCCCTGAAGTTTGCCTGAAATAAACCTTTAATGAGTCTAGCAATTATCGCATAGAATTCCAGAAAGACACATTATTTGGTATTCCTATTCTTTCTTATTTAGGGTCAGTGCTGAAAGTGTTAGACTTGTGGCACTCCTGTTCTTATTTTTCTTCTTTTTTTAAGGGGCCTGTACAAGAAAGCCAGACACCCCAGAAGTATAGAGCCACATGGTGCTGGGCACAGCCTAGGAGCTTGCATTACAAAAAAAATAAAAAAGTTATTTTTTTCTTTTTTTTGGTTTTTCTTGTTTAGAGGTCGCAAGGGAGACCTCAGAGGTCACAGTGGCGACCTCTGGTGACCCACAAGTGACGTTCCTGCTGAGGCCCGAGCCCTCCATGCTGCGTTACAGGCCATCGAATCATGGCCCTGTGAAGGCCATAGAAGGAAACATAATTCATGCGCACACTGCACAGCACTCCCCAGCTCACTTGTGCCGGGTCAGTGTGATGTAAAGGCCCACCAGTGCCACTGCCCACTGCCCAGTAACATATGGGCCTGGAAAAAGGCTGGAGCACAAGCAGCACGAGCGATCACACGTTCACACTCCAGAGCTCTAATGAAGTTGCCACTGTCACTCCTTATTCACGTGGAGTGTCGGAGTGGGAGGAGGCAAGAGCAACCGTGTTTGATTGGCTGTAGCAGCGCAGCACGTGCAGCCAAGCACTGCTACAGTCAATCAATGTTCCCCCTCCAAATTATTTTGGCTGTGTGAGGCAATCATATGAAAAGCATGGTGTGAGGGAGACTGCATACTATGTCCGTGCCATGTCCGTGAGACGGCCTCATGATTGGATGAAACTGTATTCATTGAAGGTGAACAGTACATCGTAAATCAATATGTGCACGGTAAAGAAAACAACATGCGCAGCACAGCCGCACACCTTACAGGGAACCTTGACTGTATATGGGCAAAGTGGAGAAAGTGGGAGAAAAATAACATTGTACTGCTGAGCGATGATTTCTAAGTGCGATGAAATCATGTGCAATGGAGGAAAAGTTGATTTTAGGCATAACTGGTTGTCTTTCCATTTTACCATGTGGTTCCTTACTTACATAACCTTTTATTTTTGAACCATTAAGTGATTTTGGATTAAAAATGTGCATGCTTTTATAACCTGCATGACTACTTATTTGAAAAGATATGCTACATTGGGGAAGTGTGGAGATAACTTTTAAGGGATCGATTTAGATCTAATTTTGTTCTAAAGGATGTGGGAAATGAAACACCATAAAATATATATATTTTTTAAAAACACATTCATTACAGCTTCATTTTGACGAACAAAGAGAATTGGCAGGAATAGCACAACTGATACTGCATTCGTTTGCAATCACAGGGATTCTGGCGTGTCACTGCATGGGACGGCCACTACCATGCAAAGTGCACATAGCCACGGGTTTGCTGCATGCAAAATTTAGCGGCAAGGTGAACATTTACAGACAATCTGTGTGTAAAACCTGACCCCATGCGTCACTGCTTCTATTGTACTCTAAAGCAAAGGAGACATGCCCACGCCTTCAAACCATCTGAACCACCTAATAACCATCAATGACACACTCAGACTGCTTAATGTCTTGTTCCGGTTGCTTGTTATTTCAAAAAAGGTAGCAGGCGCTCCTCTCCAGAAATGACATGGCATGATAACCTGTTCTGAGATGAGAGTTTGCAGCACACACTTTTTTCTCCCTGTCCCTTTCACAGATGGCAAATAGCCATTTGCATATCAGTCTTTGTCCCGCCCACATGGGCAGTCCAGCATCGAAATGCTATGGCAATTGCTTTCTGAACAAGAGTACCAAAAGCAACCCCATACACGTGTTTCAGCCTTGTTGGGCCTCATCAGTGAGGTGAAGCTGTGCCTCTCTGAGCACAGTGAGCAGGGAGTCCAGGTCTGGTTGTCCTCAAGTAACTCAGGGTGACCAACCCCAAGTTCCTTGCAAATATTTCAAAAAAGGTAGGAGGCGCTCCGCTTCAGAAAGAACATGGCATGATAACCTGTTCTGAGATGAGAGCTTGCAGCACACACTTTTTGCTTACTGTACCTTTCACAGATGGGAAATATCTGTTTGCATATCAGTCTTTGTCCCGCCCACATGGGCAGTCCAGCACCGAAATGCTATGGCAATTCTTCTCTGAAAAAGAGTACCCTTTGCTTGTTACCTGCTATACCTGACCCTTGCAGCTGTCCTGCACAGACTACGGCCCTCATTACGACCCTAGCGGAAAGTGACTGACCGGACCGCCACAGCGTAAATAGCGTTTCCGCCATTGCACGATGGAGCAAAGTGCGGCCCATTCCGACCCATCGGGCACGAGCACCACGGCATGGCGGAAGTGCAAAGTCCGCGATGGCGGAAATGACCCCAAAACGGCCCACACCGCCGCCGTACGGCGCCCTAGGTGCAATACCGCCACCCATCTCAGCGGACACCGCAGTGAGCGCCAACCGGAAAGTACGGTGACCGGAAATATACGGAAACGGAAGTAAAAACATGGGCCCGGAACGGGAAACATCCCGCCGTACACCTATAAAACCACAAAATCCACACAACCACTAAATACACTACCCTGAGACACACCCCAACCCGTCATCCACCCTAGCAAAACCAAGAAAAATGGGAAAAGTAGCGAAGAAAGCGTGCGACCGCAAGCGGCAGGTCCACTTCTCCCGTGAGGAACTCACCGTGCTAACAGAGACCCTCCAGGAGAATGCCGCCGCCGTCTTCTCCACGCAAATGACCAGGACGGCACTCGCGAACAAGAAGGCCATATGGGCTCTGGTGGCACAGCGGGTAAGTGCGGTGGGGACCGCACCCCGCAACCCACAGCAATGCAGAAAGCGATGGGACGACCTGCGGATACGCGTCCGTAGCATACTTTCTGCCAACCGCAACATTGCCACAGCCACCGGGGGAGGATCGGAATCACCCATCAAGTTGACCCCCTGGGAAGAAATCTGTGCCTCCACCATTGGAATGGAGAGTATAGAGGGAGTCGGAGGGATGGAGAAAGGAGTGCAGACATCCGAAGAATCAGGTAGGTGGCCCAAATAAAACAATGCCAAATCCACAATGTCCAATCATGTGAAGTACCATGTGTCCACATAGTGCAACAGAAACACATGGCCAGGAGGACGTCCACACACATTGGCCTGATAGCGCACTTTAAAACACACAATAAATACATAAATAATTAAAAACCCCAAAAACACCCACTACACGTGCAGCAGGCACACCCTAACTGCAGGCTGCCAAACAACTGCACCCTCACTCCACACACAAATGAAACCACCTCCAAGGCCCCGACCCAAATCACCCTCAGGTACCACCCCAATGCATGTGATACAATGCCATTCCAATTCCCACAGACCCATTAATAACCCTCGCCCTCCTTTACTCCACCACAGGGTCCGATCCAAACGACGAGCTTCAGGACACCCCTACCAGCACACCTGCAAAGAGGGCCAAGACCAACGGCCAAAGACCCTCCACCTCAGCTGCACGCATCAAGACACGGCAGCAGCACAAATCAGGTGGCAGCACAGAGGAGGGAACATCAACAGGCACCCCAGCAGCCAGCATGCCCACAACAGCAGCACCACAGGTCCCCCCAATGGATGCCACAGAAGGCACTGCCTCTGGTGGCAGCAGCACCATAGGTGACACCCCATTGATGGCAGCATGCTCCGACACAGAAGACGGGGATGTCGAAGTCAGATCCATCCATGACCTGTCCCAATCCCCCTGTCTGTTCCATCCCGTACAACACGAGGATACCACGCAGGGGCACCCACAAGACGACGACTGGCCATCCCCCACAAGCCCTGTGGCAGGGCAACATGAGGCGAACAGCCCCTCTGTGACACCACCGCAAATGGCCATGGCCCAGCAGAGGCAACAGTCCCTCGACCAGTTAATCGTGCAACAGCAGCAACTGGCCACGCTCCTCAAGGACCATGCCGATGAATGTGGGGGCACTAAGGCAGACATAGAAACATCAACTGAGACACTTAGGGCAGAAATGGAGAGAAGTACAGAGACACTAAGGGCACAAATGGAGAGTAGCACCGAGAGCCTGAGAGTCCAAATGGAGAGAAGCACCGAGAGCCTGAGGGGGGAACTGCATGCGACGTCCAAAGACGTATGTGCCGAACTTGCCGCAGTGCGCCGTGTGCTCACTGAGCTCTCACAAACCCTTAGGGACATGCATGGACGTGAGCAGGCAGAGACATCATCCGTTGCAAGTTCCGTCCAGGGCAGCCCCCAACGTAGATCTGGGAGGAACCTGCGCTCCACAGGCAGGGGTGCCCCTGATACCCGCAGAGAGGGCTTGCAATAGCGACTGCCCACTGACAATGAGCATCTTTGGACACTGGTGTTCGGGGGGGAGGTAGGAGGGTGGAGGGGGTGTGTTGGGCTCACTTGGGTGGCGGGTCGATAGGGTGTTTAACATGATATCACATATGCCATCAACAATGCACGATCAACCAATGAGATGTGTGGACAATGATCTTTGTGTACTAGGCCATCATAGGCGTACAGTCCATATTGTGCATGTACCAGACACACACAGTGCCACGAGTACCGTGTCCATGTATCAGCCACCAGGCGTGAGTGCTAGAAGCATGCATCAATGAGATGCTGACGAATGTCACGGCCCTCCTGTGCCTCGCAGACTCCTTGAGGTGCTGCCACATCCCCACCCTCATCATGACCATCCTCAGGTGCTTGCAGTTCTGCGTCAGGGGGCATGGGCACATTTCTACGTACGCACATGTTGTGGAGCATGACACATGCCATCACCATCTTTGCAACCTTCTCATGGCGGTACAGGAGTGCCCCGCCAGACCTGCTGAGGCAGCGGAAACGAGTCTTCAGTAGGCCGAATGCCTGTTCTATGACTACACGGGTACGTGAGTGGGCATGGTTGTAGTCCTCCTCATGCTGGTCCCGTGGGTTCCGGACTGGTGTGAGGAGCCATCTCTTCAGTGGATATCCAGCATCACCTGTATGTGGACGATAAACGTATAATGTGGAATGCCATTGCTACGTACGCACACACACCCCCCCCCTTCCTGCCAGGTCATTGCCGAATCACATACCCCACATCATCATGCATGAAATGAGACTCACCGAGTAGCCAGGATCTGTTCCCTGCGTGTCGCTCCATGTAGCGTGGTATTGTAGAGTTCCTCAGGACCATAGAATCATGGGTTGATCCAGGGAATCGGGCACAACAATGTGTAATGATCCTGTTGGAGTCACACACCATTTGTACATTCAGAGAATGAAATTGTTTTCGGTTGCGGTACTGGGCCTCCATGGCATGTGGGACGACCAATTCCACATGGGTGCAGTCGATGGCACCAATGCAACCCGGTATGCCACCAAGTGCATGGAATCCCACTTTTGTGTTGGTAATTTCCTGCTCCGAGCGTGGTAGAGAGATGTAGTCGTCTGCGTGCTGCAGGAGGGCATCGAGCACTTGCAATAGTGTCCGTGAGAACAGTGGCTGAGAAATGCCATGCAACTGTCCGACTGTGTGCTGGTAGGTGCCTGTGGCCAGGAAGTGCAGTACAGACACCACCTTCAGTAGGGGTGGGATGGCGGTTGGGCTATCTATCATGCTGACAAGGTCAGCCTGTGTCATGTCCACGATGGCGGCTATGGTGTCCCGGTCCAAACGGTAGAGGGTGTGGATCTGCTCATCAGTGAGGTTGAACGGATGTGCTCGGAGGCGTGGGATTGCGGGCTGCCTGCGTGGTGGTAGTGGCTGTGCTGGCGGCCCTTGCTGGCCCTGCCTTGCCCTCCTCCTCCTCCTGCGTCTCCTCCGTGCGGCCGGTTGTAGTTGGTGTTCGTCTTCTTCTTGGAGTTGGAGTACTTGCAGTGCTATCAGGTCCCCCAGGGCCAACATCGCGAGTCCTGCCGGTAGCATTTCGGAGTGGGTGTGGTTGTGGGAGGAGACTGGGTGTGCAATTTATGTGTTTTCAGGCTGTATGGCCTCCACCTGTGGTGATTCATTCCACCTGTGCAAGCTGCTCTCCCCTTTGGCCGAGCACGTCCCGCACACAACGCTGCACTTCGACGCATGGCATCTTGCTATTGCAATCATGTATTTGTACCCGATGGCCGTGTAACATTGGTTGATATGTTCATTCGGCTATGGTCCCATTGTTTCACATGCAATCTTTGCAGTCGCGAACAGACTTGTGAGGGGTCAGTGGAACGTAGTACTCGAGTGACGGTGGGCCCTCATGCATCACTGTACCGAGTTGCAACGACGGGCGGGGCGTCCCATTTGTGAGTGAAGGCAGTTGCCATTTTCACACACAGCCGCACTAGATGGATTAATTTGTGATTTCAAGCGGCCACAGATGCCTTTTCGACGTGATGTTGCAAATGAGGAATTCGAAGGGCGGCGCTTTCGGTTATCAGCTAGCGGCGAGGAGATGCCCACAGGTCTGACTGCAAATATAACGTTCTATTGTTCAATGTCCTTGAGACAGGGGCCATGGCGAGGATGCAATGATTGATATGAATAGTTTGGGATGCGCAATAGCGACGTGGGCGATGAGGCCGGACGTTCCCAAATACATGTTACTTCACTACACTGGAATTACGGGCTGGGGCACTGTGGATTTTGCAGGCTGCATAACGCACAGACTCAATGGATATTTCTAATGTTATGTGAGTAAATATTCAGGCGTTTTTATCCCGGGATGAGGGAATGATGAATGGATGCATGGACAGATGATTTGATACAGAGTTTGCCATGTACAGGGCTTCTTGGAATCTGTCCGCCTCCCCTGCACTATGTGATGCAGGGCTGCCATAGTGGGACCATCGTCTATCTGGCCTTGTTGAGCCCTCCCTGTCTCGACGCGCCCTCAGACACTTGTGTCCATGCACGTTACCAATCCCATCTGATGGATTCTGTTTTCACAGAAGCATGCACAGGTACACTCGTGTGTGATGGTGTTTACACCTCGATATAGATAGTTATGAGTCGCAAGTGGTTTTGGGGTGGTGATGATCTTTTGGAGTGGGCTAGCATGCATATGGCTGTGGATTTAGTGTGATCATTGAAGTGAGTTGTTCGAATGTAGCTCTGATGGCCATTCTGTTCTTTTTCTTTTCTTTTGGTTGACAGGTATCTCCTCCCCTTTTGCCACTGCCATCTGTATGCCACTCCTGCAGATGGCTTTTACTCCCGACACCTGCTGCTTCGTGTTAATCAGTGGAGCAGCATTACGATCTTATGGGACGATCGCCAATGGGCCACATGCCCTTACGCAGTACTAGTGGCTCGGAGCAACATTTCGGCCTTTCAGCTGGACTAGTGCCTCCCCATTGGGACGGCCCTGCGGTTCTGTGCGCTTCCATGTTGCCTTTTCGTACCTGAATGTGGCTCTGTGTACCATGATGGAACAGGGCGTCACACAAGAAGTAGCTGGTCATTTCTTGCGGATGCAGCCCACAATGGTGAAATGTGTTTTGGAGTTCATGGCCTAATGGCTGTATGGGCTTGGTGATTTTGTTGTGCATTAAATTTCTATTCTGATATGGGCCGTGTAGCGTTCTTCTTTGCAAGTGATGTGGCATGTTCCTATTTGGGGAGCGATGTATTGTGAGGAGATCTGCATTGGGTTCCAGCTTCGGAGTATAGTTGCGTGGTACTGTGCTGGGCGCGTTTGCCTACGAAGCCCAGTGAGGTCAGGGATGAGGGCTGCCAATATGACTGTTTGAATGATGTCATGCTCAGGGGCGGGGGATTAGGTTTTGTGTAACAGATGCCGGTCAGCCAGGTGGACTGGTGGAATGATGTGATTTTCAAAATATTGCTGGTCACAGGTGCCTGTGTTTGCGTGCGTTTCTTGGTGGGGGACTGTGGTCATGTCCATTGGAATGGCTTCTGTATTCGTGCCATCTGTGCCCTGCAGCTCCCATTGGCCCCTCTTGTGATTCTTTTGTTCGTTGGCATGCATGGGTGACTTGTACATTTCACTGGTTGCATTGTGACTTCATTGCACCTACGGGGAGTTGTACTATGTGGGCAGGGAGCTGTGTACAGGCACTCAGTTGGGCCGTTTACGGTTGATTCGCGATGCCGTACTTCTCGCAATGGCGGAATGGTACTTTCCGCCGTGCTTGATGGCGTTAGGTACATGTCCGCTAGGGTCGGAATTCGCGTACCCTTGCGCCATGGTGGTATTTACGGTTTGGCATGGCGCGCGCGCGCGTACTTGGTGCAGTTAGCGTTGGCGTTCACTACGGTGTCGCTAATGGCATCGTACTTTGCGGTGACGGGTCATAGTCGCACCGAGCGCTATTCGATGGCGGTATTGCATTTCCGCCATCGTTTTTCGATTTCCGCAAGGGTCGTAATGAGGGCCTACATCTTGCCCTGTACTCCCTACCTTAACTGCCTGGTCTAGCTGCAAATTCTTATAGCCTAAGCCTTCCACCAACTGCTGCTCTCCTTTACCACCGTACTGCCCCAGGAATCTATTAAGAGCATGAGCGGCAAGAACCGGAAATCAGCATTCAATGAAGATAATCTGGTGGGTGACACTGTAAAGAAGGTTACCCACTGTTTTAGGTGTAAAATAGCCCTCATTTTGCTGTGCATCAGATACAAGTATTGAGAGGTCATCCAGTCCAATTTGAAGGGGTGGCTGCCACTAATTAAGTTTGGGAGTACATATATGAAATGGGGAGAGGAAAGAGGAGTGAATGGTTGTAGGGCGATGGTAAAACAGCCCCCCCTTTAAAATTAAATCTATGTTCTGAATACCTGCATGTGTTATCACGGTAGAGCTTTGAAGGCTGAATCATGCGGAGACACTCAGATTGTTGCTTGTGGACACTGTAGGTCAAGCTCTATGACACTCCTAAATAAGAACATATTATTAATGTTGTTTTTGGTATCGGTACAGAGTTTGGTAAAGCATTAAACTGTACAATGAAATGCTTCGTAGTGATATTGTAGACTAAATAAAACTAAGCGGTAATTGCCAGAATAATAGGCGCTGTAGCAAAATGTATAATAATGCTAAATAAATAAATAAATGGGGGCTGCTGCTTTGAGGTTTTATACCAGGCCAGTGCTGAAGCAGACGCCGCCCAGGCAGGACTAATGTGGAAGCCCATTGTCTTGCAACTGAGAATGCAGCAAGGTAGCTAAAAAGCTGCCCTCCAAGAAGAATTCTGCCCTCGCACATGCCTAGCCCAGCACTTCCCCCGCAGACACCTGCCCAGGGGTGGACTGGGAACTAAAAGAGGCCCTGGAAATAATTATAGGGCACCAACACAGGCCCTGGAAATAATGTTCAAAGTGGCCCCATATGACACATTTTCAGCAAGCCCAATGCTTTTCCTATGAGAAAATGTGGAAATACCACACAAATGAGAGCCAGGGTGTAGAGGCCCACCGGGAAATCTCCCCTGCGCCTGCCTCAGGTATACGCATGCACATACTGCCTTTATTGGGTGGTTACTGTCCCAGGACATGACCCTCTCTGCAGGGAAGTCCTTCTCAGCTGTCACATCAGTTGTACATCTGCTTTTGCATCCTTCTGCAGCAGTCTCGTGGAGAGTCCAAAAGGTCGTTTTCCAGCAGTGGGAGTGGCTAACCCACAACTCCCACAGATGGTAACAGAGGCAGCAAGGAAGATGAATTCATGTATATTGTGACCTAGTTCTGAACGCATGTTTTTTTTTGTTGGACCCCACCGATGGAGAGTTCAATTTCTTTTTGGGCCCCACCCCATGTTAGTTAACACAACATTGTTATTGGACCCAACCCTTTGAGAACGGTGGGTCTTTTTGAACTGCACCCCCACGTTGGATAACATTGCACTTTTGTTGAGCCCACGCCCAGAAACTATTGTTAGAGGAATTTTTGTTCCCAAACCTGCCCCCTGTTTTTCAAATGGGCTTTCCTTGTTCTAAGCGACCAATGCACACCTTTTACTTTTTAGGGTTTTGTCAGTGAGTTGGGCAGGGATTGATTGGGTTAGGAATAATATTTGTGAAAAAAGAGGGTTCAAATTCCAGAGAAATGAAACAGATTGGTTCTGTTCTCTTACATTCCTTCGCCCCATCTACATTGTCGCCATGTTGTCGTGAGTCCTAGGCCCAGCTTCCTCATCGCTAGGGTTGTCCTCATCCAGCTCCGAATCAAGTATTGCCACATTGAGGTTTGTGGAAACATTTGCTATTGTTCAGCGCACATCAGTGATCAGAAAAACCTTGCCTGGCGTGTATTGTAAGCCCCAAACTCCTTGCCCTGTACAGATACCAGAAACTCTGCTTCAGCACACCAAAAACATTTTTAATGGTGTTGCTAGTGCTAATGTGTGTCTTGTTGCACTGCTGCTGACTGGAATGCTGGTGTCATGAGACAGGCATGTTGGCAATATTCAGAGTCACTTGCAAAATGGCACGAAGGGGACATGAGTAATAGTAGAACATAGTGCCCATTTCATTGTAGTATTGTCCCATCTACATTATGCATCAATTGTGTAATTAAATGCATATGCAAGTTAGTTAGCATCTCATTAAATATAGTTTGTGTTGTTCTGTGTGATTGGATTCAGTAGTTGTACAGATGTTGTCTGTTGGATTCCACTCATCAAGATGAGTGAATACACTGTATCCATAGAGTGCACGTATATAAGGAGTCCACTTCATGAATGTTATATTCGCATGCCTTAATGTATAGGTATTGTGATGCACGTTCACCCAGCAGCTAGATCAGGCTTAGCTGCAGTCCATTCAAAATGTGGGGCAAACAGTTGTGTCACAGGATCATCAAGTCACAGCTTGACCAGGAGAAGTTGTGGAAACACATGGGAGATCAGCAGATGTGTGTATAGTGATACTGTATTGCATGTGCCAGATATGGAAGAACCTCTCTCTAGTGCTGGGTCGGATGGCCAAAGACATGTCTGAAGTCCAGGGCTCCTAACCACATTGGGGATGCTAGCAATTCCATACACTTTGATTTTCATGGCATTTGCAACAGTCATATCTTAGGGAAAATACTGTGCTGCTCTCTATGCAGCATTGTGCATTCCAGGACCTGCCATAGGATTTTGGGAAAGGGCTGGGTAGTGCTATGTGCAAGTGCTGCAGACAGCATCATGGACTGAGCAATTGCACAGTCACAGTGAGCATCTCTAGCAAGGGAACCATTTGGTGTCCAGTGATAATAGAGAATACCATAACAGAGAATGTTGTAACAGAGAAACAAAAACAGAGAAAAAAACATCGAACATTTTTATAAATAGATATGGGGGGTCGGGTAAATGGGTAAAACGGGTGGGGATGGGAATGGTGTTGGTGCACAGTGGTGGCGCGAATTATGGTTGCTTAACATACCATAACTGGCGAATTTCTGGGGTTTTTCAGTTTTACTTGTAAGCATAATATGAAAAGGTTGTTATTAGTGCAAAGTAACGGTAATGTCCCTTTTAAAAAGTTTTTTCACTGAATTTGATATGTTTTTCTTAGGGCAACTGAACCATAACTTCCATTTACCAATGTTTTTTCAATGAATTTGATAGATTTTTAGTAGCACAACTTAACCGTAACATCCCTTAAACAAGGTTTTTTCACTGCAATGCACATACATATAGACACAGATTTGTATTTTTTTAAAATATTTGTATTTGTAACCGGGGCTGAGTCGCTGGTTTATGCTTGCGTGGCTAAGTTAAGCAACGACTGGAGTGGTTCAATCATGGAAAATGGCTCCCCTCTTAACATTGGAACCGCAGTTACAAAGAAACATTCTGGAGGATTTTAGGCACCCAAACTGCGTAAAATAAATTACAATAGATATTGCAATATATTTTTGTAGTCTGTGTTCAATTTTATCTATTTTTTTGACTTAAAGGGTGGTCCTTTAAAGGGCCGTTTTGGGGCAAGGAAAGTGGGGGGTGGAAAAGGGGAGGAAAACACATAAGGATAGTTAACAAGGAAAATAAAAAGAAACTTTTTTGAATCAAATGTGGCACCTCCCGTGGCTACCCATGTGGGGCATCGTTCACAGAAGACTCATCACTGAGCGATTGTGAGTCAGTAAAATGTCAGTAACTGCAGTTGATGCTGGTGCAGTAGTTGAGGCTTCATTTGTTGTCACTGATGTTCGGCTGGTGGATGCAGCTGCTGCAGGTGGTGCTGATTTCCATGCACATAATGCATGAGGCCAATGCATTTTTATTTTGTGGTGCTTCAGTGATTTCTGATATGCATTATCCACATCATCCGAGTGGACTCACACCTGATGGTTTATCATTATTGATGTTCCTAGGCTTTGTGATGGAACATTAGAAGGGCATCATCATACCGTTTTAGTTTTATTGCACAATGTGCATAGTATGTCCTCCGCCTCAGTTTTCAAACAGTGTTCTTTCACTTTCAAGTATTGCCAACTGTCTGCGACGGTCTTCTTTCCAGTTGCTTTCTTCCTTGATTCGAGACCCAAGTGACATCATCATCAATGCTATTACTATCATGGTTGGGGGAGGAATATTTTATATAAAACAATAAAAATGACAACACTAAAAAGACAATGGGCCTCATTCTAAGTTTGCCGGTCCGGAAACAAGGGTGCCGCTAAGCTCACCGGCACCATTGTTTTCGGATTGGCAAACTTTGAGTCTGCCTTCCGTGGCCGCTGTGCTGTGCCACGGTAGGTAGACTGGTCACGGAGGCACCAGCACCGTTGCTAACAGTGCCGGTGCTTTCATGTCCCCACTCACATAGGGTCGCATAGGACTCTATGAGAATGGGGACTTAAAATTTGCTGGCGCCTGACTTCCCAGGCCGCCGGACTCGTAATGAGCCGGTGAGACAGGGAAGTCAGGCGTCAGTAAAAGAATACAGGACCCGTAATGAGGCCCAATGACTCAAAAACTGAAGAAAAAAAATTCAAAAAAGGAAAACACTGAAACAAAAAATAGACAAAACTGAACAAATCGCAAGGAAAAAGAGGTTGAGGTGAAAATTAGGTAAAAAGGAAGAAGGATTAAAGGATTAAAGTGGCAAAAGTTCTCGCAACGTGTCATTGGACCATTTGTTGACATGGATAAGAATCACCTGTGGGCGCAGATCCACAGCTCATGATATGATTGGCTGACGTATCAGGCGCAAAGATGCATAGTTGCTTGCAAGAACCTTGACGTCCTATTGGCTACTTTGCACACACGGGTTTCGTGAAACGGCATGGGTGTACTCGTGTCAATAGGTAAGGTGGCTTTAGCTCAATTTTAGAGGTTTTTGTTGTGTTAAGTTCTCACCTTAACAACCGTGCAACTAACATATATATACATATATTCAATGAAAAAACATTGTTAAAGGAACGTTATGGTTACAAGTAAAACCAAAAAACATTAGAAGTTTGCTAGTTATGGTAAGCTAAACAACCATAATTCGCACAACCACTGTGCACTGCTAAGACTAACACCCAGGATATCAAAGATGACATTACAAATATCATTGATGACATCACTGATGACATCACCTATCTGAGCCACTTGTTTTTGTTCACTGATATATCTTGTTCACTGACAGTCAGAATATCTGGACGTTAACCGTGTCAAATTTTCTTAAAGCACTTTCCTTAGGGTTTGGTCTGAGCTCATGGTTCACATACATGGGGCAATAAGCAGGCCTCAAAAACACAATTCATTTGTATACATGACGATACATTTTATTGTTATTAACCTTTTCTAAAGATACTGTTTCTTTCTTCCTTATTTTTGTTTCCCTGTATGCGCCTCTGATTTGTTTGCATTGTGGGTCTTCATATGTATTTTAGTACTAGCACACAAGTGTAGTAAGTCTTGAATTGCTATCTAGTAATTACATGCTTAACATTACTCAAAACTCTGATAAGGTAGCATTCATTATTGTACTATCCAAAACTACAAGATTATAAATGTTGTACATGCTGCAGCCATTGCCTATGTTTATGTATGATTAGGTTCCTGTATTAACAACAACACTCCAATATAATGTTGTTTACATGAGCACATTCTTCAATGGATTAAGTAGTTCATGATAGGTCTCCCAATCACCCCTGACATCTTGTTACCAACATTATTAACAAAACCGCTTGTAGGAACTTTTCATAAAAATAAATTTCACATGTGATGACATCAGTGATGGCATCAATGACATTTGTGATGTCATCTTTGAAGTCCTGGGTGTTAGTCTTAGTAGTGCACAATGGTGGCATGAGTTATGGTTGCTTAGCTTACCATAACTGGTGAATTTCTGAGGTTTTTTGGTTTTACTTATAACCATAACGTGCCTTTAACAATGTTTTTTCATTGACTGTCCTAGGTTTATGAGGTCATGGGTGTTAGCCCCTTGCAGTGCCCAGTGATAGCGCAAGTTATGGTTGTGTAGCTTGGTGAATTCCTGGGGTTTTCGGTTTTACCTGTAACCATAACGTCCCTTTAACAATGTTTTTTGTTAGTGATATATATATATATATATATATATATTACATTTTGCATTCCATTTTGGTAACAGTATCTGCAGAACCGCAATGAGCATAAGAGGCATTGATTTTCTATGCAGTCCTGCAATTCAGAGTAACACTTTTAGTTAACTTTAAGTTTGAGTAAGTTTCAACAAACCCAAAACACCAATCACACTGTTTAACAAGCCTATTTAACAGCAATGCTAAATAGGCCATCAATGCTAAATAGGCCAACAGCAAATTCCACAAACGTACCAGACTTACTACCCTGATTGCAAAGAGATCCAGGTAGTAATTATCCAGCTAGAAAGAGAAAGGATGTAAAAAAAGGGACTAGACAACATTGTAAACACCAATCACCAGAAAACATAGAATGATGAAACCTAGAACCATGGGTAACTGATCCAAGGAAATGCAACTATAAGATGTAATCCGACCGTTTTCAAGTTTTACTATATCTGCTGTATAGCAAGATAAATATGAGACGTTCTATCAAAAGTAAGGGGGATATAACTGGATCCTATAATAGTTAGACCATTTGGTACATTATTATGAAACCATTAAAATGATAAAGAGAACATTGCAGTCTTATGGCAAGTAAAGGTTACATATGGTGAATTTGGATCCTTGCCCTTCTGCCCTACACTAACTCTTACCTCTCCCTTGGAGGCTATATCCTGTCTGACATTAGGGCCACTTCACTCCTGTAGGACACAGTGTCCGCTCCCAAAACAAGGCTCAATGTCCAGCCCAAGCGACAACCATGGATGCTGCCTTTTCATTCCTGTTAGGCAGCTGGCAAATGACCCTTGAATGAGAATGGGGTTCATTTGACCATAATGTTGTTATTCTTTGTTTGGGTATTGTTTTTGCCCTAATTTTAAAATGGCCAGTTTCACCCTGATGTACCCTGCCCACCACTGTGTAACCCCTCCCTTTCTCCCCCTTGCATATTGTCCATCCTTTCTATATTGCCCATACCGATTTATACACATGTTCCCTTTGCCAACATGCTCATTTCTCTATGGTAGTTTTGTAATGGTGGGATTCTCAACAGAATTTTCCAACTTGTGACTGGACACGTTTCTCAAGGACATCTGTTTACACTCTACATTTGTGCTGTACAGCACTAACACCATGGCAACTGTCAATGGGAGACACAACTTTGCTTCCACAGTATTCCACTACATGGTTTGAACATGGGCTGGGGCAGCGTGCCTTATTTGCTCCCATTCCATCGGAGCCCAAACAATCTGTGTATTCCCATCTTCTTTGGCCAGTCCTGCATTGCCATTCATCCTTCGCTCACCTCTTTCACTTACAGGCTCTTTGTCTGTCTATGCTTGAACTGGCTTTCCCTTACCTTCTCTCTGCCTAAACCTTTTTTGGTGCTCTACCTTTGGCACTCCCTCTCCATTGGGCTAATAGCTACAGTCCTGCCTGCTCTGGCCTTGCTTCACTCTCCGCCACCCTTGTGAAACTTACATCCTGTCATATTTTTCCCTCTGACCTTTTGCTAGTTAAGAGTGTTTTGCTGCAGCCTGAATTTCCTCTGACGAGCCTTACTTCACCACCACACACTACCAGTAACTAGAACAATCATTAGAACATGTCAATAGTTGATGATTGCATGTCATTGTGTGTGAATCAATCACCACCTCGTGGATGGTTGCATTCCCTTGTGTGTGGATGAATCAACACCCCCTAGGGGTTGCATTCACTTGTGTGTGGATCAATCATCCCCTCGTGGATGGTTGCATTCACTTGAGTGTGGATAAATCACTAGCTTGTGGATGGTTGCATTCAGGTGTGTGTATCAATCACCACCACATGGGTGGTGGCATTTATTTGTGTCTTGATCAATCACCACCTCGTGGCTGTTGAAATTCACTTGTGTGTGGATCACTCACCACCTGATGGATGGTTGTATGACTAATCAGCTTCTGGGGTACTAGTGGTCCTGGGGTGAATATCAATGTCTAAACCATCAATCAGCCCCACACATCTAATACACCTGAAGGGATCCGCATAGATTGGAATAACAATCAAGTTATAAGCCTTCTTGGCCAATGTTGGTAATGTGGAAGAAATGGCCGGTGTATCTCTGAAAGGTTGTGGATCATTGGTTTGGTGCAACACAGTGAAAATACAATTATTACCCAATGATAAAAGGGACTCTTCAGTCAAGGCTGTATCAAAAATATCTACTTTATTTATTTCGCAGCAGACAGAACCAAGGGAACAATGGGTCTTAAACAGTATCTAGGGACTTTCTGAAAAGGACCAGAGGGACAGAACCACAATATACCCTGTGCTGTAGGTGTTCCAGGTGCTCAACAGGGTTAAGTCGGATTCAGGGCACTTTGCAGGCTTCTGGGACAGGGTACAAGATGAGAGTGAGCTCATAAGCATAGACAGGATAGGGACTGATTGGGCAAGGCCCTCCCAAAATCTGTAAATGCCCACCCCATAGCACTGTGTGGGCATTTACAGATGATAATCTCACTGTGGTTGGCTCACTTTCATTAGCTTCAGGCCCCATATGTTAGACCTTCTTAACTACGCCTCTGAGTCAGCTGCAGGTATCAGGTGGCAAGACGGTCCGGCAAACAGATCTGGATGAACAGCTGCAGGCTGGCCTACATGGTTCCTCTGGGTCAGGAATCGTCTCAGTGCTGATCAGTGGTTTTGAAGCACTAGTCGAGATGTCTCGGATGTCTTCCAGCGACTGTAGCTTGACAATGGTCAGCGTATCGGTTGCAGCTTGAGGAACTTGACTGGCTCAAAAACATACTTTAGGTGCATGTCGGTAGATGCTTGTTGAGGCACTTCTCCCAGCTTCTTCAAAGGACTTGTGTCGTCCTTTAAGGCAGATGGCCCAAAGCTGAGGAGTGTGTTGCAGGCAGCTGCCTTGTCCTTGGTTGAAGGTTCAAAGACCTTCTGGCACTCCCTATCCAGGAAGCTTGGTGCAGAGCCTAGCAGGGCACACTGTGTGCTGGCTGGGTACCGGTTCTGGAGCGGCTAGAGGACCTCTGGGTTCTGGATCTCCCTCTTTTCCCTGGGAGGTGTTTAGGGAAAGGATCTTGCTTTCCTTCTTTTGGAGATCCTGGCCTTCCTTCACTGGCAGAAGATGTAAGACAGACTATACCCTCAGCCAGGGTCCAATTATGAGTTCTTATTTCTGCTTCTGGTGAAGCCTTCAGATGATCTCCAAAAAGAGTGGCTCAGCCCTCCTTTAAAGCCAAGTGGGCCACAATGATTGGTGTAGGCTAAGTGTAATTATAATTATGCATTATAATTGTTCTTTTATAACACGCTTAATACCAGTGAGTCGTTTCTAAGCAAGGGATTGGTATTCAAACCTGTGTTGTGCTATGTTGTCTTGCTTCCAAGACAAATGCCTTTCCCCTGAGCTATCCTTCCTCTCCTATCCTATCCTATCCTATCCTTCATACCTTATTTAACCAATCCTGCGGTCCCTACCAACAATCTCCTGTATGCATGAGGTCATAAGCAGCGTGATTTGCAATAGGAAAGGTAAAGGGGTGAAAAATACGTGACACTAAGTCCCACCCATCTTCCTGTCTGTTGTTGATCAAAGTGCCTCTCTGTGCTTCCTTATTAAAGCGGCAGGTCTCCCTTGAAGCTGCTGAAAGACCAGACCCTCTGGCATCGTGCTTACCACATTCCTGTACCTTATGAATGGGTTCCCCCTACCAGGGTGGCCTACTGTAAACACACAGTCCCAGACATGACAGCTCACTGTCATTGATAATGAGGGCGGGCGCTGGCCTCAGGTTGACATAGATACATATGAAAGGTTGCTGGGTTTCCTGTCTCTTTTGTTAACCCCGGTATCCAGGCCCCATGTGGGCCTGTTTGAAGTACCATCTTATTGGTTTGTTAAATGCTGCCAATAGCTGCAGGGCCCAACAATAGAGAAGGGCAGATCCATAGACCCTTTGTTAGGTAATCAGGCTGGCCAAGGCAGGAGGAACCTAGGCCCTCCCCCATCCAGGGGATAACATAATGTACTCTTGACTGTCACATATTCCAATAAAATATGACAGGGTGAGCTATGCCTGTAGGCTGTGTCCACCCAGGGTACACAGGTCTATGTGTTTGTCTTAGTGTGAGCATAGTCAAATGTGTGTGGATTAGCCCCACACATTTTCCTGAGGTTGATCTACCATTGTTCCATTCAATTAAGAATGTCAAAAAGCCAAGGTGAGTGCACGGCCACCATGCGGACGGGCGAATTCCTCAGTTGCATTCACTTGTGTGTGGATAAATCACCCACGTGGGTGGTGGCATTCATCTGTGTGTGGATCAATCATCACCTCATAGGTGGTTGCATTTACTTGTGTGTGTGATCAGTCACCACCTCGTGGATGGTTGCATTCCCTTGTATGTGGATCAATTACAAGCTCATGGATGGCTGTATTAACCCCTTAAGTGCCAAGGGCGAGGTATCTCATCCTTGGGATTATCTCCCTGTTGCCACGGACTAGATAGATCGTCCTTGGCAATTAAGGGGTTAATGAAACAGAAAATGTTAGACGGTATTGACTGGCGAAATACCAAAATTACCAAAAAAGGCCTTGGCAACACTTGTGTGTGGATCAGTCGCCACCTTGTGGGTGGTGGCATTCCATTTTGTGTGGATCAATAGCATGCCATTGTGTATGCTCAGTTGAAGCAGGCTCCATTAAAAGGACACATGTACCCCCTTATTAGTCTAACAGTGGATCTACCAGAACGACAAAGCAACTGACTTAGAGGTACACAGCGCCAATATGAAGCGCACAGTGACAGTAATCTCTAAATGGGGTACACCCCTTCCACTGTTCTGTACAATTTAATATAACCACCCCAATCCCGACTCCAGGTTCGTTTGTTGACAGCACACGACTGCTGCAGCCTTTAAACTCAAACAAAAACTCTATCCAATAATCTGAAAGAACTGCCAGACATCTCTCAAACAAAAACACTTTGTAGGAAAAAACAATTCTTTATAATGTTACTTCTCTTTACAAGTAATGTCTATGCTACCAGAGTCCTTAGGCGGAATAACACCGTTTCCCCGTGTGGAGTCCCTGTCCCTAGGTCGTAGCTGATGTACCGCCTATCTAATAGGAAAGGAGAGAAGGTAGCTGTCCCTTCATCACCACCGACATAGGGACAGGGACTCCTCACAGGGAAAGGGTGTTCATCCGCCTAGGGACTCCAGTAGCATCCACATTAATTGTAAAGAGAAGTAACATTACAAACAATAGTTTTTTCCTACAAAGTGTTTTTTTGTGATATAACGGATACTTTAGCTAACACTCAAGGTCATTCCTTATCCTCAATCAGGTGCCCTGATTGTCTTTGTGTAGACATCTCTCAAAGCCATTTCACAATATAAAAATGGGTGTCATTCCAAGTTTGGTGGGAATCTGGACGAATTGCTGCTAAAATTGGTTGCCTTTAACATTTACCAAAGGATGACAAGTGGTGGTAAGGGTGTTGTTAGTACCCATTTTTAGAGTCCATAAGACTCCATGAGCTTTCTGTTGGAATTTCTGCTTGCAGTAATTCTGGCGATGTTTGGCTTTAAAGTGGAGGGCTTACCTCCAGCTTGATGCTGGAGGCAAATCCTCCACTTCAAGGTCCAAAATGTGAATTTGGCGCTGTGGTAAAACTGATGGTAATTCCATTACCGCCAAAAAATATTGAGAAGAAAAACACACCCACTGTGCTGTAAAGTAAAAGAAGAACATTCCATATTAACTTCTACCCCACAACATATCCCCAATGCAAGCTTTTATGGGAGATTTTCATCCAAAAAGGCAATACAATGCAGCCTAGCACTGCTACTGGTTTGCATGCATAAAACATTTGCATCAACACAGGTCAAGTGAAGCGTACCCTATGAATTAGTAAGCCTGTAAGGTAGCTCAGTGGGTTGAGCACGCACTGCTGTGATCTGTGTCTGATCTGCAATCCCAGCAAGGCCAACGCAGCCTTTTATCCTTCCGATAAATGAGTACCAACTTCGGATGGTTGATATACGTTCAATGTACAGAGCGTTGACAAACGCGGTACATAAATAACATATAATTAAGAGGGGCATTTAGGTACCTCTTCAGCAAATGTTTGACGTGCTGGGATGCAGACAGAGAGAAAATTGTATCCAAATAAAGAACGTTGTGCAACAGATTGGAGGTGAGAAAAATATTTGCATGAAAATCAGGGACAGTTTTCGGATGCTCTTGTTTAAATGCACATTGCGTATGCATTGTTTGAAAATAAAGTCACTGGAAATGCAAAGGAAGGCTCTGCTCTAGAGACCGCCATGCTTCATCACTTGCAGTAATGAGAGGCAGCCTAATTACGGAACAGCTGCATGCTCAATTCATTGCCCGTGATTCATCTCCTCTTTGTAGAGGCTGGATGCTATTGCGGCCTCAGGTGTTTTATAGGATCTCAACAGATGCCTGCATTATTGGCTCTTCTAAGAGACCTGGGAGCCATTAATCTGTTCTGATAATAAACTTAATTAGATCACTGGAATTTCTGTGAAAAGATAGTGCAGCTTTGCCCAAACTACAATGCTTCAGTCTGTACATGTGAGAGTCAATGCAGTTTTGTTAACTTTTTCTGTCTGCTTAAAAGCACCTCTGCCCCACTCTGCGTGCGTGTTTTGTTTTCTGGCGCTGACCACCCAAAAAAAAACGTTCTCTTTCTTACGGTTCTCTGCTATTACCCCTAGCATACACAGCGAATCCTGGATTCTGGAATCGACCATTTCCTTTTTCTGGTGCCCACTCACTGAATACTAGTGTGCACTAGCCAGGCCATGCCAACATTCAATATGCATTTTTATTGCCCTGCTTCCAAATGTGCAACCCTTGCTTGGTATACCTCACTTGAATAGCCTCTGCATAGGTTGTATTTCACAATTCATTCCTCCCCCTTGTCTGAATTCCACTGTGGCAGCTAAAGCACTCCCTGTCTGTTGACCATGTGGACACATTCATGAATGGGAAATAGGTTTGCCTAGACAATACATGGCCCTGCAGAGATAGGCTTACTTTTAGGTGCCTCAGCCTCTTCCACCTCCTAAAACATCTGTCTCGGGATCACCAGTTCCTCCCATCTCTTCCAGCTGTCATTCTTCTGTATCCTGTACCACTCCTCTCTCACACCACTATCACACTCTCTTCCTACTAATCTAACACCACCTCCTCTCTAACTCCAATGTTAAGCATTTGTTTGAAATTATTGTATTTTTCCCGCAGATACCAAGTCCTCCCGCATTTCCATGATATGATTTATGTATTTATTTATTTATTTTGACATTTGTAAAGCGCACCCAACCCGGAGTCAACTGGGCACTGAAGATATACCATTAGATATACCTAGGGTTTCCCTGTTCCAATCACAGTCCCCAGAAACTCCACAAGCTCTCTACAGTGCCTCGAGATCCCAAAATGGATAACCCTGACTCAGAGCCTGGTGAGACCCACTAGATGGAAGAAAACCTGCATTTTGAGCCACCCCACATCAGGCTGCAACCTTGCAGGGCTGGAATACTCCAACACCCTGGGACCTCATGCCATTGTGGGTGCACAGTCTTCCGAATTCTGAATCTTGCTGAAACTTTTTGGGCATTTGGCTGGACATCCAGAGACGTGAATTGAGTCCAAAAAGCTCCTTCACCAGAGTGCTGGACCTTGACAATGACGAGAATCCAACCAGTGATATTCTGCCTTCTTTTGTGCTCTTGAAAAGGTGTCAAATCCACAGAGCCGCATCCAGCCATGAAGAAACCCTTGCATGAAGCCTTCTGTGTCGATCCTTGATGAAAAAGCCCATCCAGGGTCTTGCCTTCTGTCCTCCTGACAAGGAATGCAGTGCGCGGGTCTTTGGCTATAGATCCTGAATATCCTCCTTCTGCAAAATCCTCTTCTGTACTCAGGTACTATGCTGACTTTGATATTTACTTACCTTTAGTCTCTTGTGATTCCTGTGTAGTTTTGGGATGTGATTGGGAGGCCTCTTGACCAGTTCACCAAGGCCCACTGATGGACTCCTCCTAGGGTGTCTTCTCTGAAGTCCCTGGACCCTCAACTAACTCTAAACTAAAATACTTACTTGTTTGAACAGTCTCATCTGGAACTCTGAACTTTGCCTGCAACTGAGCCCTATATTACCCTGCCTACAGCTGGCTCCTAGATGACTAAGGTCCCTGTTCTGCCTCTGAGAGAACTCATGTGCTAGAATTGGGAAGGGCTGGATACTTTAAGGAGCCGGTCTTGAAAAGTAAAACAAGCGTTGAAAACTTTACTTACTTGTAAATGAGTTAGTTGATATATTTAAACTCACAGAGTGAAAGGTTACAAAACTTTATCTTGTTACATTAGATATGCTCTGCCATTCTCAAAAGTATATATAAGATTTACTTACCTTGACTAAGCTGTCTGCCTTCTTAAATAAGTATTCTCAAAGTTTTACTTTCCTTAGAAACTGTCTTGCCATTCTAATAGAAAGTAGACAGAAGCTTAACTTACTCAACTGTGAATTGGGGTTCCCTTTAACCAAAAGTAATGCTGTTGGTATTACTCTATAATTCCTGTTAGGAGAATTGTATGAGTGTCCCCAATTGAGTCTTGCTTCCCCTGACTTGCTGTTAGCCTGTCCAGAATAAGTCTGCCTATGTCATACTTACCTTCTAGGTTGCTGGTAGTTCCTTACAAAAGTATATAGGTTTGACTTAACTTGCATAGATGTGTGCCATCCAAAAATAAGTTTACAAGTTATTGCTTCTCTTAGTCTGTGAACTCAAAAGCAACTGTAATTTAATATTACACAAAAAGGGTCTTACTAACCTGGTATAACTGTGTTATCCAAAGCTTAGTTAAAGGTTGATACTGTTCCTAGCATGTGTGTGCTACTATTCTGAAAAGTATATTGTCCAGTTCACTTACTAAGTGACTTCTTGCTGAGCGTTACGGTACAACTGCTAGGGTCTACTAGCCTGTATTACTGTAAGTAATCCAAAAGTAACTATTGGTTTTGACTTCCCCAGAACTATTGTTAGATGTTCCAAAAAAGGTTATAGGCTTTGGTCTGTGCACCTTCAATCACAGTGCTGTGTTTTTATAATTGTATGTATATATAATCTTAAAGTACTTATTTCTCCAGGATTTATCTGGGCCAAGTTGTATTTAAATAAAATATTTATTTTTACAATACATAGTGTTTTAGTGTTTCTTTGGACCATTTGTATTACAATTTCTTTGTATTGATTCTTCATCCCTCTCCCCCCCCATGATAAGCCTGGCTGCTCTGTCTACGCTATCCTGAACTCAGGTGGTACAGCCTTATACGAAGAGTGGAGTCTTGTTCTGCCTTCAGTTGAATGGTTTTACTAAGCCCTTAGTTGGACTTCAGAAAAACTGTCCTAACAAGGGTTCCTGAAAGTTCACTCCATTAATAGAAAAAGAGGCTGTGGCCTGTCGATGACTCATAAGTCATTCTGAGCTCTACCTGTGGAGTAGGAGGTTTACAGTGAGAAGAGACGTACACTCCTGGTGTCTATTTCCAACAGAAAGGGGATGAATAGAGCACTGAAGAGAACATTGCAGAGGATAGCAAGATGGCTTACTACTATCCAGGGGCTTTAGTTCAGAGTTGAACAGCTAAGGTCACCTCGAAGTGTGTCAGAATCCCTATCCAGAATGGTAGTGAAATAAGGGAAAAATAGATGGGTTGACGTAGATAATGGGGATCAAAAACAGGATGTATGTGCTATTTCTTATGTGTAAGAGGCTGAGTGAGGTGTAGGATACCACCTACACCTCACTGCAGGTGTAGGCAGTATCCTACACCAACAGTGTAGGATGATAGAGTATTTAAGAAGAATGTGTCCAGAGTATGAGAACAAAACACATTCCAAGCTCTTCAAGAGGGTGATGGGTACATTTTCATAGGAAGGAGGGACAATCATCCAAGTGAAAGGCTGATATCCCCACAGGAAAAGTGGGAGACCATTGTAGCTAGGGGACATAAGTGGGATTTAGAAGTGTCATATTTAAATGATTTAATATGAGATTATTGGTGGATATAGATGTACATCATGATTAAAACATATTGACGACCACAGATCGACACCATGATTGGAAAGTATTCAAACACTAATGCTGCACATAAGACACATGGTGACACCCAGTTACCAAAGCTGCCTAGTAGGTTGTGTGTGTGTGCATTTGTGTGTATATACATATAGCTTAAATTACATCATCAGGTCTTTTCAGACCATGTTGTGGAAAGGATTGTAACTGGCAAATAACCTTATATCCAACGGATGCAACTCATCCAGAAGGAAATGGAAGACTAGGTTAGAATAAAATAGTTAATGCAGTAATCTCACACTATCCAACCAGTGCTAAAAGGCACATAGAGCAATTCAATTGCACAATCACACATTGGCGCGGGAACCAGAATAACAGTTAGCACGGGCAGAGACTTGTGGTGAGCAGTGATGAATTACATGTTACAATACAGGATGTCACCACACACCACCAAACAGTTTTGAGATGGTGAAACCTCAACACTAAAATCAAGAGAGAGGACAGGACCTAATGGTAAGGCTAAATGTACTATAATTAATATTATTTATGGGACAAAAAATGTGTGCATGTTTCCTAATTGTGTTCGAAATGTCAACTCGCAGAAGCATCTGAAGAAGGAGCTTTCAAACTACTGAGAGAGAGATGAGTTGAGAGTAGAACTAAGAGATGCAGAGAGTGTAGAATAAGGAAGTTAGGTTAGCATTTGTAAAATACAATATTACGCCTCATAAGAGGCATCATGGTGCTCAGAATTAACATCATGTGGTTCTTTGGAAGAATCTGAATTACAAGCTATCTAGGAAAAAGAAAAGTTTTGAATTTGCACCTAAATTCAAGAGGGTCTTAGGGCAGGCATAATCCAGATGGAAGTGAATTCCTCAGCTTAAATGTGTAATATGGGTTTGCACCTAGGCCAGCTAAAGCAGCTAATAAAATGTGACCCTTTAATTTAATAAAAGTCGTGTGGACCAGATGGAAGGCTATAAAGTGAATGTGCTTAATCACTGGCGGCCAATGAAATTCCTGAGGGGCTGATGAGATGTGATCCTGGCGGCTAAAATGAAACGGCAGCCTTGCGCCATCAATTTGAATGTGTTGCAGTTTCTTCAGATTCTTCTTCAATAATTAATTAATTCATGAGCTAGCTCCTGGCAGGCAGAGTGAAACAGTCCAAACATCTTTTAAGTGTTCTCAAATTCAGAAAACATCTTCTGTCGAACTTGATCATTTGAGTATACATTAACATTGCTGGACAGAACCAGGTGCTTAGATTTCATACCGTCTTCGATGGCAACAGGCAGGGTCCTTGCAATCTGTGTGAGAATGTGTCATCCTATGTGTGACTAATTCTCTGGTCTCTGTTCTCTCTCCCTTCTTTTCCTCTCCGATTAATGGTGGCACCCGGTGGCAGACCCTACTGGCATCCTTCCACTCCTCTAAGGTCATCATTAATGTTTACTTGAATGGTACCATCTTGGTTCAAGCCCCTCAATCCAACCTTCTCCTCTTTGATAGACGCTGCCCACGCCTCAGCAATTTCCATTCTTCTCCTGCTGTCCCTTCTCTCGCCTCCACGGCTTCCTTGACTCCCCCTACGGTATTTTTCTTGGCTATCTTGCCCTGTCCTCCTTCCTCTTCTGCCCCTACTCGGGCTCCTTTTACACATCTGTAGGGTGTACCTCTGATTTGTACCCCTCCCCGGAAGTCTTTCAAGGATGGCAACCTTCTCCATATTGCAGACATGTGTTTCGGCCGATGGCCTTCTTCAGAACTGGACAAAAAATATAGATTCAATCTCCCCAGAAGGGAGATTTTGTTCTGAAGAAGGCCATCGGCCGAAACACGTGTCACACACTGGACACTTATCAGGTCTAATTCGCTATTAAACCAGTGACTAAAACTTTTACAAGTAAACTGGTTAAACATTTAACAAGAGTGAATAAACTCATTCCAGCAAACTGGTGCAGCAAGTGTGGTGGCATCATTTGTTTACTTTTCACTACAAGAGTAAAGTGGGTTAACTTTCATGTCCACATGCACTGTGAGAGACCAAATCAAATTATCTTATACTCAACAGTAATATTTGACACTCAGTTGGACATTGCCGCACCAAGATCTTTTCCAAAAGTTCCCACAGCAATTTTTCATCTTCTCCATATTGCCACTCTAAACTCTTGCTCAGCAGTCAGTCCTCTGACATCTGCCGCCTCCTGGAGAAACTTAACCTTGATGTCCTCTGTCTCATCGAGACATGGTTCACAGCCAGCTCTGTCACAAGCTTTGACACTCTCCTCCCTGATGGCTACAAGATCCTCTCCGCGCCCAGATCCAACCGTTCCGGAGGGGGGCGGGGGGTCTAGCCCTGATCATCCCTGAATGGATTCCTGCCTCTGTCATTCCTATGCAGGCCTACTCCTCTTTCGAATGCCTCATCTGCAGGCTCTCTCTCTCACTCCTGGACATTCCCTTACGGTGGCTACCATCTATCGGCCACCTGGTCAGATCTCCTCCTTCCTCTCTGAGTGGGCTGAGCTCTCCTCTTATCTCCTGGTCTCAACCACTCAACTCCCCCATCTTGGAGACTTCAACATCCACCTGGATGCTTCCTGTCCTTCCACTGGACTGTTTTGTGACCTTTGTGACTCTCTCTCACTCTCTATACTCCATCTGGCCCGACTCACTCTGCAGGGCACACTCTGGATGTTCTGATCTCTTCAGACCTTCTCCACTTGACCCCTCTCACCACTCCTCTCTCCTGGAGTGATCACGTTCTCCTTTCCTCCCATCTCACCCTCTCTACCCCTCAGGCCAAGCGAACTCCAGCACTGCCACCTACCTTCTTGGTTATCCGTCCCTTGAAGCGTGTGTCTGTTGAGGCTTTCGCCACCTCACCCCTCCCTTCCCTCGTGGCTGACTCACACCCTGACACAGCCCTTTCCATGCTCCACTCTGCTGTTTCTGATACACTCATAGTTCTTGCCCCTGTCATGATGATCTGCTTGAAGCGCAAAGCAAAGTGCAACTCTTGGTACGACTCAGTCCTTGTCACCCTTAAACGCAAGTGCAGGGTGGCTCAAAGGAAATGTCGTGCTTCTGGTACACCATCTGATAAACTGGCCTGCCACCTGCTCCAAAGGCAATACCGGCTCTCTGTCCACACCAAGAAGCGTGCCCACATCCAAGCACGCTTCTCTGTGGCATCTAACAACTCAGCCAAACTCTTTAAAATCTGCAAGGAGCTGGGCAATCCTGCAGCAGTCTCTACCTCTCCTGTTCCCTCCCAGGCCCTCTGCATGACCCTGGCTTCTCATTTCATCTCTAAAACTCAGGACATCCGGTCCTCTCTCTCTCCCTCTTCCCCTCCCCCCTCTACTCCCTGCTCTTGCTCTGGCTCTTCTTCGGCCACCTCTCATCTCTCCTTCTCTGCCTTTCCCCTGTTCTCCCCAGACAAGGTTTCTAGACAAGTCTGAACTATGAAAGTCTCGTCAAAACAGGTTCACCCATGTTCCTCCAAAATCATCAAGGACCACATTGACACCCTGGCTCCTGCTCTGGATGATTTCTGCAACCATTCCTTTGGCACTGGAGTCTTTCCCTCCCCACTAAAGCATTCCCTTGTGCACCCTCTTCTTAAGAAACCCTCTGCCGACCCTTGCTGCCCGGCTAACTATCGTCCAATCTCCATCACTCGTTTCCTGGGCAAACTACTGGAAAAGTTGGCCATCTCCCAATTTAATATTCACTCTGAATCTGTTGGTTGTCTCCGTGACCATCAGTCTGGCTTCAGAGCTAGCAGAAACACAGAATCTTTTCTCCTGAACATCAGTGAAGACCTGCTCTCTAACCTCGATTCCAAAATCTTCTGTGTCCTCATCTTACTTGATCTCTCTTCTGCCTTTGACATGGTCAACCATGCCATCCTGCTCAACCGTCTCTGTGATAACCTGGGTATCACTGATCAGTCCCTGGCTTGGCTGACCTCCTTCCTCTCTGATCGACTGTCCCAGGTCCAACTTGGGTCCCTCCTCTCCTCTATCTCTATCTCTACCTTTGGTGTTCCCCAGGGGTCTAATCTCTCTCCCTGGCTGTTCAACCAATATCTGGTCTTCTTGCCCACCACAATGCTGCTCTGTGCCCCAGTGCTATGCGGATGAAACTCAGCTCATTTTCAGGCTCCCTTCAGCCACCTCTCCTCCTTCTCTCATCTCTGACTGTCTCTCCGTCATCCAGGAGTGGTGTGCCGCCAATGATCTCTGTCTTAATGCCAGTAACACTGAGACTCTCCTCCTCAGCACACCTGCTCCCACCTTTCCTGTCACTCTCTGGCCGGCCTCCCTTGGCCCTCTTCCTGCTCCCACCTGTGAGGCTAAAAACCTTGGGATCATCTTCGACTTCACACTTTCCTTCTCTCCTTAAATCTCTGATGTCTCTAAGAAGTCACACTACCAGCTGCACCTCCTCAGAGGTATTCTTCCTTACCTCTCCTTCCCATAGATGCTCACTGTCTCCAGAGCTCTGGTTCTCTCTAGGCTGGACTACTGCAACAGCCTCTTTCTAAATCTGCCTGCCTCTACTCTCTGCCCTCTGCAACTCATCCAAAACAGGACTGTGAGACTTGTTCTTGGCCTCAAACTCATGGATCATATCTCTCCAGGACTGAAATCTCTGCACTGGCTCCCAGAGGCAGCAAGGGTTAAGTACAAAACCCGGTGCATTGTCCACAAGGCCTTCTGGGGCCTGAGACCTCAATACCTTCAACTCTCTCTTCCTAAATATCTTCCTTCTCAAGCTCTTCGCTTGTCCGCCTCCAACTCCCTCAGGGTTAGTCACTTCTCCAAGCAGCGAGTTGGTGGTAGATGCCTTTCTTCTGCTGGTTCCTCCCTCTGGAACATCCTCCCTGCCTCGCTGAAATTTGAGGAGAACCATCTGTGGTTCTGGAAGTTCCTCAAGACCTTCCTCTTTACTTCTGCTTTCTCTCCCCCTCTCCCCTGCTGATCCCCTGGCTTAATCTGAAACTGCACTGGTTACCTGGCTACCCTCTGATCTTGGGCCCAGGTCCCCTCCCCACCAGTTAAACTCCTGCACTGCCCCTCTGGCAAATCTTTCACTCGAGGACTGTTATATATCCCTACAGGCACTTGATACCTGATATCTGCACTTACTCTTGCACTTGTCACCAGCTGGCCACACTTTTATTTATTGGGCCTCATTACGAGGTTGGAGGTAGCCAAATTAGTGCCATGGCTACCCCCTTACCACATACCAGGACCCGGGTTCCCTGAATGGGGAATTACCGGGCCATTCCAACCTTGGAGGACCTGGTAATTCCTCTTTCAAGGAACTCGGACCCGGTACATCCTCATTCCCATTCGAGCCCACATAGTGCTCAATGGGAATGGAGACCATGATGACAACGGCCCCGTTAATAACAGGCCCGTTGTTAGCATGCTGGTCCTTTAGCGGCTCCCACTAAGGGCGCCTGGTATAACCAGCCTTGAAACACTTCTGTATAAGCGCAATATAAATGCCATATCATATCGTTTCATATTTGACTTCTGCCCTGCAGGAGTACAAGGATAAGTAGAGGCTAAAGCACCCACTCAGCCATGACACTTCTACAAACCAATAGCCAACATAATCATAAAGGTAAACGAGGCACTGTTAATATACCCCTTTGCCTTTTGAGGTAACTTGGGCTGAGGGAAAACTATGCCCTCAAGGGGGGGTGAATCTCACCTGTGGATATCACTGATCATTTGGTGTGTATGAAAGATGTAAATAGGTAAAGGAAATCCTTTCTATATACTATTGTGCCCCCCTGAGAACAACAGGAAGGCAAAGGGGGAACCACAAAGGCAGAATAAAAAAAACTAGATGTATGCATTGCAGAATACTAGCTGAAGGCTCCAGGAGTAGTCCAAGCATGGGCATATTATACACAGAATCCAAATTGAAGGTTCCAGAAATAATCTCAACAGGAGGTAATTACAAGCCAAGAGAGGCACTAAGGATGAACTGGGGTGAGTGCCTGAAGAAGGAGGGGTAGAAGGAACTGAAGCAATAGCAGTGGAGAACAGGGAAGAGGCAGAAAAATAAGGTACTTACTGGTTCAGGGGAGCAGCTAATGCAGCAGAACAGTGTTGGATAGTGACGCACATACCGAACTGTGGTCTAATAAATAGTTCTGCTAGCGAAGGAGCTGAACGGTGGCCAGATTGAAATAAACTTGACCGGTACCTCATGCTTAAAAAAAACATGATGACACTGACTAGCCTTTCAGCGTCGGCTTCCAACGCAGCCAAACCTACCACTGCCTTGTTATGGACCTGGAACTCTTGACATTATGCCCGACCAAGACTCCCACAGGCCGGTATTCCTAAAATGGAGCAAATGGTACTTCCAAACCAAATGGGGCGCATGAATGTGACAGGTGGGCTCCAAGTGCATTCAGAGATGGCAAAGCCCTTCTAGTCAATCAAATACTGGAGATGACCACGATAGTAGCGGGAGTCAAAGATATTGGCCACTTCGCACTCCAAGCCGGTGTACTTGGTGATCAGTGCAGGAGCCAGCGGTGTCCATTCAGGGAATCCATTGGGGATAAAATATTTGAACAACGATATGTGAAAGACTGGATGGACTTTTTTTACTGGAAGGAGGTAAGGCAATACGATAGGCTGCAGGATTGATTCATTGAATGATCTTGAAAGGGCCCAGAAATCGAGGTGCCAATTTAGAGGGAACCAGGTCCACAGGTAGGTGGCAAGTATAGAGTCATACTATATCTCCTATGTTCCATGCTGGTGTTTCCTGACGATGTTGGTCTGCATATCTTTTATTCCATGCCCTAGCTGTCTCAAGATTAATAGAAGCTGATGAGTGTCCATTGGGCATGTTCTCTAAAAAACCATCAAGGAAGAGCATGTTAGTAATGAAAGGTCCAGAATAGGAAGGGCTGAGGATGAAAACCGGAGGACCAAACAAAAGGACTTATCTTAGTTGATCTGTGAGTAGCGTTGTTGTAGGCAAATCCTGCCATAGATAGTAAGTCAGTCCAATTGTCTTGTGCAGCTGCAAAAAAGCACCAGAGATATTCAATCTTTCTGTCTTGCCATTTGTTTGAGGGTGATAACCAGATGAAAGGGCTATTTTGATACCCAGTAAATTGCACAATATTGACCCAAACTGGCAGACCACCTGTAATCCTCTCTCAGATGTTACAGAGAGAAAAGCCTTGGAGACGGGAAATGCCTTTCATAAATACCACATCCATTTCAGGGGCAGTAGGTGTTATGATCAAAGTGCAATACAATAACCACAATGGACTCTTACCTTGTCTGGCAACTTGTCTTTGAAAGGGGAATAATGGGGAGTCTTCTAGACTTCCCACCGGTCTCTGAGAGGTGAAACCAGAGCCTGGGTCAAACCCTGGGAAACCCTCCTTGGGTAGAAAACCCAATAGATATTAGGTATTGTTTCTTGAATTGGTGATCAGTATTGGAATGCAGCCTTGGAGTATCAGAAAAGGCTGCAACATAGATACAAGAAGTAACAATCACAGGAATTGAATATGCAGATAAAACAAGGACAAGAGAAGGAAAGATGCAGTAAAATAACCAGCAGGGAAGATCACTAAAACTAATGCCCTCTTTGGAACAGACTTCAGGCAAAGAGGAACTAACAGAATCTGACTCGCGGGAGCCAAGAATGTCAAAATTGAAAGCAGGGCTAATGATGAACATGTCGTAGTACTGGGCAAATGTCCAGACGTCCCACGGCGAAATCAAGAAGAGACAGTGGGATAGAAGGTAAGTGAGGGAGAGAAGACAGCTAGCGAGATGGGAAGGGTGAAAAGAAAGGAACAGAGAAATGCAAGTATTGCTAGGAAGCAGAATAGTTACAGTAGCATTGGGATCAAGATTGAAGCAACGCATCCAGGAGGCTGTTTTATTCCATTAAGTAGGTTTTTGGAATGAGATGTTTCTGGGTTAAACTGTTGCAAGATAAGAACAGCTATCGGGGTTCTGCACAAAGACCCGACTGATGCTATGACTAAGTTGATTAATGAAAAGGTGACCACGGCTTTTGAAAATGATATGATTGGAAGACAGGAAGCAGAATACCTAAAAAGAGTAAATGGTAGAGTTCCAGTCTTTTATATTCTGCCAAAACTCCATGAAAATCAAACTAATCCCCCGGGCCAACCCATAGTTTCCAGGGTGAATTCAATTCTCGAACCTTTATCTAAATTTGCTGATGTTTACCTCCAACCTTTTGTACGCTAGATGAAAAGTTATCTTAATGATACGACTGATGCCATAAGTAAGATCGAGGGTATTGCTTTCACCCCAGGCATCCACCTTCTCGTATGTCTAGACATCCAATCACTATATATTGTTATTCCACAAAATGCCACTCTAGAGGTTGTTGAGCAAGCCCTGTCGGGACGAACAGGAAATCATCCTGTAACAGTTTCATCTTATGGTGCACTAGATATGTGCCAACTATGAACTTTTTCAATTTGAAGGTATATTTTATCAACTTGTGCAAGGTATGGCCATGGGGGCAGCCATGGCCCCAAATTTGGCAAACGTATAGGTCGAGATGTTCGAAAAGGTGACCATCTATGCGGACACCAATCCATATGAAGAGAAATTGCGACAGTGGTCGTGCTATATCGATGACATTTTTATTGTATGGGAAGGTGACAGGGCCTCTGCAGAAGAATTTGTGTCATGGCTAAATCGGCAAAACAGGTATCTAAAGTTCACCCAGGAAATTAAAGATTTTAAAATCAATTTCCTTGGTATTATGATCTTCCATCAAGCAGGCACATTACGAGTTAAACCATACAGCATAATTACAGATCGCAATGCACTTCTATATTTCTCTAGTCACCACACTAAAAACACCAAATGTAATTTACCTTTCGGCCAGTTCTTCCGGCTAATGTCTGGAGAAAGAGAAATAACGTGTGATAAAAAGTGTCTACCTGCATTTTTATTAGGTTTCCCACGAAAGTAGGAAAAGTCCTCTGCTAATATTTTGGGATCCCTAAGAAGAAATGTTTCTTCACGTGGCCAGCTTTGTCTGAAGCACTAAACATTCTATGTAGCTAAAGAGGTATGTGTTGCTGATTTTTGCCATGGGTGAATGATGTGTTTTCGGTTTCTGACCTCTACTGGAAAAAGGGAACCTAACGACAGATGACACCATTCCTGAAAGGCCTGCTTTATAGCTGGTAGTTCTTTTTCCAGAACAGTATACTTTACCTCTGATGAAGACAAAATCTTGGACATATAAGCTATGGGGTATTGATTATTGGCTTTTCCTTCCTGTTTTAGAAGTGCACCCAAGGCTTTATTGGAGGCATCAGATTCAACTATAAAGGGTTTGGTCTGATCTGGCAGTCTCAATACTGTGGCTGTGGTGAATGCTTTAAAAAAAAAAGGTAAAGACCTGTTGTGCTTCTTCATTCAAAAGAAACTGCTCTTCTATAATAGACTGGTGATGGGAAGGATAGACAGAGAAAACTGAGGGTGAATTTACGATAAAAGTTAGAAAATCCTAGAAAACACTGTACCTCTCTCACAGTGAGAGAGGTACTGCTTTAACTTTTTCTGAATCCATCTCAGTTCAGTGTGATGATGATATGTATCTGAAATATGGGACCTGTGACTGATGGAAGGATTTTTTTCCAATTTAGCCAATAAATGGTTTGTTTGTAGTCATAACAAAGCTTCCTTCACATGTGCAATATGCTCAGTGAGGGTTTCTGAGAAAACCAAAATATTGTCTATATAAACAATTACTGAATGAAACAGGAGATCAGAAAAAACATGGTCGATGGAATATGACTGGTGCATTGGAGACGCCAGAGGGCATCACACAGTATTCGTAATGTCTGAAGGGCATTTGAAAGATGGTTTTCCATTTATCACCCTTGCAGATGCGGAGGAGGTGGTAGTCGCCTCTCAGGTCCAATTCAGTAAATATGGTTGCTCCCTAACTGCCTCCAGAATATCTGGAATAAGGGGCATTGGATATTTGTCCGTAACTACGGTTTTATTAAGTCCACTGTAATCAATACAAGGACGTAGTTCGGTGGTATTTTTTGGGGGAATAAAAATGATGACGCACCTGTTGGGGAATGGGATTCAGTAATCAATCCATTTTGCAGATTACTGTCCAAGTAGTCCCTGGGAGCCTCTTTTTCTGATTGGGATAGAATATACATCCTACCAAAGGGAACTGGCTTTTCTGGTCTTAAATCCTTGGTACAACCACCCCTTCGATGTGGGGATAGTTCTTTAAATCTCTTGTCAGAAAAGACATCTTGGAATGTGGAATAGTGACTCAGTAATGTGACTACTATGCCAACTGGCACAGAATGAAAAGGCTTGGAAATGACCATTGTGGAAGTATGGAGTCCGACTGAACCATGAGTCAAACAATGTTGTATGCAATGTTCTGAACCTAAGAGCAGAGATGCCGCTGTCCAGTTGATGAAAGGATTGTAAAGGCGTAACCAAGGGAGACCCAGTATAACAGGGTAATGAGCCACCTTGATAAGATCAAAACATGTCTCTGCCTATTGAAAAGCTATAGTCATTTATAAGGGTCTTATTTGTTCATTACTGAGACCTCAAGAAAGTGGGGTGCCATCTACTCCCTCCACAGGAACAATGTATGTTCTATTGCACTGAGGAATGGAGGGTTTCTGGGCCCATTCATTACTTGGAAATGATCCTGCCGTGCCACAATCTATTAATGCTGGGATGTTTTCCAGAATGGAATCCAAAAGATGAAAGGCAACTCGAATCACAACCATCAAAGATGGATTATGGGAACATAAAGCACCTTGCCAGATTGCAGTTCCCTCTACAACTGGGAAGGAGCGTTTCCCGAGCATCGAGGAGGTGCAATGGGACATTCCTTAATAAGATGGTCTTTGAGGTGGAATACAAACACAATTCTGGATTACATAGTCTTGCTCATTCTTCAGAGGTTAAGGGTCCAGTGGCAGCTCCTACTTGCATTGGTTCTTCTTCCCAACTGGGTTTTGGAGTTGGTCTGGGATTGTCCCAGTTCTTAAGGGTTCTACTCTTTCCTTTCTCTGCCTGTCTTTCAAGAAGACAATAATTGAGTTGCATTACTAATGCTATCATTTCTGCCAGATTTTCTGGATGGCTTACTCTGGATACCTCATCCTTTAAATCCTCAAGCTGAACTCTGCGCAACAAAGTGACCAAGGCATTGTCTGGCCAGGCCGCATCATGTGCCATCTGTTTGCATTGTGTAATATAAGATAGAGTATTCAGAGTACCATGTTTAAAGTCAAGCAGGTGTTCCTGAGCAGAGATAGTAATCTTCTGCCTTCCAAACAAGGCCCTTAAACAGTTTAAAAATCCCACATATGAATCTAGCATGGGATTCTTGTTTGTCACTAAAGGGGTTTCCCAAGCCAAGGTACCTCCTCTAAGGTCGGAAATCATGTGTCCTACATCAGTGGGAAACTAGGCTGGCTTGAAAGAGAATTGGACCATAGAGGAATAAAAAAAAACTATTTTAATTTATGAGTATTGCAATAATTTTATCCTCCGCGAAGGGCTCCCGTAGGCATCTCTAATGGTAATTGCAGATGCGATATAATGTGTTTTAACATGGTGTTTTGAAACTTCAGGGTTTGCATCCCTGCAGTTAAATTCTGCATACCAGCAAGCAACTGCTGGATCTGCTGTTCCATTGTGGAGAGTAGATGTTGCTTTCTGTTATGATTACAGAGCAATACAATAACCACAATGGACACAATGGACTCTTAAATTGTCTGAGAACTTTTCTTTGATAGGGGAATAATGCAGAGCCTTCCAGACTTCCCACCGGTCTCTGAGAGGTGAAACCAAAGCCTGGGGGAAACCCTGGGAAACCTTACCGGGTTAGAAAACCCAATATATATTTAGGTATTGTTTCTTGAATTGGTGATCAGTGTTGGAATGCAGCCTTGGAGTATCAGAAAGACAAAACAAGGACAAGAGGAGGAAAGATGCAGTAAAATAACCAGCAGGGATTATCACTATAACTAATGTCCTCTTTCGAGCACACTTCAGGCAAAGAGGGACTAACAGGATCTGACTTGGGGGAACCGAGAATGTCAAAATTGAAAGCACGGATAATAACAATGAAGTCACGTAGGAACGCGAGACAATTCAAAGACAAAATAAAAATGCAAAAATTGAAGTTGCGTAAGGATGCGATTAAGGAAAATAATTAATATAGACACAGGAATCTCTCTTGAAGGATGGGGAACGTGTTGTGCAAGTAGTACAGGGAAAATGTCTAGACGTACCATGGCGAAATCACAAAGAGAAATGGGGAGAAAAGGTAAATGAGGGAGAGAAGACAGCTAGCGCGATGGGAAGGGTGAAAGGGAAGGAATAGAGAAATGCAAAGATAGCTAGTAAGCAGATTAGTTACCGTAGTGTTGGGATCAAGGTTGAAGCAATGCACCCGGGAGGCTGTGTTGTTCCATTAAGTAGGTTTTCCCGAATGAGACGCTTATGAGCAGATTTTCCAGTTGCCATTTTGAGAACAACAAGATTGTTGTATGAGTTTAAGCATTTAGGAGCTTTTGGGCACCATGCTGTGTGTGCAACAGAGGGATCCTGTTCCCCTGCCTCTCCATTTGTGCCATAATGACCATGAAGAATATCGATTCATGACATTAGGAATATTTGGCAAAGGTGCAAAATGTGCCATTTTGGTGAATGAAACAATAACCAGCATTATGGCTGTGTTTCCATTTAAAGGGGGAAGATCAATCACAGAGTTGGTTGAATATCTCCCAGCTTAAACTCCATGCTGAATCTGTTGGTAGTCTTCATGACCATCAGTCTGGCTTCAGAGCTGCCAGAAGCACGGAAACTGCTCTCCTGAACATCCGTGAGGACCTGCTCTCGAATCTTGATTCTAACATTCCATGTGTTCTCATTTTGCTTGATCTCTCTTCTGCCTTTGATACTGTCAACCATATCATCCTGCTCAACCGTCTCTGTGATAACCTGGGTATCACTGGTCAGGCTCTGGCGTGGCTGACCTCTTTCCTCTCAAATCGACCCTCCCAGGTCCAACTGGGGTCTTTCCTCTCTGACATCTTTTTCTCTACCTGTGGTGTCCCCCAGGGATCTAACCTGTTCAACCAGCATCTGGCACTTCTCGCCCACTGCATCGCCGCTCTCTGCCCTACTTTCAGTGCTATGCGGATGATACCCAGCTCATTTTCCGGCTACCCTCTGCCTCCTCTTCTCCTTCCCTCATCTCTGTCTTTCTGCTATCCAGGGATGGTGTGCTGCCAACGACCTCTGCCTTAATTCCAGTAAGACTGAGATTCTACTCATCGGCACTCCCACTCCCTCCTTCCCTGCTGCTCTCTGGCCGGCCTCTCGGGGCCCTCTTCCTGCTCCTACCTGCAAGGCAAAAAATCTTGGGGTCATCTTCGACTCCACACTCTCCTTCTCTCCTCACATATCCGACGTCTCTAAGAAGTCACACTACCAGCTACACCTCCTTAGAGGTATCCTTCCTTTCCTCTCCTTCCCCAGAAGCTCACTGTCTCTAGAGCCCTGGTTCTCTCGAAGCTGGACTACTGTAACAGCCCCTATCTAAATCTGCCCGCCTCTACTCTCCGCCCTTTGCAACTCATCCAGAACAGGACTGCAAGACTTGTCCTTGGCCTCAAGCCCTGGGACCGTATCTCTCCAGGACTGAAATCACTACACTGGCTCCCAGTGACTGCGAGGATCAAGTTCAAAACCCTCTGCATTGTCCACAAGGCCGTCTGGGGCCTTGGGCCAAAATACCTTCAACTCTCTCTTCCTAAATATCTTCCTTCTCGAGCTCTTCGCTCATCCGCCTCCAACTCCCTCAGAGTCAGCCGCTTCTCCAAACAACAAGTTGGGGGCAGATCTCTCTCTATTGCAGGGGCCTCCCTCTGGAACAGCCTTCCTGCCTCCCTGAAACTTGAGGAGAATTATTTCCGGTTCCGGAAGCACCTCAAAACCTTCCTCTTTGCCTCCGCTTTCTCTCCCCCTCTCCACTGCTAATACTACTGAAACTGCACTGAATCTGTAACTGGGCCACTCACCGTTCTTGGTCCTTGGCCCAGCCACTCTCCCCTGCACTGCCTCCCCGGCAACCCCTGCACTGCGGGACTGTGTCTGTATCCCTACAGCCCCCCTTCCCAGCACTTGTCTGCACTTACCTCGCAATAGCCACCAGCTGGCCCTTGTTATTTATCCTGTATGCTGTATGCTAATAACCCTGTACTGCACTTTCCCCTCTCCCTTTCCCCCATGCACTTTTCCCTTCCCCTCTACCCTTGCACTTGTGCGATCTGAATGACACCTGGCCTAGTAGGATCGTTGTCTGTCTCCCCTTGTTTCCCCCCCCTGCCTCGTCGCGCCTTGAAACACTTGTGTATAGGCGCGTTACAAATGCCATATCATATCATATCATAAATCGTCCAAGCTCAAGGTCCAGAAGGGAGTGCAGCTTGCAGCAACTTACCTATCGAAATAGATCATGGATGCTTGTTTTGAGCACAGACTTAATCTTAAATGTTTTTAAATATCGTGGGCCATCAAAACTGTCGTTAAACCAGATCACAGAGGTTTTGTATACCTTGAAGTCCTGTGGTCTTGTTGTCATAACAACAGGGCGTGACTCATTATTGTAATAATGGTGTGGGTATCACAAGGGCCTTTTTCAGGAAGTATAACCCATCAGTGGGGATATCTCATGCTGGAGCTGGAGGTGATATGTTCCATATCCTGCATGGACCTGATCAAGGAAGGAAGAAAGCATGTATAAGAACCTTTTTCCTAATAATGTTCTTTCAAAAAGGCACACAGTGTTTTCAGATTGTTTGATACTTCTTGACAAAGCATCTGCAAGATTGCTGCTTGTCCCTGGTATGTATGTGATGTAGAAATCATATGGAGCAAAGAAATATGCCCAGCGGGCTTGTCTATAGTTCTTGCATTGCATCTGCTGTAGTACGGATATGTTTCGATTATCCATTCTGATCTCGACCAGATATTTAGCACCAAGCAATAAATGTCTCCTCCATTCAGAACAAGGTGTCTTGATTGCCAAAAGTTATTTTTCTAGCACAGAATAATTCTGTTCATTATCAATAAATGTTTGGGAAAAATAGGCAATGGGATGTTCCATCTTGTCTTCACCTTCTTGAGTAGGGATGGCTCCAAGTGCAGCATTAGAGACATCAGCTTCTTCAATAAATTGCTGATCTGTATCCAGCTGTTGTAGTATAGGGCTGAACCAAAAGCCTGTTTAAGGAAAAAAAATGACCCCATATGAATCTGACTTCTTTCTTCAGTAATCTGGTAAGGGGTAACACTCTTTGGGAAAATTGGTCTATATATCTATGATAGTAAGTAACCAGACCAAGGAACCACTTTACTCCTTTCCCAGTGGTAGGTGCTGACCAACCAGGAAGAGCATCTATCTTATATGGATCCGTCCAAATCCTAGAAACAGATTTAATGGAGCCAAAATAAGCCACAGAGAACACTGCATAGAATCCAAACTGAAGGCTCCAGGAATAATCCCAGCAGGAGGTAATTGCAGGAAGAGAGAGGCACCATGAATGAACTGGGACAAGTGCCTGAAGAAGGGAAGCAGGAGGGCAGGAAGGAACTGACGCCAGAGTAGAGGAGAACAGGTCAGAGGCAGAAAAATAGCAGAGCAGTGTTGCAACATGGTGCACATACATAACTGCGGTCTGATAAGCAATTCCGCTTGTGAAGGAGTGGAACGGCTGCCATATTCAAGTAAACTAGACTGGTACCTCACACTTCAAAATAACATGATGGTACCGGCTAGCCTCTTTGCACCTGCTTCGAACACTGCTAAATGGACCACTGCCATGTCGCAGGCCTGGCTTTCGTGACAGTGAATGTGGTTCAGTAGTAACCTAACACAGAAGTATAACAGTCCAAAATGAAGGAATGCCCAATCAAAGGGATACACAAATATATACTTTAATCAAACACACCATGTGCAATGATAACCAATTACAAAACAGTGTAAAAACACACACCTGAAGATCGAATGCAGAATATGCAAAGATAGAATCGTTGAGGCACTCTGTGAAATAAGACAGGGAGAAAATACAAATAAAAGACCAGCATTTAAAAAAAAGATATTTCTTGTGGTTGCAAAAGGGTTGGATATTACTTAACCAGACTCTAGGTCCAAAAGATGGTCCAGAGGGGCAGATATCAGTCAGTAATGACTTTGCAAATGTTTTAGTGGCATCGTTCATTAGTTCTCTTCAGTTAGAGGATGCAGCAGTTGCGATTGTGCAGCCGCAAGCTGGCGTTGAGTCGGGGTCGATTGGAAGGTAGCTGTGCTCTCAGAGCATCTATTGGAGCTGTGTGGATTGGTCTCCAGGTTTGATCAGCGGTCGAGACTCAATGGTGGTAGAGCTGGTCCCAGGATGCCCAGGCAAGCAATTTGATGTGGAGGCACATAGGTCACTGTTCTTGGGCACCAGGGTTCTGTTGATTGCCTTCCAGGTGACTCATTGAAGAAGCTGGTGCTTCGAGCAGTGACTTGAGCAATGTAAGTCAAAGTCTTCCTTCACTGTACAGAGACCTCCTGTCTAATCTAACCCCTCTCCCTACCCTTCTCACTAGGAACAAAGGCCTTTAGAAATGCAGTTCCCTGGTGTGAGACTCTTCCCTTTGAATGGATGTGCTCGTATTGATGCCTGGGTCCAGAACAGCTGCCTGTTGTGCAGCTGTCTCTGGGGAGGATGTTACCATCCCTCACAAAGAGTTGAATGAAGAGGCATGGCCATTCAGGTTCCCGTCCTGTCATTTGGCAGGCTCAGCCTCTCTGGCCAGAATACACATCAACTCCCACAGATGAGCTTGGCTTACAGAAGCTGACACGTGTGTGATATAAAATTGAACATGGCTGAAATGACCATAAGTAGTGCCATGCAACATGCCTTAACTCAGGTGTATCTTATCATTACAGTTTACTCTGCCACCAGTTTGGGCTACCTATGATCGTCATAGATTTGGTGCATGGGTGCATAAATGCAGCCCCTGCTCCACAGATACATGCCTGTCACTGCAGCTATCAAATAGGCAACTGTGACCTCTGAACCTGCACTGTGCCACTAGTAACACAGCCACTGCAGACCAGGATACTGATGGAACAAGGTACAGATACACACTATGATTTTATCATGGTGCTTATGAAAGTGGAATCTGATCACCAGATCACTCTTTCAGAGATGGAATTACCTGCTTTGTTCTATTAGTTAACACAAATCAAAAAGCCAGTGCTTTCACACCCTTGCCAGATGGCCATTGTTCACACTGTATCTGTGTGGTTTCAGAGTTATAGGAAATATTGAAATGTGCACTCAGACTGCTCTTACAAATCAATATTATTTTTCAGAATTGAGTTGCTGTCGATTCGCAGTCATCCACTCTCTCATTCAATCCATGCAGAGTTTCAAATAGTTAGTACTATTGTGATCTGTTTTTTTGTAACAAAGAGCAATTTTTGTCTCATCCACATACGTAAAGAAATAAATTCTGTGCTGGTGGCTAACGTCTGCCAAAGGTTTCATGAGTAGATTGAACCCCAGTGGAATTCAAGTGGAGCCTTCTGGTACTTTGCTGGTGATTTATTTGTCGACTTTATTGGTGACAGTGCTACTATTTGCTCTTGATCGTTTTGTTCAAAAAAGAGTTGATCCAATACCAATGCTGACTGCAAAGTCCCATTTTAAAAAGATGAAATTAGAGTATAACATGATCTGCGGTATGAAACTTGGTGGTAAGATCCAGAAAGACAAGAACTCCAATTCCCCCGAATCCACCCAAAATGTTAAGTCTTCCAGAGCTGTCATTACCGCCAACTCAGTATTTCTGCCTGTCCTGAAACCTGCTTGCCTGTCATCTAGTCAACCAACAGCTCCAGAAAAAGTCTGTAGCTGAGAGGTTACCACTGTCTCCAAAGAAATGCCTATATAAGGAAGCTGTGAGATAACCCCGCATTGTCCTGTGCTGTGTGGTCCAGAGTTGGCTTTTAAGTACATGTGTGACCGATTCTATTTTAAGGCCATATGGAACTGTTCTAGTATTAAAGAGCAATTACTAATAGGACATTGTTCTGCCATTATATATGTTGGGAAATCATTTAAAGGTCTAGCAGGACATGGGTCTTGCAGGGGACCAAAGGGTGCGCACTTGGCCATTAACTTTAACAGTGATATTTCAGACACAGATCTTAATGATTCAAAGACTTTCTATGAAGACAAAGAAGACAGGTCAGGAGTGTCCATGTTATCTGGGTCCCAGAAAGGGACTGCCGTAGTAAGCTCTTCTCTGATGGCACCAATTGTCTCCTTGAAACATTGAGCTAGCCCTTCGATCATGTTTGAATGGGCAATAGGTGATTAGCCACAGCCTGTGGAATGCAGAGTTCTGTGAGTATGTTAACAAGTTCACTACTATTATTTGAATCCTAAATATGTATTCAGAATAGTAGAGTCTTTTAGCCTGCTTTATCAAGGATATGTACATATGCATATTTCATTTAGTCAAAGTCCTACATCTCCAGCGTGAGTGAATCCTCATTCTTTGGATTTTATTAGAGCACTGCACATTTATTTTGTTTTCAGACACGTGGATCCATCAGCCAAAGCCACAGAAAACGAGGCACTCGACAAAGGTGGATAAGACATGATGTTTGCAGGTGCCTGATCCTCATAGTTATGCAGTTGACCTTATACACAATGGCTTGTGCATTTCTTGGGAGCTGTGTGTATATATATATATTAGTGGTATGCATGTATGACCAAACCTGCTATTTGACAGGCCCCCGAATCCCATGTGTGTGCTAGAAGTTCATTTTAATATGATGGCCCTTAGAGGGCCCAATATAGGAAAATGTAAACATAATGCATTTCTTTTCCTGACTAGGTGATCAGAATGCAAGTGGGAAAACAGGGGTCGAACCATCTGAGGACCAAGTGCAAAACGAGGCATAGAAGGGTAGGAAGGTTGTTGGATTTATTTTTGAAACTCTGATTGGAGGGGATTTCAGGGTCAACTGCAATCAAGGTGGTCAGTAATATAGTGGAATTCTACACGATCCTTAATTTCAGAGTAGAGTGGGATGAGGCAGACAGGTTGATAATTGACAAGGTTGTTGGGATTTATCAAAACCAATCAGCTAGATCACACTCTTGAATGTTAGTTATCAGCTTCAATAAGCAGAGGATTTAACCCCAGATAAGGGAGTTAAACAAATACAATGATAAAGTTAGCTGGCTGAAATTATGTTGTCCTGTCCAGACATACGTTCAAAGGTTGTTGAGGTTGGCAGAGAGTTTTTAACATGTGTGTATAATCTATGTATTGTATTGTATTTGGTTATTTATATAGCGCTCTTTCCGCACTTGTGTGGCCTCAATGTGCTTTTTCCTCAGTTGAACACCCTTGGTGACCGTAGTTGATGTGGTTGGAAAGTTTAGCTTAAGAGATGCATGTGTGCATGTTGCAGTTCTAGGACTTGGGTGGCTGGCAAGGCTCGATTAAGCAGCCCAAGAGAGGCCAGACACATGGGTGGGTTCTGTTGAGGGTTAGAGATAGATTACTATTGTTGAGAGTGTCTATGTGTGGCCAGCTACACTGGTTTCCTTTTGGGTGGTGGTCGCTGTATGCCAGTGGCAGAAATGTTGAGGTACGTCTGGGTTTTCAGTCTGGTTGGCTATGTGTGCACTAGACAGGATGTGCTTGGCCATACCCGTATTCTATCGTGCATGGATGTTTGGCCGTGCCTGCGGCATGTGTCCACACTAGTGGTGTGAATGTACCGTAGACTGAAAGGTTGTTTGGCTGGGGCTATATAATTCCATGTATGATATGATATGCATTTATAATGCGTCCATACACAAGTGTTTCAGGGCGCGACGAGGCAAGGGAGGGGAGACAGTGGGAAACAGACAGTGATCCTGCTAGGCCAGGTGTCATTCAGATCGCGCAAGTGTATGGGTAGGGAGGAAGGGCAAGTGCCAGGGGGAAGGGAGAGGGGAAAAGTGCAATGCAAGGGATAGAAGAATAAATAGATAAATAAAGTGCAGGGTAAGAGCAGAATAAGTGCTGATGGGGGACTGTAGGGATACACAAAACAGTCCCCAGGTGCGATGGGTTGCCAGGGGGGCAGGTTGGGTGTGCAAAAGTAGGGCCTGGCCTGGACCCAAGATCAGAAAGGGTGGCCAGGTGACCAGTGCAGTTTCAGCCAGGAATTTCAGCAGGGGAGAGAGGCAGAGAAAGCAGAAGCAAAGAGGAAGGTTTTGAGGTGTTTCCGGAACCGGAGATGGTTCTCCTCGAGTTTCAGGGAGGCAGGAAGGCTGTTCCAGAGGGAGGCCCCTGCTGAAGAAAGATCTTGACCACCCACTCGTTGCTTAGAGAAGCGACTGACCCTGATGGAGTTGGAGGCAGATGAGCGAAGAGCCCGAGAAGGAAGGTATTTGGGAAGAGAGAGTTGAAGGTATTGCGGCCCCAGAAGGCCTTGCGGACAATGCAGAGGGTTTTGAACTTGATCCTTGCAGCCACTGGGAGCCATTGCAGAGATTTCAGTCCTGGAGAGATACGTGGGCTTGAGGCCAAGGACAAGTCTTGCAGTCCTATTTTGGATAAATTGCAGAAGCTGGAGAGTAGAGGCAGGCAGATTAAGAGTGAGACTGTTGCAATAGTCTAGCTTCGAGAGAACCAGGGCTCTGGATACGGTGAGCTTCTGGGGGAAGGAGAGGAAAGGAAGAATACCTCTGAGGAGGTGCAGCTGATAGTGGGATTTTTTAGAGACGTCTGAGATGTGAGGAGAGAAGGAGAGTGTGGAGTTGAAGATGACCTCAAGGTTTTTAGCCTTGCAGGTGGGAGCAGGGAGAGGGCCAAGAGAGCTGCAGGGAAGGAGGGAGTGGATGTGCCGATGAGTAGGAACTCAGTCTTACTGGCATTAAGGCAGAGGTCATTGGCGGCACACCACTCATGGATAACAGACAGACAGTCAGAGATGAGAGAAGGAGAAGAGGAGGACGAGGGTAGCCTGAAAATAAGCTTGGTATCATCCGCATAGCACTGAAAGTTGGGGCAGAGAGCGGCAATGCGATGGCAAGGAGTGCCAGGTATTGGTTGAACAGCCACGGTGAGAGGTTAGACCCCTGGGGGACACCACAGATAGAGGAAAAGATATCAGAGAAGAAGGACCCGAGTTGGACCTGGGAGGGACGGTTGGAGAGGAAAGAAGTCAGCCACTCCAGAGCCTGTCCAGTGATACCCAGGTTGTCACAGAGACTGTTGAGCAGGATGGCATGATTGACAGTGTCAAAGGCAGAAGAAAGATCACGCAAGATGAGGACACACAGGGTGTTGGAGTCAAAGTTGGAGAGCAGGTCTTCATGGATCTTCAGGAGAGCCGTTTCCGTGCTTCTGGCAGCCCTGAAGCCAGACTGATAGTCATGAAGACAACCAACAGATTCGGTGTGGAAATTAAGCTGGGAGATGGCCAGTTTCTCTAGGAGCTTGCCCAGGAAGAGAGTGATGGAGATTGGGTGATAGTTAGCTGGGCAGGAGGGGTCAGCAGAGGGTTTCTTAAGAAGAGGGTGCACAAGGGAGTGCTTCAGGGGTGATTGGAAGACTCCGGTGGTGAAGGAGTGATGGCAGAAATTGTCCAGGGCAGGAGCCAGGCAGTCGATGTGGTCCTTGATAGATTTGGAGCAACAGGGGTCTACCTGTTGCGACGAGACTTTCATAGATCGGACTTGTCGATAAACCTTGTCTGCAGAGAAAGGAGTGAGGTGGGGTGGCAGCAGAAGGATCAGAGGGAGTAGAGGGGGGGAGGCGATAGGAGGAGAGTGAGGACAGAATGTCCTGAGTATTTTAAATGAAGCGAGAAGTCAGTGCCGTGCAGAGGGCCTGGGAGGGGACTGGAGAGGTAGAGACTGCGGCAGGATTGGCTAGTTCCTTGCAGATTTTAAAGAGTTCTGCCGAGTTGTTAGATGCCGCAGAGAGGCGGGCTTGGATATGGGCTCTCTTCTTGGTGAGAACGGAGAGCCGGTATTGCCTTTGCAGCAGGCGGCAGGCCGGCTTGTCAGAGGATGAACATGAAGCACGCCATTTCCTCTCGGCCACCCTGCACTTGCGTTTTAGGGTGACGAGATCTGAGTCATACCAGGAGTTACACTTGGCTTTTGGCTTCAGGCGGATTCTCATGACAGGGGCAAGGATATCAAGAGTATCAGATATAGCATAGTGGAGCGTGGAGAGGGCTGTGTCAGGGTGAGAGTCAGCCAAAGGGGAACAGGGGGATGAGAAGGTGGCGTCGAAAGCCTCAACTAACACGCGCTTCATGGGTCGGATGACCAAGAAGGAGGGTGGCAATGATGACGATGGCTTGGCCTGAGGGGTAGGGACGGTGAGATGGGAGGATAGGAGAAAGTGATCACTCCAGGAGAGAGGAGTGGAGAGAGGGACAGAGAGGGGAAGGTCAGAGGAGATCAGAGCATCGAGGGTGTGCCCTGCAGAATGAGTCGGGCCAGAGGGGTGAATGGAGAGTGAGAGAGAGTCGCAGACATCACAAAAGTGTCCGGAGGGGGGACAGGAGACATCCAGGTGGATGTTGAAGTCTCCACGAAAGAGGAGTTGGGTGGTTGAGGCCAAGAGTGAGGAGGAGAGGTCCGCCCACTCGGAGAGGAAGGAAGAGATCTTACCAGATGGCCGATAGATAGTAGCCACAGTAAGGGATTGGCTAGGAGAGAGAGAGAGAGAGAGAGCCGGCAGACAAGGCATTCAAACGAGGAGTAGGGCTGCGTAGGAGTGACGGAGGCAGGAATCCACTCCGGAAAGATAAGGGCCACACCCCCACCAGAGCGGTTGGGCCTGGGCAAGGATAGTATCTTGTAGTCGTCAGGTAGGAGCAAGTCAAAGCTGGTGAAAGAGCTGGTTGTGAACCATGTCTCAGTGAGACTGAGGACATCGAGGTCAAGTTCTTCAAGAAGATGGCAGATATCAGAGGAATGTTTGACAGCAGAGCGAGAGTTAAGAGTGGCAATGTGGAGAATGTTGTCGTTCTTCAAGGACTTCCGGGGTGGGGTACAGATCAGAGGTATGCCCTGTGGAGGAGTAGAAGGAGCCCGAAAGGGGGCAGAGAGGGAGGGGTAAGGCAAGGTAGCTGAGGAAAGGAGAGGGGGGACAGCAGGAGAAGAAAGAAAGTTGATGAGGCGTGGGAAGCGTCTATCAAAGAGGTGAAGGTTGGCCTAAGGACCTTGGACCAAGACGGTCCCATTTGAGTAAACATTTATGATGACCTTAGAGGAGTGGAAGAAGGCCAAGAGGACATCCAAACGGGTGCCACCATTAATGGGAGAAGAGGAGAAAGGAGCAAGCACATAAGTAAGGTGACGGCACGACAAAGAGGATGTCGGGGAGGGTTTCCTTGGATGAGGCACTGGTATAGGTGTCAGCGATAGGGAGGCCTGGGTTGGAGACCAGGATATCCTTTTTAAACCTTTTCCTACCAGATTTACTGAGGAGAGCAGGATAGTCAACAGAGAAGCAGTTAGAGAAGCTAGGAGAGATAAAGAGCACCATAGAATAAGTGGGGGGAGCAGAGGGAAGGAGACAAGCGAGAGCAGGCAGACAAGACAATTTAAATATTGGTACAATGCATATTAAGTAACATGTGAAGAGGCCACGTAAGTTTGAGAATCCTGAGAGGGGAGAAAAGGCCTAGTTCTTCACAGCGCAAAAATTATTACATAATGTTACAGTGTGCATTATGTAACACGGTTGATGGCCCAGCCGTGTATAGGAGTCTGCAGGAGGGTTAGGCCGGGAGAAACTCGGTGGGACTACCAGTGGAGACTTACTGGCAACTGGCATTCCCTGCAGACACCTGCAGACACAACAGGAGCCGCCCTTTGCCTAAGGGGCGCTTAGCCGAGGGGGCTGCCGGGCAGGGAGGCTGCCCAGGAGGGTCAGTTTAAACCAGAAAAATCACCCAATAGGAGGGGAGAAAAGGGAGGGGGTGGGCGGGCAGGTAGGCGGGAGGGAGTGGAGGGCAAGGAAGTGGCTGCAGGGGGAGGGGGAAGGGGGAGAAACAATGCGCTCAGAGGGCGGAGTTTGAAAATAATAAAATAAAATCACAATCACTCACTGGAAACCCGGGGACCGTGCTGGGCTGTAAACAGCAATCTGGGCTAGCGGCGACAATGTAGATGAATCATACAGCACAGACCTATCTAGAAAACAACAGAGAGCTGTACCATAAAGGGTGTGGAACTAAGTGATTTGGTCTATGATAATTTTCTTTGAAGATTTCCATGAAGATCAGTATGTTTAGATATTTCCTGAATCGCATATACAGCCTGCTTGTTGCAAGATGGTTGTTCCATAGCATGGGAGCGTAGCAGGAAAACTATTTTGTTCTAATCTTCATTTTGCACTTCTTGGATTCCGGTTGGATGGTATCTTGGCTCCTGGTTTTGCATTGGCCACCTGAGCTGGTGATATATTCAGCTAAGTATGATGGCATCTGTCAAGTGATTTATTGATTCACAGGCTAGTTCTATAAAGGCAGCATCCCCTGATCTAAGATTCCCTTTTGTTACAGTGACACTCGAAAATATTACGACAAGAAGCAGATTAATTGGTCTGAATAGCAGACAGCTTGTCTACAGGATGGAAAGATAACCTGCCTGCTATTACAAGGCACACACATATCCATTCAAATCTATGTTGCTTATTCAAGACAAAAATATAGAAGGAATATTCAAATGGCTGCCTCTTGTCGGCTATCATGTTTCAACAACTTTCATCACCAACTGGCAATTGAATACACTTTATTCTATCCAACATCAACAGAAGGAATTGTCTGAGAGAAAAATGTCAAATGAACAGTTGACTTGGGTTTATCTTGCCTCGTTGACAAGTATTGGCATCAGAGAAAATCTACATCATATACAGAACATTGAAGGAAAGGTCATCATTCAGAGGGTGGTGTACTGCAGGTATGTGATTCTGCTGGTCTCTAGTGTTACCATGCAGATGAAAAACAGTGTGATGTGTTTCACAAGTAAGCTATAGAATTGTGTTTGTGAAACTGTACTTTCGTTTTTAGAGACCACAAAAAACTGGTTCAACCAAAAAACACACATACATGAAAACACCATTTTCTAAAATGATAGAAAAGGTCACCAGTTCGACATAACATTTAAAAAAAAACAGGTAATGTTATCAGAAAGTTATTAATAGAAATTTAAAAATGCATAATTTTCTAGGAATGGAAGTGGATAAACTAAACTCGCTCTCATCCCACCAGAATAATGTGCACATACTTAACATTTCTCTTTTCATATCTTTCACAGGTAAAATGTTTAATATTCTACTGCAGAACTGTACACATGTTGTACACCATTCCACCGTTCCAGTCTCAAAATAAATATGTGAAAACACAGGGTTTAATTAACTTGGCCACTGTCAGAAGACAGATGCTGAAAATGAGATGGCTTTCTATTTTAAATAAGTTTATCAGTAGCTTCACTTACATCCCCATCCCCCGAACTGATAAAGGACTTTTGAGGACATATGTCAAATTGCATTGGGGCTTTTATACTCACTTCTGGGTTTGTCTTTTAAGGCACAGACTCAGCATGGCTTCTCACAGTTCCAGGCATCTCTACCGATTCAGCAATGCCTCCTGGAATCTGCTTACAAATCCTTCTCTGGGGATCAGGGGGTCATTTTTAGATAACATCTTGAGGTTCCATGTGTTAATATCCCCACAAAAATATTGCCATACAAAAATATCGCCAAATTGTTGCAATGATATTAAGGCATGGAACCTGAGGGGGAAACCCACGCATTATTTTTAAAGGAGCGGTGAACACCCCTGCAGCCCCGCTCTCAAAACGTCCCAAAATTATCCCCCTCAAAAATATCGCCTATAGCTGTTCCAGACGACCATATATACAGCGATATTTTTGATGGGGATAATATATAGTGATACCCATTTTGCTTCATGTTTCCTCCAGATAAGGCCATCATCGGGAATCCTCTCATCCTCTCATGTTATCAGCTGATTTCAGCAATTGTATTCTCAGGCAGGATTTTCCTGCTGTAGACTTTCAAGAATACCTGAGCTCTCCATAATCCCTATGTGACTCAAACAGATACTACATTTACCCACACAGTGTCATTTGATGCAGTGATTTTTCATTGGACAAACTGTCTCATTGATTCCCTTAAAATGCTGGCACTCCTGTTGATGCACCCCTCTATGTGAATAGGTTCACAATGTTTAACTATGTGTCAATGGCCAGTTTTGGTTAGATTTGGATCTAAGTTGATTTTCATTCTTTATTATTTTTATATGACATATCCAGATACTGATTTATAGATTTTGAGAATCGACAAACAAACCCTGGTTCAGAGATACTGAACATGCCCCTGCAGCATGTACGGTGACAAAACTATTAAATTATATACATGTATTAATTGTTGATATATACTAAAATATCATGCTTAAGTGCACACTCTGGAGCATGCTCCTGCGAGTCTGGAATTTTCTTTGGTTTCTCAATCAACTGAAGCGTAGTTGAAATATAAGCAAAATGTGTTTTACATTTTTGTGTAAATTCAAATAAGCTTGTAGCTTCATTTTCTTTCATTTTGGACATGGAGGCCCATTTAAGGTAATAATTAACTCGAGTCTGGGGATTTTTACAAGCCATCTATTATACCTGCTCAAATTGTGTAGTATGACCGTGCCAGAGTTCATGAACAGTCAAAGCTAAGTAGATCTTTCGTTTCTTTGAAGGATTGTTTTGTGGAAAGCAGACCCTGTTCTTGTGGCCAACTCCTAGTCATAAACATTATTGAGATCAGGAAATCCAAAATCTTGCTATGCAATCCTGCACATTTGTCTATATTTCTGTAAATCTTTTTAAGATAAGGGCATACGCTGAACATCCCTCTATGTGCTTGCTTCAGCTTTGATGGCATGTATATATTATTGACGGGCCCTGCTCTGACAGATGGCTGACCTCTGTTCATGGGAACTGTTTTCAAAGACATGCTTACCTAAGACTAGATTTTAATGATGTGCACCCATTTTAGGAATAGAGGCAAGAGAACACAGGGAGATCATGTAGCTTCTTACTTGGCCTGTGCATTGAAACACTTTCTATGAAATAGTATTTATATAGAAAAAAGACACAGTACATATGATTGTTGAAAGGCAATTGGGTTACCCATGTCCTCAATGTGCTGCACATTATAGAAATGAAAAGCAATGCACATATACATGTTGAAGTACGAGGTTACACTTCTGGTACACCCATGCAGTTTCTGTTATTTTGGTGCAATGGGGTTGAGATTTGAAGCATTTGTCCTCTTAACATCAGCATCTCTGTAATTACTGGGAGATGTTTGCATGATAGCAATGAACAGGTTATGCATAATATCAAATGTGGTTGGGAAAAACTTGGTTTTGGTGGTAATTTAAAATCAGCAGGATGACAAGTAATGCCCCACAGGGTTTTCCTAATAAAATGGGTTTCATTTAGATTAAATATGTGTACATGTCTTAAACATTAGAGCTTTGTAGGTGATGCAGATTGTCTCAAAACTGATTCAAGCTTGTAGGGGTACCCAGTGTAATTCTTTGAGAGTGTTGGAGATGTAGTTGAATTTACTGATATAGGAATCGATATTTTGCCTCTGTGAAGGGTGCAGTGAGATAAAACGTGGTTTTAGACCCTCTTGAGTGGAAGAAATTTCATAGAACATGCTATTTGACCTATGTTCATTCTCAGAAGAGGGGGCTTCGAAATCCATGCTAAATGTGAATTTCTTCAGCCCTGCAATGAGGCATGCTGCGAGCTGTCAAACAGCTTTCAGGGGAGGCAGAGTAACAACTGTTAGAATGTGATTCCATAATGTTAAAATAATTATCAAAGAAAATAAGGGGCAGTAGAAAAAACATGCAGTAAAAGGAAACCGAATGACAAAGTTAGATCACATAAAACATCTAAAAAAAATAGTTACTTGAAAATCGTTAGTGCTTTTATGATGTTTAACAAACAGTTCAAGCAAATTAGTAACTACAGTAGCACTGGTTAGATATTCATCCAAAATTACATAAATTAGATATTTTTTCCAGCTTAATAATGATGTTTACATCTAAAATCATGAACATATTTGTGTGGTTTTGAAATGCCAGTAGATTAAGTCAATAATGGGATAAATGCTTAGTATGGCACCACATTAAGGAGGGGGAGAGAAGGTCAGATTTAAGAAGGGGCGGGGGATTCGACATGCAAACCATAATGCTAACCCCTCCACCTCACATGGCTAGTCAAAGAGAATCAACGAATGCTGCAGCATCTACGGGGAGAACAGTATGCGCATACGTGTGTCATTGCTTGTGGTCCATGTTTCTGTGATTTCCATGATGGTGAGCTTGACTCTATCTCTCCAACACTGTCCGAGTTCCAATGGCCCCCCTGCCCACCAGAATTATATTCAAAACTTTGTGTATGACCAATAAAGTAGTCTCGAACGGGAAACCAACATACTTGATGGCTAAACTCCACAACTCAACTTCTCAGAAGGCTCTCTCAACTTACGTAGAAAAACTATCCAAAGGTTGGAATCTAGACTAGCCCATAAATCGAAGGCTCACAAGCAATCCTTCTCCTGTCATGCCCCAAGCATCTAGAACTCATTTCTGACAGAGGCTTGAAATGCCCCACCATCTTCCATTTATGCAAACCACAAAAAATCTACCTGACAGCTAAAAGTCCCTCACTAACCCCACCAACAGTAGTGAGCTACTGTATTTAATCCTAAACCCCAATTCTGGAACCCTCCTCTAATAAAGTGCTCTGCTGCCCTCAAGCTAGATTCACCCTTCACAATGGTAATCTACCTGTTGCAATTAAACTTCTATAAGTCATCCACTGTAACTCATGAGATAGACAGGTATCATTGATACTGCACTAGATGAGGCCCGATGCTAGACTAAATAGAAGATATAAAGCAAGACTACATGGGTGGCCTGTTCTTTTTTGCGCTTGAAATACTATGACCGTAGATCCTATGACAGCCTGGCATTCAGGCTTGAAGACGATATAACGTAGCTGATTTATTTGAGCTTAGGGCAGCCAGCCCAGAAATAGTGTATGAGGATAGCGTGTCTTCACACAGATGACCAGATCACACGGCGAGACCAAAGATAAGCTCTGCCTGAGCTTAAGGTATGTATAAACTGACCACTTCAGCGATCACCTGCCGCAGGCCTGGCTATCCATCCACACACTTTAGAATGCAGCTATGACTATGACAAATTCGGTTTAGCTGGACACTTAACGGCTTCACCCTTACACCAAATTTACCTCAACACCTCTGCCATTAGATTATAGAGACAACCTATGACTATTTTCAATATAGCTGGTTACGCATTGATTCTCTTGCACTAGCGCTCTGTCATGACCACCCTCAGCACCCATCCACATGCCTGACACCCTGGGTTTCCTACTGGAACCTAACCAGCCCACTTAACTCCTAATCTTGGCAAAATGCACATACCCACTCTAAGCCTTTTACAGAGAATGTTCCCATGCCTGGACTTCAGTCCCTGAGTGTGTTCCTACCATAAAGTGCGTTGAGGCCATACAAACGAGAAAATGCACTATATAAAAGGACAACTACAATACAATACTATAAGCAATACAAATTAAAATATATACATATATAGTCAAATTGGTCAGTGAGACATCAGGTCTTCTTGCGTAAACACTGCCCATGCAAAGCATGGTTGGTGCCAGAGGCTTTGTTCCTATTCTTTTCTCATTTTTGCCACCTTATTAATGGTCCAGTCCTGCTTTGGTATTTCCACAAAATGCAAACATTGTGATGAGGAAGATGGATAAGGGGGCGCTTTGCTGATTTCTGAGCTGTATTCCTCATTACATTGACAGTAACTGTTCCCCTTGACAAAGCTTGCATTTTTCCCTTCTGTCGTTCATTTTCTGGGATACTAAAAGATGAGAATTATGCTTAACCCAGGCGATGCTCTTAGTAAACAAAAGTGTTTACTTTCATGGGCAAATGCGTTTGCAAGTACCCTGGAAAACTGATGAAGATTACTAATAAATAAGTACATTTATGTTGTTGGGGCTTAAATCTAGCATCACATGTCCAACACCCAAAGTATTTACTTGTAGTATCCTAAGCCTGTTCAAGATTGCATTGTTGCTTTTACTAATAGCTGACCAAAAATAGTCGGGTTGAGCGTTCCATCCCGAAGAAAAGAGGAATTGTCAGTGACGCAGCAATATGAATAATTGAAATATTTCATTGAAAAGCAAAGGGAGTCTTGCTAAAACTATTTAGCCCCACATCAACTGAATATACATTCTGAAAGTCAAGCCACATAAATTATGTATTTAGCCCATAATATACTATGCATGGCAACCGTTGTGAATAACTGAATATTTGCCAATGCTGCGCATTCTTCATAGACCCATGTGAAGATTGTGTTTTGCTCATTGTGAAGTGAGCAGGCGCGCATAACATAAATGCTGTCTTTGTTCATTGTCAAGAAGAGAGATTGTTAGTTTTGTCATGCTGACCTTTCCGTACTGCCGTGGGATGCTGGTTCTCCTGAGGCACCCTGCAAAGGTAAGTCGCAGTGGGCCCCAAGCGGACAAAAGATGCCGCTTTTAGTAAGAAGTGGGATGCTTAGGTGCTACAGGGGTTGAGAACATATCTGTGGTAATTTTGCTATTTTTAAAAAAAACAAAGTTGAGTTGAACATTTTTCAAAGTTATAAAATAGCATAGGCTTTATGTATTTCAAAATACGATGCATAAATGCGTTCACATTATGATAATTTGTTCACAACTCAGGACAAAAACAGAGACAGTGTTGCTCGGGTGAATATGGTGTAATTCATTGTGTCACAGCTAAAGAAAGATGGCAATTGTGTTCAAGTGTATTGCAGAAGTGTAGTAAGAAATTATTCCATGCATAAACTCGGATATCCAAAAGGCAACCTAAATACTCATATAGAACTCAACTCTGGGTTCCCATTTACTGCAGCTTTCATAGCCTTCCATGAGTTACCCATGGATGGCCTCCACACCAACTGGTTGGTCCCAGTGTTTTTGTGTGAAGTCTCCAGACACTGAGGTGAGTTTCCATATAAGGTACATTTCTTACGTTGCTTCTTTGGTTATGTAATAGGCCAGAGGACTGTGGGGCTCGTATCAATGATATGACAAGTCAGCAGATTATCTAAGGTCCATAAAAACCTCCCCAGGCAATTACGGAGGACTCAGCCACGGGACAAAGCTTACTGTCTTTATTCTCCAAAAGACAGGGATCATACATGAAATCACAAATCTACAGCAATAACAGCTCCTGAGCTGGTGTCACCTGGTTTTGTATCCCGGTGATTTCATAAACATCAACTTGATCCCAAAAAACCTAAGGGGTATCCCAATTGGTTAGCTCGAGTCTTTTACCTATAGAGCTAGTATACATTTGAATCCTCATTGGTCTAGCATGCCAGGTGGCTTCGCCTGAGACTATCCCGAAAACTATCTGTTACATTGTTGCCAGGTCGCAACAATACCATTGGCCTGTGCAACATTATACACAACCCCATGATCAGAGCGTCTGGATTGGCTAAAGTGGGTCCTACCAGGCTTGGAACCCTGTTTTGTTCATATCGCTTGATGTACCTTTTCAAGGTATTGAGAAGGCCTATGTGTCTGCATTGTTGCCACTGGTCTGATCACATAGCCTGAGAAAGTGCCTTCCGTTTGTTTTGGTGGGCACAAATGTATCAGTCTTCTTTTTTTCTCAATGGGAACTGCTTCTCTGCTCACCAAGAGAATATAGCAATTGTTCTTGGCAGTATGCAAATGTATGTGTTTTCTATCTACAGAAGGTATAAGCATGTTCTTCATGTATACTTGTGTGTGTCTGTTTATCGTCATGCAGGTCGCCTGAGAGAAAATCTCTTTGCATAAGTAGGATACAATGGTGCAGTCGGTGCTGAACCGAACAGCGAGTTACATCTTTCATTCTTCATTCTGAGAGTTGACATTTGCATAGGGGACATGAGGGCTATTCCTCTTCACTTACATATTAGAACATTATTAAGGGGCAATTAAGGAGCAGGGCCAACCACCCAAGATATGTAATTCTAACTCTCTTCGGCGGAACAACTTGGTGAATACATTCCACACACATTCCACTCTCTCATCCATTCCACAGATGACATCACACACAAAATCAGAGGTCCAACTTAGACCAATAGGTGACTTGGTAAATCTGATCTAGTTTTAAACAAAACAGAAATGCTAAAAAAAATAATAAAAACGTTCCAGACTAAAGGGAAAACCAATTATTGTGAAAATTCTGGCATAAATATAATTACTATTTTAACAAAAAATTAAAAGAATAAATGAATTCAAAATCCTTATCATATTCTAACACAACTAGGCGTACCCAGTGCATACAATACGCTGATATATCACTCTCTCTCCCTCTCTTTCTGTCTCTCTCTTTGATTCTCAGTCTCCGGGCACTTTCTTTCTCTCTTTGACTCCCACTCTCGCTCTCTGACTCTCTCTTTCTCAGTAGATGACTCCATCTCCTTCTGTGGGGTCAAGAGTTTTGTGGCAGGTAGACATTTTCTAGAGTCACCCCAGATGTTTCTGCCGGCTGCAGGACCAGAGTGAAAACTAATATGGGGGTTGGGAGAGGAGGGTACTTGGGGTGGAAAGAAAAAGTGTGCAGCTTTGCTTTTGTTTGTTTTTTTGGTGAAACTAGTAAACAAAAAGTGAATTATTTAATTGAACTTAAATTATACACTGTCTCTTTTTAAAAGGTTTCAATGCTATTTTCTAATCATCACATCTTATATATATCGTAGTCATAATAAGAATGCTTCAGTCTTACCAAGCAAACCACATTATCAAAACCTGGAATAGCCATGTCATTTATTTTCTGAAAGAAGTTCATGATTCCAAGACATTCTGGGACACCACTAGTGTACTCGTTAGAAACATGATTATGAGAAAGGGGAATGGGACACATAACATCAATGAGTATTCCAGCCTGCCTTGAATAAAATCAAAGAGCATTTTGGGGATTTAAGAATGACCACACATCTTTAGATTTAACAAATATGTCTGTCGTACAAGTGGTGTTTGCTTGAATCACTAAGTGAATAATGCACACTGGAGTTGGTGCCCATTTCATATTTCCAGAAAAGGTACCCTACCGTTAAAATGTTTGTAACATTGAAGCATCTATCATAGTCATATTAATATGCTTTTTTGCTGCATCAAATCACTACCATAGTAGTATCAGAGTATCTGTGCCTGTCAGTGGTCTGGCATATCGTGCCCCCATCAGTGGTAACGAGACCTTAGCCTGCAGGGAGAAAGGAAATGAGTGCGAGGCCATAAGAGGATAGGAAAGTGGGAAGTAGGTGCTACAAGCACAGGGAGGGTAACATACAGCGGGGGAAGAATGTTTTGTGATAGTAGAAGTGTGTGTCAGTCCTGCTAGGTGGGTCAAGGGAGGCAGTAGAGATGTACTTAAGTGTCACTAATTGAGTTGTGTTTCCAAAGCAGATTTTGAAAATCATAGGTTAGTAAACAATGTAATGTTGGATGCATGAGAGGATCAAGAGTGTTCTTCTGCAATAATGTATGTTTGGTGGCTTACTTGTCTGGGGATATAGATTGTATCTCCAGTCAAACTCCAGAATGTTAATTCTTTGACTGCAAAGCTTGAGCCAAGAGTGGCATAGTCAAAATTAGACTGCCAATAAGGGTAAATGAGTTTGTTAATGGATGGCAAGGAAATTGAGTGGTCAAACTGGTATAGCAACATTAAAAAGATCTGGCACCTTCATGTTCAAAATGTAAATTTTATGCTGATTCAGTCAGCCTCAAGAGTTGGATTTGAGCATAAAATTGCTGTGATATCAGTCACCCCAATGGGTTTAAGAGCAGTATTTAGCCCAGTCTGAGGAGTAGTATGGCTGTGCACAATTTTAGTAACAATGCACATACATTCTAAGAGAAATATATTCTATGATAAGAATTGAAAACCTCTTCTATAATCCCCATTAATGTCCTGATTTGGTCTCTCTCTCAGCAACATCATTACCTATTTACCACTGTCCCCTACCTTTACTCAACACCTACTTCTCTTAAGCATTTTCACAGATTTTTTGCTTGTCACAAATGTCATGTTTGAGTGTCATTGTTCATCTATAATGCAATGCAATGACAAAAACACCTCCAGATGCTTGGTAGCTAGATTTCTTTTTGTTTGCATTTGACAAAACGAATTATACATTCATGCAACCCAAAGGCAGCATTATATGACGTGTGTATCTCTAATTCAACCCAAATTACAGGACTACAGCCTGGAGACTATTAAAAATAAAAACAATATTTTTAGAAGTGTTTAATTTGGAAAAATATTTCGAATTATTTTCTTGCTTTGTACTTTTTTTTATAGTTTTGCTCCATGTTGCAGGCATAGCTTATAAGGTCTGGTTCTGTGTGAACGTGGAAAGGTTTGTGATGCTTCCCCTTCATGTCTGCCTCTACTGCTGCTCTCATTAAATGGGAGAGTTTTACAATAGTCAACCCATAAATCCAGTTATTTGCTGGATAATCTGCTCTACCTCACAAGGTAATTTAAATCCTAAAAATTCACCATCTATATATATCGTACACAATCCATTTGAATAAATATTTTTTAGAGAAACACTCTTCTCTAGCCAAAAACCCCTTAGGAATACTGGCAACGCCTGGCAGTAAAAGCCCTTACACAAAGGGCTTATTGCTCAACTCTAGATATGTGTTGAAGAATAGGTTCCTTATTCATGACACAATAGTTAATCTTGAACTAGATTTCATGATGGCTACAATCTCCCTGGCTGATATGACTCCACAACACATATAACTGTGTCTCAAAACCACAATTGAAAAAAACAGGAGGAGGGCTTGCATTTTTCTGCAGTCAGACACTAAAGATTTCAAAGATACCCCTACCTAATACAGCCTCTATGGAATCACTCACTATACAAATACAACTATCGCAGACAGAACCAGTTCATATTGTCTCAGACATTGGCAGGAAACATTATAAGCTACTAATTATGGGTGATTTTAACTATTAGATATAGAATATTATAAATCCTACCGTAGACCAGCTCATTAAACCCTTGCATGATTTTGGCTTCTCTGCTCGTGTGGACTGCCCCACTCACAAAGCCAGCCATACTTTGGACCAAATCTCTGCGTATGCCAAGGAAATTAAGATTGAACAATCAATCTCATTCCCTTGATTGGATCACCATGATATTCCCTTTTTAATCCCAAAGAGTGGTACTGTCAAACTAATAACTTAACAGAACAACACACTGCTAACTAGAGAATGGGAAACTGGTCACAGACAGTGGCATTGCCAGTAAGCTAATTTCTAACCAGGCGGACGAGGCACATTTTTATTTAAAAACCCCACACAGCTATTGCTTGCTCTAGATTTGAACTCTATCTATCTATCTATCTATCTATCTATCTATCTATCTATCTATCTATCTATCTATCTATCTATCTATCTTTCTTTTTCATTCTTATAGAGTGCAAACGTTCATCCAAGGGCATCATTGAGCTGTGAAAGATATTAGGGATAACACAAAGCAGCATAGCTAGAGTAGAAGAAGTATCAAGAGAACAAATACGTGTTCAGATGCAGTTTGAATTGATTTAAGTCTGAAATAGGTCTGAGGTTCAAAAGCAATTGATTCCAAAGTTGGGAGCCTGTGATTCAAAAAGAACGGCCACCCCAGCATTCATAGCGATAATGGGGAACAACAAACAGAGCCTGTGAAGATGATCGCAATGAGCGATTTAGAAGAAAAGGTGAGATTTTGTCTTGCAATAACTGGCAACAGCACGATATATAATGCATAAAGATTTGAATTGAATACGTGCAGGCACAGGAAACCGTGGAGTTCTTGAGGAGTCACTGAGATAGGTGAACCTTAAGGAATTACTTTGGCCAGGCATTCTGCTGCATTATGTAGTGTTTACAAACGTTTTAATATATAAACTGGTTGAGCCAGCAAGGTGGTATTACAGGAATTAATGGTGCCATTTACCGATGCTGCACCTACACCACATGGAAAGAGTTGGGAACTAAAGGCATGATTTATTTCAATTGTTCAAATCTAAAAAAAGAAAAGGTGCTACGGATAGCACTAACCTTGGACTCACAAGATAAAGTGGCCAAGATCCTAATACCAAGATTTCCTACCATTTCGACTGAGACAGGTAAAGGGCCTAAACTGGGTGGCCAATAACTTATGGACCAGAATGACAGGGCCGAAGGGGGGCCTACCACAAGGATTTCTGTTTTCTCCCCATTAAGTTTTAGCCAATTTTCCCATCAGTTCTCCACAGATTCAAGGCATACAAGTAAAATTGGCATCTGTGAGAACACTATTAAAGTTCTAGAAACTAGCCCCTACAACTCTTGTTAGAAAACATTTAAATAAAAAAGCAATGAATGGTTCACCCCAGACCTACATATACTAAGAACAGAAATATACATCCGGAGGGTAACTGGTGATAGACATAGGCATCTGGCACATTGTGTAACCTGAAACAACTACAGTGACACGACAGGAAAGATATAATAGAGACAAAAAAGCACTTTTATGGAAATAGAATAGAGTTAGCACATAATTCCACAAAAGAACACTTCAGGGCCATAAATGATCTAGGTAAAAATCAAAACTCCCCAGACCATCTGATATCTCAATATCTGGTGGATCCATTAGCACGTGAATTTAGACACGAAGTTGCGACAATTCAAAAGGCACTATCAATTGGTACTTCAAATCCTCAAAATATTCCTCTAATTGTTTCTAATGACTGAACTAACACCTATATGCCTTTTGTGGAGTTTATGCTGCTGGACCGGCCAGCTCTTCTTACTCTATTCTCAACAGCCAAAATCTCTGGCTCTCAATCAGACATTGCACCTCCTCATGTGTTCAGAACTCTCTGCCTCCATTTTGTGTCTGAAATACTATGCTTATTCAATTTCTTAATAGCGAGAGGAATATTCTCACACAAATGGACAACAGCCATTATTAAACTCCTCTTGAAAGAACCAAGCTCAGAGCCCAAAGAGCTTGGTCATTATCAACCAATTGCCCAGCTTTCTTTCCTCTCAAAACCAATGGAAAAAATTGCTACCCATCATCTACAACATTTTGCAGAACATTTAAAAAAACTCCATTCAGCACAGCATGGCTTTAGATTAATCTGCAGAACAGAGCTGATAACCACGGCTATCATTGATGAGCTTAGGTTTAAACTGGAACAGAAAAAGACTGTCGCAGTTGTTCTTTTGTATTTCTCCACAGCCTTCAATACCATGGACCATCAAACCCTGGCATCCAGGCTGATGGAATATGGAATACATGGCAAGGCTGCCACATGGATAAATTGCTTCTTAAACATTTGGTACGTTTTCTTATCATCAATATGCTGTGAACTGTGGCATGCTGCAGGGTTCTGCCCTGTCACCTTTATTGTTTAATCTTTATGTACGCCCTCTGATGGACCCTATAGCTAGTTTGTGGAGTGTAATTCTACAACTATGCTGATGATACTCAATCATCTTGGATTTTTACCAAATAACACAGTATGGAACGATAACATCAAGTCTGGACAGATGTTAACATGCTAAAAATCAATCCCAAACAGATGGAAACTCTGGTTTTCAACCTTGGTCCTTTAACTTGGCATCCCTCTTGCAGGCCTGAGAAATGGCCTAGAACCTAAGCATGAGATTAGGAACCTGGAAATAATTATTGACAGGAGGCTAACACTAAAAAACAAGTGGGATCTATCTTTATATTATGCTTCTTCCTTATTAGGAAAACAAAGCATGCGATTCCTTACCCACAGCAGGCCATGGTGATGAATGCATTCATCTCATCAAGACTGGAGTTTAATAACAGTGCCTACTTGGGCTGCCAAGCTTTCCATTTGAATAGGTTCCAGGGAATTCAAAATACTGCAGCCTGAATACTGCTAAAACGTAAGTGATCAGGTCAAATCACCTCTGCTCTGAAAACTCTAAGCTGGCTTTCTATCAGAAAAAGAGTTATTTATAAGTGACTTTGCCTCTTAACTCTTCCTGTGACTCATCACTCTCATCCAGGTTTAAATGGTACATGCCGATGCATACCCTAAGATCAGCTGAAGAAAGACTGTCTCACCCTACTCATTATAGGAAAATAGGTCAAGGAGGGTAAGCTTTTTCAACACAGGTCACTCAACTCTGGAAAACGTTACCCTCAACCTTCAGAAAGAAACTAATCTTCTCGCATTCAGAAGGAAGTACAATACCTTTCAATTCAGCCACCCTTAATTTGCAATCTTGATCCGTCCACTATCAGCTCACTCCTTGTTCATTTTGGAGTATCATTTTGTCGTGACTTTTCTATAATGCCAAGATGCCTTTCGGCAAAGGTTTGCGCATTATAAAAACCACATTAACATAACAACATTGGCAATGCATAACTGCAAGGTGTTGTTGTGCTTGGATTAATAATCAACTGTTTGGCTCTGCGTGCCTGAATAACCAGGTTACTCACCGTAGTGACCACCTTACTCCTAGTCCATAGTCCCCTTTCCTCCATACTTATGGAACATCTCTCCGTCCTGTGGGACGGGACCAGAGAACTTTGTAAAAAGCAACCACATTTTTTTTCTCAAAAATGTGTCCTCCCTCTCTTTTTGTTGCGTGGGGCCCGGCACGCGGCCGTAACCCCACCCACCTTGGCTCTGCCCCGCACATCGCCCATCAGTCCTTTTCTATCGCCAGGTCAGAGACCTATTAGCAATAACAAAGGAATCTTATTAAAGGGGACGGCGGGCGGGCGTATGGATGAAAGGGGACTATGGACTAGGAGTAAGGTGGTCACTACAGTGAGTAACCTGGTTATACTCCTACGTCCCGTCCCCTTTCCTCCATACTTATGGGAGATTCCCAAGCACTCCTAACAGGAACTACGGGTGGATGGAAATACCCCTTACTGAAAAAGGGTCTTTAGAACAGCCTGACCAAACTGAGCATCAGCTCTTGAGCTCATGTCAAGACAATAATGCTTACAAAAAGCAGATGGGGAGGCCCAAGTAGCTGCCCTAGCGATGGACTCCCAGGGGACATATTTCTGAAAAGCAACCACGGCTGCCTTGCCCCGCAACAGGTGTGCATGAATACCCTTAGGAGGGTTCAGCCCTTGGACGGTGAAAGACTCCATAATGCAGGCAGCGACCCACCGAGAAATAGTCGCCTTAGATGCCTGCTTACCCTGAGGGTTACCAAAAGTCACAAACAGTTGAGAAGAACTCCTAAGATCGGATGTTCTGTCCAGATAGAACTTAAGAGCCCTTCTGACATTGAGACAATGCAGAACCCTTTCTGCCTCTGAGGTGGGGTTCGGAAAAAAGACCGGCAGGGCGATCGACTGATTCAGATGGAATTCAGTTACCACCTTCGGCAGGAAAGCAGGATTTGTCCGTAGGACTACCTTATCCTTGTGAATGACCAAAAAGGGATGCTCCACTGACAAAGCCTGGAGCTCACTCACCCGCCTCGCTGACGTAACGGCGACCAAAAAGGACACTTTCCAGGATAGGTACTTGAGGACCATCATGGCCATTGGCTCAAAAGGCTTATGGCACAACGCTGTCATGACTACATTTAGATCCCACGGCGGGTGCGGACTACGAATTGGAGGGTAGAGGTGTGTCAAACCTGCAAAATGCCTCTTAACCACTGGATTACACAGAGAGTAAGACATTGGTCCGTAGAAAGATAAGCGGAGACCGCTGAAAGGTAAATTCTGCATGACAGAACGTGAACACCCGACTCTGCTAGGAAGGATACGAAGGACAGCACCGTGTCAATCGTAGCCCCCCTTGGGTCCAACTGTTTTTCCAAACACCTATGACAGAACCTGAGCCATTTACTTCTGTATTGGGATCTAGTCGAGGGTTTCCTGGATGCCTGGATAATGCGCATGTTATCCGCAGACAAATTAAGATGTTCTAAAGACTTGAACTCAGGCACCATGCCGCCAAGCTGAGCGATTGTGGGGAGGGGTGCCACATCTGCTGTTCCCCCTGATGAAGAAGATCGGGGGTCACTGATAACCTGATCGGCAGATACACTGACAGGTGTTGAAGTTCTGAGAACCAAAACCTGGCTGGCCACCACGGGGCTATGAGTAGAAGGGAACAGTTCACCGAGTTCTTCAGCTTCCAAATTGCTCAATGGACTAGAGGCAGAGGCGGGAAGGCGTAGGCTCTCATGTTGTGCCATGGAATCTCGAGAGCATCCCCCAGAGAGGAGGCTCCCAGCCCCCCTCTGGAGGCATACTGAGGAAGCTTCTTGTTTACTGCCGTAGCGAACAGGTCCACCTCTGGTGTGCCCCAACACAAGAAAATCCATGAGATGACCTCCTCCTTCAACTCCCACTCGTAGCTGACCACTGTCCGCCGGCTGAGGGCATCCGCTGTGACATTTAGCTGGCCCGGGATGTGCACTGCAAGCAACCAAACACCATGAAGCACAGCCCACTCCCAAATCTGGATGGACAGGTCCACGAGAGGGGGAGACTTGGTTCCCCCTTGCTTGTTGATGTAATACATCGACACCACATTGTCCGTGCGTATGCGAACCACCTTATTGGCTATGATCAGTCTGAACGCCTTGAGCACTAGAAAGATCGCCAGAAGCTCTAAATGATTTATGTGGAGGAGCTTGTCCTGAGGCGACCAGAGATCCGAGACCTGAAGAGGATCTAAGGTCGCACCCCACCCTAGGAGGGAGGAGTCAGTCGTGATTGTCACCGTAGGTGCTGGGTCCTGAAACCCTGCACCCACCGACAGGTTGCTGAGAGATGACCACCATTCCAGGTCTACTCTCATGGAAGCCAGAATCATAATCAACTTGGAATCCGGGTCCACAGCCTGACGCCAAGAACTCCGAAGAGCCACCTGGGTCCGCCTCATCTTGAGACGAGCAAGAGGAAGAGCCAACCCGCACAAGGCCATAAGGCCCAGAGCCTCTGGAACCACCAGGCCAGCATGCTCTCCGACTGCGCAAACATCTGACACATGGCTAACAGATCCGCTATCCTGTGCCCGGTCAGGTACACTCTGCAGTCAATCGCGTTCCAGTGAACACCCAGGAAAATCAAGTCCTGCGAGACCGTCATGGAAGATTTCCGCCAGTTCCCCGACAGCCCAAGATGGAACAGGAGCTGAAGGAGAGACTGAACATTGCCCGCTGCTTTCAATGGACAAGGGCTGCGTAGGAGGCAGTCGTCCAAATATGGATACACATGGATACCCTGCAGACAAAGATAGGCCGCAATCACCGACATCATCTTCGTGAAGATACGCGGCGCCGAGCTGAGGCCAAAAGGAAGCACTCAAAACTGGAAGTGCTCCTCTCCCAAAGAGAAACAGAGCTATCTCCTGTGTGGATTCCAAATCAGAATATGCATGTACGCATCCTGAAGATCCACCACACTGAGCCAATCGCCCATCTGCATGAAGGACCGTATCTGGCTGGGTGTGATCATCTTGAATTTCTCTTGGGGTAGGAAAAAATGGAACTGGGAAAGGTCTAGGATGGTGTGCAGGCCAGCCTGGTTGGGTTTGGGCACCGTCAGCAGCCGGGAGTAGAAGCCCTCCCCTCGTTCCCCGTTTCAGAAGTTTCTGAACCTCAGCTTTGAGGGAGGGCGAGCCCGACAGCTGAAAAGGAGGGTTGAAGGGTGGGGTAGGAGTAAGCGGAAGCCCGCCTGAGCGACTGACATGACCCATCTTTCTTCGGTGATGGTCTGGCACACCTCCCAATGAGACGCAATGCGTCCTCCCACCAAGGTCACGTGCGAGCACGGAGAACCCTCATTTTGTAGGTTTTTCGGTGGTGTTGCCACCTGAACCTGAGGAGGAGGCTGAGGAGCGGGAGAAAAACAGAGTCCATTGTTGCCTACGGCGGTTATTTCCCGAAGGGGTATCCACTCTGCAAGATTTCCGGTCAAGGAAGCCCCTAAAGCCAGAGGAGGGTCGGCTTTGCGACAACGGTCTCTGGGTTTTGAAAGGGGTCTTAACAAGGACCGACAAGGACTTAGCTGTCTGAGTGCTATCCTTCATTTTGGTGAGCTCTACATCTGTTGTAGAATGAAAGACCTCCTCCTTACCATCGAACGGAAGGTCCAACACGTTGTTTTGCACTTCTTTTGAGAATTTACTGGCATGCAACCATGCCTGCTGTGAGGTATCAACCCCCAGCATAAGGCCCCGAGCCGAGGTGTCTACGTGATGAGCCGCAGCCTCCAGGAGATCCTGGGCCAAGACCCTGGCGTTGTATAATCCCGCCTTAAAGTCTTCCAGCTTCTCGACCGGGATGAACTCCTCAAACTCTGACAGACCTTTCCACATCCGCATATTAGCCCCCACTAACACCAGTTCCGCATTGGCCTGCCTGAGCTGCAAGGCCGAGTTGGCGAAAATTGTTCTCCCAAGGGAGTCAAGGAGCTTATCCTCCTTTTGCAGAACCTGAGTAGCCGTCGTGGAAGAGGATGCTGCAGGCCTGGACTGCAAAGTGGCCGCAGCCCCCACTGTGGAGGAGGGGGGTGGACAAGACGACAGGGCCACCTCTTCCGAAGAATGTAGCCTGTGTCGCACGTCAATTTTCTTATTGACGAAAAGTCCAGAGTGTGGCTTTTCCCAGACCCTGCGAACCTCGGCCAGAACGTCCTTCTGCAAGAACAGGCTGGTACGCTCCAAAGGAGACAGTGTGAACGCCCCAGAAAGCACACCCTCCTGCGGGGCGGGTGCCTCGGGCCCCGGAACATCTAAGAAGCACATCATGTCCAGTACCCAGGCATGAAAAGCTCTAATAGAGCGGGGCAGGTCCTCGTTGTCCCGATCGCCTTGCGCGTCACCCGACAGGTCAGGATCCTGCTGAGCTGTGTCGGGCGCTGCCTTGTCCACGGGGGACAATGGGGGCAAAGGCTGAAGAGTCGGGGAAGGCACCGTAAGCAAGGGAGGTGCCAGCAGAACCACCAGAGGAACGGGTGGAGCCAGAGGCTTGGGCGGACATATCTCCCTAAAAAGCCCTTTGAAATATTCCCTCATGGGGTCGGTAAGAATGAGCATTTGAAATTTACCGAAAAAGGCGTCCTCTGGGGACTGCTTTGGAACCTGAGGAGGCCTCTCATGAGGAGGATAATTCCAGGGACGTAACGGGGAAGGGTGCCGCACCGGCCCTTCCACCGACGTATCCGCATAAATCAAAGGTGCCGACCCCGCAGGCAACGAAACATTGTGCGAAAGGGGCATCCGGGCATTCCAATCATAAACTGGCCGATAAGGATGTGCACAAGGAACTCTATGTTCACCCACCCAACCAAGCCCTACACATGAGGCCGATGGCGTAGTTGTAGGGGTAGCACCCAAAATGGCCACCGCGATCATGGCGGGAACGGGCGCCATTTTGTCATGGCCTGAGGGCAACTGCGGCACGTGAGGAAGTGAGGCAGGGGCCCCCGTCAATGGATCAGGGGTCTTAACTTTAGCCTTAACATAAGGAACCTCAGCAGAGCCGGTACTATAAGGCCTGGAATGTTTCTGCGACATAACCGCCAAATTAGCCTTCCCAGGAAGGACCTCAGCACTGCCGGTAAAAGAAGAACTTTCCTTCTTTGCCCCCTCAACAGATCTGGTGTCGCCACAAGAGCGGGAACGGTGAGAAACAGCCTTCACCGATAAGGCCTTGTCAGGCCTCTCAGAAATGTTGGTAGCTTTAGCCTCTGTACGAGGGACCTTGGACCCAGGTCCGGTAACAGCCATGTCCGCGCGGGCCTCGAACATCCGTTCGGTGACACCAAGCCCAACCAAGGCCTCGGGGCACACCCCGGTCTTATTCTTGAGGGAAGCCGATAGAGAGGACTCAGAGCGAGCTCTGGTACCCCACGACTCAGTAGAACTGGGTCTACAAACAGCCCCCACAGGAGAGCCTTGGAGCGTGCTCTGGTATCCACAGGCCCCTTACAGAGACCCTCGGAGAAAACTCTGGTACAATTATTAGGCCCGACGGGCACCTCAGGGCAATCCCCGGTGACAGAGTGATCAACGCTCCTCCCGGCCCGGGAGGAACCTGGAAAAGTATCCCCCTGATGGGGTGCTCTGAAAAGTAAAGACCTTACTGGGCGTTTCTTCTTTTCGTCGATGAACACCTGAAAATGCGAAGGAGGAGTTCGTCGGAACACCTCCTCCCACCGCTAGAACCGACGTTGAAGTGCCGGGACCAAAAGGGAGTTGCAGTAAAAACAGGAGTCCCAACGGTGATCCGGACCCAAACACTCTAAACAAAGAGGATGGGGATCTGCCCTCGCGAAGCGTTGGTGACAAGATGAACAATCTGGAAAGTCTAGTTTGAACGACATAGACAGACTAGTACATGATAGCTAGCGAGAGCCAGAGAGGAAAAAAGGGAAGAAAATCTTCACCAGATGCAAGTGCGTCCAGTCCCGAACGAGCGGAGAAAAGGACTGATGGGTGATGCGCGGGGCGGAGCCAAGGTGGGCAGGGTTACGGCCGCGTGCCGGGCCCCGCACAAGAAAGAGAGGAAGGACACATTTTCTGAAAGAAATGTTTGGATGCTTTTTACAAAGTGCTCCGGTCCCGTCCCACAGGACGGAGGGATGTCCCATAAGTATGGAGGAAAGGGGACGGGACGTAGGAGTAAGTGTGATCTTCGACAGTTCTATTGGGAACTGCTAAAAAACCCATTGAAGCCATGTCTTGAGACCAATGTATAAGAAGTGTTAGCAGAGATAAAAAGGAACACAAGCATGTTTTACCTGCTTACTGAACATGCCATAGGGCTCAATGGGAATGCTATTAGCGCCGGATCACGGGTTTGGCGGAAGTGTTATTGCCCATTCCCCATTGGGCCCATTCGGGAATTCCTCATTCCCCATTGGGCCCAATGGGAAAAATGTGCGCTATTACCGCCGGTGGATTTCCCACCGGCGGTAATAGCGCGAATTTTCAGCGGATTTCCCCCCAGCTCAGAGCTGGGGTAAATCCGCCAAAGTCCTGATTTGGCGGACCCTTAAATCCGGCGGTAATAGCGCTACCGCCGGATTTAAGGGTTACCGCCAAAGTCGTGATCAGGCCCCAAGTAAGGAAAAAAGCAAGCTTCATAAGGAGTCCATGCAATGCTCGGGGCATGATGTTTCAAAACATGGAATCAATCCAAAATGTCAGCTTGTCATTGGCATCAATATCTTTCCGAGCCATCAAAGCAAAGAGCAATTGTCATCGTTTTTGGGAATGGCAGATTACTACAACATGAGGAAATTAGTTAAGAAAGGAACACGTTTTAGTGGGATGCCCAATGTGAATCAGCATTTCAAGAAATAAAATGTGTATTGAATCAAGCACGAGCTTTGAGTAATTACAATCCCTTTAGGAAAAACGTAGTAACAACTGACGCAAGCAACAAAGGATTAGGTGCTGTAATTTCAGAGAGAGAAGGAAAATAAGATTATACAATCCTGCTGCTTCCAGAGTGTTGAAACAATATTAACCAAATTACTCTATTAGAGAGAAAGAGTTGCTTGCCATCAATGGGCTGGGGAGAAATGTAAACTGTTTGTGTATGGGAAGTCAGTTCATACTTCGATCAGATCACAAGCCGTTGAAAGAGATTCTAACATCAAAAGGATTGGATATGTTTTTTTTCCGAAAAAGGAAATGGGTCACAAACCTACAATAATATACTTGGGATGTAAAATACGTGCTGGGCATCCAGCACCAGGCACTAGATTACTTATCAAGATTATCCAATATTTTAGAAGATCAAGATGAGGATGAAGATTAGCAACAAGCTATTAGTATAGAGGAGTATGCAGTATCCAAGGACGAGTGGGACCAGGCTATGGATTTGGATGAGATGTTGAAGGAACTGAATGAAACATTATAGAATGGAAGTATGAATCGGAATGCATGTCGAACATTTCAAAATGAAGCTATAAAATGGTGCAGTGAGCTGCATGTTGAGAATGGATTTGTATTGAGGGATGATCAAATCATTTCACCAGAAGGGGTAAGACACACATATTGTTAGTTGTCCACGAAGGACATCAAACGATGCCTAACACCTACTATGATAAAAAAAAAAGGTAATACATGGAGCTGTCAAGACCTCTGAATAGAAGAGTTTGGAATATGAGCAGAATAAGTAAGTGCAAAACTCCTATAATGTCAAGGAGTGGCATAAATGAACAGGATAATGTGAGAACGAGGTGCATGGAAAACAACAAAGATGCGAGGGGAACAAGGATCAATGACAAAACAAATGAAGCTCACGTTATATCCAGTAGTCGTGGTTCAAAGATTGATATACCAAACAGACCCAGGAGAGAAAGACAAAGGCCCATTTATCTGAGTGAATATGCTGAGTTCACACTTTTTCCATATCACACATCACATGTTCTAACTCTTCCAAGAACTTTATATCAGTAGTCGCACACTTTGTTATGTTAGTTATGTGTTTTATTAACTACATATGCATGTTTATATGAGGAAAGGAGATGTGTTGCATTCCCTTTGGGTCATGGAACATAGAACCCTGATGGGCACCATGCTCCACACATGAGGAACGGCAGTTGAAGGAGCCAGTGGGGCAATGACAGGTCTACAATAAACTAGCTTACCATTCACCTGTAAGGACTGATCATTTCACTGCCACCATCTCTTTAGTTTTCTCTACTCACCCCCAGTGGGACTTGTATGCCCAGACATGGGTTCCATGTATGCTGGGAGTAAAGACCCTAGCATGCATGCATACATCTCACTCATGACAGACAATAAGGATGAAGCATGACTGGGGTTGCTTGTGGTCTCATGAAGAAGGGATGTGTCTAAGCAGTTTGGGCTTGACTGCCCCTTTTAGTGTGGGTATAAGCCTGATTTTTGCATGGTCTTTCTATTTTCTGTAATGGCTTGGCAGGTGAAGAACAACGGTCTAGAAATGGAAGGAAATCAACCAAACACTCTTTCAAAATGGAATTTGGACATGGGCTTGAAGGGCAGAAGATGACGTTCATTTTACAAACTATCAGTCTGAGTTCCTCTACTTCAATATTGGTGACATTCAATGCTTTCATTTGTTGAGTGGCAGAGGTGAAGGAGAAGTGTTGATTGTAGGAGTATTTTGTAAGGTGATTACTGGTTTCATACTGTTTCTGAGAGTGACACATTTGTTGTTAACTGCTTTCTCATTGAATGCAACATTTTCAGTTTGACCGGTTTGATTTGGGTAAGAAGTTGTTGTTTTTCGCCAATTGACATAGAATAAAATAAAAACATTATTTTGTTAAATCAGGGAATTGTCCAATGGTTGAAGTAAAGAAATGCCTTTTAGCAGAAATCATGGCATCCTTATATTGTTGATGAATGATTGATTGATAGGGCCTACTTCAGAACATTTATAATTTATACCAGGTTTAGGCTGTTATAAGTAAAATAGCCAAATTAATTACATGGCAAGAGAGTAGTGATGTTAGAGGAAGTGGAAGTTCGGGTCATGAGAGACGTCCAGGGAACTGTGGGAAGTGTACCCCAAGAAAGCAAAACCCTACCACACATAAGATGACTGATTATTTAAATATTCAAGAAATGCCTTTTTCTCAACCACTGGGATTGCATCCATGTTCTCACTCACATGATAACTACATAAAATGGAAGGAGTTTGTTTGCCTGAGTGTTGTCTTTTTACATTTTTTCTCAGAAAATATTTGATAATCCTTATACGCAAGCCATACTAATAACATTTTCTCACATGAAAGGTCAGTTGGTTTGTTGAATCTAGCAAATGAAAATCCAAGCATTGGCATGAAAGGCTTGATTACTGAAATTGTTTAAGGCCATTAAAAGGTTTTTTAAAAAAGGGCATTTTACTTGAACGAGAAATGCATTTTTGTTATAGGAAGAATTTTAGTGTGATTTTCATTTTAATTGTTTGTATACTTTGTGTTGCATTTATAATTGAATCAATTTAGCTGCATATAAAATTATGTTACACCATAATACCTTTTGGGGTTATATCAAATGAAGCTATGAAACAAATCAATATAAAGAGTAAGCATATACCATCCCTGAGTCCAATGCAATGCAAGCACAACATAACCCACTATAACCGTACATTTGACTTTAAGATTTAGCAGACTTTGGCATTCATTGCTCTTTCTGAGTGTGTGGAGGTTTTTACAGCTGAAAGTAAGCATACATGTGCTTGTTTCTGTATTATAAATACTGTAAAAGCTGGGTTGTCTTGCCCCATTAACTGGCACCTGTCAAGGTCCCTAACCACAGCATTCTGGATGAGAAAAACTTCGACAATAAAGTTTCAATTTTGGGATGACAGAGTATTCTGGATGACAGAGTGGAAGTAAGTTGTGGGCATTTCAGGATGCTTTGTTATCTGGACTTTTTCCTTTGTTGCCTGACTGCCTTGTATTCAGAATACATGAATTCAATGTCTCCACACATAATTGTGCCAGTTAAAGAAGTTTATTGATGAATTTTGTCCATTAGTTGACATGTGTTTCGGCCCTTAGCCTTCTTCAAAACCAGACAATTACCAATTTATGAGCAAAGTTAGTATCTCGGGGTTTGCAAAATGTAATCCTGTGTGGTATTTAGTAATTGGGTAAAATCCCAGTTTTATTCAGAATTCATACATATATTGGGCCTCATTACAGGTCGGGCTGTCTGGAATTAACAGTGGCGGTAAACCCGCCGCCACTGTTAATTCCGGACCGCCCGATCCCGAGTCCTGCAGGCGGGAGGTGATGTTCCCGCCAGGTCTGACCTGGCGGGTTGAACACCTCCCGCCTGCAGGCGGACGTGGAAACACCAGCACATCACGAGTTGGTGCCGGTGTTTCCACTTCCCCATTCCCATTGAGTCCTATTGGACTCAATGGGAATAGGGATTTACACCATTCCACCTCCGGGATTCCCAGGACACCAGGTTCTTAATGCCCTGGTATTTCTGGGAGTCACGGAGGCGGAATGGTAATACGAATCCGGAGATAACCAGGCAGTTTTACCGCCACGGTTCCCGCCGGACTCGTATTGAGGCCCATTGTCTTATCCAGCATCTTTGACTTCCCCAAGGATGCTGGGTAACATAGCATTCATGGAACCTGATTCAGGCAAACAATCCCTTTCGATAATTGCATTTGTATACTCAAAATAAGCACATAGACAAGTATAGATACAAAGTAGGCAAATAAATAGCATCCACAATATACTGTCTAACGATGATGAAACATCAGGCATATTTACCTTATTAGTCAGGAGTTAATTTGTACCATAAATAACAGACCTTCTCAGACGCTGTTTGAATCCTCCCAAAAGCATTGCTTTTATGGAAACATAAGACCAGGATTGATTAACTAAGTACATCATTTTCACAATGAGCAGCCTATTATCAAGATAATGGTACCCTTTTGCTCATGCAAAACACCACATGCAGCCATATAAATCTGTGCATCATGAGATGTGCAGTGGGAAATTACTCTAATGAGTATATTGATGTTTCTGAAAGGAGACTAATGAACTTGGAACCAATCAGCCTATCTTTGCATTGTAAAGGCACATGCATCTGCAGGGATGTTGGCTCCTAATGGGGTCTGCAGTCCCAAAGTCATTAATATGGCAGAGTAGTATGGCAGAGTGGGAATAGTGGTGGTAATTCCATTACCACCACTTTTTTTTTACCACACTGCCATGCTCATAATGAGCCCATTTATTAGCCTAATTATGATATCGGTACAAGCGAACTGAACTACCTATACATATGGCTAGTTGCTATGTAGTTATGGTTAAGTTGCTCAACTCATCGGAAGAACAGTTTTTGGGTGGCTTATAATATTGCCACTGTTCAACTAATCCTTTCCAAACTTTGGAAATAAAATATATGGCCACCACCTAATGATTTGGCGAAGTTTGGTGCTGTTTAGTCCAATGGGGGAAAGTTATAAGTGGGTCCCAAAACTTTTGAGATCCTCATAGAGATAATGGAAAACATGTTTTGCCCAAGTGTACCACCTGAAAGAGTGCCTAGGAAGGTTAGGTGAGTGGAAATAAGTTAAGATGGAGCCATTTTTATAGGTGAAAAAGGCTGTGAAGGTGCCGACGAGTCTGCAGTCAATTTGACTGTCAAGGGCCATATTCGGAACAGCAGACACGGGCGAACATGTGTCTGTGGACAAAGACATGTGTCGGCGGATACTATTGGGAATGGGAGGTGTTCTGGGTGAGTCATGTTATTTGAAGGTGTATTATGCATATTTATGATATGATTCAATTCTATTGTTGTGGCCATGCCCCCAAGAATCTGGCCACTGGCCACGCCCACAGTATTATGTGTATAATAATTATGGGTTCTCTAGGGGGAGCCCAGTCGTAGACACTGCTTATGGAATCTGTGGTTGTTTCTTTGTGAAGAAAAAAACAGTATAATGTGTTAAACAAGATACTTTAAAACCTTTAATTGCATACAATTGCACATATAGATTTACTTTCAATGCAACATTTGTGTGTGGTACACTTTTGTTGTATTACTATAACATAATCATTGGGTCATTGGAAAAACAAATCTACAGTGGATTAAAGAAACCTACTATATTTAAATACAGTTTCTAACATTTAAATGGTTTTAAACTATATATGACACGGCCCGCGGTAGCGGGCTTGTAGTTATGGTTAAGTTGCTAAACCCAGAGGAAGAGTACTTTTTGGGTTGCTTATAACTTCACTCCCCCGGGACGAATCCTCACCAAACTTTGCAAAAAAAGTATCTGGCCCACTCTCAATATGATTTGGTGAGGTTTCGTCCAGGGGGGAGCAAGCTTATAGAGGGGTCTCATTTTTTTTTCTCCATAGACTGAATACAGAAAAACTTTGCTCACTCCTACAGCCCAAACCACTGGAGGGATTTTCACCAAATTTGCAGCAGGAGCGGTGGCTTGTTCCCAAAAGCGTGGTGGAAATCCATCAAGTAATTTTTTTTTAAACGCCCAAAAAGTAGGTCCAAATAAATTTAGTGATATCTGGGTTCGGTCCGCAGACCCATGTCCTTGTTCGGTCCGCAGACAGGGCACCCATTGGCTTAGAAGGCAACGTGGTGTCCGTGGACATCGGACGTGCCCACTGATTGGATGATAAAAGCGGGAAGTGCATCAGATTTTTGGAAATGCCCGCCATCTTGGATTCACGGACAGCAGCCGGTGTCCGCGGACATCGCAGTAAAAACATTTTTATAAAACACAACATTGCACTTGTCAAACTTATCAAATAATCTCTGGGGAGGTGAGGGGTGATGAGGATGGGATGGGATATGGCTGCAAGAAGCAAAAATAATTGTTGTTTTTCATCATAAAAGTCCTCGAACAGTCCCGTGAAGTTCACGGACACCTCTGCATTACAACGTTGGTGAAAAGCAGTTCTTGGATGGCTTATAACTTTGGCGCCACTTAATGAAACTGCATACATTTTTGCAATGATATTCTTGACCCGATTCGATTCCAAATGAGTTTGCAAAGTTTGGTGGGATTCTGTCAAGATGGGGCAAAATTAAAGGGGTGTTCCAAAATAATGTAAAGGCTTATAAATGAGGTGCCATTTGACGAATCTACACATACATTGGCAAACTGATAATAGATCTAGATATAAATGTTTATGCAAAGTCTGGTGGGATTCTGTCAAGAGGGGGCAAAATTAGAGGGGGGTCTTAAAATATTGTAAAGGCTTATAAATGTGGTGCCATTTGATGAATCTACACAAAGATTTGCAAAAAATATCATAGATCTCGATATAAATGTTTTTGCAAAGTTTGGTGGGATTTTGTCAAGAGGGGGCAAAATTAGAGGGGTGTGCCAAAATAATGTAAAGGCTTATAAATTAGGTGCCATTTGATGAATCAACACTTAATTTTGCAAACTGAAAATAGATCTAGATATAAATGTGTATCCAAAGTTTGGTGGAATTTTGTCGAGAGGGGGCAAAATTAGAGGGGTGTCCAAAAATAGTGTAAAGGCTTATAAATGTGGTGCCATTTAACTAATATACACAAAGGTTTGGAAAAAGATTATAGATCTAGATATAAATGTTTTGCAAAGTCTGGTGGGATTCTGTCAAGAGGGGGCAAAATTAGACGGGGGATCTGAAAATATTCTAAAGGCTTATCCATGTGTTGCAATTTGATGAATCTACACAAAGGTTTGCAAAAAGATTTTAGATCTAGATATAAATGTTTTTGTAAAATCTGAATGGATTTTGTAAAGTGGGAGCTAAGTTATATGACTATTTTATCTGCATACATTTGACAATTTTGAAAAAATAAAACATGGGTGGATTTCGGGGAAACTTGTTTAAGAAGCATTGGCAAGGACCTTAAAGTATGGTTTTGCAAATGTGCCTGTGTTTTATATTTTGACAAGTGTCATAATGTAGGTATAAAAAATAGTTAGATACCTTTGGTGACTGAGGTGTAGCCTGTGGCCTTGGGAAGTGGCCACATTGTCTGGGTCATGGAATAAGGTCATGATCCGGACAATCTGGCTACTGGCCATGACCACGAGGTACAAAACATGGGGTTAAAGTGGCCATGTCCACCTGGGACCGGCTTTGTGGTAAAGTTGTTCGAAAGTGAGAGAGCTTTGAAAGGGAAGAAAAATGTGCTTGTGGTAATATGGTCATAGGGTTCTCTCTTTGCCTTCTACACACTGCCATGGAAACCGAAGAGGGGGCCTGTATGGAACCCTTCCTTGCCTTTCCATGGTGGCCATCTTGGAAAAGGATGTTCCTTCCTACTCCGGGACGGCACAGGCATCACGGTGTAGGAAGACAAAATCCTTTTTTTTAGCACCCCGCTAATGGCATTTATCCCTCATTGCAGGGGCTGGAATAGGGGGATAATGGTCCGGAGACCTCGATATCCACCCTTGCTTCGATTGGGCTGATAACTTGGGCTGCCGGGCTGATATCCACTGTTCCAGTCCCTGGAACAGGGGATGAATGCCACAATATTCCCATTAGCATAACAAAACATGCTAATGGAATTGTTGGAAAATCTTATTGAGTCTATGTACTTTATTGAGAAATGTAAAGTAGAGGGGAGTTCTATTTTTTTAATGTGAAAGGTGGTTCCTAAAGGAACCTTTATTTGTTGTTATTTGATGTATTTATTTTTTTGCCAGGAGAGCTTAAAACGAAAGGTGGGGAGGGAAAAGAGGGAAGAGGCACCAAGCACTAATATGGAGGGGCAGGTGGACAGGGGAAGATGTTGCACATGTTTTACATCTAAGGCATGGGGCAGTGTTCCTCATGCTCCTTGATTATCGCTTCAAAAGCACTTTGAAATTGCTTCCCTCTGCAGAATGATGTGTTGGAGTATATACAGAGGACTGGTGTCTTAAAAAATATATGAATCAACAGCATCTTTTATTGCTGGCAAGATAGCTGGTGGGATTTTTTGTGCCACAGATGTAGGCTGTGTGGTTATAGTATTGGTTGAGGAAGATGAGGTGGAGGAAGGCAGCCTCCTACTTGCTAAGAAAGGAACAACCTTTCTGAGAGCATTGCAGCAATTAGATTTGGCGTGGCAGCACATGGAGGTCGTCCCGTAGGAGCACTGTCTGGGGAGTCTGCAACTGAGTACAAAGTTGCACTGAGGTCCTTTCACTTTGGCAACTTTAGCATTTGGTACATTCCCAACAGTGGTAAAGAACTGCCACACCCATGATTCTCCCTTGGTGCTAGAGGTAGGTACTTTCTCTACCTCATCTTCTTGGTCCTCTTCATTGTCTTTGGAAGTACCGTGCTTTTTTGTTGTTGTGTGGGTCATCCAGCTGGTGGTGGCTCTTGGGGAGGAGGGATGGGAATAGGTGACGCCATTTTTAAGATAAATATCAGTTTTGCTAAAATTCTTCCAAGTATGTACGGTGTACTAGATTGTTAATGGATAATGAGTTAGAATAGGTGTAGGAGCTGTGCAGGGTAAATTTTGATGTTGAACGTACCTAGATCAGTTGAAAAGTGCAGGTGCGTTCTTGGACATGTCATCATGCTGTGCGCCAGCATATGGTCACGTGGCACTGTCCGGTCTGTCCATGATGAATGAAGTCTGATATTTGTGGACATCTGCGGATGCAAAATTAGTTGAAAAAGTTGCAATAAGTGTATAGAAGTGTTACAAATGATGCTAGAAGGTGGGAAATAGCGTTTTAAGGTGAAACTTTGTAGATTGCAAACAAATGTTGCTATATTGGGTAAGTATGATATTAGTAAGTTGTAGGAAAATAGCATGCAATGGTAAAAACCCATGGAATTCACTGAAACAACTTTGTTAAAGGGACATTATGGTTAAGTTGCACTACTAAAAACCTATTTAATTCAATGAAAAAACTTTGTGAAAGGGACGTTATGGTTAAGTTTCACTAATAAAAACCTGTGAAATTAATTGAAAAAACTTTGTTAAAGGGGCGTTATGGTTACAAGTAAAACCGAAAAACCTCAGAAATGTGGCAGTTATGGTAAGCTAAGCAACCATAACTCGCGCCACCACCGTGCAGTGCTAAGACTAACACCCAGGACATCAAAGATGACATCACAAATGTCATTGATGAATATATATATATATGTTACAGAATATATGTGTTGTTACAGAATACATGTGTGTGGTAGTATGGATATATTAAGGAAGTGTAAGTGTGATAGCACGTTTGAAGTGTATTGTAATAAAGGGTATGGTTCAAGTAGTTATATACCACTTGGCATATTCTAACTCTATTGGATTGTAAAAGTACTATTGTAGTACTATGGATGTATTTTGTAAGTATAAGTGGGATGGCATGTTTGAAGTGTGATCTAATGAAGGATATGTTTAAAGTAGTTAGATACCCATTGGTGTGTACTAACTCTATTGGATTTTACAAGTACTATTGCAGTGCAATGGATGTACAGTGCAAGTATAACTGTGAAGGCATATTTGAAGTGTATTATATTGAAGGGTATGTTTAAAGTAGTTAGATACCAGTTGGCGTATTCTAACTGTGTATTGTACTATACTTTAGTAAGTACATTTTGATTGCAAGAATGCAAGATAGGCATTTGTTAGATTTGCTGGTAACCTATGTTTTGGAGTAACAGAAGTGTTGTTACATTCAAACCAACCACTTCTTTTTTGACATATGCAGTATAGTGGCCTGACGTAGTTGTGGCACCAGTGTGGTAGATTATGCCTACTGTTGTGAAGGTTTTATTGCCAAGAGTTACTTGACCGTGTGTAAAGCTAATGAGCTTAAAGTTATTGTTGGCACTATCTGAATTGTACCTTAGAAGCATTAGTATGACATATTGGTCATGTGAGTTTATTTGTATGCTGGAGCGACTATCTGAATTGCAAAAAGAGCATAATATGTTTTGATTTACTTTCTGCAGACGCTGGTGAAACGGAATGGATTCACAATTTGGCATGGATACATACACACATTGTTCATTAGGGATGTGCTCTTGTGAAACAAGGTTTCCGAGAATGTATGTATGTTTCCACATGTTTTAAATCTGGAAGATTTCATTTATGGGGATTTTTTTGGTTTCTAGTACTTGTAGTAAGTACTTTAGGAATTCTTGTAGATCTTCCTGTGTGTTTATGGTGAACTTTAGCATTCCTGCACAGAAGTCCAATTCTTGTCTTATACCCGAGATATTGTAGGTGCTGTCAGTATTATTTGTGGCATTTGTATGAAGTAGGAGCACTTGCAAACACAACTGGTCTGTGCCGTTTAAGTAAACGCTGTAAACAATTGGTGGTAATTGGAATAGAAGATTGATTGCTACATTCGCACAGTAATTTACTCCAGTTGTGTTGCTGAATTTAAATGATCTGTGTCCTTTGATGAGACATATTTGTCTCGTTGTCTTTTGAGGAACATGCAGTTGTGCTTGCAAAAGAGAGTTTTGTGCTTGCATTATTTGACGGAACAGCAGTAGTTATTGCAGAGAGATCTGCTATAGTTTCTGTTTTAATTAGTTTTCTTTTTAAAGGTTTTGTTTTTTGAGACACATGTTACATATCTAGATGGGGTGTACAGTGCATGTGGTCTGTTGAATTATTGGATGCAAGGAATGTCAGCATTGACTTTGTTTGCATCAAAGTTAACTAGGAAGTGTATGGAGATGTGAAAGTGCAACTGTGTTGCCAATGTCAATCAGTGCAGTATCTAGAGTTAGACCCTGCAATTTGGGATAGTGACAGCAATTGCAAGAGATAAGGAGAATTGTTCTCTGCGTACATACATGTTTTCAAAAAGAAGGAAACATGCTAGTGTGCACCCTATTCTTTTAACTTTTTTAAGTTTGTCAAAGTGGATATTGACACACGGAATGTTACTGTCATGTGGATATGTTTGGAATCCAACAACTGTTCCAATTTCTCTATTGACTAAACCTTATTCTCTATCAAGGTTACGTTTTAGAATTACTCTGCAGTTTAGATACATAGTTAATTGATTTTCTAATCCAGCTGTGTTGGAGATACATTTTTCTAAGCTATTTAGTTGTGCTGCTGCTTGTTGATATATTGGGAGTGTCATGCCACGTACTTCTAGTTTGTCTGTGGAGTTGAAATGCACTATGGGTTGCATTTCATTTTTAACATTGCAACATTGAATTGAATTAAGTTAATTGTTCCATGACATCAGGGGCATATGTCTTTTGTCCATACAGCTCATGGATTACTCTAGTTTTTAAGATGGATTTTGCATCTTTCGTAAGCAGACCAGTTCTAATGCTTTTTTGAAATGTTAGCAAAGGTTAGATCTGCAGTTTGACCCATGGTTTGAGTTAGGTCTCTGTAGCAAAAATGTTGCAATAGATGTACATTTCCAATGCCGCTGAGTGCATTACGGCATTGTTTGTGTCCTAATGTTTTAAAAATAGGTTGTCCTTTTACTCGTCCTAACTGTAGGAGCTCTCCGAAAACCATAATGTGTTTTCCTGCAAACAGTTCTTTGTAGTCGGAATGAGCTTGGAAACCATGCTAAAGCCAGAATGAGCTTGGAAACCATGATTACTTCATCAATCAGGTGAACCTTTATTTGTTTCAGAATATGCATACTTGAGTAGCAGCTTCTGTTGATAATTTGTAGTATTCCAATTTGTTTTGGTATTCTACTGGGGGGAGAAATAGTCAGTGTAAAATTACAACTCGTACGTTATTGGCAGCTAGACATGTGGAGGCTTTTACAACAGCTCAAAGATTGTTTGTTAAGTTTTGTCAAAATGTGCTGAGTGTTTTAATTAAGAACATTTTGCCAGAACCAGCTTCCCCACTTACATACAGGAGCAGCGGTTTATATTTTTTACAGGTGCACGTTTTAGTTTCATGTTTAAGTCATGTTCAGTTTGTTCAGTGTCTTCTAGTTAAATGATGAGTTGTTCATCATTTAGCTGTGATTTGAGCATTGTCAAGTCTTCTTCAGATTGTATAGATTCATACATGGGGCCTCATTATGACCCAGGCGTTGGACCATGGTGCTAATAGCTAAATGGTCCATGCCGGTAACTTACCGACTCCGCCATGGCGGACTGGGGAATTACCACCCCATTCCGAGGTTGGCGGGGTGGTAATTCCCCATACCGCCATGGCCCTTCCCCATTCCCATTTTTGCCCCATAGGGCTCAATCGGAATGGGGAAGGCGCTAATTACGGCACCGTAAATTACGGTGCCGTAATTAGCTCCTAGGTCCCTTTGTGGGTTGGTTTTTTAACGCCTGCTCAAAGCAGGCGTTAAAGTGCAACCCACAAAGGGACCTCGTAATCAGGCGTTAAGGGTTTAACGGCGCCGACACCTTTTACGGCGCCGTTAACACCTTAACACCTGGGTTGTAATGAGGCCCATGGTGTTATCTACCTCAGTCATGGCTATTTCTGCTTCATTTAGAATTAGTGGTTCTCCAAGTGCTATTTGGCATCATGTAAGAGAAGGTTGACTGCCTTTAGGAGAGTCATTATTTTACAGCTTCAATGTCTTCCTCTTGTTGTCGTTCATTGTCCAACATTTCTTTGCATTGTTTAAAATTGACATTTGTCATATTGCTTTAATTTGCCTTGAATGCAGCTTCAAATGAGTCATTGTTACCTAATAATTCTTCTTCTATTCTCCAAGGTTTAAAAAGTTGTCGTAGGGCCATATGATAAAGTAATCTATGTTGTGGAGATTTAAATGGTCATTTTATGTGATATTTAAATGATCATTTTATATGATTCGTTGGACTCGGTTGATCAGTTTTACTAGGTTTCCTTCGCAAGTTGAGACTGAATATTTGCCTGTTGTCTCATCTGGCATAACATTGTATTTATAGGAGTATGTTTAGGCTATGTCATACAGGCACATGTTTTCCAAAGCAGTACTTCTTTCTGGATAGTATATGTCAATTAAATTGTATTTAAAATGGCCTGTCTGTTGGGATCATTTGTGGCTATCTCTTGTTTCTATCTCTTGGTAGGATTTTAGTACCCTTTTTCATGATGAGGATGGACCAAGGTTTAGCCAGACAATGTTTTCAGATTTCTCATATGAGGGTCTACCTGCTAAACAGTCTGCTGCTTCGTAGCCCCCGCATTCTCTATGTGACAGAATTTTTATACCAAAACTTTACCATTTTTGTGACAGGGTTTTGTCAGATGATATGTCATCCCAAAGGTCTTTTAGTTCTGTCTTTTCAGCTTTGGTGAGATAAGCTGTGAAATATCTTGCAACTGCAGTGGAATTGTCTGCAATGCAGTGTATGTCTATATCTGCATTCCACAAGAGGACAATGATTGCATTATAAACATTCATGTACTTGGATGCCTCAACTCGTTTAAGGTTGTATGTGTTTCAGGTGATTTCCCTTTTACACTATGGGCCTTTTTCACGAGTTGGGCAGTATCCTGGCGGTATTACTGCCGGGATACTGTCTGGGCTAATAGCGTTACCACCACTATTAGCGCCGGATCATGGGTTTGGCAGTAACAGTAATTCCCCATTGGGTCCATTGGACCCAATGGGGAATTTGCAGCCCAAATAGCGCGGGCTAATAGTGCAGCGCTAATTGTGCCCGGAATGGGGAATTTTCCCAGCGCATTTACCACCACCTCAAAGCTGGGGTTAAATGTAGCCAGCCCTGTGATTTGGCAGACCTTTAAATGCGGCGGTAATAGTCGTGATGAGGCTGCGTGTCTAAAAGTAGGCATCAACCTATTTACTTGTCCTTTGGTGGAAACTGGTATAGGGAAGCCAAAGCGACATTTGGTATAGTATTTACCTTAGTTTTTATATCTACACAGGCAGTATTCACTAGACTTACATTTTTGGAAGCGTAAGATTTGTGTACTTAGGTCACTATATGTTGTTTCCGAAGGGATATCACAGGTGATGTATGTTTGAATAAATAGTAAAACAGTGGCATCACTGTCATGGCCACATTTGGGAGCATCTTTTATCCACAAAAGCATGTGGATGTGTGGTGCTCCTCTTTATTGATATTCTTTTCTCCAAAAGAAGTGTTCTACTTCTCCAAGTGGAGGGGGAGTTTGTTTGCAGATGAAGTGCTGCATGGGACTGAAGCATGATGGAAGTATCTTGAAACATTGACGGGGCAAGAAAAGAGCGATCTCCTGGTGTTTTTATATCTATCCCCTCTTTATTTTTGCTTGCAGTGCATAAGAAGTCATGCAAGTCATCCCATGCATATGCTGCACTACTTAAAGTAACAAACCATGTGGGCGGGCCTAGGTTCCTTAGCATACAACGTACATAAGTGTGATGTCATAACAAGTATTCCTTTGTACCACACATGTTTGCCAAGAGATTTGTGATACTTGGATGCAAAACTTCATCTTTGTCTTTTATCTCTTGAAGATGTTGGGTAGCTGACATGTTTAAGAAATTAGAGGCTGTTTTAATGTGTGTGGAACTCCATAACATAGAGTTGCTTGTTCACTTTCAAACAGGAGGTAGAAAATGTATTTTGCATTTTTTCTGAATTTTGGGTCTTCAGAATACATTTGTGAAGTGTGATATTCTGATGCACTTATGTTGTGGATCTTTCTTCATATCTCCCTTCTTTTCCTGTAGGAAAGAGTAGAGGAAAAGAATGTGCTTCTACCCTTTTCTCCCATATACTCATTGTGGATCCTTTGGCTTGACGCATTTGATATGTTTCTAATACATCTTCCATGGTATCTTTGGAATTGAGTGGGTGAATTGTATACTGTTCTAAAATGTTGGCTGCACTAACAGGATCCACACGTTCAAAATGATGAGTTTGTGGTGAATCTTCAATTATTTGGGTGGTTTCTCTGAAGTTGTGTTCTATGTTTATATCTCTGTAGTATTGATTGTTTTCTTTAAGATATTGTAGGACTTGTATAACTTTGTTTAAGTCTACTAGTTGTTTCCACTCTTTTTGTCTTTTGTTGGTACACCATTAACTAGCACAATCAACGATTGTTCTGTTGGCTGTCGTACTCCTAGAGTTTCTACATTTTCTTTAAGATCTAATGGCAAATATACTTCTCTGGCACAAATGCCTTTTAGTAACTAGGATGGAAGGAATGTGGTAGCTTTGGTTTGAAGGCGTATTATAGCTTGAAATGGGTGTTCTGTTTGGATTATAATACTTTTATACAAGTTAAGTGGCTGGAGAGGTTTTGGAAGTGGGAAGATTTATAGCCTGTGATGGCATTTGGTTATTGTCAAGCTTTGTATTGCAGTAGATGCAAACTATTAAGGGATCAGTTATTTTGTATTTATTTTCTGCTGTTAGATATAAAGCTAATTGGAACCATTGGAATTGCTCATTGTCCTGTATTTTGTAGGCAATGTCTACTATCTATGTGCACTTTTTATAAAAAGCTTGCAACACCAGACACATATTTTGTATGGTATTTCCGTAGATGTGTTTTGAAACTTTGCTATTTCTTTTTTTGTATGCATTTGTAAGGAGGTTGGTGTTTGTGAGGTTTTCACTAATGTTTTCTAATGTTACAGAATTTTCTAAGTCAAATTCAGTTGCAAAATATTTAATTTGCATATGTTCTATTTCTCAAAGGAGTGCTTTGGCTGTTCCATCTGGCAGAATTTTATTACATTTTTGCAGTTCCAGAGTAGGACGTATTGCATAGTAAAATCTATGCACAAGGTTTTGTATAGCAGACTGGTTTGTTGCTAACATTTTGATGTGATGGAAAGTGCTTTTGCAAGCAGTTCTTGAAATGCAGGCTAATTAATGTCCAAGCAGTCCAGTGTGGATGTTTACAGGCCAGGAGTCCATTGTTTGTAATGTTTGATGCTACTTTTGTCTTTTAGTTTCACATAGTGATTGAGGAATTGTTGTAAAGATTTGAAGGAATGTTGGCATAGGTTACATATTGAGCTGCACGTCCATTTGTACATTAGACGGATTGTTTGGACAAAAGAAACATTTGGTTGGAAGTTTGTTGGGGAAGTTATTACTATAATGGTTTCTTTTGAAATAATGGTGCCTCCTACCACTTCATAGCCTCACCCATTATTGTCTATGGCAATTGGGTGTATTTGTTCTGGTTTACAAGCCTCTTCATTGAAATATGGTTCTGTGCTGCTTGGGTGAAACCATTCACCTTCACAGAAGTTTGAAAGGGTATCTATATTGGCATTGTGCATGTTTACAAGTTTATTAATTTAGTTAGTGCTTTTATTCTGTTTAGAATTAATATAAACAACTTTTTCTTTAGTAGACATGTGCTCTCAATTGGTATTAGCATAATTGACCTAAAAACATTTGACCTAAAACATTTGATCGAATTATATTGTCTTTCTTTTGGTCAAATTTAATTAAATATATATATGGGGATGGGAAAGTGTATAGATTATGTTGAGGGGAAGTGGGGAGAAGGTTGCAGGGGGTCTCCCCCCTGCATTTTAGATTGAAAAAAGGTCAAAAAAATTAGATTAAATGTGATTATGTCAAATGTTTTAGGTCAAATAGACACAAACCCTGTCAACTAGGGCTTTGAGGATTTGTTTTCTGTGGTAGTTCTTAAGTGCAGAACATAACTTTTTTTAAAATGTTAAAAGATTGTTCAGACCTCTATGGAGGGATTTTCTTTTTCAAATGGTTTTTCTTGAATGGTTAGTGTAGCTACGTTAACCTTGGTAGATAGAGTGTTAAATTCATTTTTAGGTCTGCTTTTATTTGTAAATTCTTCTTACTTTGAATTTTTGCAAGAGGGGGCTGACTTGTTTAGTGCTGGCTGGATTACTTTTGTTGAGGGAGGCTAACAGCTGTTCTGTTTTAATGTTTTCTATACATTGTTTTAGAGCCAGATGATTATATGGATTCTTCTTATTTGCATCTGCTTTATATTTTCTTTGTTTTCTATAGAGTTGTTTTTAAGTAGGCATTAGTTCTGTCCGTTGGGAAAAAAGAATGTTTGTGTTTCAAAATTGTGGAATTTGTATGCATGTATTATGCATGGATGTATGGGTGTTATTGTAGAAATGAATAGAGTGCTGTGTGATTATGTAGTGGGATGAGGGGTGTGGGTGGGAATGCTGTAAGAATAAGAAGCTGTATATGTTTGATGGGCTTTGGTAAATATGACATTGAAATTGGGTGGTGTTGTATAAAATAAGTATATTCTTGTGATGGGGAATGCAGTATTGACAGTAGAATGTTGTGAGCAATACTTCTGTTAGTGAGTAAGGGAGTGGTGGTTTGATTTAATAACCAGGAATATTATTATGTGTTACGGAAAACAGTGGTTGCTATAATCATGTGATTAAGTGTATAGGTATGAAGGTTGTGTGGGTGTCATTGAAAAGGGGTGATGAAGAGTGTCTATGTGAACTAATGGTTATTAGTAATTTGGAATGCAATGAGTGTGAACGTTGTTGGGTTGGAATTGAGGACTTGAGATTGATATGGATATGGAAGAATAATGAAATTAAATTGTGCTATAAAAAGTGCTATGGAATTTGACAAGAGATGGCAGTAAGGAATTGGTGGTGTATTGAATAAAGAGCAATGTTCAGATAGGATTAGACAGAGTGTGAATGCTGCACCAGAATGAGTAACAGTGAAATGCAATATGGTTGAGTACAAAAGAACACTTTCGGCTAATATATAGTGAAGTGCATTGCAACAATTAGAGAGATATGCATGTTATATTAGTATACTCACTTTGTAGGATGTGAAGAGTTTTCTTTGTTGGGTAGCTGTCTTTGTCAATCTTATTTTTTCTGTAAGGGTAAAAGAAAGTTAGTTGATATATATGGTAATGGTGAAGTAGTTTCACTAACAAAGGTTGTTATTTATTAAGGTACTACGAGTTTTGGGAAAAACGAGTGAATAAAGTTGTGTTATGTGTAGAGTGCTAATGTATGTTAACTATTTTGTTACAATGATGGCGATGAAAGCATATTTAGTTAATTGTTGCAGCCGTATGGGGATCAGGGGGATTTAACCCATGACTCTTTGGCACACCAGATTTGAACCTTTATTTGAACCTTAGACCTTATTAGCCCAGATTTGAAAAAGGCACTTTTTGTGTTGAAACACGTGTTATCAAATGGGCACTTTTTCTTTGGATTATGTCATGTCATGTTACAACTTACAAATTAACTAAAACCAAACAAACATAAGGATCAAGTGTGGCGCAGTCTTTATTGTATGTGGCCATTGTTTGCCTTGCTTGTTAGTATAGTGTGTTGTAGTAGTGGTTGGAAAAGACTATTCTTTTTATGTTTGGAAACGTGTTGCATTTAGGATTCCACGTTTGTAGTAGGAATTTATTGAAAGGGGAACAATGTGTACATACATTGACACTATCCACATATATGTGAGCAGTTGGTGAATGGTGGCACTGTGAGGGATGTGGTGACAAAGGTGGGGAAATAGGATATTTATACATAAGGAAACATGCTGTTTTAAAATGTTTTCTATTTAGGAGCATTTTGTTGAAAATAAAAAATGCATATGTGCATGTAGAGGTGCAGTGTTTGTAACATTTTTCTACAAGTAAGGGAAATTCATCTACAAAGGATTTGTAGAACACTGATAAATAGCAGTTGGTGTGAGGAAGTCCAATATGTTGGCAATACATGTAACTTCCACTTGATGGGACGAGGTGCAGATTTTTGCAATAAATCATATTTGATAGCATCGGTCAAAAAAGAGAATATGCTTATTGAGATGCTTATTACAGGGTAAGTGGCAGCAACCCTGTATATAAATGTACAAAGGTGTTGAAAAAAATTACTTAAACAAATATAAGCATATCTGTACTATGTCTTGTTAGATGTAGGTATAGTTGAATATGCTAAAGGAAATCTTGGCGGGCTTCACAGTAGTTTTTGATGCAGGAGGCTGTGAATGACAGGGGATATGTACTCTGAGACTTGAAATGTACATCTGAAGTGTTGAACTAAGGTGACAGGGTTACATGTAGAGTTTTAGGAGGTGATTGGTGGATGGAAGTGTGACTGTTTGGAGGTAGTCACTGAATGAGTGTTGCAAACATAAAAGTAAACAGCGGCGAAGGGCTGCCCTGTGTGACGGTGTCCGTTGACATCCGCGATAGTCTGCAAACTTGCACGTGCCATCCGGGTCTTTTATTGATGGTATGTGACTAGACTATCATTGCAGTTTGCCATGAAGGACACATTTAAAAGACTAATGGAACTGTTTCCAGCTTCAAGGATTATTTTTTCACAAATTACTCGAAGACAAATGTGGAAACGCTCAAACTTGTTTTGTCCACAAATTGAAAAAGCCAGGCAGAATGTTAATAAAGCTGTATGTGCTTTTTTACAAGATGAAAGAATGGCATCTTTCCACAATGAGGACATAAAGTTTGATGGAATTAATAATTTTGTGTGTGGATGGAGTTCATTTGACAGATGTTGGAAATTAGATTTTTCTTTCCAATGTTCAGAATGCCTTGAAACAGTTTTAGTGAAAAAATAAAACAGGAATACGTGAAATATATAATAAAGCATCTGTTAGTAGGTATAGCACATACAAACCAATAAAAAACAAAGTTTGAAGCAGTTTTTGCAAAAGTTATTAAAAAAACAAATAAGCACAGTACAGCTAGTAGTGCATAAAACCAAATAAAGCAAAAAGGGTCTTTTAAAAATCAAAAAAGGCTATTTTAAGAGCCACCATTCTAGAATTAAAACAGTACATTGTGTTTAAACCATCCACCCCCTTTTGATAGCCCGAGAAGTCTGTAGACAGTTTTGCTGTCTGCGGACTATATGGCTGCGGAAAAGGGAGGACTCCTTTTTTTATGGTAGTGTTATATGAGTGGGAAGTGTGAAAGCCATAAATAATGGTACAGTTTATGTTAACATTTTGTATGTCAGACAAAAGGGGTTGGGACAGAGCATAAAACGTAATGCTAATGAAAATGTTACATGTTCTTATATAGTCTAACTACTTCAAGTATAAAAATAAAGTAGGCAGATTCTAGACTCTATTTTTGAAATTTGAAATGTTGTTCCATGAGAAACATTTCATTTTTTGGTGGGTGGAGTTTGTTGTTTTTTGCGGAGGGAAAGAGAGAGCAAAGCAGAGAGGGAGGGAGGCAGAGAGAGTGAGAGCTAGTGAGGGAGGAAGGAGTGGTCAACGAGGGTGTAAAGCTGAAGTAAGCCTATTCCCTCAGTAGGGAATCACTCATCTCAGTTCTGCTGGGTGGATGGTGCGGGTGTGTTGGTTCTGCCCCTTTTGGCCATGACTGAGTACAATTTTGCACACAGTACAGCACACGTGGGCAGCCTGAGCCTTTAGTACCCTTCCAATGGTGGTAAAAAAAAAAACTCCACATCCATGACTCCTTCTGCCAACTCCACGTAGTAGGTATTTCCTCCACTACATCTTTCTGTTGCTCTTCCTCCTGCATGTTATCTGCTGCAGGTCCCCTGTTTGCCTGTCCATGTCCTCCATGTGGTGGTGGCCCCTGGGGGAGGAAGAGGAGGAGGCATGGCCGTTGCAGATGCCTTTATAAAAAAAATTCTGTTGGGCTCTCTGAAAAAAGAGGTCCGCTTTACTAGTGTGCCAGATTGAGACTGACTACCAGAAATGGGTGGGTCCCCTTGGAGGTAATGTCTGTGGGCTTCGGCACCCAAATAAGGCCTGGAAATATGTAGGAATGAAGTGGGAGTGGTACTGAGAGCTGTGGAAGGGCAGAGTTTTCACTTCAAAGTCCCTACAGTGAATGGAAAACAGTGTTTCAAGATATCCGTGAAGCGCAAACACTGACTGTGGACACATCATCACGCCACACAGGTGCAGTCACTTGACCATGTCTGGAAACGTCCACAATGATGTTACGAGTCTGTGGACTTCCGGTACAGGAAAAAGTGTGTTAAAATGTGTAAAACATTTATAGAAGCACTAGCAATGGTGTTAGGAGGTGTGCAAGGGAAATGTCTGAATTTTAAAGTCCCTAGACTGACTGAAAGTTTTATTTAAAAATGTCCCTGAAGCACAGACATCAATTACGGACACGTTATAGCGCTGCACAGGCATGGTCACATGATGACATCAGGGGACCACCCCGGGCCTGTCACAACATCTGTGAACTACCACTTGATCTATGATGTAGCATGTATACGGTGTGGCGTCCACACCAGGACAGTGACATTCCCAGACAAATGCGTAGTTTCTCCGCGGACAAAGCGCTACTTACAAGGACACTGAAACATCCATACTGCATCACTGGTGTGTAACTATGGACATTTTTGTAGTCCACTGACATCAAACTGGTGATTTAAAAAAAAACTTTTTACTAATGTTGGGACATTAGATTTTTTTATTTACATTATGTATTTACAAAAAAACACATTTGTGGGACTGATATATACAGATGACATTTATAATTATTTATTTCAAGAAAGAGATAGGGAATCTGAGAAGGAAACGTAAATAGGGGAATTTGAAGGTTGAATATTTTTATGATTGGGGGAATTGGGGATAGAAATGTCATCAAAACTTTTATTAGGAGAATCTTCTGGTAATGATTGAGGTGATTGTTGGAGTAAGTGGGACAGGTACAAGTAGGGCAGTGATAATCAAGATTTCTAATGACATGATTTTTAACATAAATTACAAGTTCTTTAATGTCATTGCTAAATTCATCTAATTTTGAAGATTTGATTCTGTGCAGTTGGGGATTGGGATTGTGTTTCTGGTTGTTGAGATTCTCCATGATTACTCTATGGTGTGGTCTTTTCATCTACATTATGTGCTTAAGCAATAAGCCACTAGCGGGGGGGAGCATTACCACTTCAGGCCTATAGTTACAGACCGTAAAACCACTTTTTTTTTGTTGTTCCAAAATGCTCTGGCCTTTCAGAACAGAAAAAGAAAATTCTAAAAAATGGCAGCCAGGGAAGGGAAAAGGAAGTCTGTTTACTCTTCCCATGGCTGCCATTGAAAATAAGTGTAAAATAGTAAACAAACAAAATGACCACCCTGGAAAGGGAGAAGGGACTATATGTATTCTCTTCTCCCTTTTCCTGATGGCCATTCAAAAAATAGGGAAAAATGTAAACCCAAAAACATGGCTGCCATGGAAAGGAGAGAAGGGACTACATGCAGTCCCTTCTTCCTTTCAATGACAGCTTTTCGCAGATCGGGAGCAGATGCACTGGGGACAGAAGTGTTCCCAGCACATCCACTCCCGAAAACGACAGGAAAGACGGTAGGTGGGGTTGGGAGGGAGGGAAGGGAATTCTGTGGATTGGGGCAGGGGGAGGGAAAGACTTAGCTTATTCCCCGGTGAGGGGAGATTGTGGCCGTCAGCCCTGATGAGGCTCAGGGTGGCAGGATTACCGTCTGGGAACGTCCATGTTCTGAGCCTCCCCATTGGCTGAAAGGCTGCCACACCCCCCTCGCCGGGTAATAATATAAGAAAATACAAAATTATTATTTCAATAAGCTATGTTTAACTTAGTTATTTGTTTGCATTGAAAGATATAGGGGATGATTCATGGAATTTGTGCACCGAAAAACGGGTATCTGTGCGCTATTCTGCCTGCAAATCCCTGTTTAACAAATAAGGATTTGCGGCAGAATGGAGCACAAAACCCTGTTTTTTGGCGCACAAATTCCATGAATCAGCCCCATATTGTTTACCATTTAAGATTTCGTTATCACTCATTTCTTCTTTGGGAAAGTACTCTTCAAGCCACTCAAGTGTGTTTGCCATTTCTGTCAAAATAAAAAGCGGTGATATTTGCTTATGAGAAATGTTTATATAATGAATAGTAATAATAGCAAAATAAATAAAGTGTACCTACTGATTGGTAACAGATTATTTTCCAATGTGCTGTTGCTGTATCGCAGTGCTTATGAAGAGTTGTACTAAACTGATAATATGAGGTGTACTGTTATGCTTTGTGTTTGGTATGTTGTGTGTTTAATGAAAAATTCATTTTTACATTTGTAAATGTTGAATTGTATAAAGAGGTATATTTGGGTGTAGTAAATATTAGTTAAGTTGATTTATGTGTATGTTTTTGTTATTGGAAGGGGACAACATGTTCTGTTGTGCACTGTGTTTCTGGGTTTTGTTGATGCTACCTGCTGTCTGTGCACAATTATACTGTCTGCGGACCCTAGAGTTTCTACATTGGAGGTGAGTGTGATTTTTAGGTGTTCTCATTAAAAATAGGCATAAGGAAGTTGTACAAAATTAGGGTGCACTGGTAAAAACCTATGACATTCAATGAAAAAACTTTGCTAAAGGGACGTTATGGTTAACTTGCACTAATAAAAACCTATGAAATTCTGTGAAAAACTGTGTTAAAGGGACGTTATGGTTGCAAGCAAAATCGAAAAACCCAAGAAATATGCCAGTTATGGTAAGCTATGCAACCATAACTCGCGGCACCACCGTGCATCAATCAGACTAACACCCAGGACCTCAAAGATGATATCACAAATGATAATGCTGCCCTCCTTGGGTTCTATTGCTTAAATAAATTCCCTCAGCTATATTCATGAAAGCAAACTCAGCAATGTGAAGCTTCATGCACCACCAATGCATGACTGACTCTTCTCCACCACTGTAGGCTTTTCAGCTGTCCATGTCAGTTATAAATTCCCCTATATCGTAATATTGTAAACCTTAAAAAAGTATAATGCGCTGACCTCTGAATGATGAAAGGTAGAACCAGGCATGCCTGACATGTCAACTTCTCTGCTGGTCTGACCTGCAATTGTACAATTCACCACTTCAACTTTACTAATTTGATCAGCATTGGATGATTGAAAGGATGATTCAAACCTGGGACCTGCAGGTTACACATATATCTCTTCAATGTGTGCATTGATCTTCTGAGATATCTTACTGCAGAGTTTACTGTGCTGTCCTACTTTTATAACATCCACAGATACACAGGGCTGAATTGCACCTGGCGAACCACCCCACCCAGCCTCACCCAACCTCCCCCCCCTTTCCCCTAATCCTACTCTCCCTTTCTGAAGTCTTTTTGTATGTTTGTTTCCCACAAATCAACCCAAAGTTGCCTTACCATCTGCCAAACTTCTCAGATGATTTATTGTTCTTGAACATGATTCAGCCAGATTCGGACTGGAAGAACAATCCGGAGGATCCCACAAAGCTATCTGAATCTCACTAAGTGATTCACTGGATCCCACTGATAACTTTTGGGAAGCATTATCCAGCCTTTCCACTAGCACACCTAATTCCCTCCTTTTATTTGAACTGGAATACCAAAGTATGATATGTTCTGTGAAGTGCAACATTCTCCTGTGCTGGGTGAAGCTATGGTCTTCTCCTTGGCTCCCCAATTCTAGAAGTACTCATATTGATCTTCTGTTAGTGATAACAGGGTCTTAACTCCCATGGTTCAGAGTCTTGAAAAGCTTGCACTCTTACACAGATCTGCTTCACCTTTGGAGTAATACTGAAGCTATAAATGAATCAACTAAAGGTGCAGTGAGATATCCATTTGAGGATTTGTCTGTGAGAGATTCAATCAATAATGTTGATCATGGTTGCCTATTTTCATGCTACCTTGTGCATAACGATCAAATGGGCTATGAACATTTTTTGACTGCAACAATCTGCCAATTTTATTAATCCTATATGTGTAATTTTGCTTTGGCATTTTGCAGTTATCGCAGTGTACTACATGATGGCACTTGAAGACCAGTACTTCGTGCCACTTCTACACTAGTGATGACATAGATGAAATACATTTATTTTTTGTCTGTTCTCTTTATTAAAAAGCATGAATGGGAAGGTCACCAGGGGGTCAGGCAAGATGGCCACCTTCTGCTGAGATATTCTGCTCCTCCTTTCCTTGCTGTGACGTAAAGTGGGGGTTTAGTCTGATTTTTGCCATGGTTCTAGGTCCGGAGATCTCCTGGAATGCCCTTGGATCTGTGGTGAGCCGTTGACTGAGGCAGGCACCGGCATATTCGAGCACAGAGGTGGCATTGCTCTGAGACTGTTACAGCCTGGGGTGCCCTGTTAAGGTTAGGGGACAGCCGCGTGTGTGCTGTAGATTCATTGAAACAAAAAAGCCCCATTGACAAATGGAGGCAGAAAGCTGGAGTCCATAGCATGGTCCTTCCCGCCAGCATACAGGGGACCAGGGTACCATGAACTGTGGTGGGAGGCCGTACTGAACATGAATAGCAGTGAGATCCAACCGCACAAATGCCAAAGCTATGCCACAATGTGGCTGAGGGCTGAGGTTGGGGCCAACTTTAAATGCTGTGGGCAAACTGGAAGCTGAATGATGGAAGGCCTATGGTGTCGGGAACATGTGGTAGGCAGTACGATCCCCTCAACAAGGTGGGTGCGCGGGTCGTGGCCATGCCTTTGATGAACGATGCTGCCCTATTAAGCTGGGCTTCCTTCTGCCTTGCAATTGACCCTCCTGTTTCTAGGCTGCAACCGATGAGTTCCAGTTCAACGTTGCTTGCCTATTGCGTTTGTGGATGTACATGGGCAGTTCCTGGTCCACAGGGTGAGGATAAGTGTGTATTGCAGTGAAAGCGGGGTGCGTCAAAGAGGCCAAGTGTTAATGAGGTGAACGTGTGCAGGTATGTTGCAAAGAATTCTCTGAGGGGAGTGATAGTGGAGTCCTTTTTTTGAGGTATGCTGATGGGAACACCATGCAAGGAACCCCTGATGAGCCTAAATAGTACTAATTACCAGTTCAGGAGTTAACTGTGAATGGAGAGGAGGTGAAAACAATTACCCAGAGTGCAGAAGGGGATAGGGTGAGGCTGGACTCCCCCAGTTGGGAGGAAATTAAAGGCATGTGCACTACCAAGAGTGAAATACTGGCCAAACTCGAGGAAATTATAGGATTCCGTGTGGATATTGAGCTAGGGCTGGACGGAATTGGCAAGAAGATAGAGGGCATTGAGGAGAGAGTGCAGATGCTGGAAGCAAATCAGTCCTCCGTGGAGGTTCTGGAAACTCAGATGAATGCCCGGATTTATCTCAACTTGAAAGCAAAGGAATTGGCATGCGACTGAAAATGGACTATATTGAAAATAGAGTACAAGGTAATATTCTTAGATTTTTTGGCATTCAGGAGATGGAGGGTGATCAGTATGTGACATTCTGAATACTATTTTTAAAGAGGAGGTTCGGATTATGGTGATGATTGATAGGGCCCACAGGGCCGGTGGAAGAAGAAATGGTCCACGTCCGGTCCTGGTTAGATTTCACTACTATGCAAAAAGGCTAAAATTCTGTACAAGGCAAGAACCGTTGGCCCAGTGGATCATGGCCCCTCTAAAGTTTCTGTCTATACCATTGTAAGAACTAAGCAGCGTGATAACCCCACACAGTGGTTGAATCTTAAGGGAGTGCAGTACAGGTGGGAAAATCCATTTTCAAGTGCATTTGAATGGGAGGGTGTGAAATACATACTGGTTACTGAGGTCGAAATTCAGAGAGTTACGGAAGAGTTCACTGACAGTGCTGTTAGTACTCGCTGTTGGTAACAATGTCCAACAGAGGAAGATTCCATTGGACTCAGAGAAGAATGTGGTGAGGAGAAAGATCCAAGGTGTTAGAAAATTCAAGAGGCTTAAAACTCCCTCACCAAGGAAAAATTTAGATGCTGGACGCTACCAGCCATTCTCATGGGATTAAGGTTGACTGTGACTCCCACAATTAGTAGAGGTGGGATGTGACCTTGGCACACGCACAGTGGAAGCCCACACATTCTCTAGGGAAATTCATGGTGGTTGTGGAACTCTAGAAAAGAGGGGAAACATGTTTTCTAGTTAGAAGATTGTCATGTGCATCAGGTCGTGAAGGGTTGGGGGAAGAGATTTGTGGGAATGTATGGTGGTCTTTGTTCTTGTATCACATATTAGTCTTACTTAGCTTGCATAACGATTTACTAAGCCCTAAGTCTACAAGGCGTCAATTGGGAGGCATGGGGGAGGAGGAAATCCCTGATGGTTTGACTCTGGTTTTAGGATGGGAAGTGTGCAGAGTCGGATGCCTTTAGAGAGGGTGAGGTGGTGAGGGGGAAGGGTTTGAAGCAGTGGGTTTCTTAGTGTGGGGTTGTGGATTGTTCTGAGGGTAGTTGAATTATTATTTGATATTTACATGTGGTTTAATTTTTCTGTGCCTATTTCTTGAAGTGGGAATGTTAGCATGGTTTTGACGGTGAACATTGGAGTCTGTTTGGCCCACGAAACGAACCTTGGTGATAGTGGTGTGGCAGAATATGCATTATTATGGCAGGAATGATCCAGGGCTTCCAAATAGATACACTGAATCTTAGGGGTTTGAACTCTCCGTATAAGCAGACATTGGTCAAAAGAGAGTTCAAGAGGTTGGGACTGGATGTACTATGCCTACAGGAGACTCACCTGTTTAGGGGGTAGGAGCCATCTTTGAGAGGTGGAGCTGTTTAAAAGGTGGGACAAGACTGATATGCAAATGTATATTTCTCCTCTGTGAAGGGTGGAGTGAACTAAAACCTGGTTGTAGACCCTCCTGAGTGGAAGAAATTCCATAGAACAAAGTATTTGTACCATGTTCGTTCTCAGTAGAGGAGCCTCCACACCCTTGCTTAATTTGTAAAACATGGGGGTTTACCCTAAGTAACCCAGGGTAATCAAGATGTGGACCCCCTTGCTCACTGTGCTTTATAGAGGCTTAGCTTTTTTTTTAATTTAATTTTATCGGTTTAATACAAACCTTTAAAATATTTACAAAAAAACACAAAACGCAACACATCAACGTATCCCAGTCCTTTAAGAAGACCCATCCCATTTTCTCTTCCGAGGTTCGAATCAAAATCCTCATTGCTCGTCAACCGACACTGAATCCAAACGATTTTCAATTATCGTTAGAAAACGAGTCAATGGTAGTATCAATTTCATGTCCGTTCCTTGGAACATATTGGCCCACCAATCGTCGGCACAAAGGGAGGGGTGATTTAGGCTCCAAGGGCCCAGGTGATATGTCCTTTCTGATCGAAGTGCCGTGCAAAATATCACCAAATGCTTAAGGGTTTCCTTGTCCTTAGTGCATAGTCTACACGTTAGATTGGAGATATTCATACTTTTCCATGACGCCAACCGCTCCTTGGTTTTAAATACGTTTAAGCGCATTGACATAAAAACTCTTCGGGCTTGAGAATCTGGAAACAACTCGATGTAACGTTGTAAAAAGTTAAATGCCCGTGTTTCGAGCGGTGCCTCGCTCATCATTTTTGCTGCAGCTCGTTGTGAGCAAGTTTGGTCCCAATCCGCACGCCAGATTTTTAATTTGGCGGCCTTCGGGTCGTTATGCAGCATGTCCAGACTGATTCCAAATTCACTCAGAATCTCTTCGCATCTCCTGACCCACAGGTCCACCATGCTGTTATTTGTTGGCGTCAGATCGTGAAAGATGTCAAATTGCGGTATTTGCTCGCGCCAGCGAGTTTTGCGAAACAGACTCACCAGAGTCCAGCATACCCTTGCGTGGAGCGAAATGAGCGACAGTTCGTATCTCACACATGATGTCAGGATACCCCTTGGGAGAGACAATACCTTAGACCAGAAACAATTCTCCAGCGATGCCCAAGTGTCGTGGCTACATCCCAAGGCGTTTTCAGCGCCATATAGTAAAACCGGGATTACCTTTTGCTGGTAGAAAGCAAGCACCGGTTTTAATGAAAATTTTCCAAATTTCTTATGAATGATTACAGCTTGACTTGCCAGTTGCTTGCATTTCCTTTTGGTTTCAATGACCCATGGACCGTCGTTGATTGACAAGTTTATTAGCATGCCGAGGTATTTTACGCTCTCGGCTATCTGAATCGGCTCTTGACCCAGGTACCATCTCTGTTTTCTAGATTTTTTACCTCTTTTACTGTTCAGGTTGTGTAACATCAGGACTTCGCATTTTTTAATGTTTATCACCAGATGGTTAGTTGCAACATATTGGTCAACCGCGTTCAGCTTCCTCTGAAGGCCGACAGGAGTTAGGTCCGTCAGGACCAAATCATTGGCGTATAGCAGCCAGTTTAGATGGGACTTTGCTACTTTTGGTGGAAAAGAGCATATTGAATCAATCGCAAAGCCTATATCTGATATGAATAAGCTGAATATTGCGGCAGCTAGGGGACAGCCTTGTTTTACCCCTTTATAGGTTTTGATTGGTGCTGATAAAGTTCCAGAACTATCCAAACGGATTTGTATGGAGGTTTCAGAGTGCAGATCTTAGATTGCTGCTAATAAGTCAGCCGGACATCCCCAACTTTGTAGTTTTGACCATAGAAGAGGCCTGTCGATAGTATCAAATGCACATGAAAAGTCAATGAAGGCCAAATAGACCTTTGTATTAGACTTTATAGCCTCCATCTTCATCAGATTCAGAAGTAGCAGGTTTAGTGAGCAGCCCACTTGCTTTACAAATCCCGATTGCCTTTTGTCGACATGATTAGACTCGACTGCCACGAGTTTTTGCTGCAATATTGTTGCATAGATTTTCCCCAAAACATCCAATAGTGCCACTGGGGGTTGTTTTTTGGGCATGTTCTGTCTCCCTTCTTGAATATGGGGACAATGACAGCAGATTTCCAAGATTTGGGGGTCCTGTGGCACTTACTTATTCTATCAAACAGGGCTACACATATGGATGCCCATAATTCAGGATGTTGTTTGATAGTAAAATTGGTAAGGCCATCAGGGCCCGGTGCTCGTGAGTTTTTTGCATTCTTAATTATTGATACAATATCCTCTTTGGAAACGTCAAAGCCCACGGTTTCAAAGGTGTTTCCAATGTGACAATTCCTGGTGCCTCTGCCTTGTAGAGGGTTTCAAAGTGGGCTATCCATGCGGATTCCGGGACCATGCAGGACTGCAGAGCCAATTGAGGAGCTTGAAAGTTATTGATGAGCCTCCAGAAGTCCCTTGAGTTTTTGTTCCTTAGTGTCGCAAGCATCTGTTCCGCATCGTTTTGCATTAGGGCATATTTGTGCATCTTCAACCAGTTCTTATATTTTTGTTTCACCTTCTTTAGTTCCATTTTTCGAGTAGCAGCATCTAGGGACTTAGTTCTCCTAACTGCAGCACGCATCCTTCGTTTTTGGATCAGGATCTCGGGATCGAAATGATGAGTCCGAACCATGTTTTAATTTTTTAGACCAGTCTTTACGGTTTTGAATCGAGTCAATAATTGATCGTATTCCAGATCAGCACTTAATTGACAATACTGGATCACCACCACATTGACTTCACTCTCCTCCAATCTTAAGCGAACTCTATTAGATTCGACCTGGAGTTTATGTGGCCACTTTGGTCTTTGCTTGCCTCCAGATGTTGCAAATTTCATGAGTAACATGTCATGGTCACTGTTTGCTTTTTCACAGATCTTCAGCGAATGTATCACAAGATGCAAAGCTTTAGACACGAACATGTAATCTATAATGGATGATGAATCTGCACGATGCCATGTGGGCACAGGTGGAATGTCACCACAGGTGCTTCCGTTCAACATCTGACATAGACCCATTTCGCTTAGCCATGCTTGTGCCAATGAGCCTAGATCTAGATTTTCTTGCTTAAGAAGGTTGATGTTTAAATCACTGCAAAGAATTATCTTGGACCAATCTAATGACTCCACCCGAAGATCAATTAATCCTTTTATCTGATCAATAAAGTCCATTTTGCCTGCCTGTAGATGGTTCAAATACAAGTTCAGTATTACAATCTTGTCTTGCTTATCTTCATGAACACCGGCTCTTTCAATGGTCGTCTCTTGAATATAAGAAGAATGGTTGATAGAGTTTAATATACGCCAACCCGATGCTCTTCTCACCATTGTCAGCAACCCTGACATAGGACGCCCATGTTTTGATTTTATAGCCGAATTTATTACAATCTCAAAATCCGAAGATACCGGCAGCTCACTTAACCAAATCTCCTGTAAACACACGATATGTAAGTTGTCCAACCAACTTGTGCTAAACAGATGTATAAATCCTCGTGTGTTCCAGGAGGCTAAACAGAGCTCCGTGGGGGCTTCATTATCCTGGCATTATTGGGTATTTTTTGTGATTGCGGCCCCTGCAAGCCATTGCCATTCATGATTTCCTGGGATGGAAGTTACAGTTTGAGTATCCTCTTTGATGATATCATGGGAGAGTTTGCTTCGTTTGATTGTAATTCTTATTTGTGCATTTTGGCCATCACCTGCCACTCTACCATCACTCGTTGATATATGAGTTTTCCTTAACGGACATGATGGTTGAGTGCATTTCTGATCAAAAACTTGCTTCATAGTCGAGTGCTCCTGTGATTGATTCAACGCCGTGTTGGTTATCGGAACCTTTGTTATAAGAACGCTCGGCGATGCCTCCCTTAGATCTTCCGAGTTTCCATTGGAGGTTGGTCGAGATGCATCAGGCACAGTAAATTTGTAAACGTCGAAACCCAATGAAAACAATGCTACGTTTTCCTCCAAAATTGAAGTAGTAAGTAAGTTTGTCATTAAATGGAGCACTACTTTGTCATTCGTGCCTTCAACTGGAAACTCCACGATTTTTATGTCATTTGAAGTTATGGCACGTAAGCTTGGTACAAGGTGAAGTAACTTAAGTACAGTTCCTCGATTCCAGATCAAATTATCAATTGGTTCTAAGCTCTCAATTATCACCTTATGAGGGCAATTCGTAGTCAAGATTGACTTTGACACACTTTCCTTTGATGTTTGGGGACGTCTGTCAGCCACAAACCCTTTCACCTTACTTCGTTTGCTATCCAAAGACTCAACGGCAATACATCTGTTCAGTGCCCATGGGAATCATTTTCGTTCACTAATTTGTTGCTACGACTTGAGCTCGACCGAAGCCTCATCAGTGTATCAGCTTGAGAATTGGCTAAGCATTGTTTTCTCTTCTCATCCATTGTGAGGAACACTGGGCTGTATATAGGAGGAGGCGGAGAATTATTACTATCCCGTACTTCAATAATTTCACAAGATCTTTCATGCGACCCACGTTTTGTGGCAGGATTTCTGCAATCGTCCTTATCAGTGCGAGGTTGAATTTTCGCAGGTTTGCCAACATTGTTTTGTCCATCAGCTGTGCAGGCTTCTCGTTACATTGAAGAGGTGCCTTACTTTGTAGCTCGCCCATATTGTGTGGCAAGTCGACGCCTATTGGAGAGGCAGCTTCCGACTCCACATATTCGGGTTCGTCATAAGTTGACAGGTCCAGTAGTTCCATTGCGTTGTCGATGGTTGTTGTGGCTGTTTAACAGGTATTGAGTTCACACTGTTTCCTTGCATTTGGGCTTGGTTTATAGGTGGAACAGAGCCTATAGATGTCTTAACCGAGTCAGTAGGCACTATCTGGACCAATTTAATGTTCCGCAGAAACTTCCGCGCTCCATTTGAGGCATTATTTTTCTTTGCTTTTCGATTTTTTGATTTCTTACTGATTATTTTTACAGCAAGTTGAGATATCGGTGGTATTATCGCAGATTTTTCCGCGGCATGGAGCCCTCCAGAAAAAATTTGAAAAAGTTTAGATTGCCCCACTGTGGAGGGAATTACTCTATCTTTTGAAGTCGGTTCCGTTTGAATGCTGACTCCTGAGGTTGAAGCCGTTTGAGGGTCATGGCAGGTTTTGTTGGCAACACATCTGGCCTGCTCAAAGGCTGTGTGGAAGGACAAGTCTGCCACTCTTGGTGCAAACGAAATTACTGAAGAGCAGGGCCCATTCATCGTCGGAGGCTCTGAGGCATTATTTCCGACATCTAATGACGCTGCAACACCCTTCGTAAGTGATATTAAGGGCTCTTCTCCTACCAGAGTAATCGATGTTGGGATTGAAGACTGGAGACATAGATGTTCTTTTTCGTTCGAGGCCTCAGCTTGAATATGCCGATGTTTTACAGACTTGATGTGTTCTTGAGCAGCTTGGGGTCTAGGATAGCACTAGTTTGCTCCCCATCAAGAATGACATACTCGGCGGACTTTTGCCGAAGTGACTGATTCGTTTCGTATTTGAATAGGGCAAGTGTCTCTCGGGCAACTTCCGCGAACAGCCTTTTGTCGGATGAATCACTTTTTCTACTCTCGCTTAGTAAATTAAAGGCTGCATCCAATCTTTTAATGCTCTCTGTTGCTCCACATAGGAGCGATCACAAGTTTTTTCCAGTTGAATCAATTTGGAATTCATCATTGCCACAACAGTTGTTAATCTTTAGTTGCCTCATGTATATTCTCATAGAGTTTCATAAAAGGAGCCAGTGAAATCGACGAGGAAGTCATTAGAATGGCTTGCAATTCAGTCGAGGACAACACAGCCGGTATTTCAGCTCTTGTAGTTTTTCTATTGAGCTTCGGCGATCTGCCAGAATGGAACTCCTTGTCTCGGCGAATTTTGGGGAACGGGCGTTCCATCAGTAAAGAGTCCATAGAGTCATTGTGAGAGGAGTGCTTGTTGCAGTATGTTTCGTCGATAACGCCATTTGCCTTCCTGTTTAATATGGCATGTCTCTTTTGGGAGGTCAAATGAATGACAGAAGTCTCATGCTGCGACTCCTCATTTGGCAAGTGGTCGAATGTCTTTGGCCGCTTGTAGCAGACCTCCGACCAGATATCGGCCGTTGCCCCCAACAATTGGCTATTATTTCGTTTTAAGGCTGTTTTAGCGTTAAAGTCCACAGGGAACCTCTGCTCTAAGACTTGCTTATTAGAGCATGCTTTGTTCAGGGGCACTAGGTTGTGTAGAACCTTATTCCCAACTCCCAATGAGTCTCTTCTTGCAGCATTCATGTGGCTCACATTCGACTCAATCAGGTTATCAAGCTTCGAGGTCTGATCAGAACGTTGGCTTCCTGTATTTACAGTACTTTGCTGGTGAATGAAATCATTAGCAATAGCTTCATGAGTTTCACTAGAGGACCCAGTGGCCGATTTAGTCCTGACACACACTGGCGAGCTCGCAGTGAACAGTACGTCTGACTCCTTTGCAATAAGCATACAGTCCTCGCAGGCCAGGCTAGAGAGAGAACAATCATGTATACAAGACACAGCGGTCTGTAGTCCCACTGGGTTACAGTCTTTCAACAAAGCTGATTCTTTTCTTGCATGGTGATCTCCACCAGGGGGAGCCTCGCCCTCTCCCACTGTAGTGGAGCCTTGTTTAACCTTACGCTCAGAGGCACCCCGGCCATGCTGAGCCGAACTCCTCCTCCCCCTCCCCCTGTAGTCCGTTCTCTCTGAGACAGCGTCCACGGGATCGCCGGCGCCCGCAACCGGCAACGCCGATGCGGGCGCGCCGCCGCCACACGCTGACGACCCTGTCTCAGCATCAGCTGGAGCCTCGAGGCAAGGCACCGGCAAAGAAACGTCGGGCTCGGCACCCATACCAGCCGCGCACATCGCGTCACCACCAAGAACGACACAGGACTCCTAAGCAGCGCCGGCAGGCAGGCGATTTTCATCCTGCGAATTAGCAGGTTCAGTTGTTACACTTAAAACAATAGATAGTTCAAATACTGTGTCGCACAAAGTGTATGTGTGAATATGGATAGCAGCTTCCAGATCATGGTCCTGTTCATGATTTAGATCAGAATTGCAGTCGACTATGTCAGAAGAGCATGTGTGATAGCGACTTACTTTCTGTAAGAGTGGAACACGCTGTACAGCAGTGTCGTCTATTGTGCCGGCACAATCCCGTCGCCTCTGGGCTCGAGTCCTCAATACAGGGGATGGCGCCGCCGCCATTATTCGCCAACTTGCCACTCGCCAAACAGCCAAACAGCGTCCTCAGCCCTTTCCGCCTCAGGGCTTCACGCCGCAAGGGTCACAGAAGCGGCCTTAAATAGTCAGCTGACCAGCACTTGTTAAAGGCACACGCACCTCTACCCTTTTCTCTGGGCCTCTCTGGGTTCTATGGAAGTAAATGAGGTAGAGTTGAGTTGAGTTGTGTTGAGCCTGCTTCCTTCTCCACTCGCCACAGTCAAACAGCTTCCTCAGCCCTTTCCGCCTCAGGGCTTCAGAGGCTTAGCTTTACCTTACTGAGGAGGCCCAACGAGGCTGAAAAACTTGTCTGGGGTTGCTGATGGCACTCTTTTTCAGAGGAGAAGATTTGCCTAGCATTTTTCTGCTGGATTGCCCTTGTGGGTGGGACCAGATTAATATGCAAATGGATGTTTCTCCTCTGCAAAGGGTGCAGTGAGCTCAAACGTGGTTGTAGACCCCCCCGAGTGGAAGAAATGCCATAGACCAGGGTATTTGACCCATGTTTGTTCTCACTACGAGGCTCCAACACCATTGCTTAGTTTGAAAAACATGGGGGTTTCACCCTAGGTAACCCAGGGTAATCCAGACGTAGACCCCGTACTCACTGTGCCTTAGAGACGCTAAGCTTCACCTCACTGAGGAGGCCCAACAAGGCTGAAAAAGGTGTCGGGGTTGCTGAAGGTACTCTTGTTCAGAGGAGAATTGCCTAGCATTCCGGTACTGGATTGCCCTTGTGGATGTGACGAGACTGATATGCAAATGGGTATTTCTCCTCTGTGAAAGGTGCAGTGAGCTAAAACATGGTTGTAGACACTCCTTAGTCGAAGAAATGTCATAGAACAGGGTACCTGACCCATGTTCATTCTCAGAAGAAAGGCTTTCACACCCTTGCGTAGTTTCTGGAAAAGGTATATTTTGCCTAAGGGGAGTGGAAGAAGAAAGGGGTGGCAACTTTGATTCGAGGAACCTGTAATTTTGCTGTGATGAAAATGTGGGATTGAGAGAGTAAATACCTGTTTTTAAGAGGAACCATTTATGAAATTACAGTCACTATTGGGGTGGTTTAGATATACTTTTGTGAAGAAAAGGGTGGATATTTGAAGTTGTTTGCAGTGCTAGTGCTTCAGTGAATTATCTGCTGGTAGGGGCCTGAACTACATGAAGGTCAGGCCTGCCAGCAGTTCACTGCCCCTACCAGCAGACTCGGAGTATGCCGGTCCGGAAAAGGTGCTGCTACATGGTGTTACCAGCACCTGTTTTCCGGACCAGCATGCTCCTAATGACCCTCAAAGAGCACTTGTTACTAGCGATTTGGCGGACAGACAAACCTTCAAGTGCACTTGGAGGTGTTAATTCAGTGTGCGCTTCCTGATACTCTATGGGAAAAGATATATAAGATCACCTTTCACTCAAGCAACAGGACATCATTTTAAAATTCTTCAGGACTGACACAGGGACCCACTGACTATCTCTACAATGTATGCTGAATCCTCACCAATGTGTTATAGGGGTTATGGCCAAATGGGAAAATTGTCCCACATGTGGAGGACTTGTCCCGCTATACAGATTTACTGAGCTGAATTTCTAAGTTGCATAAAAGAATGTATGTGTGTCCCCCTGCAGCTGAATCCCTTGACGATACTGTTAAGTGTGCAGTAAGGCTACTGATCAGGAATACGAGGGCCGGCAGGTTGGCAGTCATCCACAAGTGAAGACACACATCTGTTCCGGATTTATCTGATTGGTTGCAAAAAGTGTTGGATTTGTATTCTATGGAAAAACTAACAAACATGGCACATGGCAATGTAACAGCATTTGAAGAAGATTGGGGGTGCTTACTGAGAAATGTGGACATTCTCAAGGATACTCTACAGCTCCTGAGGGGTTGAGGCTTGTTCAATCCGGGAGGGGAGGCAATGTTGGCTGGGAATAGAATGACATTTTCTTTGTTAACCGTGTTGAAAGACGACAATATGGGTGAGTTTAGGCCTTCATAATATAGTGTATTTATTTTGAGGGCAATATAGTGGTGCGGGTATGGCTGACCCTAGTCGCAATGGTCTGTTTCTGGTACAACTTTAAGACCTGATAGATTAGTGTACAATGTTTCCTAGTGAATATTTATTTGTGGTCCCTTTATAATATTCCTACTCCAGAAGTTTCAGTTTAAATGTATTTTGTAGTATGGCATGGAATTTAAATGTTTTTTGTGGCTAATTCAGAAGACGTTGACTAGCATTGTACTACTATTTCATCTTTTGTTTGATTATTGCTGTGTTTTTATGTTTTAACAAAATTAAGAAATAAACATTATTAAAAATAAAAGCAATGAATGTGTGGTTGGGACAAATTATAGGTAGTTTATCTATTGACTGAAGCTATTGAGTTATTTAGATCAAGTAGTAAGCATAAAACTAGGACCCTAAAAGCAAATATTATTAGTGTCAATTATTTTGCTGTATTTCCTCAATACAACTCATGCCAGGTCTAATTAAATGATGTTGCTGGAATTCCAATTTAGCGTGTGTGATTTTAGCAGCTTTTGTACGTGTTTATGTATGTGTCTCTCTTAAATCATACTCGAGGTTCATGACGTATTAGATTAATTGGTGCAATTAAAGGTTTTGCCTTTGTATTGATATTTAAGTAAAAGTACTATATTCCAAATATTTTTAAACTTTGTATATTTATACTTGATATTTTATATTTATACTTCGTTTGTATGTGTGTGATTTAATTTTGAGGTTTAATGGATTTTAAATGTAACATAAACTTACTTCTGACTCTGAAAATAAATATTTAGAAGATGAGTGTTAATGAGGTTCTCCCCAATTATACAGATATTAAGAAAGATTGACAAATAAGGTAAGAGAAAATGGGCTCAGTGCGGATTTCCCACCATCATAGTGGTGCACTTAAAAGGGTCCACACTACAGGGTGGAGTGAAAAGAACACACCTAAAAATAAAAGCAGAAATGATCTCATACAACAATGCCAATAAGGAAAGGGATAGCTTGTACAAAAGTGATTTTTAGTTTGGGCTATTAGGTTGCGTAAGCCAAAACTATTGCATTAGAGTACAGCTAGGGAGAAATGGCATATACGGAGGTACACAAAGCTTGTAGGTGCAGTTTGGGTATTTGCCCACCCATCGACTGCCATGGCCATGCAAATCCCCATAGCCATTCCCACCCAGTTCGGGCCCCCACCCCGCCCAAAACATATCACACTGGGAACTCTTTGAGCTTGAGTTACTCCAGGCTTACCATCAATCTTTGCACTCCCTGCCAGTGTTTTTTCAAAGCAGTCCTCTAAGAGTTAATGATTTAATTGGAGCTGTAAACCGGCTTCTGGTGTAATACAAATGTTTTAACCAGGTGTGCCTTCAGTCACACAATGTATATGCACCATGAGTCTCCTTTACTGAAGTCCTGCTAGAAACAAGCATTGGCAAAGCCAGCAATTTTGGCTTGTGTATAAGTATTAGGAATTTGCCAGGCACTGCTATCAGATGCCTAGGTAATCGTACCATTTTGAACCTGCCTCCATCAGTGGCAGGTTAATACCACTATAGCAGTACCTGGCAAGTGCCTTTTCCATACCTACACAAAACCCCAAACTGTTGGTATTTCCAATGCTTGCTTAAGATGAACCGGATCCTTTGTTGACCGTGTCTGTGACCCGCAATTACTCCAAATAACTTTGCTTTGAAAGATATTTATTGAGAAGAACTTGCTAGGAGCAACAGGCAACTTGCTATGTGGCCCATGGCTTGCATTAGGCTCAAAGGCATCTTATCAAACCTGGAGCTTTGCTTCAATCCAACCCTAGCTGGGACCATAAAACGTGCTATGGATACAACCTATTACCTGATCCCTAGAGTGATCTGATCTCCAAAATAGTGTTTGGATAAGCAAGGTAACTTTCTACAACAAGCCAAACCCTATCAAACACACAAATTTCCTGCACACTGCACAGTCTAGATACAGAACATTTTATAACAATCATAAGCCTTTTGGCCGATTCATTCTTTTTTGGACAGTAAAGTAAATTGTTTTTCAGCAAACTCTTAATAACCCAACAGGTAAGTGGCTCCTTGTTAACACAATTCTGGTACTTTTATACTTCGGAGAAACTCTTTTATGCGCAGGCTTCAGGTTATGCCCTAAAGATGAGGGGGGGGGCGGGACATCTCCAATTTCTGTTCCATCTCTCCCTTAGGAGGCGGTTTCCCATCATTATCAAATATATGAGATGTTGGAGAATTCAATTTAAAAACAGATTCTCCACCATAGTTTCATGAACTCTACATAGTAAATCAGGATCCGAAGTGAGATTTACCTGAATCCGTGTCCGTGCATTTGTTAGATGCTAACATGGGTACACAGCTGTAGGTGCATTAACACGTAACAGGGAATTGTCATTTGAATCAAATTTGTAATTAGGTTGTGAGCAGTGTGCTTGGGGCAAGCGACTAAAATGTTTAATTCTTTAAGTATGAAACACACTAAGTTTAAACAAATAGACATGTAAACTGCCACTCCCTGCATTCTGATACCATAACTACAGCGCAGGGTTGAATCTTAGAGGAGAGAGGACTTCATTTCTGTGTAGAAAGAAGGCTGCACTGTTCAGAATAATACAGACAATATAATGTGTGACTGGAGGAAGGAGGTAATAGAAGATGGCAGCATTTCCGTATGAGGAAAAGGTGGTAGACACGTTTTACTGCTGCGGTCAGGAAAGTAAAATAGATGGAATGGCAGAAGGGGGAAACTACAGAAAGTACCAGGTGGGGGTGGGAGAATGCTGATGTGGTCATGTGCTGAGGGGCATACCCCAAAGGTATGGGAACTATACAGGGGTTGAGGCATGTACAATGATATTAAATACAGGTAGAGGATTTTTTGTCTGGCTTTTGGTTTTTTTGGCTTTTGGTTTGGGGATCTTTCATTTGGTTTGGCATTTTTGCGTTTCTGTCTGGGGCCTATCAGCTGTAGGACAGGTGATATTTTCAGACGTGTGGCCATATGTTTTTTGGTTCTTTCCTGGCTTCGGGCCATCTAATTCCTTTGATGGAAGTGAAAAAGGTGTTTGGCTTCGGCATTCAAGCTGAAAGGCCGGCCCTCGGCTGCCTTGTGGAGGTCCCCATCCCTGGCAGTGCAATAGGGAAAAGATTCCAGATGCAGGGTCGTTTGCTGATCCATGACGCATGACATTCGTTTGAAAAATGTAACTGCAAGTCAATTTTCATAGGTACTAAAATATCTATGCATTTGGCAATAAGTGATATGTATGTCAATCCAACATGGTAGTTAATTGTGCAGTTGCTACCCCTACATGGTAAATCGTACTTTGCTCATTCAGTTTAACTGAAATTACATTTTCTTTCTGTGATTCAATACATGACTTTGATTCACAGCATATAAAATACTGAAAGTTGGGGAGGCCAATAACTCTATTTTTCTTGCCTCTGCACAGATGCAAAACTGTGTGTTCTCCCATTAGTAGCTAGCTCATGTTTTTGTAAATCTTGTTTCCTCTTTATAAGTGTTGCAAGATAATACATGCCCTCTTTTCTGATGTGGGTTTTGTGTTATTAATTTAACATCTTTACCATCTACTTTACAGTTTGATGTAAAATAGTTAAATACCCTGACAATTCAGTTTTCATTTTCCGGCAGGTTATTTAAAAGCTGTGCTAATATGATCATACAGTGCAAAGGAAACGTATGATGCCGAATTTTTATCTGAATTCTGGTAACACCAACATTGTTTTGTTTGATGATTCATAAAGATATTGTTGTGTACCAAATGACAGAGTGTGATTTTTGTCGGACCTTTTGTATTATAAAGAAAAAGGGAGGACACCACTTTGGCCAAAAGACATGGGTTAATACGCCTGAATGTATCAAAAGCTGAGTGATCTCATGAATAAAAGGGAGTATAAAATACCTACAAAACTGGGAATATTTGACCTAATTATATGTGAACACATGAGTGTTACTTTATAGCATCAGGCTCTCTATTCACTGATGGATTTACACAGAATCTGACCAGATGGGCCCAATGCCTGTTATAGATGCCAAATGGCCGTTGCTGAGTTTTCTTTATCTACAGTAGCATGAAAATGTGAATTGTTTGAATAAAAGGCATTGATATTGGTGTGTATCATTTGGAAGCAATTGTGGAAGACTCTGCCAAGATTCCTGCTACATCTATGTTTTGGACCTATTCCGGTATGAGCAAATATGTGCTCAGTTTGTAGGTACAGAGCATTTTTGTCAACATCCGTTTGACAGACAATCTGTTGGATTAAAGGCCTGTTCCCTTGCACATTTTGTAAGTCTATGCACGTCTGTCACAACCCCTGTCTTGCTTTCAATTCTACATATGACACACTGAGATTCCGTTCTGGTTTCCCTAAAACTTCAATAAAGATTATGGGATAGTAATTGATTTAAACACATACATTTATGCAATTGATTGTGTATGGTTGTAATGTTTTAGTGTTACAACTCAGACTCAGTGATTGCTCTTCACTTGTGCAGCAAAATACCTTCTACGGGATTGTACTTCTCTCCCATTTCAGTAGACATTGTTGTGGATCATGTTTTCTTTCACTCGAAGATTGACTTTGGAAGCTTTTTGAAAGAACTATATTTTCCGAAAGTCTAATCATAATGTGTTTTCCTAATTTTGCAGATTAACATTTTCTTCTGCATTGTAAATAGAGAAAACGGTTTTGTTGGTAAGGATTCAAGGGTTTTCAGCTGCACTGCACTGCACACATTGGTGTTAGACCCAAGAATGTGTTTTTATATATGGCTGGTGCCCGTCTGCAATGATGCAGATACATTAAAGGAAAACTGGAAATGGAGCTACCCAGGAAAGTGTAATTGGGAATTATTAATTGAATATTTTAATCTATCACTTTTTTATTGTCTATTGTGGGTCTTCTGAGGTGCCAGTGAATATGCCCAGAAATTGACCCCTTGCTCACGCGTCCTAGGGTACCAAGCTGCATGAGGTCCCGGAATACAGGAACATGTCTGAGGTTTCTAGTAATACATTTTAAAGGGGATGTAACTATTTATTTCTACTGACTGTATGCCATTGGTGGTAAATTCAACATTGGTTTATGCATGGTCCTTTCTTTCTGCAATGTCACAGATGGGCTAAAAACCAATGTAATGTAAATTGCACAGTGCAATCCTGGTGATCATGAATGACTCAAAGCTCTCTTATCATCACTTTTTGGTGTGTATTAAAAAAGATATACAACTTGGCCTTTTCTTTATTATTACTTTACATATATGTAATTGCCACACTATGTGCAGATTATTAAACACCATCAATGGCTTTAATCCCGATCTGCATTTAAATACAGTTTATGAACCCATGCAGTACATCACATGAAAGGTTTTTTTTTTGCCCGTCAGTAGTACCTTGATTGTGATAGAGTACATATCTGAAAGTGCAGTTGTGTTCCCATTTAAATAAAGCGTCTTCATGGTATATTGCACAGTCTCTCTTGTATCTTATGTATTGAATATCGAAATTATGGGCTCGTTATCAAGATACACTATTAATTGTAGATTAACTGTTGTCTAGCATATATGCCTGTCTTTCACAGATACATATTAGGGTATGCAGGCTGATACAAGTGAAGATATCATTTGAATCTGAAAACCACCCCCAGAGAAACATTTCAAAGCTAGGAACGTAGCTTCTTAAATTACGCAACAACACTTATTAAGAAAAGACCTACTTCTTTTTTGCAAACTTGGTTGCTTCTGCTGTGACGTCTCTGTAATGCAACACAATGAATTATTGTTTTTATCAATTTTCTAATGGTTTTTGGCCAAGAGACAATGGGCCTGATTTACAGAATTATTACTGTGGTGCAAAGTGACTTTGAACTGGAGCAAAGTGACTTTGCACTGCCAACAAACACACTGATTTACAGAACACTTTGCACTGAAAAGGTACTCTTTACCCTGTGAATTTGGCCCATTTAGTGCAGTGCCAAGAGTACTTGTTCAGTGCAAAGTGATTTACAGAAAAGTGCAAAGTGTATTTTTGCAAAAATACGCTTGGCACTGTTCTGTAAATCAGGGTGTTTGTTGGCAGTGCAAAGTCACTTTGCACCAGTGCAACTTTGCACCACGCAACCAATTCTGTAAATCAGGCATGCGGAACTATCCCCACAACCATCTAGCAGGTTTGGCCTTGAGTGTTTCAATCATTGTTGTCAAGAAGCCCTCAAACTTAAGACTGATAAAGCACCATGAAACACAAATCACTCCTGATGATTCGGTATAATGCATTTGCTCTGTATTCATAAACATTAATTTGAAATTTATAAGCATTGCACATGTATTTATAAATTAAAAAGATCTTTTTAATGCTGAGTACCTCTGCTTAAGGTACCTGTAATTTTGAGTTATGTTTTAAAGTAGGTCGGTTTCAAACGCTTTTAAATCTTCAGAGGCTGAATATGGCAAACAAAAGGAGTTACCGTAACTTATTACCACCATAAGATAATTTGTTTCATAGCCATTGCTATACATTCAGCATTATAGCAGAGGAAGGGGGGCGAGGGAGGCACAGCAGAGATCCTTTACAATCGAGCACAAAAATTGCAAGAAATGCAAAGGCAAAACAACACTCTAAGCTTCCAGGATGTACTTTTTGAAGCAGTGCATCACAGAAGGCATGTAATTTAAACTAAATGCTACACGTCCAGGTAGAGGATTTTACTTTAATAAGAGAAACAACTCTTTAATTATCTCAGAAATACAGACACGAAATACTTAGCAAAAGAAATAATATTAATTATCTTGTATAAACTTTTGAAAAGCCTCAGCTAGGGAAACATGAGTGCCCTTTAACTTAAAACAGTCTGTAGTGTGAACCCTTTCGTGTAGGATGGTTCTTTGGGCATCAAATTCATGGTGCTACTTAATAGGGCCTGAACGTTTAATTTAGAAATAAAACCTGAGTGGGGTGCTTACTGGCCATTGATGTCCCACCAGCCCACTGAAACGGCCCGAGTCAACCAAGGCCATTACCAAGCCTGTGAGCCATTACTGGCTAGTATGGCCTGCCACCTTGGGCTTTATCAGAATTAGCACCAATAATTAACTGTGGGATATTATGGGTCATGGCTTTGCAGAGAAATGGGCTGCAAGAGCCTGCAACCTTTTTCTGCTTAATAAAATCTCTTACTAATAAGATGTATGGATAGGATGCCCGTAGCATGGTGCGTTTGAGGCGAAGTACGGCAGCAGAGGAGCAGGAAAGCACATGTATTCTTTTAATAGTTGGGACTGAGGCCATTGTAAAGGGGAACGGGCGTAGGGTGGTGGCAGGTAGAGGCAGAACATGAGCAGGGGGGTGCTGTAATAAGCCAATAGCTTGCTCAGAACATAGGCTTATAATGATAGGTAATCCCTATTGGTTGATGGTCCCTCCCTGGATACCAATTTCAAGTAGCTTTAAGCTCAATGCTGGCAAAATGGGTTCCACGTGAACTCCTTAACAAAGTAACATTTAAAGTCCCACTCCCATTGAAAGGAGCTAACAGGAGTTGCATGAAATAGGTACCACATAATAGGCTTCATTACAAGTTTGACGGTGTGGGAGAAAATTGGTGGTAATTCCGTTACTGCTACTTGTTTTGGCAGTAACCGAATTACCACTGTTTTTACTGCACTGCCCAACAATAAGTTTGTCCTTAACGTTGAGGATCTCCTTCAAGCTTCATGCTTGAAATAAATCCACCATTTTACGGTAAAGAAATCGGTGGAATGATCACAGCAGAATTACTACTCGCTAATGCTGCTGAAATCCCCATGGAGTCCTATGGACTCCCAAAATGCAGATTATCACAGCCATGAAACCACTTATAGTCCCACTGTAAATCCATGTGACCAAGTGGCAGTAAAGGTAAACAAGTCTGTCGATAATTTGGTGGATATACTGACACATAATAACTAACCTTGTAATGAGGCCCATGTCATAATTGTTTTCTTGCAAGTTACACTTCTATATCTAAAGGCTTTTGTTTTAAAATATTGAATACAAACCTATACATTTAATATGCATTTGTCAATTAGATGAACCAAGTATGGAGGATAACTCCTATATATGCAATTGTTTTTCTGTGCAATTATGGGGATACAATTTCCAGGGGTTTGATTCTGGATAAATCAAGGCCGGGTATAATATGTTTGCTATTTAAGCAGACAGTAGGAAAGCTAAATTATCTGTTGAAAAAAGTGAGATTGAAGATGACTTAAGCGGATTTCTATATTTGGGCAGATTTGATGAGGTCTTCTGAGCTACTTCATGTCACAAGATATACTCCAATTCGCGATTACAGCTTTCATTTTTCAAATATCATTGAAGGGCAGCCTTAACAATGGCAGATATCAGGATTCCTGTGCTCGGCTACTCGAGACTCTAGAGGCAGTGGAGACATATGCAGCCCATTCCAAGGTGGGTGCGGTGTATGCCACGGATGCAGTGTGCGTTGCCTATCCGTTTTCGATGTGATGACGGACCTTCTCCCCTGTAGATCTGGAAGAAAAGTGAACATGATCCATTCCCCAGCATTTCACAATGAGGTATCTTTCTTTCTCCATTTCTACCAGTTTTCACTTGTCTCCAGGCCCTTCCTGCACCTCCTCTCCTGGTCCAGGGTTTCCTTGATCCTCCTTGTTCTTCTTTGCCCTGGTACGTGCTTCTCATTTACTTCCCTGAATCCAGCTCTGGTGCTGTCATGTTCCTTCAGGAACTTCAATTCCTCTCCAAGCCACCTACGCCAGCCTGCAGCCTTTCTTTTTGGAATCCACCATCCAGATCTCACTTGTCTTCTCTAACAAAGTTATACATGCAAGTTATTTCTGGGCATCTGGTATTTCCTCCTGTTATCTCCTTGCCTTGTGTTAAGGATTTCAATCAGGCAATACACCCGGGTCTCGCCTAGCGTGTAATGCACAGATGAAATACTTATTTATTGTCTATAGGTTCAATATTCTGAGTGATATACCACTTATATCACACCCTTCTCAAAATACCCCCCAGGTCACAGTGGACCAGGAATCAGGCTTGTTGGTAAAGGTAAATATTTATTTAAATTCAAATCAACACACATTTTAATAAATATATATGGGGCAGCAATCACCAATGTGGTGACAAAACAATTCAGAAAGTAAGTAAAGCAACTGAATTCACTTATAGCAATACAGAATAGAAAACACATGAAAAAGAATAGTTTTGGCTTGTGAAAAGATAGCACTTAGGTTAAGGTTTCCCCCTGCAAAGTTCTTAATGCACAAATGAGCAATTCTACACAGATGTAGGTAAGCAGCAGCCTGCACCATGTCGAGCAGGTATGTTTAGCCTTTAAATAAGTTCGGCTTCACTTTCAAGCTCCCTTCAGTTCTTGCTTCTAGGAACGTATCCTTACTCACCATATCAATCTACCGGCCTCTTCCAATTTGTATTAGATTATACAGCAGTTTCTTGGAGAGTTCCGGCTATGCCTGAACTTGCACATAGGAGAACGAATGAGTACAGTATGACAGCAGCACACTTGTATGCTTCTCATTGAAGTAATAGCTCTAGGTAGGTAATAATGCTTATTTTTCCTTCCTTTTCCTTTCCTTCCTATAAGTATTCAATGGGAATGGCACTATTGCACGATGTTACTCATTAAGTATGTGCACTCCACGAATGTGTTGTTCCCTGGTCAGTTTACACACTTGGGTGTTGCAAGAGCATTATCATTACTTAGAGGGGTGTTGCCCTGGGCGACCTGTCCAGGTAGGGCGAATTCCCGGTCTCACATGTTATATGCTGTTCTTCTGGTACCATACATACTTATGCCTGCTTGCAACATATTGTAGTCACAACTGATTGACTAGTTCACTTTGGTTGTTCTCTAGGGGCTGAACAATTGAGTCATAATCCTGACGAATGTGGTTTACCTCTGTTACTCTACCACCGAAACGCCAGTTCTGCCCCGGTCCATGCACGGGGGCTGTGACCACACCCGTGACTAATGAACGTGGCTTTTCATGCTTCGTATGACTCAAGATAGCGGAAGGCGTAGTATAATGTATCAGCCTCAGGTTTTACTATATATAAGTTTAATCTTTCCCCATTAGCTCTGTGACCGGTGTAGTACTTAACTACATAGAGACTGATGCTATCAGTTCTAATAAGTTAGGGACAGGTAGTCTTGTATGGTTTAGCCAGCATATTAAACCCTACAGAGAGACTTAGTCTGCCCTAGTACACATGTCACATTGAGCGTGATTGATTTAATTTAGTTAATCTTTGTAAACTGTATCTGTTTATTTTTCCAAGAATTGTTTGATGTTGATCTGGAATATACAAATTCCAGCTATTGTTGTGTTTTGCATATCTGTTATGTCTTTTTGACCCAATTCTTTTGTTTTTCCACACATTTGTCAAGTTTATTGTTTAGTAGAATGTATCATCTTGTGAGAATCATTGATACAATAAAATATTATGTAAATATATTTTAGATTCTGTTACTCCTTTTGGAATAGTGCTAATAAGCATATATTGCACAAGTATTCTATGTAAGGTACCATATTTCCACTAAATTAGGTGATTAATTCATGAAAGCAACCAGTCAAGTAAATGTTGTTAGCTTATAAATCATTTGACTAATAGTGCCTCCATGGGAAGACTTCATTGTTTGTCTCTAGTTCTTTGCTCCATTTCGTTCCCGAGGGATTTTGGAGCTCTTCTTTGTTACCACTGGTAAGCAGCAGGTATTCAGGAATAAAAGAACAGTGTCTAGAGTTTGAATGTAATCTTCCCTCCCCAAACAGGAGAGAAAAGCGCTTTTGGAAATTGACACTTTTTAAAATGACAGTTGAAAATGGCTTTGTGAAACAATGAGAAGTGGGCAAAAATCCATAAATTGATATACATTTCTATGGGAGCAACACTGAACAGGTTCTAACAAACATAAACTATCATATGAGCAACAAAACACACTTTAAATCAGAATGGAAGTTAAGAAACACTTTGAATGGGAAAAGACACGTGTAAAACCTTTGCAAAAATGCAAATTCGCGCATAAATTTCACTATGCGATTATTAATAAAAACGGGTCAAATACACTGTTTTCAAATTCGGTTCTTGGTTGTTCCTACAGGTCTTAGGTTTAACTGAGAGTTGAAATTAGATCTCTAGCTATACAATTGAAGAAGTTATGCAAGTTTGAATGAGAGGCATTTTTGAAAAAATAGAACAGAGAAAAGCAGAAATTTGGTTTTAAAAATGACAGATTGGTTTTATTTAAACTATATTAATGAATAAGAAAAAGAGAATGCCACCCGGGAATCTCCACAGTTACGCACAGTCATTTGTAACTCTTCACGTGGTGGATACTACGGTTTCTTTATGGGAATTACTTCGGGATTGTAAACAGGGTTGCAAGAATGGTTCTGACAAGGTTAAAGGTTCTTAAGTTAAAGATGGGATAGGTTGAGATTGGGATAGGACAATGCAAATATACTATGGGACACTATGATTCCTATTGATACTTACAGTCCACTGTAATTTCAGATTGGACCATCAGGTTCTGGTCATCACGGATCAGTCTACAGGCAGCATAGCACCTCTGGCGGAATTGAATCAGCTGGACAGTTCTGGTCAATTGAACTGCACCTCAGATTGGATTGGATTGGCCCTTCTGGTCACTGGACACTGGAGATTAACGAGATGGTGAATTTCAGCGGCAAGCCTGAATGCTAGCAAGCCAAACTGGATCAGAATTATTTCCCTTTGGGATGGTGTCAGGATTTGGGCATAGCTGAAAAGGGCTCAGCAAATGCTGGGCCTTGGTTTTGCAAAGTAGTCTGCAATCAGGACAGGATGAAAAGTTCTGGAACTGGGTGACGAAGTCAGGATCAGAGCGTCACATGGAAATCAGGATGTAGTCAGGAATCAGTGTGTGTCTGTGTGTGGTGAAGTTCCTATATTTATCATGCCAAATGACAGCACTCATTTTATGGTAGGGGCAGAATTACAAACCACACCCCCCACGGCTGTGATAGGTCAGAAGCACTTGCCTCTTTCTGGTTTGAAGTCAGAAAGAACTGTCATATTTTATGATGTGATTTGGGAACTCCCACATTGATTTGAACTACAATTTAACTTTTCTACAAATGCACATTTCTATAATTATGCCCTCTAATACAATTGGACACATACATTACATATTTTGTGAGCTATCCTGACATCTATCTCCCATCTCAGTGAGAGCTAGCTTTGTCGTTCTGTGAAATGTTGTCAATTTTAATCATAGCGGTTTGGCCTAACAATTCCTAAGTCAGTACATATCTGGGCAATCACCCCTAGAAAAGAGGTATACAATATTATATTTGCAGCATCAATATTTTTGCCACAATTATTCTTTTTGTGTAACTTTGCTTCCTTATGTGGTACAGGGTTCACTCGCGTCTTCACAGAAAGAACATAGAATTAGATTTATAATTACCAATTTTTAGATTTGTCCTCCTTCATTTTACAAAATTAAAGGTTTTCAAAGCTTAATCACAAATAGGCATTTTAAACCACAAATATCTTTCAGCAGTTTTTCTTCTTCTTTCAACTGGCAATAGCTGTCAAATTCCTTTGATCAGGGTGGGGGTCCAGAGGGAAGTTCCCTGCCCCTCCCCTAAAGGGGTCAGTGTACAGCCAGCCATTGTCCTTGGCTGTGCCCCAGACGAATGTCTAATCAGTTCATTATTCTCAATATGTGAGAACCTCCTGCAGCAACTAAGCCTTCCTGCTAGCAATGGAGTGTCAACATGAAGTGTCATCTTTCCCAGGCTGGGCACTGTCAAGTCAGAATTAACTATTTAATTAACTCCAGACTGGGTTTTGACTTTAAGATTCACCTAAATCTTTCATTTAAAACATATAAAAATGAACACAGTTTATAGGGGATTTTGACATTTAAAGAATTAGGCCTTTCCCAAAAACCTGCTTTTAAAGAGGAGATTTTGCACTTCTTCATGGAAAAAGCACATTTAAACTGAATCCTTTACATCAGAGTTTCCTCTGCAGCACACATGTTATTTAGCACCAGTTCTTCTTTTAAATGTGGAGATTTGTTTGCAGTTTAGAAGTAAGTATCCAGCCTTTGCTTGGATTGACAATGTCGCTGGGCTGCCTTTTTCATGAATTACATTTCTTATCTGCTGTCAGTCAATGATGCCCGGCTTCTCTGGCCACACTGGATGATCTGTACCCTTTTAATTTCAATGGTTCACTGGAAAATGAATGGATCTAGTACCAAATCATCACTTTGAAGGTTGCAAAGCTGCATTTTAAAAGGCATTTTCAGTTTTTAGCCCAGTTCTGTGGCCTTGCTTCATGTTAAATGTAACAGCACCCACTGGCATTCTCCTGCAGTGAGAATTCTGTTGTCAACCCCACTTTGACTGTGTGGCAGGGGTGTGCAGCCTTTTGTGATTGTGACCCACATGCAGTATTGCAGATTTGTGCGTGCACAGGGTTTAGCACATCCATTTTTTGGCTGTTTCTTTCCACCTTGGTAAAGTGGTGCAGTGGGGCATGCCGGCATGGGTCAAAATATCCCACACTTGAGTGTCTCAACACCACTCTCACTGAGGTGGCTTCCGGAAGGACAGGCCTTACCTCACCTAGCCCTGCCGTCTCAAGAAGGAAGAAGTAAGACCTGTTGCTAGTTGCTGCAGTTCAGGGGTTAACTATCAAAGACAATTTGCTCAAAGCTGAGAACACTGTCCTGCATCAAGATGTTGCCCAAAGGGGTCACCATGATCCAGTACCTCCTCCATTAGGCATAGGAGTCTTTGATGGCAACACAAAGGGACTCCAGCAATTCCTTGATGCCAGTGCTATCCAGTTCACAGTAGCAAGGTTGGTTTTTGATTGCCAAGATGCCTAAGAATACTCTGACTTGGGCTACTCCTTTGACCAATGCCAGAAGCCCATTGTTGGATAATTTTGGATACTTTATTACAGCGCTGAATGGGATGTTTGTTTGTCTAGATCTGACCTACACTGCCCAAGAGGCCCCCTTGTAGTGTCCCCAAGGATCCCAAGACATTTTCGTCTATGTTGCCTGGTTTAAGTTGCTTGCTGCCGAGGCCACCTTGCCTGCAGAAGTCCAGTACTCATTATTACGGAGAGGCCTCTCCAAAGAACTCAAAGATTAACTACTGAAACCACCATCCCTACAAGATCTACTTAACCTGATTTTAGTGCTGGAATACAGATTGAGTCTGCGTAGTTCAAAAAGAAGGAGAGTTAGACCAAGGCCACAAATTCTGAACCCACATGCTGGCCCAATTAAGGATCATACTGAACCTGAACATGTTCAAGTCGGAATGGCTCATGGTCCATTAACTGATGTCGAATGCCATTGGCAGTCACACAGTGGCCTAAGTGCATCCCAAGAACACATGAACGCAATTTCCCTATCGCCAACCCACGTAGGCCGTGAAATACCATCACCCCTTCCTAGTAGGAAGCGAGGGGTGGGTTTATTTTATGGTTCGTATTTATCCCATCCTGACTCAGATTGGTTACCAGTGATAACCGGCTCTTGCTTCTTTTGGTAGAGCTTTCTATCGCTAATGGGACCAACAAATGGATAGTTCCTGCCCTTGTAGATTCCGGCACTGCCCGTATTTTCCTAGACCAGGAGTAGTCACAAGACCATCACCTTTCCATGATACAGAACGTGGCTGCCACACCAGTAGAAGGCGTGGATGGTCATCCCTTATCATCAGGCCCAGTTACTCATCACTTGGAAGCCATAGCAATGAAAGTGTCAGCCCACAAAGAGATGTTCTCTTTTGACTTGATCAACACAGTCCATTGTCCCGTTATACTCGGATTGCCCTGGCTCAAATGTCATAATACCTATATTAACTGGACAGCAGAAATGCAATTTTTGGGGTCTGAAAGATGCATGTCTGGATGCACTTTATCCCATGAATCATCGCTCACCTCTTGGAATACCCTTGAAGTTCTGTTTGCTACCAATGTTTGCTCTATCTCTATGGTAAATATCTTTGAGGATAACTCTACCAAGATAACGATTATGGAATTGACCTAATTTCTGGAGTGATGGTAACCTTCTGTCGTATCTATGCCCTATCGGAACATGAAAGGGAAGCCCTAAAATTGTACCTGGCAAAGACCATCCAGGAGAGTCTTATCACCAAGTACAAATCCTGAGGTGGTGTCCTTGTTCTTCATACGCAAGAAAGACATCCTGGAGTTGCTCCACTGTCTGGACTAGATTGGTCTCAATGAGATAACGCTAAAGGACAAGTACCCTCTTCCTCTTATACAGGACATTCCTACCACAGTTCAAGGGGCTGTCATTTTCACCAAACTTGACCGAAGAGGAACTTACCACCTGATCAGTGTTCATCACAGTGACGAGTGGAAGACAGCGTGTAGGATACTCTACAGCCATTATGAATACAGTATCATGTCCTTTGGCTTGGCTAATGCTCCTGCAGCATTCCAGTGCTTCATGGACCATTTGTTTGCCAACTTCTTAGATCACACAACCATAGTTTGCCTGGATGATACATTGGTGTTTTTAAAGGACCCCTCACAAAACACTAAACATTTCATCAATGTTTTGCAATGACTACAGGATAATCACCCCCTGGTCAAACCAGAAAAAATTGAGTTTGATGTCTCCTCCATCTTATATCTGGGTTACCCATTGTCTAAAGATGGCATCTCTATAAATCTCAAAGAGTGCAATGATTTATTCATTTGGCCAACCTTTGTAGGATGTTTATTTTCAACTTTTCCTCGTGTCATTCTACCACTGACCAATCTTCTAAAACCTGCCAAAATGTTCCTGTTGAATCCCAAGACCCATAAAACCTTTAACGATTTGAAAAAAGGCCTTTACTTCAGCTCCTGTACTCCACCAACCGGATCCAGCAAAACCTTATATCGTCGAAGCTCATGCCTTGAAATCTTAGGTCGGAGCAGTCCTGAACCAAATACAGGAAGAGGGATTGGAGCTTCCACTTGCCTACTTGTCCAGAAAGCTGAACGCATCCAAGGAACATTACTCAGTTATTTAGAAAGGATTTTTGGTGATAAAGAGGGCTTGTAAAGGGTGGCGTTAGTTCTTGCTCGGAGCCAGACATAGCGTGGAGATACGTTCAGACCATTGAAATCTACAGGTCCTTCAGCAATTCAAATGACGTAACAGCAGGCAAGCACAATGGGCTTATTTCTTTGCACAACATGATTTCCTTATTTCGTATATTCAAGGAATTGCAAATAGCATCGCTGATGCCCTGTCCTGATGTGACATGAAAATATCTGGACAAAATACTTGAAGGAAAAACGTTTGGGATGCAGATCTCCCAGTTCTTGGACCAAGTCAAGAATGACCAGTCACGGTCGCCCTCCTCCGCCTTCCCTATGAATCCTTTACGTCTTTCTCATGGCCTGATGTTCCACCAACATCGCCTCTATCGACCTACCCTTCATTTACAACAACTGGCCTTGCGACTCGTCCATGATACACTGACAGCAGACCACAATGGTATTCATGATACCCGAAACCTATTCCAACACTATTTTGGTGGCACTATTGGCGTTCTGACATTGAACAGTATGTCTCTGTGCCCAACAAAAGGTGCCTTGTTACCTGCCAGTAGGTAAGCTGTGTCCACCTGAATTGCCTTCGGCTCCCTGGCGTCAGCTATCCACTGACTTTATTGTCAACCTACAGCCGGGAGGCCATACCATCATTATGGTGGCCATGGACAGTTATACCAATCTGACACATTTTTCACTCTTTCCCTGGATTCCAACCACTAGGGCTTTATCTTCCTCAGAGACATCTAAAGACTACATTGTCTTCCCAAAGGGATCATTTCCGATCACGGTGCTCAATACACCTCAATACACCTCGGCGAAAGGGCGAGTCGTCTCTGTTGTGCTGCTGGATTGGTTCGACTGCATTGCGAACTGTGATTATTCTACGGACCTGACTTCGGACCCGGAGACTGCGAGGTGCGTGTGCCTTTAAGGGTGAGTCAGCTGACTTCCGCAGCCGCCCTTATCTAGGCCGCCTCAACGCCCTTGCGGCGTAAGCCCTCGGCGAAAGGGCGAGTCGTCTCTGTTGTGCTGCTGGATTGGTTCGACTGCATTGCGAACTGTGATCATTCTACGGACCTGACTTCGGACCCGGAGACTGCGAGGTGCGTGTGCCTTTAAGGGTGAGTCAGCTGACTTCCGCAGCCGCCCTTATCTAGGCCGCCTCAACGCCCTTGCGGCGTAAGCCCTCGGCGAAAGGGCGAGTCGTCTCTGTTGTGCTGCTGGATTGGTTCGACTGCATTGCGAACTGTGATTATTCTACGGACCTGACTTCGGACCCGGAGACTGCGAGGTGCGTGTGCCTTTAAGGGTGAGTCAGCTGACTTCCGCAGCCGCCCTTATCTAGGCCGCCTCAACGCCCTTGCGGCGTAAGCCCTCGGCGAAAGGGCGAGTCGTCTCTGTTGTGCTGCTGGATTGGTTCGACTGCATTGCGAACTGTGATTATTCTACGGACCTGACTTCGGACCCGGAGACTGCGAGGTGCGTGTGCCTTTAAGGGTGAGTCAGCTGACTTCCGCAGCCGCCCTTATCTAGGCCACCTCAACGCCCTTGCGGCGTAAGCCCTCGGCGAAAGGGCGAGTCGTCTCTGTTGTGCTGTTGTGCGGGGAGTGCGGCCAGGCCAGGGGTTATCGACTGCAGTAAAACGGGTGTGACTAAACTGCTGCCTGCAACCCATAACCCTGCGGAGTCTGTTAAAATGAGCCGCAGAATCGAACATGCTGGGACAAGTCCATCCAAACGGCCAAAAACACGAGCCCAATGTAAGAACTGGACGCCGATAGGGGAGGACACAGAAGAACCGGTGCAGCTGGCCCATGCACTCACAGACCAGGTAAGCTACCCAGTAACCACTCCACCATCATCCAACAGGCCACTACAAATACATAGTGGTGATAATTATGGAACGGATGCTGAAAGTACAAGTGTTACGTTACCAAAGGATAACACAAAGGTAACCGTCATCCCGCTGTCGCCTGTTCCGACTACTATGCATAATCCTATCACATGCTCGCTTACACTGATGAACGTTGCGACCTTGAATAGTGCTAGCATGGATCAAACAGGAGAAGTCGATCCCTTATGTGAGCAAGAGCATAGTCGATTTCGCGGCTACGCTGGGACTGCCGTTGTTGGAAACACTCAAACAATAGAGGGGATAGGCGAAAATAGTGGATATTGTAGCCAACTAAATTTCACACAAAGTTCAACTAATGACAAGCAAGGCGAAATCGCTATCGTTGTACAACGCAAGGTCCCAGTGTTAAAAACTCTAGCCTGGAATTGCTACAAATCACTAACTGGCACACAACAGGAAGATTCCGTTTATCAAACACAACGTCAGGAGCCTGGCACGCAATCCACACATCAGACACACTTAGATCTCACCAGCATCCCCCTATCTACTGGTCCGGTAAAGTCAAGATCAGTCTACTACAGCACACTAGAAACCCAAAGTGATAAAGCTCTCTCTAAACAAATACTTAATGACGATGTACTAGCTCCCTTAGATGAGGAGGTGTTTTTACCGCATTCCAATGCGCTGAGCACAGTAGTTCCAAACACGACAACAAATACTGATGTCCATACTTTCCGAAAGCAAGACGCGACTGAAAACCGTCGTAACTCACTGGACGTAGTAAACAAACTGCTGTCTGATCTAACCCGAATTAACAAAACACGTGCCCTGAGGTGCGACCCAAACATGCTACCAACAACTTCATTACAAAGTACAGGACATTCAAATTTGGACAACTCCACACATGAAGTACGGTCGTCACTTACTACAACTCAAAGAACGGGGTTCACAAAACGAAGTAGAAGAGATGTAAGCAGTATTGAAAGCTTAAGATGCTCCCAAAGAAAAAAATCGAAATGGGAAAGCACTGTGAGGCGGTCTTCGCCTTTCGCAGAAAGAACATTAAGGAACAGCAATTTAAACTTCAACTTGGACACACAAGACTCGATTTCCTCCTCCACATCCTCCGATTCTTCAGTGGACGAACCTTACTTAAAGAAACAATCTCAGGCAAAGGGGCATAAAACCAAAATTGCCTCGCAAGATAGGCGTGCCCAAGACCACAACAGGGCCCCTCCTACAATGAATCCCAATTGGATAAGCGATATGCAAGCAACCATTCTATCATCCATGGCCATTTCTCTGGCCCCCTTCACAAAACTATATGAACATCTAAATGAAAACACTAAAGACCTCTCAACATTGGTAGCTATGTTAAACTCAAAAATTGTAGCCGTGGAATCTAACTGTGACCTGACAAAAGCTGCTCAATATGACCTAGCCCTTAAGCAAGATCACATGATGACTGCGATAACGGCCCAATTAAAAAACAACAATATGGACAAAAAACTTCTGGCTGAAGTGGCAAGGGAGGCCTTGAGCATCTTTAAACATAAACATATTACAAAAGAAGTCACACAATCAAGCTGCCCAAGCAGTGTGGTTTGCCTCACTGAGCAGGCGGAATCAGAGTCTCCACGTAACTACGACACCTCAAAAGCCACGACCACAGAATTGTTAACAGGTTCTGACCACCAAAGCATCGAAAATAAAGGCGATGAATTTCAAAAGCCTAGCGAAATCAGCTCGTTTGACGAAGCACTGAGCGCTAGTAAGGCCATGGACAATCCGGCCCTCGCAAACCCACAGATTGCCTCAACATCAGATGACAAATACGTGGGTAACCAACCACCTGATGAGAGATGTGCAAAGAATGATATGACAGAGGATTCGACACGAGTCGCTCCTACACCACTTGCTGAGCCACTGTCATTGATAACAGACGTATCTAACTCTGGCCAAGCATCTACTAACTCAGATACAACGAAACCCTCTGTGTTCGACATTTTTAAGAACACACAAGGGCAAAATCGATCAACCGCGGCAACTACTGCTGTCAACAAGCAGATGACAAAGAAAACAAAAAACCAAATCTCAAAAAAAACGAAACAGACCAACAACTCAAGAAAATTCTTGCGCAATCTGAAAACGGTAAACGTCATTGTGAACACAAATGATCGTAACGAACGAACACAAGCCTGCTCGCAGAAAAATAAACCTGAGAATAACACAGAGTCAACTGAAGAGCAGGTGGCTGAGCAACTCGAACAGATAAATCTGTCAACGTACGATGACGAAGCTCTGTCCCAGGACATCGAACTGTTGGAGACCGCAAGGTCTAACGCAGAAACGGCAAAAGAAGAGTGTCTTTCAGATGATGGGAAAACTATTCAAGAGGAACTGAAACCTCAAAATAATCCGCGCATCTGTATAATAACCGAAGAAGTTGATATCAGTACTGCAACGGCTGTGGCTCACTCACCCATATTCCTAACAATGGAGGAAAAACGAAACAGGTTATCTAAACTCAGCACTGCCACAAATGACACGAAAATCGCCACGGAAAAGTTTAACGAAAAACCACATACTGTCACCAACTTCCCTAAAGTGACACCATGCAATAACACGAAGAGATACGTGGGCCCTCGAAAGAATGCCCAGAAAGCTTCAGTGGACAAATCAGAATGGTTCAGTCCTCATAAAGTGACCTTGGAAAGAATTGAAAATGTAGACAACTTGATTCTAAATCGACACAATGTGCTGTATTTGTTCCAACTAATCCCTAGTTTAAGAACGATTCAGTCTGAGGACTTGAAAATCGTTGAATTTTGCGACGAAAAAAGGAATGACAAAGTGACCCTACATATGAAATCAAATATAATCTCGGAGATTATATTGGAAGCTAGCTCCACTTTACTATCACTAGGGTTTGATACTTACAGAACCTGTGACCAAGGTGAGGAAGAAACGTCACAGACCGCTCAAAAGCTTGAGTACAACAAATCTACCCTTGAAAGAACAAATGCCAAAGATAACGGTAAAGACGCACAGATAACTACTTCTGAGTTCTACAACAAGGAAGAAACACGTATGAAGCAAAATCGGCAAATACAAATAACAATCGACGGGTCATCTACTGTTAAGAGTGGCTCTGAGGCCAACCAAAAAAAGAATAATGAGAGGAATGAATGGGATTGGATGGCGGCTGCACTAAACGATAAGTCAAACTTATAATGCCAGGTGCGCGATAAAAAAGAGTTAATTAAACTAGGATCCTGGAACACAAGAGGTTTCAGTCATCTCTTTCACACACCTTGGTCATATGATCTGGACTTGATTTGTTTGCAAGAAACTTGGCTAGCTGACACTCCCATTATGCAGGACTTTGAAACTGTATTCAATCCTGCAATAAAACAAGACAAAGGAAGACCAATGGCTGGACTGCTGATTGCGGTAAGGAAAGCAACGGGCCTGCAAATCGTCTCAGCAACTAACGTTTCACCATTCATTCAGACCGCCAAGGTGACATTCCTAAATGGCACTAATAATAAATCAGAAGTTCTGAATATCATCAACATCTACTGGAATCATGCTAGGACAGAAACACAACAGTTTATTGATCAAATAACAACAATAATAGACGCCCTTTTTGAAGCTATAGAAACTCCAAATTTGATTATATGTGGAGACTTTAATATAAACTGCCTAAAACATGTAGATGTGAAAAATGAAGAGAAAGTAGTAAATAATGTCTGTAAAAAAACAGCGACAAAATGGTCACAGGAGATGGAAGCAAGAAGCATGTTTATGCTGAATGGAAATACGACAGGTGATATTCCAGCAAACGCTACATGGAACAGACTAAATCAACAATCCGTTCTGGATTACATATTTGTGTCAGAGGCCCTTCACCTACGAACAACTAAGTTTGAAGTTAAACCAATGGCCTACAGTGATCATGATATGGTGGTAATGAACCTAAATGTATCAAGTATGACACTGCCTGACCACTGGTCATGGCCTGTACTAGTTCGATCGAGTAGAATACGGCTCGAACTTGCAGACGCAGAGGTAATCAAAATTGTGTCCAATCTAAACTCGGCTATAAACGAGGTCGAATACTGCCACCTACTGACCGACTTCACAGAACATAAACAAGGTCTTAGGAATAAAAAATTTAAACATACACACAGTTTCGACTTAAAAATGCAACAGCGTAAAAGACTGATGCGTCACGACCTGCGAAACATAGTTACGGGGGATAAAGACGCAATGGTCTTAAAGAAAAAAGCAATCAAACAAACTTACAAGAATTGGTGTAAGTCTCATAAAGCAATCATGCTTCAAAATGACTCAGAGGCTATGTTGACAAATCTACGAAACAAAAATTCTGCGAACTTCTGGAAAACTATAAACAGCAAATTTGCCCCGCAGGATGCTATGCAGGCAAACTGTATTTCGGAAGAAACTTGGACTTCCTTTTACACCAAAATGTTCAGTGCGAATGGGCTTGTGAAAGATGATGTCCACTCAAATCTAGTGACCTGGGATTTAAAGTTTGATCGACACGACATTTTAACTACAATAAAGCGAGCAAACGCATCGAGAGCACCTGGCCCTGATGGCCTCACGAACTATACGATCAAGCGTAACCCAGAAGCGTGGTCCAATTTCTGCATGACCCTGTTCCAAAGAATAGTCGACAAGCGACTATCGCCAACATCGTGGAAAAGTGCCATAGTGGTCCCAATATTCAAAAAAGGCAATAGAGCCAACCCTGGGGACTACAGACCTATCGCCTTGCTGGATGTAATTGGTAAAATCTACGCGACACAACTACAGCAGATGTTGGTAAGGTGGGCAGGAGAAAACAACCACATTGATCAAAGGCAAGCTGGTTTTGTGAAGGGTGTGGGGTGTGGCCTAAATTTGCTAATATTGAATCTGTTTAAGATGGAAGCAATAAGACGAAATACAAAAATACACTTAGCCCTCATAGACTTTTCCCATGCCTTCGATAGTATTGATCGAGGAATCCTATGGAAAAAATTAAGAGCCTGGAAGTGTCCGGAAAGTTTGGTTGAAGCAATCAAGGAACTACATTCTAACACAAATATCAGAATACGTTTGGACCGGCAGGGGACCTTATCAAAGCCTATAGAAACCTTTAAGGGCGTGAAACAAGGATGTCCTCTGGCCGCTGCAATTTTTAATTTGTTTTTGTCCGACGTAGGAGAAGCCTTTAGCGAAATCTCCACTTTTCCACCAAAGATGAATGGCACTCATGTGAGCTGGCTCGTATACGCGGATGACCTCATAATTTTAGACATGACTTACATCGGTCTCCAACGAAAACTAGATGCCCTGGAAACATACGTACATCAAAATGGACTGGTGATTAACAAGCAAAAGTGTGAGATAATAACACTCCAAAATTTAAGATCCGTGAAGAAAAAACAAAATAAACAAAATTGGTACATAGAAAAGACAAAGTTAAACACTGTCTATGACACACGATACTTAGGCATGAGAATAAGTTCCAAACTAGACGATGCACCGTGGGCAGAAGTTGCAAAATCAAAATGTAGACAATTAGCATGCCAAGCAGCTATCATTAACAAACAGTTTGGAAAATTTTCGCTAAAACCAACGATTGATTTCTATCGACAAAAAGCTATGCCAGCAATAATCTATGGGGCCGAAAATGCCCTAGGATGCTCCCACAAGCTCTGGAATACTCTAGAAAATATTTTTTGGGTAAGAGTGCTACACTTACCCCGTGGCACGCCAACAGTATGTATTAGATATGAATTGGGGCTAATATCTATCCATGCTAGGGTGTGTTGGAACATTCTATGCCTCTTCAGGAAATGCTCATTAAACACACCTGTGCTGCAGTACGAAATACTAAAAACAAAACAGGATCTCGGTTGCACCACCTTAGCACTATGGAAAAAGTACTGTACTGAGATATTAGACCTGTACGACATTAAGCTATCAACGTTATTGGAAAATCCGATGCTAGCGAAGAAAAAAGTATGGAGCTCAGATTGGCACTTAACATGCGAACAAAGACGGAATTGCAGAATGATGGCAGATGTCCCAGGGGAGGCCAGAGCGCATGGGAGTTTGCAAGCTTACTTGACGCTATTTCCCAACGCGCAAGCTAGATCGATCTACCTAAGATTCAGACTAAACTTAATGGACACCAAAGAGCGCCGTCATGCATACAACCCTACCACAGAGTTATGGTGCTGCTTTTGCAAAACTGGAAACGAGACGTTGAAACACCTTACACTCTTTTGTTCTAACCTACGTACACTAAGAACTTGCACGTTTGGTCCGGTGTTTGCAAAAATGCAGACACGGTGTGCGGATGATTGGTGGGAAGGGATATTTGAAGGTTCAAACCGCCCGTTGATGTTTGCTTTAATAACATTTCTGGAGGAACTGAATAAACGTCTAAACACAGATTTAGAAACAATAGCTTCGGAACATTATACTCAATGACACCCCAAGGAGAAATCACTTGTATCTACTGTGTAATGATGATAATTTGCACCGGTAAATGACTATTCTTAGGAGTTTGAAGAAATACATGGAGAGGGTTTAATTTGAACTTGAAAGAAGTTGTGTTGCGTGTTGCGCTTGCCCTACGGGTATAGCTTTGGGTTGTGGCTATTTTCTTCTTTTTTTTTAAAGGTTTGTATAAACCGTATAAAAATAAAAAAAAAAAAAAAAAAAAAAAAATACACCTCACGTTTTGGTTCATACTCTGTAAGCTCCTGGGTGTCCAATGACCAACGGCTCCACAGAGGACTTAAATCAGAACATTAAGCAATATCTTTGCTACTTTGTTTCGGCCACTCAGGATAATGGGTACAACCTCCTTCCCCTAGCAGAGTTTGCATAAAATTATTGGTTCTATATGCAATACAAACTAGCCCCTTCCCAGACACCTACAAACACACTGTGGCCTTTGCTATTGCACTCCAACTACAGATCACGTTCCCTCAGGAAATCAACACGTTAGAAATATCTAAGATGGGCTCCAAGTAACCCTCTGCTGTTTGGAACATGCTAGACAAACTACTAAGGATGCAGCAGACTTCTGGTCATCACAAGAGTCCCTGTACCAAGTAAGGAAAAATGTATGGCTATCAGCAAAGTTTTTACCTAAGACTCCAACCAGATTTGCACCAACATACTTTGGTCCATTTTTGATCACTAAGAAAATCAATCCTGTGGCATTTTGACTCAAACTACTGCCTTCCTGGAGTAAGATACATCCTGTTTTTAATGTTTCACTCTTGAAACCCTTTGTACCAAGTTCATTCACTTGCTCAACAGAAAACTGAAACACCAAGTACGAGCATTTTTGTTGCTATGCAGAACTATAGGATTACTACAGGGCATTGAGTACCCTGGGATTTAATTCCAGATGGTCAGGACTTGGTGTCCGGAGAAGGACTGCTTGCAAGCCTTCTCTTTAAAGGCTAGCGCCAACCTTTTGAAGGTTTTGCTAAGTGAGGTCCAAGAGCCCCTATAGGTGTTTATTTAAGTGATTCAAATGCTGATTGGGGTAAACCACAGTACCTTATTGACTGGCAGGGGTATGGGCCATCGGACAGCTCCTGTGAACCCGCTTCCCACATTCATGCATCCCTTCTCCAGTGAAAGTTCTGTCTTTGTTGCCCTTGGAAACACAGGCCATCAACATCAGGAAGGGGACATAGTATCAGGGCACATGCACTAGGCTCCTGGAGTCTATATAGGTGGTGGAGACATACCTGGCCCATTCCAAGATGCCCGCCGTGTACACCGCTCATGTTGCCTGCTCGTCCTCAATGTGTTGATGCGCCTCCTCCCATGTAGATCCAGAAGAAAAGGGAACAGGATCCATTCCCCGGCACATTGTAACGCTCTGGTTTCCCTAAGCAGATGCATGTCTCTCAAGAAAGTTACCCTTCCTGCTCCATTCCTACCAGTTGCCACCATGTCACCAGATCCTTCCAGCACCTCCTCTCCTGGCCCTAGGGTTTCCTTGATCTTCTTTTCTCTGGTCCTTGCCTCTCATACCCCTCTCCGCCTCTGGCTCCTCTGCTGTCCTGTTCATTTAGGAGTCTCAATTCTTCTGCAATCCGCTTACGTGTGCCTGCAGCTTGTCTTCTTGGAAATCACCATCCAAATCCCACTCATCCTCTCTGATTAAGTGCTCCATTGGAGTTTTTTTCCTGGCATCCAGTTTTTCCTCCTGTTACCTCCTTGCCATCCAGACAGTCGCCTCGCCTTGAGTGTCTCAACACAGCTCTCAGCTAAGGTGACTTCTGGGAAGCACAGGCCGTGCCTCCACCAGCTCCACTGTCTCAAGAAGGAAGAGGTAAGACCTGTTGGTGACAGCAGACAAGAGGTAAATTGACAATCAGGATTTATGTGATGGGAATTAAAGACGGTTCAACAGGAAATTGCTCAAACGCAGGACTGGTCCAGCCATAAGGAATTGTGCAGAGTATACTGGCCGGTAGCCTCAAGTGTCCAATTGAAAATGACAGGTATGTGATCTAACCGGGGCATGTCATCTGCATATACGAGCCAGGGAACATGTACCTACCTATTGTGGGTCGAACATTGTTTGTGGCAAGCAGTTCTCTGGACAAATGTGCTATATAAAGGTTAAACAGCAAAGGCGAAAAGACACAGCTATGCCATATTCTACGCTTCATGGCAATCCTAGAAGAGAACAACCAACTTCTATTCAGCCTAACTTTCACTGGGGTCTTGCTAAAATGCTGCATTAGCCAATTAAGTAGGCTTGAATGTATGCCCGAATAGTGGAGCTCCCCCGATAGAACTAAGCACTCAGCACCATCAAATGCAGAGGTGAAATTAATATAATCCACATAGAGTGCTGGGTGTCCTTTTTACATTTTCCTCAGAATACTGGACCATAATTTAGGATCCATCAAGTGAACATTTAAGTTTGAATGTGATGTTGTAGATGTCTTCCTCAGTGATAAGAACTTCAAGAGGTTTTAAAGGGACCGGAGCCTTATTACTGAGACTGAAGGATTTCTTCCCATAGCATGTGCATATGTGTTTATGCTAAAGCGCCTCATTAATCGAGTTAATCAGATCCTTGTCACTAAGATTGCTGTGCTTATTTAATAATCACCAATATTTATTAGTGATATTTAGACTTAACATTCTTAACATTGATTGCCCTTGTGCATTGACAATCGAATACTTACAAGATTTCAACTGGTATTTGTAATGCAATTTAACTCGTTTTATCTATCGGGTACAATTTTCTTCACCTATTTATATTTTCCTGATGTGATGTATATTTTGCAATTTCAGCATTATACTCTACACTCAGCTTTATTATATATTGCTGGGACATTAACGAGAGCTGATTGAATCAAATATTGCCACGAGTAACATAATCCAGGTCATAATAGAGTCTGGGCTCATGCTATGATCAATGTTACAATGTATTGCTTGTTTTCCCCAGTATACTTATTTCTAGCATTTATATTGTTCAATGTCCACCTCACAATGCTACTGCTGGAATTGGTACTGGTTAGTACTACTACGCAGCGTAAGATTGAGCAGACTTGATATTGTAGAAGCTGTTGAGTATGTTGAGCACAGTGGCCTCTGCAGCAGTGGTTCCCAGCTCAAGCTCCAAGGGCAGGCATTCACTTGTTGGTGCTCCAGTGCAGTGTAGAAATCACTAATAACATAACATAACATTTTTTTTTTTTTAAATCATCAATGAGTAGCGTCTTGCACAGTAGTTGAATGGCCATTTTATGAATCGATTTTCAATTGCCAAACAGTGGAATGATCAATAAATAGATAGCTCTGAGTAGCTTCAGCAGTGCAGGCAGAACAGACCATTGTGGCACACAAATAAAGCAGAAATAAAAGAAAATGTGAATTTACGGGCAGGCCGAGCTTATTAAACAATGCACGTAACATCGTGTTAATTGCGTTGCTTGTTGAGTTCAAATGACTGGTTCATGCACATTTTTCTTGCTTGTGGAACCGCATTCTGCGCGATCTTCTGAACAGCGTGGCATTTCTAAAGAAATTAACACCTTCTGGTAAAGTGTGAATACACTCTGGTGTGACTTTTTTTTTATCACCTGGTACATTTATGAATAATAACGGTATTAGGTTGTCATTTTCCAATTCCTGGAGTGGTAATAGATGCTTAAATCACGTGTAAAAGGTTAGGCCGTGGATTTGCATCTAATTTGACACTCCGAGGGATGTTCAACTATTTCCCATTTGGTGTGGGTGCATGGATTGACATTTTCTCATTTCTGGCGCCCCATCCTCTCTGCCTTTTAAATGCAAATGCTTTTCCGCCACCATCTGATTTTGATGCTGGTGGAAATGAACAGGCGTCCTATGGAAGTTGTTGGCTTTCAGCACCTGGTAAAAGCTGTCGCACTCCACAGGAATGCATGCAAATGCCTCCTTGACACTTCCACAGGTAGGGTGACCAGAAGTCACGGTTTTGCTGGGGCTGCACCCGAATTTTCCCCTCTGTCCTGTGGTTTCGAGGCTTAATTCAGTTTTTAAAAACCCATACAGGTATTTGACGGTCGGGTGGAGACTGTACCGTTGTTTTATGAGACACGATTGAAAAATCAGAGATTCGGTTGTCTACCGCTCTCCCCACTGGCATTTCACCCCAGGCCCCATACCTTCTCTCTTCCCCAGGTCCTCTCTTCTCCAGTCAGTGTTCAGTATCTCCAACATGCACTGAGATAGGCCATTGACATAGAAGTAGGAATATCGTTTAATCCGTGCTCTGTTTGTGTTTTAGTGCTTATTTTGTGCTTATCACTGCTGCATCTGTAGTCCTACTTCTATGTCAGAGGCCGGTCGCGTTTTTTTTATTTTGAAAATGTGGTCACCTTACAATACGGAAGGCATTGCGAAAATCTGCACTAAGTAGGGCAAATCGGGCCGACCCGGATTTCTGTGAATTGTGTGCACTTTATAGTGCAAACAACTAAAAGCTGCAAGTAAAGGGCTGAGAAACTGCAAGTGCTAGCATGAGCAGTCCTTTGCACTTCAAAGAAAATGACCCCCTTCTTGTTTGCTATTGCATGTTCTTTCATTGCTAGTAAGTGAACCAGAAAGTCTGCCAAATCACCTATTCCACAGAAACTTTTCACAGGTGTGTCTCGTTTTAGATATCCACATCATTATGTGGAGGCAGGGCTAGGGTGGGGGCATGTTGGGGGAAGTGACGTGCCGGGGCTCGGCTTTGGCGCAGTAAGAATAAAGACGGAGTTGAAGCTGGTCACGGACAGTGTGGGCCTCGTTATTTGGTTGCGCTCTGCGCACATAGCCTCAGTACCTTCCAGTGAGCATTGGCACCGTTATTCAGATGTCAATATTGGCGATGAGGGGGTCAACCCTCTGACGTCCCAGTCGGCATGGCAGCTACAAGAGCTGTCCCCGACACACGATGCAGGAGCGACCTGCGTTTGTTTTCGACCTGGGCGGCGGCAGAGAGTCTGAAGCATCTCTGTGTTTCCCCTGAGCGGCAGCGGTGATGTCAAGTGCCATCTGAAGTGCAGCACACATATACATATCCCGGGCAGAGACAGTGATCACAGCTGGCCACCAGACACCGGCATGTAACGGGTGCACAACAGGTACAACGTTTGTCATGATGAGCTGCGCCTGCACTTTCAGTTTGTCTTCCTGATCCAAAGTGTCCATAAGGGTGCAACCAGCAAGCCTGAAGGGACTCCTGTGTTGCTGCTGGCAGAGGCAGCAACTACTCTGTGAAAGCCAAGTCTGTGAAGGTGAGAAGGGGGAAACCTGCACCACACAGAAGGAGTCAAGGTCACCATGTGCATCCAGAGTTCATTTAATTGACATTTTACAGCTCAGCCCTCAGCAGATGCAAGACTATTGGGGGAGAACCCCCCAATGGAAGACCATTGCACTATTGGGAGGCATTGTCATAAAATAGCAGAAGGGATCACACCACAGCCACCATGTCAGACGTCGAGATACCAGCCAAAGTACCTGCCCGTCCATTGAAAGTATTTCAGGGTGCGCAAGGGGATGTCTTTCCCTGGCAACTGCCCACTGCTTCTGACCTCACTGATACCAGTAATCTCGGCCCACGGTGGGTCCTCTGGCCGAAGGATTTCCAAGTATACATAGGGGCAATGGGTCCCATGGAAGAGGAATGCAAGAAAAATATATTGACCCTGGCAGCAGAGGCATCAGTACAAGACATCCTATATAAACTGGTGGATGAGGAAAAAGGAGCATTTAGGGAGATTCAAGAGGGACTCGCCACATACTTCGCCCCCCCATACCAACGTGGACTATGACAGACACATCTTTCCCACAGCCATGCATTAAAGAGGTGAAAAGCTAGACAATTTTGTTTTGCGACTCTGTATCCACTTCTAACACTGCGCGTTCCACCCCTATTCCAATGAGGTAATGGTGCGCTGTCAGGTCATAGCAGGATGTGAGTCCCCAGAATGCAGAAAAAAATGCTTCAAAAACAACGGTCCCTAGATTAGATCCTGGCCATGCGACGGACGTATTCAGCAACATCGCTGCAAGTCATCAACATGGGCAGGGTGAAGGTATACTCATCGCCGAGAGACCAGGAATCAAAAGTCTGCTAAATCACCCATTCCACAGAAAGTTTACACAGGTGCAGTGGCATTTTTTTGTACAATTGCAAAAATGTGCCATTGTGCAAATGCAAGTGTGGAAGTGCACTTCACTGGCACGTAATTTAATATGGGACACAGTGTTAAGATAGATTTTACAAATACAAACATGTATTGCAAAGATGTTTCCTTTTTCTTGTGAATAACTGGTGCTTGTTTATAGTAGAACATTATCTTAAAACTGTGCACTGATGTTTGGCATATCCTCAATTTGAAGCCTGCACTCATAAGTAGGGGTGAGCGAAATAGGCGAATTTCATTGCGCAGACATATTGACAAATTCCAGGCTAACTTCAGCTGCTCTGCCAATTTCTGAGTGAAATTGGCACTTTCTGGCCTTTTCCACCGGAACATTAATTTTTGTTCAATGTAATTATTTTAACGGCGCAAAAACGCTTGGGAATAAAACAAATAATAATATCAGGAAAAAACGAAATTTCCAAAAGAAGTGACAGAAAAGGAAAAAGAAAGTTACGTATAGAAAAAGGAGTTGGTGGCAAATTTCACCAGTTTTGTTTTGTGATGGCAATTTCACCCATCCCTACTTATAAGATGTGAATGTCATTAACATTAGGAAGAAATGGACTTGATGTAAGAAATTTGGTTGGTAGGGCAAGGCACCTCCTGGTTAAGAAATTGGAGCAACTAATAATAATAATAATAAATAATACATTTTATTCATAATAATAAAGGACATGGGGCCACTTTGTCCAGGCAGGTAACATGCACTGCAATGTGTCAGTGCCTCAGACTGTGATATGATGTATTAAAATACTATTAGTTAAGGGTCAGCTAAGGTGAATAGGTTCAGTGCAACAAAGGGTCAGTGCATCAACAACCCTTGAAATTCAGTCAAGAACCTTTAGCTGAAGTGATGTTAAGGTGCTGATTTAATGCCACAAAACCCCTGAAATTTGGCAGGGTCTGGAAGCAATGCCACCTTAACTATGAGGCCCCCATTGGGCAATCTCAAAGCACCCTGATGACATCACTGATGATATTACCTATGCTATCATGTATGATATCATGGGTGACATCAGTGGTACAGCAGATCACATATACTTCTGCACATAAGAATGTGTTCAGGTGGAAATGTTGGTTGGTTTCTGCATGTAAATATACTGTACATATGCAACAAGAGAACGGTTCACACCAGAGTTTTTCTCTATTGACTTAGCACTTCCCATGATAAGATACTCGATTACCTTCATTTCTCTGTTCTGAAAATATGCCCCTATGCAAAAAACACATTTAGGTAGTATAGTGATGAGTTTGCACCAGACCACCAAAGAATGCAACATACATGAGAAGGAACAGTTTCTGAAATTATCATATCTTCATGTATCAGACTACTTACTGTCAGTATAACCGATCGAAAGGCAGGCCTTAACCATGGTAAAGGTTGGAGCAGGAGGCCTGCAAGAGTCAACAACAACAAGGTTAAAAAACACATTCATGTTTTGAGAACACATGGCTATCAGGATTAGAGTATCTAATGCACTGGATAGACGAAAGTTGTAATCATTTTAGTGCCATGGTTTGGAGCCGGCATTCCACTACATGTTTTGGACTCTGTAAACTCAATGCACAAGTGCAACATAATGGGAAATGTAAATGTGCTTCGTCATATTACAGGGACTGTTTTTTAAATGCAAACTCCAACCAAGCTTTGCACCTGAATCCACCCTTGTGATGTGCTGTACCAGTGATGTCACTCATGATGCCATAAGTGATGTCATATGTGCTATCATCAGTGATGTAATTTGTAATGTCATCAGGGTGCTAAAAGGCTACACAATGGGGTCTTCATAGTTAAGGTGGCATAGTTTCCATGACCTTCTGAATTTCAGGGGTTTGTGGCATTAAATCAGCACTTTAATGTCACTTAAACTTAAGTTTTTTCACTGAATTTTAAGGGTATTGTTATGCTATACCTCCCACCACCTGCAATATTGCCTTTTTTTCTGCCAACCTAATTGATGACATATCATTTTGAATCAGCATCTGTTCTTCAGCTACGCAACATCAAGTTTATCAAATATTTAGTTTTTGTATCCCCTAGATATGAAGGCATTACTAATGGTGTACTCTGAAAGAAAAATAGTGAGGTGGGGTTAGTGGGGGACTGTTACAAGATATAGTGAGATGGTAATAATGGGGGCTGTGATGAAGAAGAGTAATGTGGTTTTACTGAGGTACTATCATGAGGAAGAGTGAGTTGGTGGTAGTTTAGTACTGAAATGAGGAAGAGTGACCTAGTGATAGTGGGGTTCTGTGACCTACAGAACATTAAATCATGCCTACTTCATTTCTTAAGAAATATATATACCTTACAAATTATAAATCAAAATGTCCTTTTAAGGTCCTCCTATGAATTGAACCAATTTTGTAACCATTCATCGTGAATCGTGATCTGACACCCCGACAGTGAGATGCGAGAGAGGTTGTTGTTAAAAACAATGCATACATACATGTTTTTAAAGTTTGCCCTGTTTGTATTCCCCACTCAAAACGAATCAAGAATTTGTAATGTTAGGAATTATTCACACGCTACCAAGACAAAGAAGAGTAGATGGGAGATGAATGCTAACATATTGCCGATTAAAAACGCTCTACCACTTTTCCAGATCAAAAACGACATGCACATCCAATTAAAGAAAAACTGCATCTTAACATTCCAATAACTTTATTTCATGTGAAGGGAGAATATGAACACTACAAAAACCATTGATAATTGCACTGTCTTTTGCAAAAACCTCAATAAATTAAAAGAAAAAATAGCACACTATTTTGCTTAACCTCACGATTCAAACCACAATGTAATGAACACTAAAGTTTGATATTCCATTCTCAAATCTACATTCATCAGCATATTCACATTAGAGAAAATACATGCATATAAAATTCATCGAAATAAGTATTTGCCACAACCAACCTAATGAACAACAAAACTGTCACTTCAAATATTCAAAATCCATAATATAAAAAGAAAAGAAACAGACTCATTTCTTTTTTGAATCGCAGATCACGTGTAAAATCTGAAATTATTTTGGCCTGAGGGAACACGCACAGTATAACATTTGAGAGCTGATTGGTTAATAGACACACGGATCTCAAATAACACACACATACTCCAGAAAACCTTAGATTTTCTCATTGTTTTGGAGCCAATTACATGTAGCCACAGTACTGGTTTTGACTTTCCTAATTGTCCAAAGAGCACTATTTGATCCTTTTGTTTCTTTATTTTTTTCTTCTGGAGATGGAGATCTAAAATCCTGAGGCTCTCTGGGGATGAAGAGATCGAGCTTGTCTCTGTCACTGAAGACCCAGAAGACACGCAGGAAGAGGAAGTTGAATGGGTAGAGCAGCCAGCTTCACACAAGAAGTACTGCCACAGGAGATTTACACCTTCCCTGTGTTGGCATTACTTCAGAGTATCCAAAGACACTCCACTTTCAGACGTTGAAAAGGGACAGTGCACATTTTGTGGTGTGGTGCACCGTAGAGGATTCTCTAAGGTTCCTGCACAGAGCATGGGCAACGTGGTGTTCGTCAACCACATGGTATGTTATCAGTGGTGGCAAGTGGATGAATATTTCAGGGGCCGGTTCCGACAGCAGGCAATCTGAATTGGCTGCAATGCTTTGCAACCCACCTCCAGACCTGCAATGCCAAAGGCCACGGAGAAAGCTGAAACACTATCACCAACTGTGTCATCCTCTCAACATCTCCCCTCAACTTCATCTGCTGCCAATGGGTAGGAGCGTCTCCTCTGCTGCCCCTATATTGGACCCTGAATGCCTTGCAGGTCTCCAGAAGGTGGTGTTTGCATCTGCAGTAAGTGCTGTCTGCTGATAGCACTGAATGCAACTACTTTTGAGGAAATTAAGGATGCCTGGATAGACCATGAGCAAAAATGACCATAGGTTGTTTAAACATTTTGTTTACTCCCCTTTTCAGGTTTGTTTTTTACCTGTGTTAATTTTTTTTAAAGTATTATACAAAAATGTCTACTTTCCACCTATTTTTTCTAGATCCACACCTCTCCCTCCCATGCCCTCCTTAACCCAACAACAGTTCCTTTCAGAACCACCCAAAACGTGCAGAATAAAGATCTAAGCATGGTGGATGTGGGATTAACATTAAGCACCGTGGCAACAGGCTAATCCTACCTGTAACCGTCCACCACCAAAGTTAAAGGTTCAAATAAGGCAAGGGTTCCTTAATGCAGACAGCAGTACCATTTTCAGCATTCTCAGCCCTCCAATGCGGGTTATATCTCCGTTAGCAGCCATGTACTTTCCTACGCGGATACTAAGAGTGTTTCATTTAAAAAAAAATAGATACTTACCTAGTGTCGCTGCTCTGTGCAGTGTAAATGTTGCTAAAATGTATTTTCTCTGTTGATGATTGTGAAGTCATCAACAGGGAAACAGACTTTGGGAAGATACGGCACGGCACCACACAGCAAGGTCAATTTTTACATTTATTTTTAATGAAACACCCTTTGCACTCATGTCGGAAACTACACAGGTGCTAAGAGATGAGGGGAGAGTAGGGAGGGGAAGGAGGAGCAGGGAAGTGGGCTTTGGCCTTCAGCACCCATACTGCTTGTAACCAAGGCTTATCCCTAAGAATACAGCCCCTGTTCCGAGCATCCTGATTAGCTAGCGGCCCTTTCCAGGGAGCTAATGAAAAAGGAAAATCTGTTTCATATAATTATAAACATAAGAAAGTTAACACCATCAACCTTTAATAAACAAATATACATCTGAATAGAGAATCATAGTTCACAAACTAATATTCATACATCTTTTATTTTTAGAAAAAAACATTTATAAAACAGATCTCAATCTAATTTTTTACATTTAATATTTTACCTTTTTTACCTTGTGCACTCTTTCTGTTAGTCATGACTTATGAATCGAGAAATAATGTGAAATAGTGCAGGTTTACTTCCATGCCCACAGTTTGTTTCCCAAAACTGACAACACTAATTTTGCTCTTTTATGCACTTCACATCCTCCCTTCAAACAAATCAAACATGACACAATCCTAAAATCAACTTTTTATTTTGTTATGCTTAACACCTTTAAAACTGCTGTACAATTCCTGACTTTCAAGAACCGCACAGAAGAGAACACTGAATCGAGAAGCATTTGTTTGGATCACGTGAAAACCTAATCCAATCAAAACAAACCACAATGTATCCACGGCTCAGCCATGAACGTGTCTCAGTGACACTCTTTATATTCACAAAACTAAGTTAACTAAAACAGATCTCGATCTCAATACACAAACGCAGAATGTTTAAAAAGTTATTAACAATAGAATCTTCACCTTTCCTATGGATGATAGGTTTCATCTTAAATATAGGGCAGCTTGCGCCACACTATAATATGAAGTCTTTAATTATAATTTTCTGCATCCTTTCAAATGGATCTGTACTCAAGAGCTTGTTCCAGGTGACGATATCTTTACTACATCAGTATAATTTCATAGGACACAATTTATGAATGCACAGGCATCCATCTTCTAACATTTGATAACTAACTGATGCTAATGTTAAAAAGAAAAGGTGAGATCACGCATATTTTTGTCCGCATTGAGGCCTAGTGGCATTTTGAATTTAATTTTGCGTGACTCTCTCCATGACATTTTGTTCACCAACTGACTGCCACAGCGAGTGTAGACATACATGCATAAAAAAGGTCATTTATGAATAATAGTTCCACAGAAATGTGATTAAAAGCATATTAATTGTTTAACTGTTGGCAATGACTTCTCAATTAAAATTGAGTCGCCAAAAAGAGAAAACTGGGAAGCAGACTGCCCTCCACACAATGCTTCCTCTGTGTATTTATATTTGTAGTCACTAACATAAAATTGAACTGTTTTGTTGTCCTTTCTATTTCTTCTTGCTTAACTGCCTTGAGTTGTTCTTCACCCTGAGACATCTCAACTCCTGTTCTAGGTGGGTGAACCTGTCCAGCACAATGTTGTCATAACAACTCCATGTCATGAAAAAAATGATTGTGAAGCTCCACTACCATCAATATTGGTTTACAAAACACGATGTATGAACCCAGTCAATACAGTCCCTCTGTCTCACAGGCTATGTTTACTGAATTATGACAGATATTGGATGGTGGGATGAGATAGTGGATGGGAATGTAATTGTTCTATAAACTGTGCCCTTCCTCATAGACTCCACCAAATCCTGCACAATAATCAGTGAATCAAAAGACACAGATAGTAAATCTGTGCAGGGTGTGGCTTTAGAGATCACTTTTCTGTCCTGTCCATTTCATGCACGAAGAACATTTTTTGTACCGGGTATATATGGGCCTGATTACACATTTGGAATTGCAGGAAATAAATGCTGGTAAAGTGGAAGTAACAGCTTTGCTGCCACTTTACTGGCACTTTTCTGCACTGCATACTCCAACTTTGATGATGTAGTGATACCTCCAGCATATAGATGGAGGTATTTCCTCCACGTTATTAGCACCATAAATTGGAGAAAATATACAAGATGGAATTAACATCCCAAACACATCCTCTAAATCCCCATGGAGTCATGTGGACAACAAAACTGGAGATTATATTCAAACATTGCCTCCCTCATAATCTGGCGGTAAATGTACCGGAACACGTGTCTGTAAAAGTAAGGGATTTTGGTGGTATTTCTGACACAAATACCACCAAACTCATAGGCCCTCATTCCGAGGTTGGTGCTAGTCATGGCACTATTAGTGCCATGACTAGCACCAATACCGTTACCGCCACCGACTTGGTGGTATGGGGACTTACGGGTCCAGTCCGACCTTGGCGAGACCGGTAAGTCCCCATTTATAAAGCCATTCCCCATTCCCATTTGAGCCCCCATAGGGCTCATTGGGAAGGGGGAAGGAGTCAATAACGGTACCGCAAATTGCAGTACCCTTATTGACCCTGGTAACCCTTTGCGGGTCCCGTCCTTAATGCCTCAGAAGGACCCGCAAAGGGACCTCGGAATAGGGCGCCAAGGGATTACCGGCAACTGTGTCATTACCGGTGCCCGGTATCCCTTTGCGCCCACCTTGTAATGAGGGCCATAGAGTCTTAACATCTCTACCTCCCCTTTTTTTAGCATTTTTAAAATACAATCCCCTTGTTCCATTTACAAAAGGAGCTACTTAAACTGGTATCATGCAGTGACGTATGAAAGAGGACATCCAAGTGAGGTAAGCTTTCACAGCTTACTACTATAGGTGTCTAGCCTTACTTTCCACCATTTCAATTTGTTCACTTGGTTGGGGCCTGTGGTTGTAATTTCCAAGGTTGCCGGACTTAATAAGCAGCATTTTCAATGACATCCTGTGTCAGTCAGTCATGAAGTGAAAGATAGATTAGACTCGGAGACTGGGGACTGTGAAGAATTACAGGTATTCGTCCATTCTCCTCAAGGAGAGGTCAGCCTGCTCCACAATAGCCTTTCAAAGGGTAGAGGCAAGTGGGACCTCACCGGCAGAGACTCCCCCTTTAGGGGCAAGGACTCCCATTCCCAAGAGGAACGTTCCAAAATAGCATCTGTAAACCTTTCTGATGAGAATATCTGTGAACAGAAGGCCAAAATGTGTTATTGCCAACAGAAAATGGAAAACCTCCTTCTAAGCTCCCATTCCACTGGGAAGAAAAAAAGGGCGGTTGGAGGAGAAGAGAACCCACAAGAGTAAGAGAAAAAGGAACAAAGATGTGTGCAAGGGAATTCCCACGGCTACGCAATCAAAACGGAGGAGGAGCCTGGGGAAATGAAGAAAGAGCCAGCGACATTCAAAAAGGCACACACGCCGACTCCAGAGTGAAGTGGAGGCGAGACACGCAGCATCCTGCTGGTGTCAGAGACCGAGAGGTGACAGGCATGCTACCATCGGTAGCAAGGAAGCCAGGAGAACTGAAGCTGAATGTGTGGCATGCCGAGAAAGAGAAAGAAACCGAGACTGATGGCGTGACACTGGGATGACCGTGGTGGACCGGAGGTCCTCATAACAATGCCAAAACTATTCCTCCATGGCCAACTCAAGACAAGCTGATACCCGAATAACCAAATCACCGTCCAAGATGAACAGAGGGAAGAGAAGCTGACAAAATGACATGGGATGCAAGGTTAGGAGAAGAGGAGGACAATCCTCAATGAACAAAAACCCTGGTGGTGTTAGCCTTAAGAATGGAAGGTAATAGGAATAACAGGAGACCCGGGGGAGTGAATGAAAACCAGTATTATTAGAACACTCACACTCATCGCTGTTACAAGAACAATAATATCACAAGGTTGGAAAACAGAGTGAATTAGAATATTACTGGAGCACTCATACTCATCATAGTTATGAGAAATATAATGTCACAAGACCAGAAAGAGGAGTGAAAGAGAAGTATTATTGGAACCCTCATACTCGTCACAGCTACGAGAGAGATAATGTCATAAGACCAGAAAAAGGAATGAATGAGATGTATTATTAGAAAACTCTTAATTATCCCAGTTATAAGAAAGATAATATCACAAGGCCAGAAAGAGGAGTGTATGAGAAGTATTATTTGGACACACTCACTCATCCCAGCTATGGCAAAGATATATAACAGGACTGGACAGAGGAATGAATGCAAAGGAATGCTCCTACTCATCCCAGTCAAGAGAGAGAAAACATAACGAGAGAGAATGAAAATCATTATTGGAAGGCTCATTCTCGTCACAGTCAAGAGAAAACAAATGTAACGAGAGTGAGTGAGAATCACTATTGTAATATTCATACTCATCAGAGTCAAGAGAGAGAAAACGTGAGAGTGAATGGAATCATTATTGGAATGTTCATACTCACCTCAATTAAGAAGGAAGTATTGTAAATTCAGTATAAAGAGAAGTGGAAGAGAAATAATCTGGGAATTACCCAATTTGTAATAATTCATACCAAGAAAGCTGAAGTGAAATAAAAAAAACAGGTTATAAAAGAAAAACCTGAGATCTAGCGGGACTTTGTAAATGTGTAGAGGAGCAGCTAAATTCTGCTGCAGGAAGTCTCGCCCCTATTCTGCCTACATGTTGAAAACCGGAAATTGCGACATGTGCAACGACAGTAAGAGTACCTATACCACGAGAAGCCTTTGAGAGAAGGTATACAGAGATAAAGGTCTCCTGAGGGAGATCCCCGAAGAAGTGTGAAGATGTGAAAAGGAGAGGCTGGTGACGTCACAAGAAATGAGTGTGAAGCACTTGAAGGATGACCAAAGAAGAGAATGCATAGACCTTATAGAATCTGATGGCTAAGTAAAGAATCAAGAAGACGTTCACGTGTGGAATAAAGTTTGCACGTGTGAAAAGCACTGCAGAGAATACAAGCCATTTTATAACTGTACAGATGCTGTAACACAAGTAGACTAAGTAATTGTAAAGGCTGGCTATACGTAGTGAATAGACTGCAGGTGGTGCCGCCAATATATATGTCTAGAATCTGGACATTCGATATCACAATTTTAGTAAGCTCAACCTGTGGAGAAAGGAGGATTGATAGCTATATGTGTGTCTCAGCAAAGAAATAAGCCAAGGCTCGAATGTGGACCAAAGGAAGACTGCTTGGCCTGGTGTCAAAGGTTAAGGCAGCCAAAACTATTTATCAGTTCTTGAAGAACAGTTAGTTTGAGACACTGAGGCATCCCTTGTTAAGTTGCAAAGTGAGAACACCATGAGTGCCAAGTGTCTTTATTCAGGACAATTAAATGCTATAAAATGGGCCAATTTACGATCTCCTGTCAAGTGAGTCCAAGATGGAAATAGAAGTGGGTATGCAAGCCTGAACCTTGATAAGAACATGCTCACATTCACTTATATTCCCAGAGAAGAAAGGCTACTACAAGGCCAAGTTCAAAGACAATCTGAATGGCACAAGGCATGAGTGATGAGAGATGATGGGCTAATTGGGTGGGGAGGTATGGTCAAGTCCACCCACCAGCACCTGAGTTACCAGATTATGTGATGTTAGAGAATCAAATGTTCGAGAAGTGTACAAGGCTGACAAACAATAGTTAGGGCCATATGACAAAGGGCCTTATTGTTTGAGAGCCAATGATGTATCGTGTTTCTATTCACTGTCGAATATGACTTGCACTAAGGGAGGGCATGAGTTGCGCACATGACTATAGAGACCCAATCACAATCCAATCCCTTTTAGAAAGTATTCGTAGATACTCCCCTTAGTCCAATCACAATCCCGCACAGGTTGTAGTAGTTTGCCCCATGTAGTATGACATCACGTATAATGAGTTTTTGCTATAAAAGTAACATCTTTTATTAAATGCATTGAGACCATGCTGTGCAAGGTCTGTTGATGTCCGTTGTACACCCTGTTTTAGATAACTGAGAATAAAACAGGCATTTTTCAAAATTCCTGAGTTAGTCTTCTTATTTGGTGTGAGAGTTATTCTCCATTGTATCCATTGTACGATGTGTTACCTTAATTGAAAGGACCATAAGGGTTCACTAGTATATCCAGACAAGGAGCAAAGGGAAAAACAAAGACTATGAACTATTCAGGAAAATAATAAATAACTGAGTAGGAAAAGATCATTGTTGGTTAAGTTTACCAGGACAGGAGAAAAGGATCACCCCTTATAAAGGAATACAAGATAAGAAACAATAATAAATGAACTGTACGAACTGGTAAAAAGGAACCTAAATATCACCTATTAAAAAGTCTCTAAAAGACAAGTCAACAAACCTTGGGAGAAGGGAGACATTCTCCTGACTTTGAGTTGTTAAAAAATAGTGGTAGGGTCAGATGGGTTAGAGTCAGACAATGAACGGTTTCATTTGTACAAATTAACTGACAACTGCTGAGCACCTTAGCTAGTTCCGTTAGGTAGGGACGCATTGTAGAATAGGGAAAAACAGGCTTTATTCATGTTCTTTAATAAATATACTGGTGAAATGTCTAATCAAAAACCTGTGTCCTTCTTCTGACCTATCACAGCCCATAAGGCCCCTAGTACCACTAAGACCCGAGGAAGTCGATATTACAAATGATTGTGTAATATTACTCTGTAAAACATGTTTATCAAATTCCCCTTCAGAGGCTAGTCGATGTGCATTCAGGTCATCCAACAGATGTTTTCAGAAAGCTAGATGCTGGGATTTGTCGAATACTGTTGATAAACTCAATGGCAAATCTCGGTATAGTGACTTGTCTCGACAGAGCTTCAGTATTCATCCGTCCACTACCTAGCTGACTAAGTTGTGCACTCTTGACTTCAAACGCTTTGTCCTCTATCTGCGATTGAACCTGCTGCCCTCTATGGACTTTGTTGGTGCTTGCTTGAAAATACCTTACGAGGAAAGACTTTGTCGCCTATGTCTTATGGAAGTTGAATCTTACAGGCATGTTCTTAAAAAATGTAAGTCTTCGAAATCTCTCTATCAACGTGGGTACACTGTATTTGTTAGCAACATAGAGGATTGTTCAGGTGACCAATTTTGGTCTGCACTTTTTGGTACAACATCATTGGTTGTAGTGTCAGCAGCTTACAATATATGGAGGGAAGTTCTGAAGAAGGTTCAAAAGCACTAATTCCAACAGTACCTATATGAAGGGCAGTTTTGAATGGATTCTTCTGTAGGATAAACGTGATTGTTGCGTTATTAATTTACTCTATTGTTCATTGGTCCATTTTATTAATACGTTTAACTTTAATTGTTACTACTGTTTGCGTTATTAATTTACTCTATTGTTCATTGGTCCATTTTATTAATACGTTTAACTTTAATTTTTACTACTGTTTATAATGTATAGTTTTTTTTTTTATATTTCCTTGGTAAATAATAATTCTTTTTCTATTTGATCGATGTGCTTAAAGTTTTGTATTAAACTAAATGTACAATAACAATTTTTTTTTAAATTATATGTTCATGTGGAAAGTCTTTTTGGTGAGGGTGTTACTGTTTCTGAAACGAGTCTTTAGAGAGTATTTCAGAGGCAGGACTGCAAATTGAAATTCCTTTTTTTTAAACATCAGACCTGCCTAGTTTTCTCATACATTTATGCTTTTATCATCCCCCATTTTTATATAGCCTTTGACTCACTAATCGGTTTAAAACATGTCATGTCTTTACATCTGGGCATACACACATTCATGCATTTGCTATGCTGCATTTGCATCTGGGCCTTTGGATTTTGTTTTTGTAAAACGGGTTCACGCGTATCCCTTTTCTGTTTTCTATACCCATTATTCTTTTTTACATCTGTTTTGCTTGTGCTTTGAAAAAGGAGAAAACCCATAGTATATGCGCTGATAAAAAAGTTGCATTGCGAATGCATCAAGACGTAAATGAACCTATATAAAGCCATTTCACTCTCAGAAATGATGACTGGATTATCTGCACTGAACACAGAATTCACTGTATGGCTCTTTTCCAAATTGTTCATCATTGCTATTTCCAGCAGTAACACAAACTCAGATCAGTTTGCATGCATCTGTAGCAATGGTGGCAATCATTGTTCCTCATGGTGCTTCCATTGCTTGCAACCACCACGTGCCCATGGCAGTGATCAAAGTTAATTGGCTGCAGGATGCAGGGAAACACTGGGATGTTTGTCCCTCACAATGTATCATGCAACAGAAGATGTAAAGGAAATTGAAGCTGTTCTGCTCCTTCTGACGGCCTATCAGCCCTAACATGTGGCGACATATGTAATGTGCAGTAACACAATGCATGTGTTCCAAATCCCAAACAAGGAGAAATATTCTCTTCGACTGATCTCAAAATGTTCATGTTACTTGAAGCCCAGAAGAAGTAATATCCAACATTGCGTATTCTTCAAAGATAGTCAGAAGAAGGGGGGTTCTAATCAAAGATTCAAACTGGATGCATAAAGTGTTTGGTTAAAGCTAAAGTAGGGGACATCCCCAGGGGCAAGAAGGAGTAGTCAGTCATGTGATGTTGGGACCTGAGCGGAGAGGAGAATCAGCAAATGCCTTGCAAAATAGCACGGGCAACAGGGTGGATATTTTGCGAGGATCAAGCCAAGGATTGTCCACACTCCCACAGTAACAGGTGTTAAATTAAAGCAGTCAAAAAACAACAAGTAACATTGGAATATCTGTTAGGATCCTGGCTTGGTTGGGGTCATTTTCAATAATAAGGCAGGTACAGGGGCTGATGAAAAGATGTATTTATTGTCCTAGCATGTAAACATTCTAATGTATGGCCAAAAGGGACAACAGCAGTGAACACATCTTTGATTTGAATATAGATATGTGTTTCTTACAAAATAAACACACCTTTCTTCTTAGAATTGATGACTATGTTTGCTGTGTGCGTTTGTGTAACTTCAGCTAGGATAGCACATATCTCAGGGTAGCCATGCCGACACCCAGAAGTTCTGATTTACCTTTAAAATATATTGCTATTGATAGGGTTGAGCGATGGATAGTAGCAGGCATGTGAAATATCCAATACACGTGTTCAATGTGCAGTCATCATGAAGCAGTCCTTAATCAATTGACAACCTATTGGAAGACTTAGCTTGTGCCCAATTATGGTGGTTGAAGATTTTGATATACATTATATCTGCTGTTCAACGATCATGAAATCCCTTGTCATAATTGAATTCCAAGCTAGAGAACATGTTTTGAACATGTTATAGGAACATTTTATTTAGTCGAAGCCTTCCGGAGGGATTGAAAACCACCATGAGCAGCCTTCACATTTTACTCTCACATGTACAAATAGTTCTGGCATATCAGCAATTTTTAGGCACTTGTGTAATACAAAACACAATGGGTATGATTCAAGGTTTGGTGACATTGCCGCCAGAAATACGGCTAAATGGAATTACCATTACTGCATGCGGTAAGCTTGTGGCAAGTTGAAGGATAGGTATGATTCTGGGTGGTGTGGCATGTTCAGTTATTCCAATGTGGGAGTCCAGTTGGACTAAATGCGGAAATTACATATTAATGTATGTGGTATAACAGCATGCTACAATATATTCATTAATGCTTTTGAGTGAGGGAATTACCTCCACATGAAATCAGATAGAATTGAAAAGTTTCAGTTTTGAAATTCAGAATTTGGAAGACTGCTAAAACATTACATTTCCAAATACCATCAACCTTGTAATCAGAAGACCAGCCCTCATTATTCTGTTTTGACTACTGATAGGAATCCTTTCTCTGCTTAGAAACCCCTATAAATTAGTGCTGGAGGCAAATAATGTTTTTCTACTTGTAATAGGGTGAGGTCCTTTTAACATTGTTTGGGGAACTTGTGAAGCCTTATCATGTGGACGTTTACCCACACATTCATTTAGGGATAGTAAACAGTAGCACACTTAAAGAACACCTTGGCCTCATTATAAATTTGGTGATATTCTGCCAGTAAATCTGGCGGTATACCACCCAACAGTGACACCGTTACCAGCACCTGATCTTCTGGAATTACCAACAGATTCCAGATGCCAGTAAGGGTAAATTAATCCCCACTCAATGGTAGGACTCCATGGGGGGATTGCCAGTATTACCGGCATCGGTAATACCGGTGCTGGTAATACCAGCAGTTTTTTGCCTGTGGCGTGCCTGACTTACTTCCAGTTCTTGGCTGGAGGCAAATCAGGCCATCCGTGAGCAATCCTATAGTATGCTGGTCCGGAAGCATGCTAGTAAACGGAATTACTGTCACATAAATTCCAGACGGGCATACTTGTAATGAGGCCCCTTCGAATACTGCTAGTTTCTCTTCTGAGCCAAGAGAAGCAGCATGCAAATTAATTTCAATGCTATACAGAGTGTTGTTTACAAAAGCTGTGAATAGTGTTTTTTCACTCCCTCAAGAAGTCGTCAGCTAAACTAAATGTGTTGCATAACAGGATCTTGTAGAGATTATGGGGGTCATTACAAGTTGGGCGGTAAGGGATACCGGACACCGGCAAGGAGACCGGTGCCGGTAATCCCTTACTGCCCAATTCCCAGGTCCCTTAGCGGGTCCCGCCAGGAACGGCTGGTCTGACCAGCCGTTCTGGACGGAACCCGTTAAGGGACCTTGGAGCTAATAACAGTACCGCAATTTGCGGTACCGTCATTAGCGCCTTCCCCCTTCCCATTGAGCCCTATGGGGGCTCAATTGGGAATGGGGAATGGTTGGTGCAATGGAGACTTACCGGTCCCGCCAGGTTCAGACTAGTCCGGTAAGTCCCCATTACACGACACCGGACTCGGTCCCGTTATTGGAGGCAGTCATGGCGCAAATAGCGCCATGACTACCTCCAATCTCGTAATGACCCCCAATATGTTGATTGGTCTAAATTATATCTTTGTCTTGCAAACAGTCTCCCAACAACTGAATTCGAAGTAATAGTGATACAGTCTGCTTGTATGGACAAAAGCAACAGGAAAATCAACTAGCATAGCATATAGTTTTGGGGGTGAGGCTGGGGTGCTGCGATACCACACCATACAAATTATGGTACATGATTTGAACCTGCTGAAGAGCAGGTATTTAGAAGTCTCCTATCCTTCCAAGCAAAGCTAGGGGGAGGTCCTCTAGAAATGGTTCCCCCGCAGTAATACAAAATACTGCCTATAAATTTGCAGATAAACAAACTACAAAACTTGGTACTTCACCACGATTAAACATAATCTTTTAATTTTGCTCCATTTTCTTCAGTGCTTGTGTGGAGAAAAAAAGTGGCCAATGCATTTTGTATCAGCCCGTTACTTTATCAGGCAAACAGTTGAATGTGAAACCTATATGTCATTAGTGGTCTTGAGAGCGAGATTTGTACATATCACTTTTTTTTAATCAGCTGAATTGGCCATCTCTTTAACACATCTCACTGCTGTTTTGGTCACAGTCTAACTTTGATACACGTCTGACAGAGCTTTAAGAGAAGATGTTTATCATTTCAACACTCAGTTGCCCCTTGTCATTTAATGCAGGACGAAACAAAAGAATCTTCATACACTGGTCCTTAGATAAAGCATATTGCACTGGAGTAAACAATTAGGTGATAGGCATAATGGGGCTCCTTATGAGTTTGATGGTGTGGGAAAAAAGTAGAGGTAATTCAGTTTACCTCCATTTACTTCCATTTACTTCATTTTTTCTCATACCGCCAAACTAAAAGCTTTCTGGCATTACCTGAGGTAATACTGCCAAATTTTGGAGGTAAAGTGGAGGAGTTAACTCCACCTTGAAGCTTGAGCTGGAGGACACTAGCGGTGGAGACTCTACACACATCATCTCCCCCACCATCACTTCCAACACAATGCCTCACCCGTGCTGTGCCTGGGCCCAAGCCACTGCTTCCCTTGAAGCCACCCCTCAGGCAGCACCACCATCATTATAGCCTGCGGGCCATCAGGGATGAAGCAACCTGAGTGGCTACACAGGTTCCTGAAGCAGCAGTGGCTTACGGTCGACACTGGCCGAGGTCGGGCACATAGCACATAGGAACTTGCAAGTGTGTCCAGATGCCTGGATGCCATCGACAAGATAGGATGACATTAATCGCAACATTTTTGGGCTGGACACGTTCTTGGATACTGCGACTGAGGCACACCTGGCAGTCTCAGGGAGATTCGAGCAGCAGCTGACAATGCATGACACACCCAACAGGAGATGGTGGATATGGCCATGCAGGTCACTGGCCCCCTGCATTGTGTGCCACAACCAGCATGCAGGCCAACCACTCGCAAGAGTGCCGCTCAGCCTGCAGGCTGCCAAGCCTTGGGGAGGAAGACAGTTTGGCCTCCCTGGCATCTCAGACTAAACCACAGGCCAAAACGTGATGTGCGAGGCCCAGGAAGTGGCACCTGACTTACCTCACTCCTCCCATCCTTTTCCTCCCCCATCCCCAGACTACTGCCGCACGTGCCTCCAAATTATGAACACCCCCTCACATGGCCCCATCACAAACACCCCTGCACATCCCCCACTGCCCCATTTACAGCACCACAAAGTCTCACGCATTTACTTCATGTACTGCTCTAAATAAAAAATGTACACCACTAACACTTGTCCGTCGTGACTTGCAAGATGCAGACACATGGCCTGCCTATGTGTGTAATGAAGTTGTGACTGTGGAGGTCTGGGTTGAGACAAATTGTGAACACATTCCCACATCCAGGCACATATATTGCACACATGGCATTATTACACACACCGACCTACACAAAGGCAATGGACCATGTACCCCTCAGTTGTTCCAGCATTTGGCATGCGTCCATTCAACACATCCAAACACCAATCAAGTGACATCTAATGCTGAACAGTATGACAGTACCATCCTCATGTGTAGCAACATCAGTATACCGATCACCCAGCATGCAAACCCCTGCATTATGCACGTAGGATGAACAACCTACATGCCACACCCAATAGTGTCCACATTCACCATAAGCAACGTTTCCACATGAATGGCAGCACAACTCGCAATCAACCATCATATCACACATGTGCCGCATGCACGTGTCACTGGACCATGATGTGTGTCCATACATGGAGATGCAGGCATGCCATACATAATAATCACACATCTAACACATATAGAGTCGAACTCACACAAACATGTGTCATGCACATGAAGACTCGAGCCACAATATGTGCAGATGGGACACACAGACATTCAGCAGTCCAGGCCTCAGCAAAAACCACAAGGCCTGATACTACACAGTGGAATTGTCAGCATTTTGAACATGCATGTGCCTGTCTGTGTCACATAGCTGCCATGTACATGCCATTCAGAGTCAAAGCCAACACACTCAGCCAATACTAACAGTTAGCCCCATCAATGGATGCAATGCCAATCACGGCAGGCATACTCTCGGTCTCTTCAACTCCTCTAATGGCCAGGGGTGGCCAGCGGGGATATGCAGCAGCATGGAAGGGAGCAGGGAACACTGTGGAGACAGGGCTGACACAGAATCACAAGAGGGAGCCTCCAGTCTGCATGGGAGGCTCATGAGGAGCAGGGGCAGGCAGCCCACTATTGAGGAAGCATATGCCTCTACCACCAGATGCGTTTGTGAGGATGTTGCACCACAGATGAGCAGGACACCACCAGGCCTACTGTCATCGGTGCACCCCAGCCAAGGACAATGTGGGTTATCCCATGCACAACTTCCACTGTCTCCGGAGGAGGAAGAGGGGAAAGATGGGGACCTCCCGCCACATGGGACCAGTGGAGTGGCCCAGTGGGGAGGGAGACCTTGCCTCACCTTCAGCCATGACTGCTCCCACCAGGCAGTCAGCACCTACCACTTCACCCCAGCAACACCACCGGATGCTTTTCCACCTTCTGGGGACCACTCCTCCTCTCCACCTCCTGGGTTGCAAAAACTTAACTTAATCCAACAGGAGGTGGAGGTCCTGGGGGCAGAGATGCTCGTACTATATGAGCACACCACCGGTCACAGCTCACTGCACTCCAAAGTGGCTGCACGGGCCAAATCCTGGGCAAGGTAGCAAGGCACATCAGCTTGCTTGGGGTGTAACACCACAACGCCAAGGAGGTGAATCAGCGCTGGGACAACCTCAGGAGGGTCACTTGCATCAAGGCACAAAAGTTGCCAGACATGGGGCCAGAGGATACATCTGGCCCATGCTGTGTGTCCGCATTAGGCCCCTGGAACAGGTTTTATGCCAGAATTGCCCATAGGATTAGCACAGGGTCTGGTGGATCAACAGGCCCCTGCATATGCCTGGTAGGTGTACTTCATATTATCGGTCACTAAGGCCTGTCAATGGATATTTTAACATACCTATTGTTGCCCGGTTGGGTGTGTGCCACATGCATGATATGATATGATATGGCATTTATAACGCGCCTATACACAAGTGTGTCCTCTCAACACTCAACGTAGGGTAGCATTGGTTGGTGTTCACATGTGCAAATGGGTTTGGTGTCTGTTGTCTGTGTAGACGTAATGTGTGCACCAGATGTATGTGCTATATGTTCCTTAGTGTGTGTCTTTTCTCATGTGTCCCTTTCTCCTTTGTCAGTGACCCCATGGCCCTGGACGACACCACTTTGGCAGAGCTGCAACTCGCCCTCAGGACGAGTATGGCAGAGGTGGAGTTGTCAGAGGTGGAGGCCCAGTTGTGGCATGAGGAGTCACAGAAGCCACAGCAGACAGGTAATACAGGGCCCAGGATCCCCCTGGGGAGTACTGCAGCCCCATCTGCTGCAGCTCATGTGCTACCTCCAGCTCCACCTGTACCTCCTCCTCATGTTTGTGTGTCCCCCAGCTGGCTGGCTGAGTTAGCTCCCCTTCCTGGAGTGTCTCACAACCATGTTACCCCATGACACCTGCCCCCCTTCCGCAGCTTGGGCCAGCACGAGTGCGCAGTGTGAATACTGCTCCTGCGGCCTTGCTTGGGGCATGTCCATGGCCTGAGACACCTGCAGGGGAGAGGCCCACTATGCCCATTGTGCTACCCAGACCATCTGTGCGGGCTGCAGCTTGGCCACCTATAGAGCGAACTGGGCCCGCCCCAGTGACCGATGCTACTGCACCATCAGGGGACCAGCCAGATGTCCCCAATGCTCATGTCCCCACTGCTGGAGATGGCAGTGTGGGCTACAATAAAAGGTTGCTGGGGTTCCTGCAGGGCATCATGGTGGGCTTGGAGGAGGTTGCATGGTTGAGGGTGGAATTGCGGGAGGACAGAGGGGAATTGAGAGTGATCATGGATGCTGTCTGTGTAATCCAACACCATCTGTTGATGACACAGACAGCCCCCATGCCTCTTCGGTACCCTGCTCTCTCAGCCTCTACAACTCCTCCTACAGCCAGGGTTGGCTAGCGGGGCCAAGCAGTAAGCACCTCCTTTTCTTTTTCCTCCATCCCACAAACCCAGTGGTCCCTGAACCGTGAGATGAAGGAAGAGGACTTTGAGGTGGTAGTCTTGGGGGACAGTGAATCTGAGGGGTCAGTGGGAGACCACTAATTATTTTTCACTTGCCCTATTGTGTCCATCCCATTTCACTCTCCCTGCACAGTGTCCCTTGTATAATGATTATTTGTCTTCCAGTCTCAGTTGCCCACTTGCAACCCTGAATCCCTCTGTGGGTAGCACCTTCATTGTGTATATTCCCTTTAACTGCACACACGCTTTTCACCATATATTCCCAGGCCATGTTTGTGTGCACCATTTTCCCCATTGCTTTCTACTCTGTGGTGTGCCTTCCAATTTACTTTGCCATCCATGACTCTTGTACATATTGTTATGCGTGTGTTTAGTTTGTGACCATGTAGGCTGTGGTGGATGGAAGGATGTAGAACATGATCCTGCACATGGTCTGAGCAGGTGTATTATTTGGAATTGTAGGATTTGTGTGACTAAGTCATGATGAGCATGTGCATTTACATGTATGACAGGGGGGTAGTCCTGTGATAGAGGCAGTGTGTCCACTCCATCAATGTCAGGTCATTCAGCTACTGGGGGTGTAATTTGCTGGCAGAGAGGTGGTCTGCCCATAAATGGGTGCTTACATCAGGTCCACATCATCTTGTGTCGGGTCCTTGCATGGGCAAGACAGTATGTGCAGCATCAGCAGGTTTACACATGGATGGGTCATGCTCATGGCATTCCAATTGTGTGGGTGAGGGGTGTGTGGGCAGGACGGTTTAGGTGCCATGCATTCCTATTTGCATCTGCCAATGTCCTGGGGGATCAACCTGAATTTGGACTTGCCTGCTATGTCGATGAGGTGAATGAGGCCTTTTTTACTGCAACCTTGTGGGTTGTGGGTTGAAAGGCTCTTCAGCAACAGTGAAGGACACACTGTTTATTGCAACCTACCTCAACTGATTAGTGGAGAGAGTTGTAAATTTGATTGCTCGTTAGAATTTGTTTAGGGGGGTATGAGTCCTTCACTGGATTACTCTGAATATAGGTGGCATGTTCCATCCTGCTAGTTTTTTTTTGCACACATAGAGGGCCTGCAAGCGGTGTTCTGTGAACATCAGGCTATTCTGCTTCGGGATACATCCAGAGTACAGGTGGGTATGTTGTGAGTATGCATGTGCCCATATGTTCCAGTGTGGGACCCATGCACAGGGCAGGGATATCAACATGAGTCTATCCTTCAGGACCTCTACATCTCATATAAGCATACTTCTTTGCTAGCATTGCTCCATGCATGTGTCTTGCTGGAAGTTATGTGAAGGGATGGGGTCTCATTTCCTATTTTAGCTTCTGATTGTACCTTCCCTCTCCTTATCAATTGATACATTGGTGCTGTATGTTTTTTCTGAGAAGTGAATTTCACCTGCTGTTTTGTGGCTCCTTGCTGATTATGTACAGCGACATATTCAGACTGATTTGCCCACATGCAGAGCTATGCATAGTGACTGACACACTTGAGCTACCTCTGTGATGCGATCAGAGTTATTTGCAACAAAGTGAACAGTCATCTCAGGCATCATGAACATGTCTGTGTGTCATTCATGGTGGTTGCTACTCATGCAGGTGCTGTTGTGCAAATCTGTGCACTTGCAGCTTCTCTCAAATGCTTCCTGAGTGGCTATGCAGGGGTGGTGAGTGCCAGCGGCATTGTGGGAAGATGTGCCATTCCTAGGGGTGCTTGCAGGGCTCCTGTTGTAATCTACTGGCAGATGTGTCATGGTGCTTTATGACAGGTCATTTGGGGTGGTGCCCTACGTCAGGTAATCAAGATACACTGATGTTCACACTTGTGCTGTGTTGGTCATGGGCTGTCATGTTAGGTGAAGGATTGTTGGAGGCTCAGATATGGGGAGGTTGTTTTCTGCTGTGTCGGTGTGTTGCAGTACATCCTTATCTGGGTGAAGTGGAGTAGTTGTCACAGTGTGGGTGGACCTTTTTGGTGTGTTAACATTGTTCCAAGTAATTCCCTCTGCCTCTGATCTCTCATGCCTTGTGGTGCAGATATGCAGTGTGCATCAGCATTTGCAGTTCACCACCAGCCCTCACTATCAGTGCCCTCAATGCCAGCGGTGTAGTGTCATCAAGAGTTGTGTGTTCTCTGTGGTTGCATACGTTAATACCTACTGATGTTCAGCTTGTTTCAGCCTTATGCCATCAGTGCATCCCCTGGCTGTTCCTTGGTGTTTTTGCTTCATGAGTCCACACTTAGCTCACTTGTGTCCCTCCACCACCATTGCTTTGATGATGATCTGTCTGCCTTCCGACTTTGTACTTGGTGGGACCAGTGCATCTCCTTAGGTGCTTGTTGTCACTTGGCCCTGGTCTATCATCTGTGCATCCCAAGGTGCAGTCACACTGTGTTCCAGTTTTTAACTGTGCAATTTTGGGTAGTGGGATGTTTCCTTTGCTCTCTCCATGGGGGAACTTTGAGGCTCCTGCTCTGATTGAACGCGGTGTCCTGTTTGTTCCATACAAATGTATTGTGTGCCAATAGTTGGGCATGTCTACATGTGATGTCATTGTGGCTGAGGTTCTGGCCGTGTTAAATGACGCCACATCCATGCAATTTGGTAATCCGTTGTACAGCATGTGCGCTCAGTGATGTATTCCAGTGTACCTCTGCCCTTCTGCGATAGTGCCTTGTGAGTGGATATTGTGTACTGCTTTCTTGCCATAGCCTGCTTTTGGGCGATGGGTGGGTGGTGGATGTTCTGCCAGGGAATGGTGTATACGCCACTTTAGAAGGTGGGACCTAGGCTGAAGAACCTGCGGTGGGGGCTGTACACCCTAGAGTCAGTAAACTAGTACAATTATGTTATCCCACGTGTTTACCAAAGCCATGAGAATCTTCACAGTTCTTTAAAAATGCTAAGTGATCAATTTAATGAAAGAATGATATACACCAGATGCCAGTAAGGCCTATGCATTTAAGACCGACAGGTCCTTCTTCAGGGCGAGATCTGCTCTGCTGCTAAATATGAAAAAGATCATGTTATCCTAAACCAGCCAAAACAGGTATCTCCAAGCTTCCGGGAGGAAACCCTTGAATTGATGGTAGACACTGTCAGTATTACCTCATAACAATGCTCACAAATCATACCCGAATTTCAGTAAAGCCAAAACCGCACGCGGGAGATCAAAAAATGTAATGTTGTGTGGACCGATGTCTTCCACATTTGGAAGACTTCGGTCCACAAAGCATTCTATTTTTTGACACCGGTCCACACAGCATTCTATTTTTTGATCTCCAGTGTGACAGTGTCTACCATCCATCAGAATAAGCAGCAGTGCAGATCTTGCCGTAATGAAGGACGGTTGGTCGGAAATGTATAGGCCTTATTGACATCTTCTGTTTATCATTCTTTTATTAAACTGATCATCTAGAATTTGTTAAGAACTTTGAAGATTCTCATGACTTTTATAATAACATGAGATACAGGTATTGCACTAGTTTGCCAGCCCTAGGGCATGCAGTTTTCACATCAAGTACAGCAATTGATAAATGTATGGGGTTTATAAACAGAAACCACGCTGGGAATTGACAGGGTCAAACACAGGTGCTACAAGTCAGGTGCATGGATAGCAGAGGAACAGGGATGTGATGGGGAGTAGCAGAGGTGGGAACTCTGGAGTGAGAGAAACAGGTTTGAGTGGAGTGATTAGTGGTTGGGGAGATGTTCCTTGATGTGTAGGGCCTTTAGTTCATTCCTGAAGTGTAGGGAGGAAGGAGTTTGTCTTATTTGAGTTCTAGTTTCCAGCCTGGAGATGTTCCATCTCATGGTGGTGCATTGTCCTGGCTAAGCAGATTGGTGTTTTGGTTGTGACTGGTTTGTAGGTGATGTAGGCAGTCTTGAACATAATGAATCCTTGACGGGGTAGCCAAGCCAGCTCATTGATGATGGGATTGATGTGGCCACATTGTCTTAGTCCTGTGATGAGGTGTGCTGCATTGTGCTCCAAGGCTTTCAGAAGGGCTAAGTTGACATCTGGGTGCTTAGGTTTGGAATCAAATAATGGAACAAAGAATATTGACAACTCTTCTCACAAACTGAGGCTTGGCACACTAAGTGACCATCCAATTATGTTGTGCTAAGCAAGTTGTAAGGGAGCTGTCATGGTCATACAGCAATCCAAAATTCAAACCAAAGCACATGGGCACATTGATCTATGGACAAACTACAAGGAATCATAACACATGGTTGCATAGGCTCCAGCTTATCTCAACAGCTATCAGGCCATGATATTAATTGCTGGCTCGAGCATACATACGAGTTGACCCCATACTGTGTATGTATTTTTTGTCAACAGGCACACACAAGCTTCAAAATAAAATGAAGCACATTCAAGCATTCACAGCCTAAGTGAGATTCAACCCCAGCTCCAAGTGCTTCTCACATTCCAAACGAGATTGTCCAAACAACTTCGCAAGCGACTATATAACTTTGTAGCCCATGGATGTCTGCATAATCGTTCACACACTGGGGCGCTTTAGATATGTCACGATGTGCTCAGGTTGGTCAAAGCCTTGTGCAGGGGCAGCACAGATTCTGTGCAGCACCACCTCATGGAGAGTGTGGAGAGGTGCTGTTAGTTTCCCTCAAGGACTGTCCGAGATGAGAAAGAAGAAAGACACCAACCAGAGATCACTCTGGGAGTTGACAGATCTCAAATTGGGTTAAAGGGTGCATGGTATGTCTGCTGATATTTCACATTTTGGTGTAATTTAGTACTATGGTATAGTAGATGTAGTACAGTACTATAGATGTATCGCTGAAATTTAAGTGCTGTAGAAATACGCATAGGCTTTATACTTGATTGCCCTGTTTTCTTTAACTCTTGGGATATGCTATTTGATGTATGGCACGGAGTGATTAACAGGTAACTCATCTTAATGGTAAATATAATTATGAAAATCAAAAAGATTTCACTGTGGTTCCCAGGCCATGTATGGTATCCTCTTTATACATATATTGGTCATAGAGCAGGTATGCCCTGGATTTGGAACAACCCTGATGGAGAACATACAATGTGATATCAGCTGGTAGATTGGAGTGGTAAAGTTGGGCAGAAGACAGGATCTTTCGAGCATCGGGCAGCACGATTGCGCAAATTTATCTGAAACACAATGAATTTGCTTGTTGACACATATTACTTCTAGACCAGATGGAGCATTTTATCCTCAACATCTTCCAATCTAATTGCAGGCTAGTATAAGGAAAGGAGTGATCATTATTCAGACAAATTATGTTATTGATGTAATGGTGAGGAGGGAATTGTTCTCTGCTATAAATACTGGTTAAAAACAATCTTCCTATTTTGTAAAGCAAGAGGTACAAAGTGCACTGCACTTTATGCAAATCTTCTGATGTCCCTCTTTTGTGGTGGCAGCATCTATCTACAGGTTTAAAATGATTAAACTGTCAAAATAAATAAAAAAGAATTATACACCTTTATCAGCAGAGATAAATGATTGCATTTGGTCTCCTTTTAGACATTGGCCCTTATTAGGACTCCGGCGGTAAACCATGGTGCTATTAGCACCATGGTCGATGCCGGAGTCCGCCATGGCAGAATGGGGAATTACCACCCCATTCCGAGGTTGGTGGGGCGGTAATTCCCCATGCTGCCATGGCCCTTCCCCATTCCCATTTTTGCCCCATAGGGCTCAATGGGAATGGGGAAGGCGCTAATTACGGTACCGCAAATTGCGGTACCGTAATTAGCACCAAGGTCCCTTTGCGGGTCCCTACCTTAACGGCTGGTAAAACCAGCCGTTAAGGTCGGGTCCCACAAAGGGACCTCGTAATTAGGCGCTAGGTGTTTAACCGCGCTGCAGCCTTTTACGGCGCCGTTAAACACTTAGCGCCTGGGTCATAATGAGGCCCATTGGCTGGACAGAAATACTAATAATTTGATTTCTAGGGAGCCTTAGAGGGAGAGGCCGCCATTTTGAGGGAGGCTCTGCGGCTTCACCGCAACTGCTACTTTCCCCATCAACTTCTTATTTGAAGCCACAAATGTATTTTCGTGGAGAGAGTGCAATCCTGCTGAGATTTCTGTTGCAAGCATCTGAATACTCCATGCTCCAGGACGTGCCTCCACACTCATGAATTTGGTTTTCAGGATAATCTCTCGATATGTCATGTTACATGGTATTTATATAGCGTCTTACTTCCATTGTTGTGGCTTTAACGCACTTTTGGGATGTGTGACCTTTGGCAGACTGTAGTATAAACATACATGAAAATAAACATAGCAAATGTATTGCATGCGAGTATAAACTTCATTATTAAAGACAAATGACCAATTATTATCAGAGATGGGTAGTGTTGAGGCATTATATTGCATATGAATAGTATTTAAAATGTAGACGACTGTTCAATTACTAACACTAGTTTACATGCAATTATACTTGCCTTTCAATGTAGATTGTTCACGCACATATGGGATACCGTTCAATGCTTACGCACAAATGCTGCCCTTATTCTGAGATTGATTACATTGTGTGAGAGGTGCCAATTTTTTCCTGACTCTAAAAAGATTCTTAAAGATAATTACCATTGCCGAGTTCTAAAGGAAGAGAAAAAACCTTTGAGAAATCCAAATATAGAACATGTAAGTGGCTGAACTAGCAAGGGTGCTAATTTATTGTCAATCAGACTCATTATTGTGCATCCATCATGGTTCAACTATTGCCCTAGAAATAGCAATAAACGCATATCATTTTGATGCCTTGAAAAATGACTTAATGACTCCTAATTACTTCTTGTAGACGGTCTACCTACAGATTGCGCACATAGTCTTCTAGGAGTGTGTCTAATTACGAACGCTTGCTTACCTGCTTCATTATTCACCTTCCTGCACTGCGAGTCACTGGGGACTCTTGCTGGGTTTACGCGCGCGCTTGCCTTCAGGAGGAGGCGGAGCCCGCTAGCGCCCACTTGACACATCACGTGTCAGGAACTGCATTAGGCGCCCGAGCGGCGCATGACATAGCCTTCTAGGAGTGTGTCTAATTACGAACGCTTGCTTACCTGCTTCATTTTTCACCTTCCAGCACTGCGAGTCACTGGGGACTCTTGCTGGGTTTACGCGCGCGCTCGCCTTTAGGAGGAGGCGGAGCCCGCTAGCGCCCACGTGACACATCACGTGTCAGGAACTGCATTTAACTCGCCTGCATGCGCCCGAGCGGCGCATGACATAGCCTTCTAGGAGTGTGTCTAATTACGAACGCTTGCTTACCTGCTTCATTTTTCACCTTCCAGCACTGCGAGTCACTGGGGACTCTTGCTGGGTTTACGCGTGCGCTCGCCTTCAGGAGGAGGCGGAGCCCGCTAGGCCCACGTGACACATCACGTGTCAGGAACTGCATTTAACTCGCCTGCAGGCACCCTTGCGGCGATAAGTCCAGTGGAGTTAAGCCCACTGGCTGTTGTGCGGCTGTTAGGCGGATGGTGGTGATTTACCCACACCGCTTCAGGTATTGCCAAATCTCGCTGCAATCGTTACTTCAGATATTCAGTCAAGAGACTTTGCTTGTTTGAAATTATTTCACCTTTTAACATTTTCAAATAATTTAGTGTGTTGTATTGTATATTTCCAAAAACGGAAAAGCTGCACTTATTGTTAAAAATCTTTTGTGAACAATTCCATGTTCTCCTTGAAAACAGGTATGCCATCAGAGATTACTAGAGATCCTATGGTTATCCCTCCATGCATAATGCCAAATCTATAGGATCGTGATCGTCTCCCACAAACTCCTATGAACCAGAATATCTCTAAAATACAGGATAAGTCTAAAAGCCATACTCGTATTTCTAAGAAAAATATCATTTTAACACCAATTATTAAAACTCCTATTCAACATGATATTCGTAAATTTTATGAAAAAACGTCAAGTGGTAGAGCGATGACTGATCCGATCGATTTGGCATCTCTTGCGAGTGCAACTACCGATTTGCCTTTACCTAAGTGTCCTCCAAGTGTTCTGAGTCCACCAAAACACTTTACTTCTAACAATGAGCCTCATATTCCCTCTGAGCACTACCATCTCAGATCAAACTTTATTAACCGTACCTCATTCTCCCATTAAAATCATTAAACCTGTTCAAACATTTGCTACAGTTTTAAAAGAATCCACTCACGAGATTGAAGAAATATTAAATGAAAGCCGTAAATCAGCGCGCGATATGCGTATTATGAATGTCTCGGTGGCATCGTAATTATTGAAGATGTGGGGCAAGTTAGCTTAAATAAGTCTCTATCACCTCCTCGTTCTATTCCCCCCGAGTGTAGGGACTTAGAAAGTTCAAGAGCCTCAATCATGACTGACTATGAACAACCATGCTCCATGGATTCAACAAGGCAGGATGATGAGGTGTCCTTTTTACAACCTACACCCCGCCGTTGTCTAACCATTGACAAGAAAAAACAAGCTTTTGCATCCTCAGCCAATCCTGCCCTATTAGAAATCACCTTGGGGGCCATTAATACCACCATATCTAGTCTATTTAAGCTTTTTGAATCTTTGGACCAGAAAATAGCCATTCAAACTACTAAGTTAGATCATATAAGTGACTGGATGAGAGATAACTCGCTTAAATGCATTAAAAGCCTCTCCTTAGAAAACCTGGAACAAAGAGTATCTTTCCTGGAATCTCATTGGTCACCGCATCAGGGCTTGAATGAACAATCTGGTGCATCCATCATGCTACGTCTCTTGAATCTAGAAGCGTTAAACAAAGTCCCTCTGACTATCAATCCAGTGTTACCAGCATTTCCCAAAATCATTTGTCCGATTGAATGTGTGGAAGATGCTAATGGGTGATTTGAACTTTTCTTGCTTTGAGTCGAATATAAGGAATAAGAATCGTGAGGGAGCAAGATGGATGTCTTTCATGGAAGATCTTGACTTAAAAATGGCAAATGGTGCGATCACAGGTGACATCCCTCCAATGAACACCTGGGAGAGAGGCATTTCAAAATCTACAATTGATTATATCTTCATGTCTAACAGCATCTTTATGAATACTAGCAAATTTGTTGTTGTAAAACAGACAGCTAGCGATCACCATCTCCTAGCGCTATTTTGGTCGGCCGAAATTGAAAATCGCTCAAAAACTGCACTTTTTTATAAACAGACTTTATCATGGCAAAAATCGATTCAAGTGGTCTATTAATAAACTACTAGCTCTGAATGATGCCATTCTAAGCAGACAGAGGTTACACAAGGCTGATTCTTACATAGATGTTTTAAGCACCTTTGTGAATCTTTATCCCGTCCACAACAAGCCATTTAAGAGACATGTTCATGGGTTTGATCTAGCTCTCTGTGAGAGAAAGAAAGCTTATAGAAGAGAGATTAGAAATCTTCGGAAATTACCCATAAATGTCCAGATTAAAGCCGTCAATATTGCTAGTTCGAGATATCGAAATTGGGTATGGTCAAGAAAAGCTGCATTATATCAATTAGATAGTGAACATTTTTAGCAGCTTGTCGTAATAAAAATTCTGCCTTGGTCTGGGAGCTACTGAATAAATGTAACACAGCACCCCAAGTTCACTTGCAACTTTATGGAGTATCTGAATCTGTGTGGGTTACTCATTTGTCAACACTATATGACGATTCTAAGATGAGTTGTTGCAATTATAACAGCAGCTCTGCGAAATGTTGGGACTTGCATTGTACACAATCCATCATTCAAGACTTTATTAAAACATCATCCTCGTCAAGAGCGGCAGGCCTTGACGGGCTCACGAATTTGATGTTCAAACAAAATACAAAAGAATAGGCGTTAATCTTGAACAATGCTTTTCACCACATTTTGCAAACTAAAAATATTCCAGAATCTTGGCGTTCATCTGTGATTATTCCGATCTATAAAAAAGGTGACCGTATGGATGCTAAAAGTTATCGTCCAATAGCGCTATTGGACGCTCCAGGAAAATTTTTCTCTAGGTTGGTGTTAAGAGACTTTAATGTCTGGTCATCTACAGCAAGTCAACGTGATCCAGCACAAACTGGTTTTGTGGCTGGTTTGGGCACAATTGTGTCAATTTAATTGCTTTAAATGCCATGAGACAACAAGCAAAGAATAAGAGACAACCCAGATATTTTGCATTTGTGGATCTTCACTCCGCCTTTAATTCGGTATCAAGACCAAATCTTATAGATAAGTTAATCAAGGCGGAGTGTCCTTCCACTCTTATTGACATCATTTTTGCTCTCTATTCAAAAACTCAGGTCTTCATAAGATTAAACGCAGAGGGCCTCTTATCATCCCCAGTTCTTATGCTCAGAGGGCTGAAACAGGGGTGTATTTTAGCGTCAGCCTTGTTTCATTTTTTTATTAATGATGTACGCTGGATTTTTAGCAAAATAATGGCTGATGCGCCTAAACTGAACGGTGTGAAAATTAGTGCTTTGTGGTACGCGGATGATCTTGTCTTAGTATCAAAAACACCTAGTGGCTTACGCAATCTTCTGTCAGCACTTTGTTGCTACTTTAAAGAAAATGAATTGGTAGTAAATACTGGTAAAACACAGATTGTCACGTTTGTCCCTAAAGGTCTACGCAAGCACTTGCTAGAATGGCAAATTGAGGGGATCCCCATAAAGATGGTTCCAAATTATGTTTATTTGGGCCTTATTTTTTATTGTTGTCCTACATTAGATTCGCATCTGAACAAAATCAAACAGAAGCTAACTATGGCGATCTGTCAAACATGATTGATTGTTTCCAAATATGGCAAATTTTCGATTAAAGCTGCCATTACATATTGGAACCAGAATGTTGTGGCAACTATCCTTTATGGTCTTGAAACGCAAATCATTCCCCCAGGCTTCCTCAATTTATTAGAAGCCAAGTTCTGGGGTGCCACTTTACATCTACCACAGTGTATCCCTGGTGTGTTGATACGCTATGAAGTGGGTTTAATTTCATTAACTGCCTTACACAATTGGCGATTATGCGCCTTATTTCGTAAATGCTTGCTATCTACACGTGATAACTCTACATTATCTTCCATTTCTAGTTATTTACTTAACTCATCAGAAGTATTTCCAAAATACTCGTCCACAAATATTCAAACAATTATGGTGAATGCTGATATATCACTTGATCTTCTCGCGTTTCACCCGGAGCAAGCAAAGAAGAAAGTTTATATGATGGACTGGATCGACACTAGAGTTCAATGCTTAACTTACAAAGATTTTGACTCTGCCATATTTGGACCTAAACGCTATAGAGATACTGCTTCCTACTTACGTTTGGCTCCATCTGCTGCTATTAGAACTGCTATCCTACGGTTGCGGTTCAACATTTGGCCCACTCGTGAGGTTAAAACAAGAAGAAAGCAAATTCCCTCGGACCTCAATTGGTGTAGGTTTTGTAAAAATGCAGCGATTGTCGAAACTCTGCAACATATAATATTGGATTGTCCAGCCCTCACGAGCTTGAGAAGTTCTCATTTTGTTAATCATTTTGCGTATTTTGCACAAATTGACCCTAGAAATAGATGGGTCGCCTTATCAGCAACTGAATGCATGAGCATAAGAATTGCCACCATTAACTTTTTAAAGGCTTTGAACATGGAATGAAAATTGTGTCACATCGTTTATCTTCACAATGATAAATTTGTGTGTAATCATTTTATCCTCTTGTGAAAATATTTTGTCAATCTGTGAATCTATATGAATGTCGTTTCTACCGTGAATATGTATTACCTTTTCTCGTTTTTATGCTTATGAAATCTTTACTAAATTGAAAAATTTGATGTAATTTCAGCTATATTCAATAATAAAAAAAAAAAGATTGCGCACATTGGCATCTCTCTCTGCTCCTGCCTCCATCAAGAAGCCCCATTGACATGCTGATGTCACCGCCATCTTCTTACCCGCTGCCAGCCGTTACAACATGGCGCCTGAAGCGCAGTTCACAGTGTCAGGAAGAGACACACTGTGACATCTCTGCTCTCCTGTATGTCTACCTGGCGGCTCATTGGCTTCCCCAGCAACACTGCACCTCTCTCACGAGGCAGTCAGGCCTCACCACTTTTACCTCTAACACATGTTTCACCCACCTTCTGACATCACTGCCAGGTTTCTGCCCACCACCACTACGTATAAAGTCAGGAACCAGTGTGTTTGCCTATATCCTGATAACCTGCAGGACATTGAGGGCCCTTGAATAACACCATTGGTTGCCTAATCTATCATTCCCTATATTCATACCACTCAACATCTTCCTTCCAATACTCACCCCAAACAATCCACTCATAAGACGTCCCCCACTCTCCACTTAAGCCTACACCCATCCCACATAGTCTACTCATCCCAAAATTCGCCCCACTTACTCTCCACTGTGTACATGGAGCACACTCATTCTACAACACATACCATGTTCTCCACTCCGTCCAATGCTAACCACATTTATTCCACTCACACAGACACTGTACTGGCCCACACATTCTATTCCATGAATCAAAACACTCCCCTTACACTATTCACTCACCTAAAACACTCCAGTCCCACCACACACTACATGTATCACTCCCACTCACACCACTCAACTGACTAGTCACCTATCCTACTCCACCCACGTCAACACCCATCCTAAACTCTACGCACTTTCAAATACACACTCCACAGCATTTACCCTACCCCTCTAACATTCAGCTGACACATTACACTCACTCAAACTCTTATAGCATTTACAACGCACTGACAACTACCTCCACTCCTAAACATGAACCCATTGTTTGCAATGGAGTAAGCGGGCTTTTCCGAAAACACCTTAAGACTTTGCTTTTCACCCAGGATGTTCCATCTGCTGGACCCCACTCCTAAAACTCTCCTCTCCCTTATTTACTAGAACAATACATTTTGTAATGCCTTAATTCATTGTACTCTTGTAACCAGCACCAGATGCCTATGGGTTTGGTGCGCTTTATAAATGTTTAAATAAATAAATACATAAATACATAAAGTAAATAGGTTTGTCTGGGTTCCCAATTGTTTCCTCTTGTATTTGATGCATTAAAACACAACGGTGAGACCTGCACTAATGCAGCTGTGGACTCTTCTGCTTTAGGGTGTGTGCCTCATGTTTTGAACACTGCCTGGAGTAATAATCGTGACTAACATACTTTCTTCATTGATAGGCTCACCCACCCAGCCATGTCAGGCAGCTAGCAACCTTTTTTGAATAGCATTTGGTCACCTAATTGTTTGTGTAGTGGACCTGTACCCCATCCCTGATATGCCTTCTGTATTTGGTGGATATTTTATCCTTGTTAAGTTCTATTTGAATATATTGAAAACCAAAGGTAATGACTGTAATCAGAAATGTAGTAACCTGGAGAGAAAAAGGGAAAGGCATTCTTAGATGTGCTTTGTAAAGCTGGCTAATAATGGCATGGGAAATTGTGGGTGCTGCCTCTGGAGTACTCAGAAGGGTAGGATTAAATGGACAGACATTAGGCTTCCTATCGCAAAACAAAAGGCATATGAGGGAAAAACTGTTACGCTCACCTGGCTCCCACAGGGGTGTCGAGCGGAACTAGACAGCCACGGTCTCCACCAACGTAATGCGTAGTGCAGAGATGACTGACTGGACTGGCTCACCTAGCTTCGTCTGCTTGACCCATAGAAGTAGTCTCCTAAAGACGGGGAAAGGGAATTAGCCACCTGTGGATTTGAGTAGTAACACCTCACTGCGTCCCCACTTATCACTTCTGACATTCCCTTTCACAAAGCTCACCTTATAGTTTTGTATGATGAGCTCTCCATCCTGCGAAGAATGCAGGGGCACGTTGATGGCCCGTTACTTCACTGGCTTGAGGGTATTGGAAGAGTTCTGGACAAATCTTGGCTCCAAACCTCCGGGCGAAAGGCCATAAGTATATAGTTCTAAAGAGTTCAAAATGTCCAAATAATCACTCTTGTCCAATTCCTTGTTTCTTTTGCAGCTTAGACCCAAAAGATGATCGTCTTGTGGCAGCTGAAAGCGTTCAGGTAAGAGTCTGTGTTTTGTAACACTGTCCGGTAAATGATGCCAAGGTTTAACTCGCTGCTTTCTCTTTTCTTGCAGGTGCAGCGTAGGAAGATTTGGCGTGCTGGTGGATAATACCTCCTGTGGTAAAATCAGGTAAGCATATGGTGGCAAGAGATTGTCCTTGTTTGTTCCCTTGGCTCACCTTGTTGTTTTCTTGTCCCCCTTAGGTGCTGGAATGCGGCAACCTGGTGATGAAGACAGCACCGGATCATAGAGATGCTGCGAGGAACAGTGAGTATGGCGCGGTGCTGCTGCTGGCGATGCGACGCGTTTAAAATGAAGTCTGTTTTTGGTTCGAAGATGCGCTGAATCTGAAATCAGGTAAGAAATCCAGGAAAGTTCTTGTTCTAACCTTTCTTCTTCTTTCCCTTCTTTCTAGGCGCTCTGGACTCGAGGCGGGCGTGGCAGGATGCTGGATGCTGACTGCAGACACAGTGAGCATTACGCTGCTGGATGCAGAATAACGCGAAGCATGTGCTGCTCTTCGCCGTGGTTTAAATAGCCTTCAAAGTAGTCCCAGGTAAGTATTCCTCCACTCCCGAGTAACAAAATAGTTCCTAAGATAAAATAGTCCCTTCAAGCTTCACATGGGCTTGGATGCTTGGATCCCTTGCAGCATGGTCTGCATCAGGTAAGTTTTAACATATGAGCCTGGCGCCTATGGCGCCAGGACTGATGTCCCATATGAGCCAGGCACCATAGGCACCAGGACTGTACCCAGATAGCCCCTAACAGGGGTTGCTGAGTTTGCTCCAGGTAACATGATGCCTGCTTCCAGGGTTGATGGACTTGGTCTGGATGCTTGGGGGTAGGCATCATGACAACGCTCCCCCCCCAAGGCCCCTCCTAAAGTCGTTCCTCCCCTTGGCCTTGGTTTGTCTGGGAAATCCGGTGGAATCTTCTCACCAACCTAGGCGCATGAACGTGGTCACTAGGTTTCCATGACCATTCTTGTGGTCTGTAACCTTTCCAGTCGATTAAATAAAAAAGTCTTGACTTAACCATTTTGAAGTCCAGGATACTTTTCACTTCAAATTCGGGTTCCCTGTCTATAATGATGGGGTCAGGTGGCTTGGTTAGTCTTGTCCCAGGTTGTACTGGCTTCAGAAGTGACACATGGAAGACGGGGTGAATTTGCATACTAGCAGGTAATTCCAATTTGACGGCCACCGGGTTGATAATGGCCTTAATAAGGTAAGGTCCCAAATATCTAGGGTTAAAGGTCCGCTTTCCCTTTAGAGGTATGTGTTTTGTGGCCAACCAAACTTGATCCCCAATTTGGTATTGTGGAGCATCACTTCAATGCTGATCAGCATTTTTCTTGTACTTTTACTTTGCATGTTTCAAATGTTCAGTTGCTTCTTTAAAGGCTTGTGTAATAGTAGCGTGCAGAAGGTTCACTGCGGGCATTTCTAAGTGTTGAGGCGAGTCAAGTTCTGAGGTTTGAGGGTGGTGCTCGTATATGGTATAAAAGGGGCTTTGTCCAGTTCCAGAATGTACAGAGTTATTGTATGCATGTTCGGAAATCCATAGAATGTCCTTACAATTACTTTCAGTCTGGTGTAACATACAACGCAGGTACTGTTCAAGAGTCTGCTTGGTCCTCTCCGTTTGACCATCGGTCTGGGGATGGTGACTGGTCGATAACCTCACGTCGATCTGCGCCAATTGACAACATGTCTTCCAAAAATGTGAAATTAATTGACTACCTCGGTCAGAGACCAATACGGAGGGAAATCCGTGTATTCGAACAAGGTTTTCGAGAAATTCCTTGGCCAGAATTGAAGCAGAAGGTAATCCCTTCAAAGGAATAAAGTGGGCCATTTTGGAAAAAAGATCCACAATAACGAGAATGGTGTTAAATCCATTACATGGAGGTAGGTCTGTAATAAAGTCTAACGATAAGGTGTGCCATGGTGTAGGTGGAATATCCAAGGGTTGTAAAAGGCCAGCCGGTTTTTGATTCTGACTTTTGTTTTGGGCGCAAATGCCACAGGACATTACAAATGACTTTACGTCTTTTCACCAGGTGGGCCACCAGAATTGTCTCTTAATTTTAGCTTCAGTTTTTGCGATACCTGGGTGCCCTTCCATCAGGGTGTCATGATAATTGGAGATGACTAGTTCTTGTAGTTCCTTATGTGGTAGAAATAGATGCCCTTGATAATAAGGTAGGTCATTGATGACATAGTAGTCTGAGCCTTTCTTTACCCAGTCCTGCAGGGCTGTTGGATCAAAGAGTTTTTGGATCTTTACCTGAATATCTTCTAGGGTTTGTAAAGTAGTTATGCCATGAATTCTTTGTTCTGAAATTATAGGCACCGGCTCCGGGTTCGCATATGCTTCTTCCATTCCCATTCGGGATAAGGCATCTGCTTTGCCATTTTTACAGCCTGGTCGATAAGTGATCACGAAATCGAACTCTGCAAAGAACAATGCCCATCGAAGTTGGCGTGATGAATGGGCTTTGGCTGTCTTTAAATACTGCAAGTTCCGGTGATCGGTGATTACAGTAATGGTATGCCTGGCACCGAGAAGATAATGCCGCCAAGCCTTGAAGGCGGATTTGATAGCTAATAGCTCCTTATCGGTAACCGCATAGTTTAACTCGGGTGCCGAGAACTTTCTGGACCAAAACGCAACTGGGTGAAGTTGACCGGTTTCAGGATCCTTCTGGGACAGGACAGCTCCCATGGCTAAACTGGGTGCGTCGGTTTCAACTATGCATGGGAGTTCAGGACGCGGATGCTTTAATACAGGTGCAGGCGTGAATTTCGCTTTCAGTTCTTGGAAGGCATTCTCAGCTTCTTCAGTCCACAAAAAGCGTTTGTTTTTTTGCAAGCGCGCTGTGATAGGGTGTACAACGTGCGAGAAATCCGGAATGAATCTGCGATAGAAATGAGCAAATCCGAGCATGCTTTGTACTCCTTTAACTGAACTGGGTGATGGGCATTTGAGAATTGCGTCCACCTTTCGAGAGTCCATTCAAACTCCTTTTGGATTCAGGATAAATCCAAGAAATTCAACTTCTGTAGTATGGAAAAACGCATTTTTCCAATTTTGCATATAACTTGTGCTGGCGTAGTTTCTCAAGGACTGCACGAACGTGCTTCACATGGTCTGATTCTGAAGAGGAGTACACTAGAATATCGTCTATGTATACGACAACGCAGACATCAATGATTTCACGAAGGACATCATTCATAAAATACTGGAAGGCTGCTGGTGCATTGCACAACCCGAAGGGCATCACCTGGTATTTGAATAACCCGTACTAAGTGCGAAAAGCAGTCTTCCATTCGTCGCCTTTCTTAACACGTACCAGATGGTATGCCCCTCAGAGATCTAATTTAGTGTAGATACAAGCGTCCTTTACTTGGTCTAGTAATTCTGGGACCAGAGGCAATGGGTATCGGTTCTTAACCGTGATCTGGTTTAAGGCGTGGTAGTCTATGCACGTTCTGAGGTCACCTTCCTTTTTTGGCACGAAGAACAAAGCTGAAGATGCAGGGGACTTGGATGGACGAATTAAGCCATTGCAAGGTATTGGTCCAAGTATTGTCGTAGGTGAAGGTTCTCGGGATCCGTAAGTGCGTAGATCCTAATACATGGAGGTTCTGCACCAGGTATGAGATCAATTTGACAATTGTATGATCTGTGATGTGGTAAGGTGTTTGCCTGTTCTTTTTGGAAAACGTCCTGGAATTCTTGATATTCGAGCGGTAACTGCACAACTGGAGTAGCGACTGTGGCCAGGTCCTTGTTCAAGGTTTTTATTGGGTAACAAGTATGTGCACAATCCGGGAAGGTTATTCTCATCTCTTGCCAATCAATACAAGGATTATGTGTTTCCAACCAAGGTATCACCAGTATTATTTGGAACTGCGGGGCTTTGATTAAATCAAACACAATAGTCTCTCGATGCCCATCCTGACCCAATAATGTCATCTCTGCAGTGGAATGAGTTACAGGCCCAGAGGCAATTTCAGTTCCATCGACTGTGGTGATGACATCCGAAGTGGTCTTTCTGCAGAGAGGTAGATTCATCCTAGAAGCCAATTCGTGGTCTACATAGTTTCCCATGGCCCCGCTATCAATGTATGCCCTAACTGCATGCAAACGTGATGGCTGCCTTGGATCTATAAGGACCATTGGTATGATGAAATGCAAGGTCTGAGTATCCTTCTTCAAGCTCGGCAAGCGGACCTCTACACTTGTCGGGCGTGGTCATTTCCCGAGTCAGGCTCCATATGGCTTTTATCAGCAGCTCCTACCACTTTCTTGGGTGGTTTTACAGGGCAATCCCATGGAAAATGTCCCGAAGTTCCACAGTATAGACATAATTGCATTTGCCGCCTCTTTTCTCTTTCCTTCTGTGTCAAGGGTCCTTTAACTCCTCCGATTTGCATGGGTTCTGAGGCATCTGTTCCTTTGGGGGTAGCGTTGGGTTTAACCACCACCCGGTCCTCGAACTTGGCTCGATCAGCCTTTCGATTCTGAAGTCTGTGATGTAACTGGACCACTAAATCTACATATTCAGCACAGTCTTGAGGTGGTTTCTGTTAGGCGATCCTCTGCACACCGATCCACTGCACACCAGAACACTGCTTACATTTCCCCAACACCTCCCTCCAGGGTTCGAGGCTCATATGATTCGGTTTCCCCAAAGGACCGAAAGCTCCGTACTAGGTATGATTTACGGGCTCGATTGCAACCCTTCCTGCACTGGCAGTTGCCGTGGAGAACTTACAGCAGAAGAGGCGGCGTTACATCTCCACGCCGATTGTTCACTTGCTCACGTGATCCAGAGTGGCGTTCCTCACGTGACCTTGGTGGACGTCACATGACCCCGAAATGCTCAGTATATAAGGCTTGAGACACGGAACACTCATTTCTTCTCAGCTGTCTTCAGACCCTGTTTGGCGTTACGTTTTGCTTTACTGTTTACTTTGATCTCAGAACTCTATCTTGGACTCCTTCGGATTACCCCTTTGTACCTTTGCTTGGAACTGTTTACCTGTTGCTGGATTTTGGACACGACCCTGACTTGGCTTTGGATCATCCCTTGGTACCTTGCTGAACTCTTACGCCATTTCCCTTTTGGGATTCAAGTCACGCCTTCAGTCCTACAGGTGGCTTATCCTGCATCCACGCTTTCCTGCGGTCCTATTGTTCTAGGGACGGCCTCATCTGAGTCTCGAACCTCCCTCCTAGGTTTCCTGGGTTTTTCCAAACACCAGATAGGTAAGACTATTCAGATCCTTTGGTTAACGTGATATATTGTAATTGCCTGGTACTTAACCTCGTTCTTTTTGACAGCAGCATCGGTGTTCCAGAGGTTCCGTGGATCCGGGAAGTAACATCTCCCACCTGTGGCCCCAAAGGTCGCACAGCGGGTTTCTTTTAGTTCCCCTGTGCGTCACTTGAGGACGGAGGTTTCAACGGTCTACACGACACTCAAGTCAGAACAGTTTCACAACTTGTGCCAAAACATCTTTGAGTTCTCCTTGAAGTCCCCGATGAAACAACGTAACTCGTTTTTCCTCGGGCCATCCAGTTTCCACCACCAACCTATTAAAGGGTGCTATGTAGGTTAGATGGTCTTGGTTACCCTGTCGTAGGGACAAAAGTTAGTTATCCAGGGCCTGTCCTTGAGAGTGCCAGGCAAATAGTCTTTCCATGCTCATATGGAAACCCTGAAAATCCCAAAGAATAGGGTCATCCTGATTGACTAGTGGGATTGACCAACCCGCTGCACTGCCGCTGAGATAGGATAATACGAAGGCTACTTTGGCTTGATCATTTGGAAAGGCTCCAGGTCTGCATAAAAAGTGCAAACGGCATTGGTTCATGAACACGGCAAATCTTTTCGGGTCCCCCGCAAAGCGTTCTGGCGGGGCTAAAGGGATATTGCCTGGTAAAATAACTTGCACAGGGTTGCTTGGTGAAACAGGGTTTGGAATCCCCCCGAGTCCCGGTAGGGGTGTTTGCCCCGCTTGGTTTTGCAGTAATTGTCTAGCAGGGTCATCAGTGCGTTCCTTCGAAACAATCAACTCTCTCCTGAGTGTATTAGTTTCTTGCCGAGCGGCATGTACTTCAGCCCTAAATTCCCCTAATAAATGGGCCAGTTGGTCAGTTTCTGAGGTCTCCATGACACCCGGGTGAGAATTTGTAGGAAGGCTGAGCATTCTGTTACGCTCACCTGGCTCCCATAGGGGTGTCGAGCGGAACTGGACAGCCACGGTCTCCACCAACGTGATGCGTAGTGCAGAGATGACTGACTGACTGGCCCACCTAGCTTCGTCTGCTTGACTCATAGAAGTAGTCTCCTAAAGACGGGGAAAGGGAATTAGCCACCTGTGGATTTGAGTAGTAACACCTCACTGCGTCCCCACTTATCACTTCTGACATTCCCTTTCACAAAGCTCACCTTATAGTTTTGTATGATGAGCTCTCCATCCTGCGAAGAATGCAGGAGCGCGTTGATGGCCATTTACTCCACTGGCTTGAGGGTATTGGAAGAGTTCTGGACAAATCTTGGCTCCAAACCTCCGGGCGAAAGGCCGTAAGTATATAGTTCTAAAGAGTTCCAAATGACCAAATAATCACTCTTGTCCAATTCCTTGTTTCTTTTGCAGCTTAGACCCAAAAGAAGATCGTCTTGTGGCAGCTGAAAGCGTTCAGGTAAGAGTCTGTGTTTTGTAACACTGTCCGGTAAATGATGCCAAGGTTTAACTTGCTGCTTTCTCTTTTCTTGCAGGTGCAGCGTAGGAAGATTTGGCGTGCTGGTGGATAATACCTCCTGCAGTGAAATCAGGTAAGCATATGGTGGCAAGAGATTGTCCTTGTTTGTCCCCTTGGCTCAACTGTTGTTTTCTTGTCCCCCTTAGGTGCTGGAATGCGGCAACCTGGTGATGGAGACAGCACCGGATCGTAGAGATGCTGTGAGGAACGGTGAGTATGGCGCGGCGCTGCTGCTGGCGATGCAACGCGTTTAAAATGAAGTCTGTTTCTGGTTCGAAGATGCGCTGAATCCGAAATCAGGTAAGAAATCCAGTAAAGTTCTTGTTCTAACCTTTCTTCTTCTTTCCCTTCTTTCTAGGCGCTCTGGACTCGAGGCGGGTGTGGCAGGATGCTGGATGCTGACTGCAGACACGGTGAGCTTTACGCTGCTGGATGCAGAATAACGCGAAGCATGTGCTGCTCTTCGGGTGTGGTTTAAATAGCCTTCAAAGTAGTCCCAGGTAAGTATTCCTCCACAACCACACCCGAGTAACAAAATAGTTCCTAAAAAAAATAGTCCCTTCAAGCCTCACATGGGCTTGGATGCTTGGATCCCTTGCAGCATGGTCTGCATCAGGTAAGTTTTAACATATGAGCCTGGCGCCGTGGGCGCCAGGACTGATGTCCCATATGAGCCTGGCACCATAGGCGCCAGGACTGTACCCAGATAGCCCCTAACAGGGGTTGCTGGGTTTGCTCCAGGTAACATGATGCCTGCTTCCGGGGTTGATGGACTTAGTCTGGATGCCCGGGGGTAGGCATCATGACAATAACTAAGACAGACCAAGCGACTCAATAGAGTAGTTAGGAACATCACAACAAAGGTCTGGGTTGTAGACCCTCCAGAGTGGAAGACATTTCATAGAACATGGTTTTTGACCTATGTTTGTTCTCAGGAGAGGGTCTCCCACACACTTGTTTAACTTGCAGAATTTAGGGTTTCACCCTAAGTAACTGAGTGTAATCCAGACATGTACCCCTTGCTCACTGTGCTCTAGAGAGGTTCAGCTTCACCCCACTGAGGAAGGCCAACAAGGCCAAAACACATGTTTCGTGTTGATGATGGTACTCTTCCTCAAAGAATTGCCTAGCATTTCGGTGCTGGGCTCCTGTTGTGGGCAGGAGTAGACTGATATGCAAATGGTTATTTCTTCTCTGTGAAGGGTGCAGTGAGCTAAAACATGCTTATAGACACTCCTCAGTGGAAGAAATTCCATAGGACAGGGTATTTGACCCATGTTCGTTTTCTGTAGAAGTACTCCCACACTCTTGTTAAATTTGAAAAATTAAGGGTTTCATCCAAAATAACCTAGTGTAATCCATACATGGACCCCCTGCTCACTGTGCCTTAGAGAGGTGCAGCTTCACCTCACTGAGAAGAGCTAAAAAGGTCAAGAACACATGTCTGGGGTTGCTGATGGTACTCTTGTTCAGAGGATTGCCTAGTATGTCGGTGTTGGACTTTCCTTGTAGGTGGGACAAGACTGATATGCAAATAGATATTTCTTCTCTGTAAAGGGTACAGTGAGCTAAAACCTGGTCATAAACTCTCCTGAGTGGAAGAAATTCCATAGGACAGGGTAATTGACTCATGTTCATTCACAGTTGAGGGGCTCCCACATTCTTGTTTAATTTGCAAAACTTAGGATTTCACCCTAAGTAACTTAGTGGAATCCAGACGTGGACCCCTTGCTCACTGTGCTTTAGAGATGTTCAACTTCACCCCACTGAGGAAGGTCAACAAGGCCAAAACACATGTTTGGTGTTGCTGATGGTACTCTTGCTCAAAGAGTTGCCTAGAATTTTGGTGCTGGGCTTCCGTTGTGGGCAGGATTAGACTGATATGCAAATGGTTATTTCTTCTCTGTGAAGAGCGCAGTGAGCTAAAACATGGTTGTAGACACTCCTCGGTGGAAGAAATTCCATAGGAAAGGGTATTTGACCCGTGTTCATTCTCTGTAGAAGTACTCCCACACTCTTGTTAAATTTGAAAAATGAAGGGTTTCACCCGAAGTAACCTAGTGTAATCCATACATGGAACCCTTTCTCACTGTGCTTTAGAGAGGTGCAGCTTCACCTCACTGAGAAGACCTAAAAAGTTCAAGAACACATATCTGGGGTTGCTGATGGTACTCTTGTTAAGAGGATTGCCTAGTATTTCGGTGTTGGACTGCCCTTGTAGGTGGGACAAGACTAATATGAAAATAGTTATTTCTTCTCTGTGAAGGGTTTAGTGATCTAAAACCTGGTCATAAACCCTCCTGAGTGGAAGAAATTCCATAGGACAGGGTATTTGACTCATGTTCATTCTCAGTAGAGGGGCTCCCACATTCTTGTTTAATTTGCAAAATTTAGGATTTCACCGTAAATAACTTAGTGAAATCCAGGTGTGGACCCCTTGCTCACTGTGCTTTAGAGATGTTCAGCTTCACCTCACTGAGGAATCCCAACAAGGTCTAAACATGTGTCTGGGTTTGCTGATGGTACTCTTGTTTTGAGGAGAATTGCCTAGCATTTAAGTGCTGGGCTTGTGGGTGGGCCCAGACTGATATTCAAATGTGTTGTTCTTCTCTGTGAAGGATGCAGTGAGTTAAACATGGTTGTAGATCCTCCCGAGTGAATGAAATTCAAAAGGACAGGGTATTTGAGCCATGTTTGTTCTGAGTAGAGGGGCTCCCACACTCTTGTTTAGTTAGGAACATCAGACTGTGTGAAATACATAGCTTCAAAGGGAGCAGAGTTGTTGATCCATAAAACAAATTAATCAAGAGTGGTTCCAACTATTCCCCCATAAATGTATCCCCTGCATGCAACTATCTGTATCCCATCTCTTCTTATCCTCCAAGTGTACCCTTAATAGAAAATACTTTTAATTATATGCATATTATTGTTCTGCATTACTGTATTCCCTGGTTTTACAGTGCTTGTTTCTTCACAGAAAGTGTTATGCTATATAAAAGCAAGCACATGCATACCCACTCTGGCTTAGTCCCCATGCACTCCACTCATCCCAACTTTCATCCTATCCAATTAACCATCTCAGAATTCCCCCATGCACTCACCGAATCCATCACTCATCTATTAATTCAAGGCTTGGCTCTGCATACACCACTGACACTTAGTCAACACACACACTCAAAGCACAAACAACAAATGTCACCCTGTGTGCACGACTCACTCCAACACTCACCCAACTCCTTTCAATTCACTCCAAAGTCCAACCTGTACATTTCCTGAACTCAGCGCACACTGCCCCTTAAAACTCAAAAGCATCCAGATATAACATTAAATGTATACATATTTTGTTTCCAGTACACCTTGAATTAACTCAGCTCAGAAATAAGCTCATCGGCAAATGTTTCATAGCATTGACACATTTTCCGATGGGGACCTCCTACAATACTTTGACAATAGTAAAAATAAAAAATGCAGGAAGTAACCCAGTCCAAAGTGCTAGGATATGCCTTCCTTGCATCACATCACAAGATACCCCAGACTCATTTCAGCCTTGTTTCACCTCAGCTTTGAGGTGTAATTTGATTATGTGTGGAGAAGCAAGCAAAGCATCTAGATTTGTGCATTCTCTCCCTTATATGGGGACAAAGTAAAACCACAAAGGTGTGAAATGTATCATAACCACTGGTATTGATCTGGGTAATAATCTACAGTTGGTACAATAGCTCAGTGGGCTAAGTTTGTGTTGCTGTGATCAGTGTTTGATCTGCAGGTTCAAATCTCGACAAGGTGGCTCAGTCTTTCTTCCTTCTGAGGTCGATTAAACTGAGTACCAATTTCGATTGGGTGATAATAATGTATTTAACCATGTCCTATGTAAAATGCTTTGGACAAAATAAAGTGCTATATAAATAGAAAATTATTATCATATTTCATATGGCTGTGGTCCTTATATAATGGAACAGACATACTACAGCCTATAAAATGGAAGCTGCACAGCTTTAAAACAAAATGTTCTTTTTGCTAAATTAACAGGTTTAGTTTGCAAACCTTGTGCTTCTGTGAAAAGTGTATCACTGTAGTGCAGCATGTTTTTATTCAACAACAGTAATGTCTGACCTGCACCAAGCAAGCAATTTTGCTTACATACATTTCCATGCTGGCTGCACCAATATATGCCAGTATTACCATATAAGAACATGCTCATGTTTGCTTTGTGCATAATGACAGCAAAGACACTGAAGGAAAGCATGTCAATGCCAGCTCTACCAATATAGGTCATTATTCCCATATACAAACAAACTGCTGTTAACTTTGGAAGTACAAATGCTGTTTTACAATGAGAAAATATGTCCAGAGTAGCTGCACTTATGTGGGCCATTATGGCCAAGTAAGAACACTCATAATGTTTCCTTTTGATTGTTGATGCCCACTACAAAATGCTGTGCCACAGTAAAAAAAAAAAAATGAAAAACATGCCTAGACTGGCTGTAACAATGTAGGTCAGTCTAGCCAAGTAATAACACTTAATATGTTTACTTTATCATTAATGCCTAGTAGAAATATCCTCATGCCACAGTAATAATATATGGCCAGGTTGGCTCCCCCAAAGTAGCCCAGCCTAATCCTGTAACAATACTTATTGGGTTTTCTTTAACATTGATGGCCAGTACAAAAATACCATGACACAGTAATAATATATGCCCTGGCTGGCCATACCAATGTAGGCCAGTCTAGCCACATAATAACACTAATCATGTTTTCTTTATCATTAATGGCCAGTAAAACAATATTCTAAAATGCAACAGCAAGAAGTTATAGCCAGCCTGGCTTCACCAAAGTAGGCCACTTTAGCAATGTAATACAACTCATGTTTGCTTTACTCTTGATACCCAGTAAAACATAATATGCCAGAGTACGAAAATGTAGACACACCAGCTGCACCAAAATATGCCAGTCAAGCCATGTAATAATACATTGTAAAGACTTAATGTAGGCTTTTAGTGAGCTGGTCATTTCAGTCACATGAGTATTGATATTTTTGTATATACAAGAACAGTCTATTTTCTATACTTAAGGCAATGTTTTTAGTTTTTGTTGCTTCTTATCTGAGCGTGTTGTTCTTTAATTAGTACATCTTGTTAGCCCTCATTGATGACACGTGTTTCGGCTTTCAAAACGCCTTTCGCAAATCAGGGTTTATGATTTCTTATTTTATATTACCGATACACAGTTTGTAGATACAGTCAGTAAGTATCAGTCCAGACCATATGTGAGAAAGTCATACATAAAATAACACAACAATGTTACATCACATCATTGGTTTAAAAAATAAGAAAAGAAAATTTGAATCCAAATATATATGTAATTACACAGAGAATGAGGGTTGGTTGGAGGGGAGGATTGATTGGGATTAATATAATAACAAACAGAAATGAGGAAAAATAAACACAAATTAATTTGGTCATCTGCCATTCTTAATATTAAAATTCCATTTGACATAATTCAGTTTTTAATTGGACTGTTTACCTTGGAATAGCATTCTTAGTAGGTTTCATTTGCAGATTTGAATATTTAGAGGGGTAATCCCTGTTGAGAAATGTAAATACATCAGGGTTTAAGCTCCATATTTCATTATAGCGGACACTTATGTCATACACATTTAACTCATGATATTGACTCGATATTGTTGCTGGCATTGGCATCTTCTGTACTTCCGCACTACCTCACTTTTCTAACCATTGATTGCCAATGTTTACATATTACGCTCATAACCGTTCATTGGCCTCGGTATAGCACATTGGAACATCAGCGTTAATTCACTAGGATATCGTATTAGTCTACTGCTAGCTACTCTCTCGGGCATGATTTAACTTTCTCTTGCCATCGATCTTTATTTAAAATAACGACGGTCTCTTACCTAGTGTTAGCAAAGTGTTCCGTTACATGATGGTTGCTGTACCATTGATGCCCAGTAAAGAATATATAGCCAGACTGACTGAAACGAAGTAGGCTACTCTAGACACAAAGAATACTTACCATATTTGATTTATCATTGATATCCAGTAATAAATACCATGCTACATTAATAATATGTTGCCATACTGGCTGTGCCAAAATAACTAATCTAGGCACGTTATAACACTCATCATGTTTTATTTATCATTAATGCCCAGTAAAAAAGGCCATGTCACAGTACACATATGTATGTATCCACCCCCACACGAAGTCAGCAGGATACAGGCCTGGCACAAGTACAAGCACACACGCATTGACACACAGCATTCACTCGCACATGCACTCCCACACTCATTGATTCACATGAGCACCCATAAACCATACACTCACTCATTCACATGTGCAACAATACACCCTGCACTCACTTATTCACACGTGTGCCCATACACTCACACATTCACACCCGCACATATACCCATATATACACACATACATTCATACTTTGATTTCTTTCTTACCTTCATCCCTGGTCCATACTCTGCTCCTCACACCACTTCACACAAAAAGCCCTCTGGCTCCTGTACAGCATGAACAAGAACCAGGAAAAAATTCCTGATACTTGCAAATGCATGGATGAGCCAGAGCACTCAGAGAACAGGCCTAGACCATTTGAATGTACGGGTAGGCTCATGAGTGGTTCAAACATGCTATTCTCAAGTCTGCATCTCAAATTGGGCCATTAAAGGCTGAGGAAGAAAAATGTCCCAGGCCTTGTGTGGTTCACTGGCCATGCATTCTGGTAAACCGAAACTGTCAAAGGGAAAACACCCTTTCCTTTGCCAGTTAATGCCAGCCCAAGAGCACTCCCTTAGCTGCATCAAACAGCTGAGTGAGTACTCACAGTATTTTCACTGGGCTGGCTTGGATCGTTAGTAGCTAGCTGGTCAGCGCCCCGTTACCCAAATGGATTGTAGACTTAGGTGTGGGCTTCCAATTTTCATAACTTGTGAAAAGTACTTTTCACTTAACAGAAAGCAGAACACATAGATTATTGGTGCCACCAGTGAAAGGTTCCTAGAGACCTGCATGTGTGACTCCCGAGGGGAGTACTGGCGTCTAACATCAAATCAGAGCCTGATTAGGGTTTCAATGCATCCTGGAAAGTCTCTTATTTGCATATTTGTCCTGCCCCTCCATTGCCTCAGTCAGGCCTATTGCCTGTGATTAGTGACAGGCATGACTCCCTAAAGCCTTTGGCCTATTTAGATGATTTTTACACTAGGTGGTCACTACTGTGGAAACAAATCTAAATTCAGAAATACATGTATTTTTCTTTTTATTAAATTAGTAACACCTGCAGAGGAAAGGTTGCGTATGGGCTGCTTAGCCACTGTCTATAACCCCTGAGACCAGGGGCGTGAAGAAAATGGAAAGTAGCAATTTGACATTGTCTGAGAGTAGTCCCTATTCCATGGCATGGGGACTCTCTGGCATCAGGTTTTGCGCATTGTCTTGGTAGATTCCCCAATTCCGAGGCGTTCTTTATTGATATAGGGTCTTGTCTTCCTATAGACAGTCTTTGCGGGTGGTTGCTCGGTTTACTCGAATTGTGTAAAACAATGGGAGCTGTTTTAAACCGGTTTGTATATTGGAAAGGAGTTGGAATGCTACACCGTAGAGTTGGAAAGGAGCATCCCACCCGATGCTGGCACGCCCAACATACTAATGCCCTAGTCTCTTTTTTATGGTTTACTTGAAACCTTGTGGCTTTTTAGATATGTTCTTTATTCGTGAACATTTACATTTTTATAGAGAAGATGCATGAATGATTACTTTCTAAAGGCTAATATACAATCAGTCTTTCGTTCCAGTGGGCTTCCAGCTCCAGGCTTCATTGCCAGCTAGTACCATCAAACTGGATTACTGTTACCGCAAGTGGACATGGTCGTTCATAGACTAGGTAAGCGTTCTGGCGGCTCCCCATTCTGAAGATCAAAAGTGGTTTGATTATGAGTTTGGTGTATTAGCTTTGCCAATACCACATGCAGTAGCAGTAATTTTCGGCCATGTTTAGGGTGTTTGTACTTCCCTATTATGGAGTCCCATATGACTCCATTTGGTTAAGCTGGAATTACCACATTCTGCCTGCAAGGGTACCACTGCTTTTCATGGAGGGATTACTACCATGTCAAAACAGGCTGTTTGAGTTCCAAAATCCATAGTTGAGCAGAGCGGTAATAAAACATACAATGATGCCTTATAACTTCATTGGGCAGCGTTGCTATTACTGCCATTCTGACCCACAAGCGGTCCTTTTGTTTGCTTAGCCCACAATCTGGAAGAGAGGTAAAAAAAATGTAGTACAGTATTACTGCCTGTTTCTACCAGTGGTGCCTAACTCCTACAGAGGCCCTAGTTGATGCTGCCTCAGGCTAAAATTCCCCCGTACCTCCCACAATAATCCTCCATATAGCATAATGCTAAGTGAATTATTTTCTTTCTGTTCTTTCTCACGGTCTGTCTGCAGCAGGACATTTCCATATGGCGTTCTATCTCTATCACATTCTAACAGTGCCCCAATACCTAGTTGGCTTCAGTTTCTTGCACTACTCATGTGTTGGTTTTAATTCGTTTAAATGATCTTGTATCATATTCTTGCCTAATGCAGGGACAACATCTTTCCATTGCCAATTTCAATTGTTAGAAATTGTTCCAGTGAACCACCCTTTTTCTGTTTCCGTTGTATTTTCACAGAAATGAGGCCATCTCATTATCATTGTTTATATCAATCTCTGTTGCTTCATATCTGAGGATTAACCTCGCCTTGGCGTGCCTAAGGATCATCTCTCGGGTTCTCATCCTCGGTGTCCTACATTTATCTTTTGCAAACCTATGTATCTGATATCTTTCTTGTTATCTAGTTGCTGTTGAGTGTGCCAGTACTGTGCTAAAGAAAATGTGTGGTCCTGACTGCCAATAGTCGCCATATGTTCTCTTATCCTTATCTTTAACTCCCTTATTGTGCTACCTATATATATTCGTTTACATAAGCAGATTATAAAGTACACGTAAAGCGAAAATAGCACATGTTTCCAGGTAACCTAGGAAATGGCCGTCAACATTAGGGAGATGGCATTGGCTGCTCGCATAAAACACGACAGCCGACGCGAATGGACACATGCGAGTGAAACGAAATTGAATCAGCAGGTAAAATCACTTGCATGTGAGTGAAAGCGCTGCTAATCTGACCGCTTGTCGGACAATGACTGTAACAAAAGTAGCACTTGCGTAAGAGTGAAACTACCCGAATAGGACTAATTGAATGTTAAACTGAAGAAAACAGATGAAATACTAATCGCGTGTGACTAAAAAGAATTCTGAAGTAAAAGGATAACTGAAGAGTCATTGATAAAGCAGTAGAAAACATTGTATCACTGAATTTAAATTGCTGAACTTTAGTAATTGTGAGTTCCGGGGAACAAGAGTTGCCCACAGCCAAGTGTGGTACAAGCATTGTCCGAAGCCTCGAAGTTGTACAAGTATTGTCCGGAGCCAAAAGAGACTGACAATAAGGAATACCACTAAGCTTTTGGGGACAACAGGAAGGGAAGGGGCAAATACAAATATCTTAAAGGAGTGAAGCTTGTTAATTGTGATTGTTCCATAAAATTGAAGCTGGTATAAAATCTCATATTGCTAATGCCAAAAGGAGGAAAGGTTGAACTACATCCTTAAGGGCATGTTGGTTATTGGTGTTGCAGAAAGACAAAAGTGGCAAAGAGGCTGCCCTTCTGAAAGGTAAATGTTCAGAAGAAGAGTGCCTTTCTTGCATGAAGGTATTAAGAAGCACTAAAGTGAATCTTGTATTTTCTGAAAAATGCTATAAAGTCACAAAGTTTCAAACTGCTGAAGCTGTGATAAACTTTTGGTTGTCAGTAGATTTAAAAATTCAAATGCACTGTTGATTTTGGAAAACTATCAGACATATACCCACATGGTGAATATACCCACTTGGTGAATGCGTATAGAAGTAGGCCTGGTATGAGAGAAAACCAGGTGGAAGTAGAAATGCTGTGAAGTTATTCTGACAAATATATCAACTGTGATTTTTGGTGTTGACAGAAGAGCTGAGAAAAGCTGATATTGAGAACTTGTGTTTCTTTGACCTTTATGAGTTCTGACAAATCATCCTGATCAAGAATGTCATTGATAATATTTGATGAATGAAAAGAATTATTCAAGGAAGAAGAGGAATCTTTCCTTTGTTGAGCATAGGATTAACATAACTTTCTTTTAACAAATTGAAGGTGCAAAGAACTGTGTTGGAACTTTGCTACACACCCAGATGTCTGTGTTTCTTTTTGTTGAACATTGGAAGTGAATCCAACTTAAAACCTGGGGAAGGGGAGTTCACCCAAAGAGACACTGTGAATCTATTACCAATGAAATTGTTGTTGTAAATTGCCATATTTTCTTGTGTATTTTATGTACAAGTGTGACGGCCAGATATTCTTTGTTAGAGTGTTTCCTTTAGTTTATTTTAGGCAGGGAATACCTCAAAAGGATAGGGATAGTGAGGTATTTATTGAAACGTTTGATTTAATAAAATGGCAAATTTGGAGAAATCATCTAAAAGTTGTCTGCCTCACATTTCTGACCCCTCACAGTGTGGATACGTTGAAAGTGGCTGAAGGAAGTATTGTCTCTTGTATATTGTCATCTCGCCCCACTGCCACCAATTCACCATAGTGTATACCATAGTGTATATTCTCCACTCTGCCTCTGCATGGTCTTGCAGCAAAGAGGCACATTCACAACATGGAATACTTTAATCTGATCCCCTTTGATAATGTAAACACATTGCATTTGCCAAAGATTGCCAATGGTTGCCAATTGTTTCCAATCAACTCACTAATGACCTTTTGCTGGCTCGTTTCAGATAGCATGTGTGTTCATTGATGGTATGGGGTTAGAGATAGATTTAGGTTGGGGGGGTTGGTGGCCAAGAATGCAGCTATTAAAAGTTGGTAAATTCCAGTACACTTCAGTACAGTTTCAGCACTTATTTCCAGGAATGTACAATACAACATTAAAAATTGATAACCACAAGACAAGATGAGCATGGTTACACCCAATGGGAGTATAATCACCAACGCATAGTGGAATATGATACTGCTCATTGTTATCAATAGTTTATTCTGGTAAAGTCACATAATTAAACACCTTTTTAAATGGGATATTACGGGCCTGCTAAATACATGTTTATACTAATAGTACAGTTCTACTTGGAAGAGACTTTATTCCAGACTGCATTGTGTCATTAACTAAACTAGACAAAAAGCAGACATTAAGAATATGCTAAACAAACACACAGAGTGCTGAGTTAAAGAATATCAACGTATTTGAGGGATAAAATGGAGGCTCGTGGCATGGTGCTCCTAAATCTCGTCTCCACTGCCCCATGAAAAGTGGAATCAAAAAAGGACAAAGGAATAGGTTTGGATTCAGCGAAGGAGTTTGACAGATTATTTATTAATTCTCTGAATTTAGATAGCACTAAATGTGGCACACTCTATTACACACTAGTTCACCATGTAAGGAATAATATTGGTTACAGCTATTAGGCTTTACAATCTGGTAGAGGTCACAAATGTGTTTTATTCCGAAGTCCTGCCCAGTACTCCTCTAACCTCAAAAGGATGTGAGCCACATAGCTCTTTCAGAGACCCCAGCATTAATGCCAGCACTTTTTAGATTTTTGAGAGGTACCAGTGCTACATCGTCTTGTTTCGCTTAATGCAAATATAAGTTGCATTTACAGAAAGAAAAAAAATCAGTAAGTTACAGACATCAACTAGTAATTCAGACAGTTGCAATCATCAACTGGTGATTTTCAATTTAAGAAAGTAATTTATATTGAAGGTTTATGAAGAGAAATGAAAGGTCTTCCAGTGATGATTACTTTAATTTATGTGTATACAGTTTGCCTGAGCAGACAATAGCATCCTCTGCAGGTAGGAATTTCTAAACGAGGTGAACATGATCTTCCAACCCTCTGCCAACACCTGGCATAATCCCATTCACATGTTCTGCCTAAACAACCTTTGCAACGATGGTGTGGTGCTTGAGGGTCCATCCCCTCCAAGTCAGTGGCTGGTGCCACCCCTTCTGAAATCATCAAGACATAGCATAGAATTAAGGTATTTTCTGGGCCTTTGTAAAGGGGTCCAGAATAATGCACACATTGTTATTTTCAGGGATCTGCAACCTTTGGCTGTTGAAATGTTAATGGGTTACAACGGCCATCAGCCCTATCCAGCATTATCAAAGGTGAGGTATCATAGCATTGGCAGTCAAAAACATTGGAAAGTCTCAGGTTACAGATCGCTATACAAAGATAGGGATTGTCTATTATGAAACCCATGTTCTTTACCCAGGAGACTGGAGAAGGACACAGTTGCCCATTGATGGTAGCCAAACGGAATGATTCTAGGCTCAAGGCCCACCTCTTGAAGGAGCCTCTTTTCCTCAATACCTAGGTCATTACATTGCCTCTCATGCTACCTGACTCACTAGACACCGCCCCTCTCCTCCCTGCCACCCGGTACAGCTGTACCCCTTCCCTGTGCCCCTCTGCATCCTACTCCTGCTGTATATCTGTTCTGTTGTTACCTCTGAAAAACACACCGTTATGCATCTGTGATCTTGTACACCTCTGTAAAGTGCTCCATTATGTATCTTTATTGGTGTATACCTCTGTAAAGCACTATGTTGCTTCTCAAAGCTAGGTCCACACTCAATAAATATCATAAAAATAATAATCCTAATTATCATAATAATAATAGCCGCTGTATGAGCCTTGCCAATAATATCTGAATTCTGCTTAAGCCACTGCATATCCATCACGTCCTCACAGCAGTTTTGCATTAGTGAAGAGTATTAGCCGAGAAATCCCTATCTACAGCCATATGTTGGAGATTTTGGGTATTGTTGGCATTAGGATACCATTGGTGCCCAAAATTCTGTAAAGGTTTTACCATAGGCAGCACATAAACGATCAACAAATGAGTCGATACCGAGAAGCGCTGAAGCTCTCCACATGAGATAGAAAGGTGTAGAAGCCTATTATAGTGACTGTTGACAGTCTGACATGAAGGAGGTGAGTCGGGCCAGCATCTGCCATGCAATAGCATCCTCCTGTACTTGATGTAGAGGGACACAAAATGGTTGACGGGGTCAAACACAGCTGAAAGATTCAGCAGCACTGCAACACTGCCATCATCCACGACATGTCTAAGGTCACCCAGGAGAGAAAGCAGGACTTACTCTGTTCTGCTAGCAGGTCAGAAACTGGTCTGCCTCATATCAAGAAAGTCTGACATCTCTACAAAATTCTGCAGCTAAAACGTAAAAGTCTTTACTATTATTTTGGCCCCAAAAGGAAGTCGGAATATTGGCCACAAATGTGAGGGATTTGAGCCTCTTTAATAATAATCTGATCTGTGCCTCCTTAAAGCCACGAAGACAAAAGCCTGGGCAACCTTTTTGTTAATAAAATATAGAACAGTTTGTTTTCCTTTGTAATATTTGTATGAGAGAGTTTTTAGTTTACAATATCCCCCCTTTAAAGATTGTTGACATTTATTGAAATTAACATACCGGATAATGTTCCACACTCGTCTGAGGATGCTCTGTTAGGAGGTTCATAGTTGATGTAACTAAATATACTATACTGCCTCTTCTGTATGAGGGTCATTGTATAAATCCCTATACAAATCACCAACATTTCAGTGTCCGGGGGGCCCCATTTCGGGCAGAGATACTATGCTGGTTTCCCTATTCATTTCTGCACAGCAATATGGGGTTAAATCTTAGGTCTCTACCTTAGCTGACTGGCGTTGCTTATAAAATTACTAGGTGATGGATTTGTGCTTTCACAGTGGCTTGGTGTGGTAATGAGGTATCAAACCACTGGTGATATGCATGAAGAGGCAAAACATTTTATGTAAACTAAACCACCTTCAAATACTGTTCAGAGCAGTGGCATGAGTGGACAATCAGAGGTCCAATGCAAAAGATCCTCCGTGGTAGACTTTTGTAGTATCTGGAGTCTTGGTTTGCAGAGATGTCATCTAGAACCTGATGGGACATCAAGGTTCCAATTGTTACAGTTGGGATCTTCAGGATGTGAGAGCTTCTTTAACCAAGTTTACCCTGTAACTTGTAATGCCTTTGAATACTACAACTTTCAACAAGCATCTGGGATAATCTTGCAGAGGATCTGGAGTCATGTGTTGATTGTTAGGTCAAATAATGAGCTTTAAAGCATTGCAATTACTACTTCATTTGGTTTGGAATGTGGGTCTGGTGTAAATCGCAGTTGACAGTTATAAATACTACTGGAACATTTTTCAGCTCTTGAAACTGTGAACATTGCTCTATGTATGTGCTTCAAGCATTTTCTGCTCTTGAAACTGTGAAAATTGTTGTATATATGTGCTTGTGGAAAAACCAATGACACTTCTGTTGATTAACTTGAAATACCCAAGGAGAACAAACACTAGCCCGAAAGATGAAAATGGAAACAACTTGAACCGCCTACATATCATTATGGTAAATGTACAATGCCAAAATGTCAGCACCGTATTCTAGTAGAAGCAATGTCTTCCTGGTTACCTGGAATCTTCACCAGAGAGGAGTGCAATTCTTCCTTCCTTCTAGAGATATGCTACTGCACATGCCCTAAACAAGAGTTCGGGAGGGATTTACTTTTTTTAGAGCGAGGTGCTACACAGTCCTCCTGCTAGCAAGTTCAAGAAATACAGAGAGATGGATTTGAACGTCATCCTCGCCGGCAAATAACATATACCGTATGCAGCTCAATGTGCAGGCATTTCAATGTTCTGAACTGTCCTTCAACAAGACTGCAGACATCAAACTGAATAAAACAATGTTGTGTTGTGCTTTATTCTTTATCTTTATCGAAAAACATCCATTCTGTCCCTACTTTTCGGCTTTGAGAGACATACATTTTAGCATCATTGTGTGCCATCAAAATAACATGATCTTTTTCATGTTTTTCAATTTTTCACATCAGAAGCCTTCAAACCACGTTCCCTGACTTTGCCCGGGAACAGTTGTATCGTATTACTCTGTTGCCATGACAACTTTAGAATCTATAAACGTGCCAAACGCAACCCTTGCTGCATTTGACATCCTTGTGAGAAACTAGGAGCCAAGAAATTGGGCAGGTCACGTAAACTGAGGCACTTACTGCTGCTTGAACGTCGCTTAAATACTCTCTTGACACAGTAGAGCGACCCTGTTGCTGCTTGCAAAAAACGTTTTCAATGAGATTTAATAATAGTAAGCGCTTATCTATTTTAGAACTATCGAGTACCAAAGCAAGTGACAGTCATGTCTGCTTGTCAGGGCTCAGTCAGAGAGGAGGCGCTTGCCACGAGACACGCCAGACAGTGGTGGCGATATATTGGGGCCCTTTTCAGTAGAGCACGGTTTGTCTGCAGCTATATTTCCAACTTGCATTGGTGCAGGCAATTGTATTTGCATTTGAGATGTGTCTGCATGTATACTGAACCACTTTAACATCGTAGCTTTCTCGAAATGTCCCAGTACAGAATGTTGTCCCGGACCCCCCCCCCCATGCTGGACATTTTGAAGAAACATCGTTAAAAGGTGAACAAGATATTTAAAAAACAAAATAACACTGTTCTCACCCGAGTCCTATTCATTTTCCTATTGCAAAAAATTGATTTGATTGAACACACTTAGCGCAAAAAGTACCTGGACAGGTTTGCACCAAATACGAAAATATTTGGCACAAAGTGTTACAGATGTGACTTTTGATGGTTTTGCGTAAATCCGCCCAGTAGTTTTTTAAAATATTCGAAGGCGAAGGGGTGCCCCCTGCACCTAAAAAACATTGATATGTCTCCCATGGTGCTTTCCTGCAGAGAGGATGAAATGGAAAGCCACCTTATTTTTATGTTTTTGTTCGATGACAGTGATCCCCGCTGTAACCAGGGAAAAAGGAAAATGAAAAGTACTGAAATTAATATTTGGTGGAGGTAAATGGATGCATTCATATTAAATTGCAGGTGGGGAGGGGGAAAAGGATCCACATGTGTAGTAGGAGGGGCTGCGGTGTGCTGGAGAGGCCATTTGTGGGATTATTTTTCTCGATCTATCAACATAATCCCATGAGAGCCTCACATTCATTGAGCGGTAGAAATCGAGGTTAGAAAGGGAGGTTGGTCTGGGACCAAGAGTAGTGGAGGGGGACACGTGGTGAAGTCCAGGGAGAATGGGAAAGACTTTTAAATGTTCAAGCATTATTCCAGTTACCGCAGGAATTGGCAAATGTTACATTACCAATGGAATGAGCATACTCTGTATTACCACGGGAAAGATTATGGGGAATGATGTCAGAGGGAACAGAGTACGGTGGCAAAGGAGCTATTGTTATTGCGAGGAATTATCAGCAGAATAAAAAGACGGGTGGAAAATTGGGTGTCAATAGACTAAGGACCACTGGACTTGTCAATGGTCTTTTGAACTTGCAAAGGGGTGCGAACAGCACTACTAGTCAATGGGTTATGGATCTTTTTTAATAATCAATACCACATGTACAGTGGCCAAAGACGGTGGAGAGTGGACCTTGAGGCGGCTGGCTAAGTCCCTCTCTGTTTTTTACTATTTGGGGAAACATGGACAGTGGGCATGGCTGAAGCCTTGGCTAGTGGGTCACTGGCAAAGGCAAGAGGGAAGTGGACCCAGAGAGCACTGTGCATGTACTTAGGCTATGGCTAGTGGGATCTGATTAGGAACTAAACCCAGCAAACAGTGCTGGAATGCAAAGAAGGGGACGTCTCCCTTGCAGGACCCTGGAGGCAGGATCATGATGGAGGCATGGTGGGCAGAGAGCCCACAGAACGCCGCTGAGCCCAGAGAGAAGGTGGAGAGTCCCGAGACACCTACATGGCGAGAGACCAAACAGCTGCCGAACTGGCCTGCTGGCGTCCCTCAGGCATCCTGCATTCCTAACCCCAAAGGCCTGTTGGTTGTTGACAGGAGGAACTAAGGACAGAGTTTCTGTGAGAAAACCTGAAGAGGAACAATGTATTATTTGCTTTGAAATCATCGTAGTTATACGGTTAGAGAGGTTTCTTTTTTCTTTAATAAAATTGGTTGAACCATGTCTTCTCGTCCACCTCCTATGTCTGTCTTACCACAACAGTTACACATAGGTGTGGTAACATCTACTCTGACGTCACATACCGAAGTGACTGACCCTACTGGTTTCTACTGGCATGAGGCCATGGGAGAAGAGCATACTGTAAATATATTTACACTGTCATATGTTGCCACACAAATGCGAAAGATGCTCTCCTTAGAAATGGATATCAACATTACCTATGTTTGTATATATCCAAATCTTTTATTTTCAATAATTTATTTCTAAAAATAAAAGAAAGCAGTTGACACAGTAACTCAATTGATGGATTTGTATTAATATGTCTTTGTAAAAATAAACCACTGTTTATAAAAAGAAGACAGTGATCATTCTGCACTTACAAAAAACTTGATATCATGTTTATATCATCTTTTCTATTCTGAAACAATGTTGGTGTGAAGAGTGGAGTCCAATTAAAAATAAATGCTGTGTTTGTGGCAATGTCTCTGAGTGAGCAAAGATGTTAGTGCACACCTAACTTTAAACCACTGAATTAGACTAGTTGACAATTATAAATAGGATTTTAGGTGGGGGGCAGGCAAAATGACTCTGACACAAGATCACAAAATAGACATTAAGTAGAAAAAGGTCCAATATATGGACTCTCCCATTCCCTGCACACTTTCAATGCTGAAAAACAGCCAAATATATATGACTTGAAGTCAATCCATTTTTTTAAAAAACATTATAAAACAAAAGGGTAGAAATGATGAAGTTATTTATTGACTTCAGTATCTTCTGGAGATCAGACAATCTGACTTAGGCTTGACGCGTTTCGGGTCAACACCCCTTCTTCAAGAGCAAATCAAAATTATCTCACGAGGAAGGCTCCTCTCTAATGCGGGAGTTTGATGAATAAGGTAGTGACGGCGGAGGGGAATAATTGGGCATTTCACAAGAATCTCTGACAGCGGCATGGGTATTGGGGTATTTGTGGGCAATCCATTGCAATGGAATTAGCTCCTGAGTAGGTCATAGGCATTTAGTGGCAATCCATAGTAATAGTGTATTTGATTGCAATCTCTGGCTGTGGTGTGAGAGCCTGTCCATTGGAAGGCGTTGACACAAATACACAGGATATTGATGTCACCACCCTGCACAATGTCGACAGTAAATTCGCTTTTGATGACAAAACCAGGAAACATTGACCACCCCTGAGATTTTGAAAGCAATGCCCGTTGCGTGATAACAATACCTGCCACATCATATGAGTAACAGAGGAAATCATGCTGATACCTGCCACATTTGGATGAAACCTGTGCATACGATAACAATATCTGCACATGATATGTGTACCTGGGCATATTATGGCAATACTTGCAAATGGGTATACAATGCCTACATAAATGTCAACATTATTGGCTTTGTCATTAGTTTCATTTTTGTAAATGCCTTATTTCCATAGATCTTGAGCTGAGAACAAATTAACTGGAAATGTATTGGCTGCCCTATTGTGAGTATATCTGCCAAACGATGGGAGGGGTGGTGCCTGTTGGCTCATTGTAGCTTCAATCACTGCGTTTTAGGCTGACAGATCATCCTTGAATACGAAACAACCGAGTACAGATTCAGACAATTGCATATATTTGAAAGGTCAGACATAACATCAGTGCACATCCAGCAACAATATCCATGGTCCACAGATCAGACTATAGAGATAATGGGTAGCATTTTTGCGGAAAAAGGTTAACTAATTGTGAACTCTTGGAAACCCGATTGTGTACTCCTTTGAGCGAGTCTGGGTTTATCAATGTAGATAAAAGTACAAAATACATGAAAGGCAACACTGTGCCATTATCTTTAATTGGAATGTCTGTGAGACAGAATACTACCTGATAAGGGTGTGAAAGCCCTTGTTTTTTTGATGTTTAGTAAAATAAAATGATGCAGAAAATTCTGTTTATGAAAGGGGGCTTGGGGATCAGGCCCCCTTTCAAAATGTGACATTCATAAATATAACGGACACAGGTGCCTTGATGTACCTGTCTACTGGCACCAGCTCAATTGCTGCACAGAGAAGGTTTAAAGGTCACATGCGCATTACAGTTGCAAAATCACTTCAAGCAGTGGTAATCATTTAACTTCTGCACCACGGATCTTAATTATAGTAATGTTCTGTCTTAATCAGTCTGGTGGCAGGTAAACATCAATACATAAGCCATGCATGGTCGTGGCACACTGATTAGAACACACGATTATGAAAGACACAGCAATCTAATATGACACCAGTGTCAGCTATATTAGCCGGTCTTAGATGTGACAGGGTCGGTGTGTATTGACGTGTAGGGTGAATGTCTCCACAGCTAGGTTATGGGACAATTGCCAAGATGCTGCCTCCTTTGATTCTCCATTCAGCAAAGACACACCTTATCCTGGAGCATGGCAACTTCCTGCAGAGGTCTCCTGGAAAAGGTGCTTCAGAGGCAGCGCAAGGGTGCTGATCTGTGAAGCTCCTTTGAAGGTAGCAGGCATGGAAAGGGGGCATGTTTAGGGAAGGTAGGCCTGGAGAAAGGTCTCACCATGTTGCCTTATGTTGGGGTTCTCTCCCCTTTCCTGCCCCCTCCATTCCCTGCAAGCAAAGCACTCTGGCTGTGATGTCATAATGCAAAAAGCACTTGATACAAGAACAGGTATTTGACTCTTTATGGCTGGCTGGCTGGCTTGCCTTGGGCCAATCCCTGTAGCCTTTTAACTTTAAAAGGAGAGGGGAACCCCCCCATTCTTTGATTCATTACTGGACTCTAAGAAGAACAAAAAGAATATCCCTTTGGGCCTCTGTTAGGGGTACAGTCTATCCCAGAGTCCTTTGACAGGGAAGTGAAAATAAAAGGTATCAAAGGAGGAGGTAAGCTCTGCCCCCTAACCCTCCCAAGGGCACATTGGGAGTGAGCTGCTGTTGGAACAGGGACTCACTGTGGCTGCACTGGGAGCATAACCCTGCCACTGGAGGTGAAGGAATCCCTGTAGGCGTGAGTGCAGAAGATGGGCTCGGCTTACCCTGGGGGCCCTGGACAGCAATACAGAAATCCAGGAATTTTGTCTCACCAGTTAGAGCCATCTTCGAACCACTTCGGCCATGTTTGATGCCCTTCGAGCTGACACTGGAACAACATTGCTGCTTTTGGCATTGCATAAACTTTGAGCTGCTTGCACGCGTTTCAATCCATCTCACAGTTGTTCCTACACCAGTGAAGATCAATGCCCCCTCAACTCGCTCATCAGCTCACTGCTGTGGAAGCATACAATTTGCTGCACCCCGAGTAGCACATTAAGGGCGCAGAACCTTGCTGCGACCTGACTCGACCATTGACTCAAACCTGTTGGGTCCCCAAGATTCGCACAGGCTCGACGACTGACATGATCCACACAGAGCCCTATCTCAATGACAACTCAAAGCTGGATCCTTGCAACCCGCTTAATATCTGCGTTACTAAAAGAAAGTGCATAGAAGCAGGCAGGTCTCAATGATAATGAGCACCCAAGACGAAAAGAAAGGTACTGTGAAGAGGCCCTGTCCCCCAGGTACACCTTTGGGACCACAGTGACATTTAAGTCCCCTTCTCTGCCCTTTCCTTAAAAGACATCCTTCAAGAACATTGGCATTGTGCCAATTGGGTGCCTGAATACCCCTGTTCATCTACCCAAAGTGCTCTGCTATACAAGCTTGCCATCTCTGTGTTTCTTTAGATGGGTGGGTTTTTGTTTGCATTTTTATTTGGTTATTTGCATTTTTATTGTTAACAAGAGTTTTATTTTTTAACAAACCTTGATTAGTTTATCTTGGAGTTTTGTATTATTGCTGTTTGGGGTTACTACTGTTAACATGTAACACGCCTCCTGATGCATGGAGCCTACCCGCAGCCCACTTAACCACAAAAGACACAGCAGGTATGCCAGCCGGGCTGTCCCTGATTTCCTTTATGACTGGGATCACTGCTGGTTTTGTGGTTGTGTGGGGCTGAGTAGGTGGTTTAGCCACTACTCATCTCTGTATTGCTGTATTGTGATAGCCATTTTGTCACAGTCTTTTCTGTGGGGGCAGACCCTGCTAGGTGACTCATAAGATCAACAAATGTGCACAGCAGCAAAACATACACAAACAAAATACCCACTGTGGAAAGGAAAACACTGGTCAAACTAATAGCTGAATGTGTGCTAATTTTTCTATTCATCTCTTCCTTTTAGCAAACATTCTAAAATGTTGCTTTTTTCTGATTTTAACAACACATCACCAGCAAAAGGTCTTTCTACCCCCCACACCCTTCAAGACTGTGATTTTGAGGACTTGCAGTAATTTATGTCTTATTGAACATGTGGAAATAGTGACAGTATAATCTGAAAATGTGTTGTTGCCATGGCTGGCTTCTTTCGAAGGGAACATTGCATTCCATTCCTCTTGCGCGCTGGACTAAGCTGCTAGGCAGACTCTCGAGGCAAGGCAGGAAAGTTGCTGGCTGAATTTGAGATCAGCGGTTTTAACCCCGGCCATTGCGCTGTCACTCTGAATTGTGCTTTAGTCTGCAGGGTGTGCATCCAATTATTGGAGAAAAAAAAGCACAGCATGCCACCTACAAAATCCAGAAATACTCAATTTTATTCTCAACAAATATATGTGAGTGATCAGGGTAGAGATGACCTTGGAGGAACTTGGAGCAATGTTCCCATTGCCCTGAGAGGTAATCAATAGCTATTTTCTTGATTCAAAACAATAGCCCCATTTGCTGTTATCTGCAATTACAAACCACAGAGCAGAAATCTGCAAACCTTGTCTGGCTAGATGTTTTGAACTACAACTCCCATAATCTCTCACCATTCGTGATGCTGGCTAGGGCTGATGGGAGTTGTAGTGCAAAACACCTGGAAAGCCAAAGGCTGAAGACCTGTGCATGAGGGTATTTCAGAAACAATGCAATTTTGCAATGGACCTTTTCCTTTGTACAAATATATTGGTGGTCATTTTCTAGAAATTAGTAATTTGGCAGTGAGGACACGTTACGTTTGCTCTTTAACGTAAACGGCTCCTGCTGCCAAATTTTCTTCATTTGCAATGTGGGATGCAAATGTAAAGGGCAAAAGGCGACATACAAGTGTGCAGTACAAAGTGTGTAAATGCTGCCTGGCTTGCCAGTCAGCATTTACAGTGCCACTTGCCTTGCTCACAAGCTCTGGTCTTATTTGAAATTAATCCGTTCCTGTCATGCTCACATGATGGGCAGCGTTTCATTTCAATTGGGAACTGCGAGCATGATAAGCAGCGTTCCCAATTGAAAGTAAACCCTCCTGACATGCGAGCATGGCAGGGAGAGTTTCATTTCTGCTTGTATGGCAGGGAGCGTGTACAATGAACCCCTATGGGGTCCGTCTGATTTCTGCTGGTGCATAAAGCCGGCAGACCCTATAGGGATAACCAGCATTTGCACTGGCATGAACTATGCACATCTTAGCACCTGCATTCTGCAGGTCTGGAGATACCATACGTCAATTATGGCTAGCATCGGAGCTGTTTCTTTGGATGTATTGAATTCCTGTAGATAAGTACTAATACTGTCCTATTTGAAATATTGAAGTCGTGCAGAGATCCGTTGTGCATGGATGGATGGGTGAGTGGATAGGTTGTGCGTGGGATGTTAATGTATACAAAACTGAAGAGTAATGGATAGGTTGTTTAAGTTTAGTGCAGAATGGATGAGGTCTAGCAGCTTGGGCTGGCCTGCTCCTTTTGGGATTAGTCTATCGACTGTCCCCTTTTATGACGGCATGGCAGACTGGGAACTGATGGCCTGGACAGTTGTCCAGAGCAATACTAGAGGTTGACATATGTGCAGCCATCAATGGGTAGGTGAGCCAGTGGATGTATCCATACATGGGTGAAGTAGTGGATGAATGAGCGAATTAGTCATTGCAAGAATTGGTGGTGAGTGAATGTGCAGGTAGAATGATGGATGTGGGGGAGTTTGCTTTATGCAATTGCACTACTTTGAACATTCTGGAAGCCCTGAGATACTGCATAGTTATGTTATTCACGCCAATGCTGTGCTTCTTAAAACATCAAAACTGTTAACATTATGTACATAAGAAATGTGAGTCTTGTAGCAGCGGATACGTTTTAGCATAGCATACTGTCTCCGTTTGCACCCTAAGCAAAGGAATCTTCAGTTGTAAGGCTGCTAATGTAAAATTCGTTATTTCATATAGCTCAAAATGCTCCAAAGATTACGAACATTTGGAATGCACAATGTTATCACCTAATGAGTACACATGTATGCTAAAAGATTACAAAATGTAATATCAGTCAGAAAGGGGTATTACTCTGAAGGAGATTATGGGCCTCAGTCCGAGCCCGACGGTAGCTGTGCTGGAAAAACTGGCAGGCTCCCGCTGAACCCGGAATGAATTACCGCCTTCGGACTTGCCGGATGTACCGGGGCATTACAGCCCCGGTGGTCCGGTAATTCCGGAGGTGGAATAACGTTACTCCCCATTCCCATGGAGTCCCACAGCACTCCATGGGGATGGGGACCATGGAAACACCAACACTGTAATTAACGGTGCAGGTGTTTCCATTTCCGTCTGCAGGCGGGTGACGTTACTCTCTCCATGTCAGACCTGGCGGGAGTAACACCACCCGCCTGCAGAACCCGTAGTTTGCCGGTCCGGGAACAACGGTTTCGGCGGGCTTACCGCCACCGTTGTTTCCGGACCGGCAGGCTCTAATGAGGCCCTATGTCTGTATCCAACATTTTACAGATTTACACCAGGGCCCATTCAATATGTACCTGCAGTATCTCTGGCAGGGAGCTAGAGCTCTCTCGGCCAGACCTAAAAAGCACAGTTCAAAGTATGTGTCACATGACATTCTAAACCCACCATACTATTAAATCAGTCTTGTCTTTTTCTTCTCTCCTTGATTGCATTCCCTCTCTAGATGTATATATATAAAAAATCAAAACTATGAAACCGTTAATGTAGAAATCTGAAATGTTGCATGCATAGGCAGTTGCCTCAAAATATTACTGTGTGATATTGTCTGATTTTTTATTACAAGCATTTGAAAGTTATTAAGAAAAGTAATTTTCTGAAACGGCATAGAGACTTTAAACTGTTATAAACTGAATTATGCTTTGCGCAAAGGCATAATATATATATATATACTAGCGGTACCACCCGGCCTTGCACAGGTCTGTAGCTGACATGCACGTGGGGGTCTGCTATATCGTTGTATATGGTTAAGGGTCGAATGAAATTGGTTTGAATGCAATAGTTTCGAACCAAAAGGACCGAAAACAAAAACGTCGAATGCACATTTTTTTTTTTTTGGGGCCCCCACCCAAACTCCCGTTTTTACGGTAAAAAACATTATTTTTTCCTATATGAAAGCCCAAAAAAAAATACATTCAAAAAAGGGCATTCGACTTTGTTGTTTCCGGTTCTTTTGTTTCAAAACTATTGTATTTCAAAACAATGTATTCGACCCTTTGACCCGACACCGTTGTATATGTGTTATTGGGTCATAACTTCCTGTTTTTGAAAAATTGCAAAATTTGCAATCGGCCAAAATAGCTCATACTGATAGCACAGAGCCGGACCCTGCTACACCCCTGTGCAGGACAAATGGGTGGAGTTGGTCACATTTCACTATCACCAGTACACCCCAGACTCTTATGTCAACCTTGCTACCTAACTTCCTATTTCTGGAACGGTCACAAAATCAGAAATCTCCCGAAATCGTCTATACTGAAAGCACAGGGCGAATGGGTGGGGTTGGTCAGATTTCACCATCGCCAGTACACCCCAGAGTGGTATGCCGACCGTGGGCCAACATTTCTATCGCCTATACTGATAGCACAGGGCTGGACACTGCTGCAGGGTAAATGGATGGGGTTGGTCACATTTCACTATCGCCACTACACCCCAGACTGGTATGTCGACCTTGCTACCGAACTTCCTATTTCTGGAACGGTCACAAAATCAGCAATCTCCCGAAATTGCCAATACTGATAGCAAAGAGCTGCACCCACCCTGTGCAGGACGAATGGGTGGGTTTGTCAGATTTCACCATTGCCAGTACACCCCGGGCTGGTACACTGACCTTGGGAAAACATTTCAGCCCACCAACTGTTGAAGGGCTGGAGCCAACAAGCCCTCGCAGGACAACGCTGTGGTGTTGAAAGATGCAGATGCGCAGGAGATGCTGCCCGATTATACATGGCATGCTTCGCTACGTCCACACTTTTGTGCCTATAAGAACCAGGGTTCAGACCCTCTATGGCGAAACCTTCAAAGGACAAGGCTGCAGTGTTGAGTGACACAGGTGCACAGGAGACGCTGCCCAATTATATGTAGCATGCTTCACTACGTCCATGCCTCCGTGCCTATAAGAACTGAGCTTTGGGCCCTCTGCGGCAAAGCCCTCACTGGACAAGACCGCAGTGTTGAGCGATGCAGGTGCGCAAGAGATGTTGCCTGATTATACATAGCATGCTTTGCTACGTCCACGCTTACATGACTATAAGAACCGAGGTTCAGAACCTCTGCAGCAAAGCCCTTGCAGGACAACGCTGTGGTGTTGAGCGACGCAGGTGAGCAGGAGACGCTGCCTGATTATACGTAGCACACTTCACTATGTGCACGCTTCTGTGCCTATAAAAACCGAAGTTCGAACCCTCTGTGGCAAATCCCGCACAGGACAAGGCCCATGCATTGAGCGATGCCGGTGTTTGACAGTGATGGGCTAGTAGCACAGATTGTGAGTACAGATTACCTCACCCTCCTGTCTGCGGCCACAAGGTAAGAAGGTGTGGGGAGAGTCCACTTTGCCACACTCCATGCAACCCCTGACCTTGTGCCCCTTCTCCCTCTTGCATACGTGTTGCACCCCCTGCAACAGATCCTTGCACACCCACACCCCCACATGCTCATGTCCACCTTCTTACAGGCGCTCCCTCGCAACTTAGGCCACGTGCGCTCCCCCACAACTACAGGCCACATTATCTCCCCCTCTTCTCTAGCCACATGCGCTCCTTTGTGTCATAAGTCCCTGCATCCTGTTCGTGTGCATGCGCTCCATTGCAACTTGACCACGTGCGCTCCCTTGCTTCTCTAGCCGCATACACACCCTCCTCACAACTTGGCCACATGCGCTCCCTTGCTTCTCTAGCCGCATGCGCTCCCTCACATTGTTTGTCCCAGCATCCTGTTCCGTCCCCCCATGTTCCCTTAATTCCTCTCTCAACTTAGCCCTTCCCTTCTTTGATCTATTGTATACTATTTTGTTGACACTGTGTTGTGCTCCACGGATTTGGCATTACATTGCATTGCCTGCATTCTTTCTTCTAGGTCCCTGTTGTGTTCTGTTTCTTGTTGATGGTATTGACTTTGTGTTGTTATCTACGGTTTTGATATTGTGTTGTTCTCTACGGTTTGTGGCATTACATTGGATTGCCTGCATTCTTTACTTCTAGGTTCCCTATTGTGCTCTGTGCTTTGCTTTTGGTTCTGAATTGCATCTGCTTTCTTTACTTTTAGGTTCCCTGTTGTGCTCTGTGCTTTGCTATTTGTTCTGTATTGCATCTGATTTGTAGGTCTGTTGTTCTTGTTCTTTGTTGTCCTTCCCTCCCTGTCTGCCCCTCCTGTGTGACCCTCTCCCCTGCTTGGGCTCTACTCTCTGCCACCCTCTATTTCCCCCCTGCATCCTCTATACTGCTCTCTGTCCCACCTATCTTTTCTAACTGTTTTTCTATCGACTATCCTCTCCCTCGGACTAAGTCTGGCAGGAAGAAGCTCAAAAGGGACTTGTCAAAGCAGGTTTTCCCAGGCTCATCCAGAACCATCAAGGCCCACATCGACACCCTTGCTCCAGCATTGGCTGATTTCTGCAATCACTCCTTTGCCACTGAAACTTTCCCTTCCCCCTTAAGCACTCCCTTGTTCACCCCCTTCTAAAGAAGCTCTCGCCGATACTTTCTCTCTGGCTAACTATCACCCGAACCCCATCATTCCTTTCCTGGGCAAACTCTTTGAAAAGCTGTCCATCTCCCAGCTTAATCTGCATACTTCCATCTCAAGCTCTCGGCTCATCCACCTCCAACTCACTGAGGGTCAGACGCTTCTCCAAGCAGAGAGTTGGGGGCAGATGTCTCTCCTCAGCTGGGGCATCCCTCTGGAACAGCCTCCTTGCCTCTCTCAAACTTAAGCAGAACCACTGGCAGTTCTGGAAGCAACTCAAGACCTTCCTTTTCGCTTTCGCTTTTTCACTTGCTCTCCCCTGCTGATGTACCTGATGTACCGGACTGCTCCATGCACTGGTCACCTTGATACCCTCTGAACTGGAGCCCAGGCACCTGCAGGTCCAGTTGCCCTTGCACTGCCTCCGGGCTCCCCCAGAACTTAAACTCCCTTTCCTCTGCACTTATCAGCCACCCGCTGGCTGCACTTATTGAGTTGCCTGCAATTCTCTCCCCTGGAACTTCCCCCTTCCCTCTTCCCAGCACTTGCACGATCTGAATGACACAAGGCTTAGTAAGATCATTGTTTTATCTTCCCTTTGTTTCACCCTCCTTGTCGTGACATGCCTAGAAACACTTGTGTACAGGCGTTTTATAAATGCCATTTGATATCATATTGCAAAATCAGCAATCTCCCGAAATCACCTATATTTATAGTAAAGTGCCGGACCCCGCACTCTGCAGGGCGGATGGGTGGGGTTGGTCAATTTTCAATATCGCCAGTACACCACAGACTGGTATGATGGGCAGCTTATAACTTTTCTCCCCCTGGACAAATCCTTACCAAACATTGCAACAAAAAAGTATATGTACGCTATGAATTGTTTTGGTAAGTTTGGTGAGGTTTCGTCAAGGGGGCGAAAAGCTATAGGGGATCCCAAAAATATTTTTTTTCCATAGACGCAATGGGACATTTTTTCCTCACACCTACAGCCGAAACCGCTGGATGGATTTTCACCAAATTTGCAGCCGGAGTGGCGGCTTGGTCCCGAAAGCGTGCTTTTGTAAATGTGGTGTAAAACCGTCCGGTAGTACAAAGCTCATACTAGGAAAAACACTGGCAAGACTGCTATTTATATTAAAAATGGAATAAGTTATTGCCACCCCTCCTCCCCAAGAGTCATCGCCAACACAAGCTGGAGGCCCTACACAACAAAAAAATCACAGTACTGCCAAAGACAATGAAGACTACCAAGAACATGAGGTAGAGGAAGTGCCTACCGCTAGCACCCAGAGAGAATCATGGGTGTGGCAGTTATTTACCACTGTTAGAAATGTACCAAAGGCTAAAGCTACCAAAGTTAAATGCACTAAGTGCAACTTTATATTCAGTCGCAGACTACCTGGGCAGTACCCCTACGGGACCACTGTCATGCACCGCCACACCAAATCCAACCACTGCAATGCTCTCAGAAAGGTTGTTCATTTCTAAGCAAGTAGTAGGCTGTCTTCCTCCACCTCGTCTTCCTCAACCAATACTGTAACCGCACAGCCTACTTCTGTGGGACAAAAAAATCCCAGCAGCTACCTTGCAAGCAATAAAGAAGACTGTTGATCCATATCTTTTGAAGACAAGAGTCCTCTTTATATACTGAAATACACTACACTGCAGGGGGATGCAATTTTGAAGTGCTTTTTAGAAGCTGTAATCAAAAAGCATGAGAAACACTGCCCCTACCATAGAAGTAACACACGCGCAACATCTTCCCCTGTCTACCTACCCCTCCATATTAGTGCTTGGTGCCTGGTCCCTCATTTCCCTCCCCACCTTACATTCTGACCACTCCTGCAAAAAAAAAAAAAAAAAATACATCAAACAACAACAAAAGGAAGTTTCCTTTAGGAACCACCTTTCACAGATGAAAAATGAAGCAAAAAAAATTCTTATAGATTCCATCTACTTTACATTTCTTAGTAAAGTACAGAGACTCAATAAGATTTTCCAACATTTGCATATTCCGAGGGGTGCACAGGGAGTTTTACATGCGATTTCGCTGGCCCGAGCTGGGTACGTGTATTCCGAGAGGTCTTCGGGGAGTTTTACAAGCGATTTCGCTGGTGCGGGAGGGGTACGCATATTCCGAGGGGTGCACAGGGAGTTTTACACGTGATTTGTCACTGTAGGCCCTCCCAGGTGTGGTCCTCTCCATGCCCCGCAGGCAGCCCTTCACCCCTGGCATGCCCCGCTGGCACCCCATCACCCCTGGGCATGCCCCGCAGGCAGCCCATCACCCCACAGGCAGGCCACATGTCCCAATGCACTTGGGAGCCTCAACCCCACCCTCCAGGACACTCGTCTGCTGGGTGGTAAGTTGGCCCTCGGCGCCCCACTGCATCCACTGCATCTAAGAGGTGCCGGGCCTTCTTGAGGGTCCTAGACTTGTATTCCTCCCAGCACTTCTGGACGTGTTTGATGTTGTGGGGTGCCACCCCCTCCGCGTTGATGGCACCCACTATGTCCGTCCAGATCTTCCTCCATCCTTCCTTGTCGGCGCGCAATGGTGAGAAGAGGGCATCATAATGCCCCAGGACTTGCTCCACCAGGATGCCAACTTCATTGGCTTTGAAGCTGGCAGCCCTGTGCCTCTCTACTGGGGGGGTTACCACTGGTGCCAGATGGTGTTGGTTCGGACATTGCAACCCTGAGACAGATGTGGGTGGGCAACTGGGTCCTGGGGCTGGGCTGTGGAGCGATGGAATACCAGTCGGGAGTCTTCTGTTCCAGCAGGGGTGGTCAAAGCAACTGGACCCCTGCAGATGGCTGATGTGCAGGCACCAAATGGCAGAGCACTGTTGGCAGCAGACAGGCAGGCAGGCAGCAGCAGATGGCTTGTAGGAGACACACCGCGTACCTGTTTTCGAGGTCATAGTAGCCTGCGTGTCCCACGCGTACCCGTTTTCCGTGTCCCTGGGTGCCACTGCGTACTGCAGGAGGTTAATTCCACACACGTGTGCTACCGGGGGTTGCGTGCACAGTTTTACTGCTGTTTTGGGGTGCCTGAGCGTTGTGTGACCCGTCACTTTATCACCGGGGTCACATACAGCCTTGCAGGCGCACAGGGGTGCTGTTAACATCTAGTACCCCACCCCCTTCACCCCGATTGCCCAGGACAATTGTCGTGTACACCTCCCATTGCATGCACATTGCACGTGATGCCTGACCTTGCACTTACACTGCTTTCTTGTTTATTGATTGACATCATAATGTACTTGTTGATGTAGATTGTTGGTTACGTACACATGTTCTGCACTGCACTAACCCACTTCTGAACCATGTTACACCGTTCTACATGCCGACTCACTGTAGCAATGTCAAAGTGACCTGGCATGTATGGTCAGATTACCTTCCCTGCACTGTCAAGAAAGGCCCAGGCACAGGTGCATCCTGTGACACATGTACTCAGTATTGGAACACCCTAGCGGGTGTTTAGCAAAGTTGATAGGTCAATCTGCGGCCTATTCTAACTGGTATAGGCTGCAGATTGACTATAACCTGCCGATTGGGTTGTAATGACTGTGGAGCTGCCTGCACGTGTGTATGTATACACTTCCACATACATCAAAGCAAGCAGCATTGTAGCTGCTTGCTTTGCTGCATAGGATGCTGTTCATGATCACCATACGGGTGTATATGGACACAGGTGTTTTTCAACAATTTCACATGTACATATGCAAGCAGCTTCAACGTTGTGTAGTTCAACATTGCGGGTACTCACTTATGTGTGTGTAAAAGTGTTCATTTACACATGTGTCCTCTGCAGCTTTTTTGTTGCATGACTAATATGTAGTTGATTAATGTTAATGCTGCAGTTTCAGCATTGCGCCCGTTATGTTCAACAGGCACAATCCTGAAGGTGCACTGTCATACAGTATGTGTATGCCCAGGCCCACTCAGCTAATCTGGTGGGGCCTGGCCGTGATGATTTGACACACTGAAAAATGGTTTAGGGCACAATCAACACAAAATGTGCTGTATCAGGCCCTGAAGGGTGTTCTGGAGGCTTCATTGCCGGCAGCTCGGACTGTACTGGGCATAATGGTTCCTCATGCCTGGTTGCAGGCCCTCGCTTTGCTCGGGACACTCACTATGTCTACATAGTCCATGACGCCTGGTACGGTCCGAGCTGCAGATGGATGAAGCTATATTGGTGATGATGATTTAGTGATGCATGTGTACATGCATATTACGTGTGTCATGGTGTGTTTTGATTCACTTGCAGCTGTGGCCATTTGGCTGTTCAAACATGCTTATGCTACATGCCATCTCTTTGTTGACATCTGTCATTTCTGCCTGTGATCTGTGCTTGCCAGAGGTGGTGTGTGATGGAGGTGATATACTACATTCTGTACATGTGTAGGCTTCGCTATTTACACACATCCATTTCTGATTTTGGGATGTGTTTGCAAATCAATGCCGCTGGATGCATGCGGGAAGTTCATTTGTGTGTGACATGTCTGCTTCATGTGTTGGCTGTCGAAGTGATGTCTATGTGCGTGTGGGTTATGTGCTTCTGACATGTGTACTCATGTTTGTTTTATCCACATTACATATGATGATGCAATGGAGCCATAGGATGGTGATGTCAATACTGACACGGGGTTGCTATTACATCAGCAACCCGGCACAAGTGGGGGTCGTGGGGTGGTAGGCCACGAGAACCCACTTGTGCTCCAGACCATAGTGTGCAGGGCTGGCAATGAGTCTAGCTCGGATGATCACTCTGACAACAATGTTGAGTTGGATTCGCATCATGTCCATTTGTCGACCGTGAGTGATTCTGATGTGGACGATCTTCTGTTCGTGACACCTGCACTGAGGGGTCAGACAGTGTTGGAACCTCTGCCTGTGGGGGATCGGGATTCACGGTCACACTCCACACCAGTTGCTAATGTGCCTGGGGCATCACGTCAACGGAGGGATGTAGTCCTGCAGCTGCGGGCGGTGCCAGCCCAGTGAGGACCACGGCTCCTTGGGCCCCGCAGAGGTCAAGTCCGGCAAAGCGGTGGCCGTGCGCCACCGGGGTATACTGAGTGGGAGCAATCCATGTGTGCCAATTCAGAACAACAGGGGGGCAGCAATTGATAAGATCGCTCAGAACATGGAACGTGTGGCCCAATCCGTGCTCCCCCCTGCTAGGCAGGTGGAGCTCCAGCAGCGGGCAGCACAGTCCACGACCCGCTCACTCAGGCTGGGCATGGCGGACTCAGACAGGGCCAGCGGGCTGAAATGGTGTCTCTGCATCAAGCACTTGCTGCTCACGCAGAGGCACACAGGGAGGCCCTGAGGGATTACCATCAATCCCTTAGATCTACTCTGGGTGTGCTCAACATGTCCCACAGGCAGCGGACAGAGGAGAGGTTGGAGCAGCTTGAGAATACCATGTTGGCTGAGCTACGTGCATGACGGGAGGTGCTCGGATGTCATGCAAGGCCATGCAGGAAGAACTCTGTGTTACACATGCCACCTTGCAAGAGGAAGCACGCGTATCACATGAGGTGCTTCATGCTGACCTATGTGTCATCGCCTCACAGGACCAGGCTTACCAGTCCTGCATACTTGCTGCCGATGAGGGGCAAGCTGCGCATAGGCGTGGTCAGGGTACTGTGTCACATCCACCTTCTTCTTTCCATCCAGAGAGTGACTCGTGCAGCGATTTATCTCCAACACAAGTCGGGCCGTGCAGGCGTTGAGCCCATGGAGTTTTTTTTTATATCAACATCATCACATGTGGGTGTTGAGGTGCACCCTGTACCTCCCCCCTCCTGTGTGCCTTCCCCACCCGGGTAGGATGTGGCCATTTTTTATTTTATTAGTTAGTTTAATTAGTTAATATAGTTTAAAATTGTTTGTCTATTGTGCATTCATGTGACGGTGTGGTGCTTTGTGGCTTTTGAAAGCATCCACTGTCTGTTCCAGCTGGGCCCATTCAAGCTTGTCTCGTGTATGTGTTTGTGGCTTGGGGTCCTGACATATATGCCACTCCTGCTTCCCCTATCCATGGGCTTGCAAGGATGGTTCGGTGTGACAACCATTTACACAAGGGCATTGGACTTTTGTCATGTCTGTGGTCTGTCTGCTGCTGAACTACTTGTGTTAATACCCCTAGTGGGGATTATGGATGTTTTCTCCACGGCATGTCAGCAATCAATTTTGGTGAGTACAATATTGAACTGTCCATTTATTGATGTTGATTGTGATGTATGTTAATTTCTTGCCTGTATACGTGCTTGATGCACTTCATGCTGTAGACGGTAGCCTGCACCCTTTAGCTTTGAAAGTCACACTGATGGCGGGAGGGGACCGGGTGGTGACAATGTCAAGTTGGTACATGTTGAGTTCAGCCCCTGGGGATTGTGGCAAAGGAGGATGCATTAGGAATGGGACCCAAGAGGCACAACTCACAGTCCAGTCCTCACCTGAGATGTCTGCCTATACTACTACTATGCTCCTGGACTATGGCTCTTTTACTTGTTTTTCACACTCTGGTGCCTTTAGTCCCTGTTCTTCTTCCTGCTATTGCCCTTGTTGCCGATCTGTCCGCCCATCTCTCGGGCAGTTATTTCCACATACTCTTACACTGCCTCGTTTTGCCTCAGTACACTTCTGTTCAACAGCATCTCTCTGTCGCTCCTCCTGTCTTTCATCTATTACATCCATGCCTTTATGTTGACTGTTGGCTTTTACCAATGCTATTCAAGTGTTGTGGCTCTTAACTTGCTGTCAGCTGTTTCCGGCTATCTTGCATTCTCTGTGACTTTCCAGACTTGTGCTGTCTCTGCCTTTCTTTGTTCACGCTATCAAGGATTGATTGGGTTTTAGCTCAACCATCCAGTTGTGCCAGCCTCCTTGGTTATTTTCTACTCAAGTTCCAGCTCTACCTGTCAGGGAACAGAACCTGGGGTTGTGTGGGAGGAGAACAGATGTAGGTCTCAGACATGGCCCAGAAACAAGCAGCATAAAGACACACACACACAGAAAACTTTCCAGACTTATTAAAGGCTTTTATGCCCTTTCTGCAGGAAAAGGAGCCTCCAGACTACCTTTCCCAACAGACCCCGGGCCAAGAACTACAAAACCCTGGCCACGTTGGGTGAGGCACACGTGCACATGCACGTGCGAGCAGAAGCACGGGGCTTGTGCTCAGACGTCCGACAGAAGCAGACGTGTTTCCAGGATCTCTGAGCAAGGTGAGCAGCACGAGGGGCCACGCCCCAGCCGACCTTCCTCCAGGCCCCTCGCACATGCAAGCTAAGTAGCGCTAGTGCTGTGGAGCTTAGCCAGGCGTTGGGGAAGATGTGCACAGTACAGCTAAACCACGCTGAGGAGCAAATGCCAGGAACCTTCCCAGGTTGTCAGGGGCACACTTAGGGGGTGTCGCCCATATCCTCCAGTCCCCCCTGCTCCATAGAAGTTATTAGTGCAGTAGCATTCCTAGCCACAAAGTAATACAGCGCAAGGGGGGGCACCCAGCGATGCACAAACTCGAGTGCAGTGCATATCATTAGCATATGCAATTAGCCATGTGTGCTGCCTATAGAAAGCCACGGCTCGCAGAATGCAACTTGTACTGAAGTCGCACCTCGCCACACGCATCTAGCAGCACATCCAAGGCACATTCTATCATGTGTGATTCTTAACACATGGTCTTCTGTTTAACACAGGGCCACGTGTGGCTACCTTACCGCATTAACAGTGTATAAACCATCACGGGGGCAAGCAAAACTATACGAATGAAGCAGCAGTCAAGAATGCTTGTTTGGGGAGGAGTCATGAATGGTGTAATGTGTGTGTGGGGAAAACACACACAGAATAGTAACTCACGCTCTCTTTGCAGCATTGAACTGCTCCTGTTACTTGGCCTGAGAGTGTGCAGGCAGGAGGCCAGCACTCTCCCGAGAGATAAGTCTCTCTTTTGCTTGCCTTTGAGCCATTTTGTACAATGTGCATGAAGTACATAGTTTCTCTGATTGAGTATGTGTAATTGTCAATAGTTGTATTTTGTATTTTCACTACTTTCCCTTGCCTATCCACCTCCCCTCTCCTGACCCTCTTTCCGGTTAATACCGGTTATCCTTAATACCGATGCCTATCCAACCAACGGATCCCTAACCCTCTTTCCCTGATGGGGTCTCAGAGGCCTTTGTAAGTTTTACCTTGCAGGCGCCCAGACCGCAGAGGGGGTGGTTGGTTCGTGCCACTCCTGCGCCTGGAGGCCGGAGCTGTGACACTACCCATCAGTTGTTGCATCCTCATTGATTACTGTGTACTGAAATTGCTACCCATCCTGTTGAACCATTGTTCAACTGTGCTACCTTGGTAGTTATTCTATCATTCTGCTTGGACATGTGCTTGGCCATATTCAGCGACTTCAAGTCATCTACTGGAGACTCTTGGTTAGGCAAATAAATGGACGTGTGTCACTGTGCTATGGCCTCTAAATTTCAGTTGGGGACAGGATTGTGCTATGTGAGGATTAGTCTAATGGTGGCGACATAATAAACACTTAGCACCTGTAGAGGTGTCATGAGTAACAATGAAGTACATACTGGTGTGTTGCCACAAATCTGTATTCTACAATACAAGAATAGTGCACTCTCCCAGTAAGACGTAAAACACTGCAATGGTATTGTACTTACTTTGTTGCTTGGTGAGAGTAGGTTTATTGTAGGTTGTATTTTAAAGTGCACACACCAGTGGCATTCAGGAGAGGGGTGGGTACTGCACCTATATAAGAAGATGGTAAGAACATATGTTGGCTAATGGCATAGTGATTGCATTTGTACAATACATTCTTTAAAAATGTAGGGGGATGTCTTGACAGGAAGAGAAAGTGTGTGTGTATAAATGGATGGCTTACTATATGAATGGGGACTTGGGAGCATAAGCATGTTTGGTATGGGGGTAGGTGGGTTACTTGCAAGTGTATTGTATGACGTCCTATTTAGCAAGTGTGAGTATTAGTGCAGGAGTATTCACTTTGAAAATTGAGTACTTCTCATTGTGGACGGATGACAAAAAGGTTCGGAAAGATATACAGACTGCAAAGCAGAATGTTTTTGCGGGTGCATTTGCATGTACTTTTCTACATATATATGCTTGCTACATGAGTAGAGCCATTGTTTACGTTCTTTAATTTCCTTATGTGCATTTATGAATGGTACTGTTGTCTATGCAAACATAATTATTTTTCTTTTTTAAGTAATGTTGCAATCTATAAAGTGTGAAAGATAAGTGGCAGTAAACTGATGTTATGCATGCAATGTATACACTCAGTGGTCGAAGTGTAAGAAAAGAAGTAGTGGAACTATGTTCCCTGCTGGCCTGCCACCGCTCCTCACAAACCCCATCGTCCTGCCCCCTCCCACACACAATACAAACCCACAACCACATTGGCCTGCTGTTTAAGGGAATGTTTAGTGCAGTGCACTGAAAGTACAAGTTTCAACCTCTTCCTACCCTGTTATTTTAAAAGGAAACCATTCCGGAGCGGTTTCTTTTTAAAATAAAAGTATAGGAGCTGTAAAACTTAATTTAAAAAAGTAGAGGAGCACCGCTCCCATCCATTCCTGCTCACTTCGACCACTGTATACACTTGGCTTAGTTTGGTGGGATACTCTGATCCTTTTCTGTGCTATGTTTACAAATTTAATAGGAGGTGCGTTAATGGAGGAAAGCATCGTAAAAATGACGGAACGAAAGAACAGAGTAACCGTTTGCATATAACAATGGCTGCTATGGGCAAATGTCAACTTTGCCAGCACCTACCACTGTAGGAGCCATTTCATGGTAGGTGATGGGAGAAATAACAGAATGCTTTTCAGTGCATTATGGAGATTCAGTGCAAGGTACCCTGTTGCGACGGACTTATAACACAGTTGCAAATGTACTGTAGAAAAAGTAGTGATACCTGCTTTTGGGTGACGATGGGAGGTGATGCCGATGAATGTGGTGATGGGTGACGATGCTGATGAATGTGGATGCAGAACTCGGCGATCATTTTACAGTACTTTCTAGTGCAGGTGCTTTTGATGCACAGGACACTTGAACTCTGCGTGTTTAACTGTTAGTATGGGCTGTTCAACAGAGATGATAGCGTTAGATGCAGAATTCTTGGATGTAATTGGTGGATGTGTGTATGACCGTTTAACAGTAGCCAATGAGGGAGTGCTGGAAAAAGACTACTGGAAAGGAAAGAAGGACTGCCCCTATTTTACTGGGGCGCAGCCCTCACGGTAATTGGGAAAGTGCACGTGCTACATGCCGTCCTTCTTAATATGCTTGCCATGAAAATTGGACTACGGATTATCAAATCAGGTGTATGTCTGCTTTTCTGTTCCATTCTGGGATGTTCTTCTGTGCCCATGAGAAGCTTAGTGCTTCTAATGTGACGTTTGTCAGTGGAGTTGATATTTCTTTTTCCCCCTATTGAAAATAGTCTTGTGTTCCACAATATAAATTGTAGTTTGCAGAAGCTTGTGTAATAATGTAAGGAAGAAAAGCAGAGAGCAAACCCCAACAAATACCAAAGAAAAAGGTGTTTCTTTACATGTCAGATTACAAAAAACCAACAAAGAGCGGATTCTCGATCCTGCTTCAAATGTGTTTGCGCACCCACCCACACAGGACAATATGTTTGCGAAAGCTGCAGCATTTGGATGTGCACACGTGCTACATCTGGGTCTTTTCAGGGTGGCTGGCATGGAAATGGGACTGTGCAGGAGTTGGGATTGGCCAGTAAGATTCCTGGGTGTGGTGTGTAACAACCGATTGTGCCAGAAGGTGTGTTTGCAAATAGGAGTGCACATGGCTATGGGTATGGTTCTACCGTTTAGTAGGCAGAATATATGGCTTTTGGGTGACTCCTGGATACATTGGTTAAAAGATTACACTGAACACTGTGCACTGGCTGCACACCTTGGGTTCTATAATGTTGATGTCCACTGGTATGGAATACGTGGGATGAAGTGGCTGCATGTGGGTCCTCTGTGTGCCAGTTTGGTGACGCTCGATCATCCAGACATTATTATTGTTCATTGTGGAGGGAACAGTTTGGGACATGTCAGTGGCATCTCACTGCAGTTTGCGATGAAGGAAATATTTCCGCAACTTAATGCATGTTTCCAAAGTCGTACATCATTTTTTCTCGCATTGCCCAGAGACAGATGTGGCTGCGTTCTTCCTAGTGTGGGCCACAAATGGATAAAGCGTGGTGCAATGTGAACAAGGCTGTGTGCGCCTTTTTGTGAGATGTTGGCATGTTCTCCTTCCACAATGATAAAATTATGCTTCGTAGTAGCAACATTTTCCGTTCACATGGAGTTCATCTGACTGATGCTGGAAATGAGCTGTTTCTGCGTAATATCCAAAATGCAGTGCAGCGCTTCCTGCAATTTTAGCAAGCATTTCCCCTGTGGGTGTTCACCACTTCCAACATTACAAAAACAAACAGCACAAAAAGGCTCTTTTCAGAGCCACCACTTCTTTTTGGGAATGCGTATAATGCTTTTAACGGAGTTGCGCCACCCATTGTTCACCGCCATGTGCGCAGCGCTTATAGGATGTGGGACTGCCTGCATGCTTTTATTGAAATTCTATTTTTAAACAGTGCAATGTGGCTCTGAAAAGAGCCTTTTTGCCCCCCTCCTTTCTGGTTGTGTTGCATTTTTCCTGTTGTTCTAAGACATGCAACAGAAGGAAAGGAATGGAAGGGAGGTTTGGCAAAGGGTACCAACCACAGGGATAAGAAACTGCAAGTGAAGAGCAGAAGATGTTGGGTGGACCTTACTTGGGTAAGGGGCACTCTTTGTCATGCTCCCCGATCAAAGCCTCGAAAGCACTTTGAAGTAGCTCCCCCCTGCACAGTACCGCATCACAGTACATGCACAATACAGGTACGGGTCTGCTGCAGTGTGTATGGCCTACAAGGTTGCTTTCAGGATGTGCTGGTCCACTGGAGTGTCCCTAGTGGTGGCAGGAGCAGATGTGGAGGATGCTGCAGAGGAAATGATCCTACTGCCTTCTTCGAAGGGGACAACCCTCCAAACAGCTGCCTTGTGGTTCGATTTCAGGTGCCGCCACATGGAGCTGGTACTGTAGCTGTACAAGCCAGGTTTTCCACAACTGAGCACTCAGTGCATTCATTTCACCTGGTTAGCATGACATTTGGACACATCTGCTACAGTGGTAAGTAATTTCCACACCCACGACTCACGCTGACTGCAGGCAATGGGGAATCGCTCCACTTTATCCTTGTTTCCTTCTTGATCTCCATCTACATTATCATGCCTGTTCCCTTGTTCAGACCCTTCAGAAGGAGGTCGTTGGTGTGGTGGTGAGGGTGTGGGGGCTGCTCAGTCAGAGGTACTACGCAGCAGCCCTGGTGGTCATTACTTAGAAAGGTAGTTTTTGAGGCATAGAATTGGTCACCATGCAATTTCTGCACGAAGCAATGTGCACCGCTGCTCTGTTCTGGAAAGCCAAAAATGGATTGCAGAGGAGCTGTGGGGTGTGGCCTTTTATAGGACTGCTGTGGAACACGTGTAACCGGCAAGTGGCCCTAAATCTTTCCCAAAAATAAGTAGATGCAGAAGGGAGGGTGAAGGACCTCTGTAAGGGAGCACTTTCACAGTAACACTGCATACATTGCAGAAAAATGTACCTTTTTAATGTGCACAGGCCTGGATCTTGTCTGCCAAATAAGGGCCCACGTGCAGCATGGTTCTGGTACCCCAGGGTGAAGTTGCTATTGTTCTCCTTTGGGACAACTGTCCGCGAGACGCATATTGGCCGGAATATTTTGTGTCCATGTGCATAGGTGTCCTACGGATAACCATGGGATCCCCAGACTACTTAAAAGTATGGCACATGTGTCCCGAACATTTCTTAACAAGCTGGGTATGTGAACGGTACAGTAGGTGGGATGTTCACGTGCAAAGATACCCACAGGACGTGAGTGAGCGATTGCACCTACTAAAAATACATCACACGTTTCTTTTCATATCTTGGCCAGGGGCAGTGTTACCAGATATCAGAGGAAGAGATATGTATTACGAAGTTGTGCGACCGACAAACGTACGGTCCTATAACTACTTACAGGCAGTTCTGTGGATGTGGACATGCAGACCATAGTGGCATCCTTAAGGATGCTTTCATTGTAATTGCGCATATGCCAGCCACGTGTGGTGGGTGTAGGACTCCTCCATTTTCCTCACTTGGGATCATCCCCACCAGTACTGTGCCCCTCAGAGTTATAATGTGATTGTTAAAACAAAGGAGAAGGCACATATAAATTCAGCAACAATTTACATATCAACCTTTATTTCCACACATTCATAGCCACTAGTAGGAAAGGGAAGGGTGACCAGGAACGGATGGATATACTGGAGATTTCAGCATTTCTACAAGTTGGTCATGCATGAAGGAAGGGATTGAGGTCTCATCGAAGCGTCTCTCATAACGCGGAATTAGCAGCGATGGCGGGCTGGAAAAGGGGGAAGGGTGGCATGTGCAGGTCAGACAGGGGTTTTTTATTTTCTCCATAATATTTCCTTGTATGAAATCTTTCAGCAATTCATGCAGTTTGGCATCAAGGCAGTCTAGTTTGCTTTTTACAGTGTTTCCTTCAGTTCCTGTGGCCGTGTGTTGCTGTGGAAGAGGTGTCACTTGTGGTGTACTCCTTTCTATTCCTGTATGTTTTGTTAAAGAAAAACAAATGTGTTTGGTATACATGAAGTAATATATTGTAATTGTGTTCTTTTCACACTGCGTTCCCTACCTATGGGGTTACTATGGTCACTCATTTCTTCATGCGGGAAATTCTCTTCCAGCTATTCTGCTTGGGATTGCAGTAATTATTTAATTTTCCACACTGCGGTGCCTATCAATGGGGTTATCATCCTCACTAATTTCTTCATGCAAGAAATTCTCTTCCAGTCATTCTAGGGTGGTTGCCATTGCTGAGCACAAAAATAAAACATCATGCTTTCCTACTATTGTACACTGCAGGACCAGTGCAATTATAAGGTAAACTTTGCTGTACTTACCACATTGCAGTGCCGTTCTGCTCTCAGTAGTTTGCGGGCCTTACTCTGCCTCTTCGTTCTTTGCTCCTATGTAAAGCAGCTGTGCGGTAAGATTGTTGACGGCAGACATTACTTCTCCTGTTGGTGAATTCCATTATGCTGCATACCCTATGCCTTTGCGCTGTTTGTTTCAAAAGTACATATTTTGTACACCTGCGGCATTTTCCCTTCCAATTCACGTACTTACTGCTGTTTGTAGATGTTTCTTGTCTTTGCTGCAAGGTACCACTATGTACCACCAACCCTCCCTTTCTCGGCAGGTTGGACGCCACCCGATATCTGCGAACAGACGCACTGTTCGCAACCACTGTGGCTATTAGTATGGAGCCACCGGTTTCAGTATGCTGTACAGTACATCTATACAAACTAAAAGTATCCTGGTAAAAACCTATGAAATTCAGTGAAAAAAACATTGTTAAAGGGACGTTATTGTTAAATTGCACTACTAAAACCCTATCACATTCACTGAAAAAACTATGATAAAGGAACGTTATAATTAAAGTGCCCTACTAAAAACCTATGAAATTCACTGACAAAAAACATTGTTAAAGGGACGTTATGGTTAAGTTGCGCTACTAAAAACCTATCACCTTTACTGAAAAAACGATGCTAAAGGAACATTCTGGTTACAGTGCCCTACTAAAAACCTATGAAATTCACTGACAAAAACCATTGTTAAAGGGACGTTATGGTTCCGTTGCCCTAAGAAAAACATATCAACTTCTGTGAAACAGCTATTTGAAAGGGACATGTTAGTTACTTTGCATTAATAACAACCTATCCACATTATGGTTACAAGTAAGACTGAAAAAACCCAGAAATTCGCCAGTTATGGTAAGCTAAGGAATCATAACTCGCCCCACCACTGTGCACTGCTAAGACTAACACACATGACATGAAAGATGACATCACAAATGTCATTGATGACATCACAGATGACATCACATGTGCAGTTAGTTTTCATAAAACGCCTCCACAAGGGATTGTCATTATAATGGTGGCAGAACTATCATGACATACATAGTTCAATAAGCAATGCATTGCTAGACACACCATTGCATTACAGAGTTCTTTCCATTACATGAACCTACTCATGTAGAAACGTAGGCATTGTCTGCAGCATGCCTCATAGAGCTGCATAGAAAGTCTTGCCATGTTCGATAGTAAAATGATAAATGCTTTCGTTTCAGAGTTTTCCATACTCTAACCATGTACTAAGTACCTAACAATGCCTCACTTAGTACATAATTGTACTGCTACACACAAAACAGAAAGAGACCACAACACATACAAATATGAGCATACACAGGGAAAGTAAAGTAAGCAAAAAAGCAGCAGTATTGCCAGAAAGTGCTTATAACCTTACTGATTATCTTCATGCACAGAAATAATTGCTGTGGTTCAGGCATGCTTCTTCCCCAATGTATCATATGATGTGACTGAACCATAAGGACAGTCCTTAAGGATGTACTGTAAGACCATATGAAAAGGGTAATCTCTTGAAATATGGTACCTTTTGACTGTTTAGTTGCTGGCTATCAATGAAGACAACCACATGGACTAGATATGTCAGTGAACAAAGAAAGAGGGAGCCAGGCATGTGATGACATCAGTGATGTCATCAATGACATTTGTGATGTCATCTTTCATGATGCCCTGTACACATACTACTACAGTACATGCAACCATTCAGCACACTATTCAGTGCAATAAGACAGCCGCCTAAGGCCCTGCTCATTTCTCTACACATACTAATGTAAATGCAAATGCCGGCCCACCTCCAAGTCTCGATTTTAAGGCTCCTGTTTGTTTCCTGTTCGGTGACGGCTCTGCAGTGAGCCCACCTCCGATGCCCTATGTGTCTCCTTGTTTCTCCCACCCACCCCCGATGCCCTGTGTGTGTCTCCTTGTTCCCCCACCCACCTCTGATGCCCTGTGTGTCACCTTGTTCCCCCACCTACCTCTGATGCCCCGTTTGTGTCTCATTGTTCGCCCCACCCACCTCCGATGCCCTGTGTGTCTCCTTGTTCCCCCCACCCACCTCCGATGCCCCGTGTGTGTCTCCTTGTTCCCCCACCCACCTCCGTTGCCCCGTGTGTCTCCTTGTTCCCTCTATCCAGCTCTGATACCCCGTGTGTCTTCTTGTTCCCCCACCCACCTCTGATGCCCTGTGTGTGTCTCCTTGTTCCCCCCACCCGCCTCTGATGCCCAGTGTGTGTCTCCTTGTTCCCCCCACACACCTCTGATGCCCTGTGTGTCTCCTTGTTCCCCAATCCACCTCTGATGCCCCTTGTGTGTCTCCTTGTTCCCCCCACCCACCTCCGATGCCCCATGTGTCTTCTTGTTCCCCCACCCACCTCTGATGCACAATGTGTCTCCTTGTTCCCTCCACCCACCGCCGATGCCGTGTGCGTTTCCTTGTTCCCTCCATCCACCTCTGATGCCCAGTGTTTGTCTGCTTGTTCCCTCCACCCACCTCTGATGCCCCGTGTGTGTCTCCTTGTTCCCCCCACCCACCTCCATTGCCCCATTTGTCTCCTTGTTCCCTCCACCCACCTCCGATGCCCCATGTGTCTTCTTGTTCCCCCCACCCACCTCCGACCCGTGTGTGTCTCCTTGTTTCCCCCACCCACCTCCAATGCCCCCTCTGTGTTTCCTTGTTCCCACACACACCTCCGAACCCCTGTGTGAGTCTCCTTGTTCCCCCCACGCACCTCCGATACCCTGAGTGTCTCCCTGTTCCTCCCACCCACCTCTGTTGCCCCATGTGCCTCTCTATGTCCCCCTACCCCCTTGTAGTCCAAATGAAGTCCTGTGCTCCATCTCTGTGTCCTCCTCCTCCTCCCCCATGTCCATCTGTGTACCCACTCGTCCATATGTGGTTGGCTCCTTTGCCTCCGTGTCCATCTGTTTTTGCCCCCCACTGCCCATGTATCCATTTGTGTGGTCCCCTCACTGCCCCGTGTCCATTTGTGTTGTCCCCCCATTGCCCCTGCATCCATTTGTGTGGTCTCCCCTGCCCCCTGTTCATCTTTGTGCCCCCCTGTATCCATCTGGTGCCCCCTCCTGCTTTATCATCCTGTTCCTCTCCCTCCTCATTCTTCCTCTCCCTCTCCCCCTCACCCCACCCTCCTCTCCATCCCCTCCTTCCCTCCTTCTGTCAATCTCCGGCACTACCCCAATTGCCCTCAGGCATAGTAATTGCAGCCACCTGGCTTTGCAGCAGGTTTCCCTTCCCTCCTCCTCTCCCTCCCCTTGTCCTGGATTAGTTCGGTCACTACCTCAATTGCCGTCAGGCATAGTAATTGTAGTTGCCTGCCTTCTGCAGCCATCCTCACTTCCCCTTCCCCCTTTCCCTCTATTTTACTAGCACTTACTCTTATCACTGACCTTGATCTCTGATAAAAGCTTGTCTGTTTCTCCCTCCTCCTTCTTGTCTTCTCCTCTACTCCCCCTAACACTACCTTGATTGTTCTTTGACCCCTTAAGTCACATGTTTGTTCCTCTCCTCTTCCCTTCCCTCCTCCACACCTCCCATCCTCCCCCTCCTTTTGTCATTTTTGCACTGTAAAAATTACCGTCAGGCATAGTAATGTTACTGCTTGTATTGTCTCCTTTTTTCCTCCCTCACCTCTCCCTTATTGTTCCATGCACTTGTACTATTTTTTGTACTATCTGTTATGATATGATAGTTGTTTCTCACATTCTGATTTGTTTCAAGGACCTGTAAGAATGTAACTGTATTGTCCCATGTTCCCTCCCTCCTTGAAGCGCTTTGAAGCACATTGTGTATATGCGCTACACAAATAAACAATCAATCAATACTATTACAGTACTTCAACCGGGCGGCAGACTCTTGGACTCTTGGGTGCATGGCCTCCGCCCATGCACCCAAGAATCTAGTAGCTGGTCACAATCACCACAGCATAGTACAGTCATGCACCAAACAATCTGTTCACTGGGCACAACCCAAACACATAAGCAAGCGGCCTCCGCCATGCACCCAAGAGTCTAGGCCTGGCCACAACCACTGCAGCATAATACGGCCATGCACCCAAAAAAGGTAGCCGCCTGCAGCCCTATCTACTTCAGTTCACATACTATTACACTACTTGCACCCACTACACAAACTCACATGCACCCAGGAATCTCAGGAGAGTCCAATAAGCCAACTGCCACACCCCCTGCCCACTTCTGTACACATACTATTACAGTATTTGCAGCCAGTGGGAAGACTCTTGGGTGCATAGCCATGCACCCAAGAGACTAGTAGCTGGCTATAATCACCACACCATAATACAGACATGCACCCAACAATCTGCACACTGGCCACAACCCACACTCATAACCCAAACACCAGAGGCCCTGTCCACCTCTGTACACATTCTATTGCAGTTCTTGCAACCATTTGCATTCCACTCCCCTACCCTAAACCGACTGTGGCCCTGTACACTTTTCTACACATCCTATTACAGTACTTCAACCAGTGGGCAGACTCGTGGGAGTCTAGTACCTGGCCACAAACACCACAGGATAATACAGCCTATACAAACATCCTCATATCATCTACATTCCACTCTGTTAACCTAATGAAGCCTGCCTGAAGTCACTGCATAAGCTGCTCGCCTGAGGACCTACCCGCAAACTGCTGTGGTGTCCGCGGACAACGTGGGCACAACACAGACTTCTTCCACCTAAACAAATACAATATATGAACCATCTTTCACTCCCCCACCCTTTGCAGCCCCTCTACCCAACACCAGATGCCCCAACACATGTTTTCCAGCCGTTTCCGCCACCACACTGTTTACGGATGTCCGTGGAAACAACATGGCGGGTGTTTTAGAAAAATGTGACGCACATCACGCTTCCCTTCAGCCAATCAGTGTGCACGTTGGATGTCCGCAGACATGAAGCGGCCCTCTGGGCTAATCAGAGTCCGGTCCACGGAGCGAACTGGAAATAGGTCCGCGAAGCAGAGCCAGATATCACTAATTCTTTTACCTACATTTTGCCTGTTTTAAAAAAAAAACTACAGGACACAGATTTTCAACAAATTTTCAAAAGCACGCTTTCGGGACCAAGCCGCCGTGAAGTTATAAACAGCCCAAAAAATGCTCTTCCTATGAGAGTTGAGCAACTTAACCATAACTACACGGACGCTACTGCAGGCTGTGTAATATATATGCATATATATATATATATTACACAGCCACGTTAGTGGCTGTGTAGTTATGGTTAAGTTGCTGTTTCCATAGGAAGAGCCCTTTTTGGGCGGCTTATAACTCCGCTCTCCCTGGACGAATCTTTGAAAAAAAAGTATATGGGTCACTCTGAATTGTTTTGCAAAGTTTGGTGAGGTTTGGTCCCGGGGGGCAAAGTTATAGGGGGCAAAGTTATAGGGGGGTCCCAAAATTTCTTTTTTTCCCATAGACTGAATGGGGAAAAAACTTTGCTCACGCCTACAGCCCAAACCACTGGACGGATTTCACCAAATTTGGACCAAGAGCAGCGGCTTGATCCCGAAAGCATGCTTTTTGTAAATTTGGTGAAAATCCGTCCAGTAGTTTTTTTTAAAATGGCCAAAAAGTAGGTCACAAAACATTAGTGATATCTATGTTCGGTCCGCGGACACACTTCCCTGTTCGCTCCGCGGACAGTGTCCTGATTGGCTAATCGGCTTGCGTCATGTCTGCGGACATGCAACATGTTCGGTGATTGGATGGTGAAGAGCGTGAAGTGCGTCAGATTTTTTGAAACGCCCGCCATCTTGGATTCGCAGACATCCGCGGACAGCGCAGTGAAACTTGGTGGAAAAATACTATTTAGTAAAGTGTGTTGGCGTGTAAGAGTGTATGGGGAGGGTGGGGGAGTAAGAGATGGGTTAAATGTTGTATTTATTCAGGTGGCAGGCACCCCTGTTGTGTTCGTTCTGACCGCGGACAACACGGGTGTGCTGAAATGTTCATAAATAAACAAAATAAGGGTGTCCTGTGGACACTACGCCTGTACGTATGGTTCCTAGGCAAGTTGAAACTGTTCAAAGAACACATCAAGTGTCCTGGGATGTTCGTAAATAAACAAAATGGGGGTGTCCTGAGGACACTATACCTGTTAGTACTGTTCGTAGGCAAGTTGAAACTGTTCTAAGAACACATCAAGTGTCCTGGGATGTTCATCAATAAACAAAATGGGGGTGTCCTGAGGATGCTATGCCTGTCCATATTGTTCGTAGGCAAGTTGAAATTGTTCTAAGAACACATCATGTGTCCTAGGATGTTCGTAAATAAATGAAATGGGGGTGTTCTGAGGACGGTAGACCTGTCCGTATTGTTCGCAAAGCAAGCTGAAACTGTCCTAAGAACACAAGTGGTGTCCTGAAATGTTCATCAATAAACAAAATGGGTGTGTCCTGAGGACGCTATGACTGTCCATATTGTCCGCAGGCAAGTTGAACCTGTTCTAAGAATACAGGCGGTGTCCTGAAATGTTCATAAATAAACTAAATGGGGGTGTCCTTAGGACGCTGTCTGTATTGTTCGTAGGCAGGTTGAAATTGTTCTAAGAACATGTGTCCTGGGATGTTCGTAAATAAACAAAATGGGGGTGTCCTGAGGACGCTATACCTGTCCGTACTGTTCGTAGGCAAGTTGAAATTGTTCTAAGAACACATCAAGAGTCCTGGGATGTTCGTAAATAAACAAAATGGGGCTGTTCTGAGGATGCTAGACCTGTCCGTATTGTTCACAAGCAAGCTGAAACTTTCCTAAGAACACACGCGGTGTCCTGAAATGTTTGTAAATATACGAAATAGGGGTGTCCTGAGGACGCTGTCCGTATTGTTTGTAGGCAAGTTGAAATTGTTCATGTGTCCTGGAATGTTCGTAAATAAACAAAATGGGAGTGTCCTGAGGACGCTATACCTGTCCGTACTGTTCATAGGCAAGTTGAAACTGTTCTAAGAACACATCAAGTGTCCTGGGATGTTCGTCAATAAACAAAATTGTGGTGCCCTGAGGACAATATGCCTGACCGTATTGTTCGTAGGCAAGTTGAAATTGTTCTAAGAACACATCAAGAGTCCTGGGATGTTCGTAAATAAACAAAATGGGGCTGTTCTGAGGATGCTAGACCTGTCCGTATTGTTCACAAGCAAGCTGAAACTTTCCTAAGAACACACGCTGTGAACTGAAATGTTTGTAAATAAACAAAATGGGTGTGTCCTGAGGACGCTATGCCTGTCTGTATTGTTCACAGGCAAGTTGAAACTGTTCTAAGAACACACGCGGTGTCCTGAAATGTTTGTAAATAAATGAAATGGGGGTGTCCCGAGGACGCTGTCCGTATTGTTTGTAGGCAAGTTGAAATTGTTCTAAGAACACATCATGTGTCCTGGAATGTTTGTAAATAAACAAATTGGGAGTGTCCTGAGGACTCTATGCCTGTCTGTATTGTTCACAGGCAAGTTGAAACTGTTCTAAGAACACACGCGGTGTCCTGAAATGTTTGTAAATATACGAAATAGGGGTGTCCTGAGGACGCTGTCCGTATTGTTGTAGGCAAGTTGAAATTGTTCTAAGAACACATCATGTGTCCTGGAATGTTCGTAAATAAACAAAATGGGAGTGTCCTGAGGACGCTATACCTGTCCGTACTGTTCATAGGCAAGTTGAAACTGTTCTAAGAACACATCAAGTGTCCTGGGATGTTCGTCAATAAACAAAATTGTGGTGTCCTGAGGACAATATGCCTGTCCGTATTGTTCGTAGGCAAGTTGAAATTGTTCTAAGAACACATCAAGAGTCCTGGGATGTTCGTAAATAAACAAAATGGGGCTGTTCTGAGGATGCTAGACCTGTCTGTATTGTTCACAAGCAAGCTGAAACTTTCCTAAGAACACACGCTGTGAACTGAAATGTTTGTAAATAAACAATGTTCGCGGACATTAAACGTTCCCATATGGCATAGTTAAAATGTTTGACTCTATGGGTGTGATCTATGGGTGTGATATGCTGCGGTGGTTGTGGCCAGGGCATAGAGACTTGGGTGCATGGCCATACGGCCATGCACCCAAGACTCTATGCTCTGGCTACAACCACCGCAGCATATCACACCCATAGTGGCTCATAACTTTGGGACCCAAGAACAAATTTATAAGCAACAAAGTTATAAGCCAGTATGAGTGTGATATGGTGTGGTGGTTGTGGGCAGGGCCTAGAGTCTTGGGTGCATGGACAAGACCAAATTTATAAGCACTGACGTTATAAGTCACTATGGGTGTGATTTGCTGCGATGGTTGTACTTATTATAATATTCTTACTGTTTGGTTTAGTAACTGGAGTACATATATTCCTTGTTAATTTCTGTGATAAAAGAAAAGATCATGTTAGTATTGGTATTTTGTAACGACTTATAGCATTGAATATTCAACATTTTTTTTTACCCTCATATTTAGTAGATTACAAACCAGTGTACTGTGCAATTTGCTCAGTTTCTATGTTTGTTGCTAAAATCATTGTGTCTGTGGAAAAAAAAAATCCATGTTGGATTAAAAAAACCTTTTTTGTTATGCTACAGTCTATTTGTTTGTTTGTTTAAAGTGTTCACTTGTTGTTTCTGGCTAATGTTCTATAGGTTGGCTTGTTGCAGATTTTTGGAGCAGTTAGATACCTGTTGGCATATTCTAACTGTCTATTTTTTGTTATAATGAAGTGGTATTGATTTATCTGTTTGGATATTGTAAAATCTTGGGGCAGTTAGATACGAGTTGGCTTATTGTAACTGTGTAGTTTTAGTTATAATGTAGTGGGATTGATTTATCTGTTTGGTTATTGAAAATCTTGGGGCGGTTAGATACCAGATAGCATATTCTAACTGTTTATTGTTTGATATAATTTAGTGGTATTCATTTATCTGTTTAGTTGTTGTAGAATCTTGGGGCAGTTAGATAGCTGTTGGCATATTCTAACAGTTTATAGTTTTTTAATAGAAGTTTTGGTAATATTTAAGTACATATTAGTTAATAAATGTTGGTTTTAAGAAGATTAAATAAGCGTTTGTAAGATTTGCTGGCAATCTCTGCTTTAGAGTAATGGTACTATCATTACATTCGAACCATCCACATTTTTTTAATATATATATATCCAGTATAGTGACCTGCATTGGTTGTGGCTCCTGCGTGGTAGATTATACCTATTGTTGTGAAGGTTTTCTTACCAAGTGATACTTGACCATGTGTGAATCCAGTCAGCTTGCAGTTGTTTTTGGTACCGTCTGCATTGTAACGTAGAAGCATTAGTATTACGTATTTACTATGGGCCTCATTACGAGTCCGGCGGTAATCGAGGCAGTAAAACTGCTTGGTTACCGCCGGACTCGTATTACCATTCCGCCTCTGTGATTCCCGGAATTACCGGGGCATTACAACCCCGGTTTCCCCGGAAACGCGGAGGCGGAATGGTGTTAATCCCCATTCCCATTGAGTCCTATGGGACTCAATGGGAATGGGGATCATGGAAACACCGGCAGCATCTCGTAATGCTGCCGGTGTTTCCTCCTCCGCCTGCAGGCGGGCGGTGTTAAACCCGCCAGGTCAGACCTGGCGGGAACATCACCTCCCGCCTGCAGGAGTCGGGATCAGGCGGTCCGGAAACAACGGTGGCGGCGGGTTTACCGCCACCGTTATTTCCGGACCGCCTGATTTGTAATGAGGCCCTATGTGTTTGTACTAGGAAGGTGGAGCGATTATCCGAATTGCAGGTAGTACATAATCTACCGTGGTTTGCATTTTGTACAAGTTGCTGAAATGGAACAGATTCACAATTAGGCATGGATACGTATACAAAGCGCTCTTTAGGGATTTGTTCTTGTGTCACATTGTTGCAGAGAGTGCATGTATGTTTCCACATGTATGAAATCTGGAAGATTTAATTTATAGGTATGATTTTGTTTTCCAGTACTTGTAGTAGGTACGTTAAAAATTCTTGTGGATCTTCCTGTGAGTTTATAGTGAATTTCACCATTCCAGCACAGTAGTCTAATTTTTGTCTTATTCCATGAACACTATATGTGTTGTCAGGATTGTTTGTTGCGTTTCTATGAAGTACTAACATTTGCAAACACAATTCGTCTGTACTGTGTAAGTAAATGTTGTCAACAATTGGTGGTAATTGAAATAGAATATTCATTGCTACATTTGCGTAGCAACTTACACCAGTTATATTTGAAAGTTTAAATGGACCAGGTAGTTCTGTATCTGAGTGCTTTTTTTGGAGTTTGTCTTCCTTCTTTGAAGAAGTACCTGGTTTACTTCCCCTAATAGGTTCATTTTTGCTTGTGGTACTTGATGAAGTATTAGTTTCTTTTACTCTCTTTTGGAGGATTTGCAGTGACATCCTGTTGCATTTCAGTTTGATTTAGTTTTCTTTTCCAACGTTTTACTATTTGTGGAACAGGATATGTTTTTAGATGGGGGGTGTATAGTGAATGAAGTCTATTGTATTCTAAAATGCCAGGGATATCAGTGTTTACTTTACTTGCATCAAAGTTGATTAGAAATAGACCGTCAAGGTTGCGCTCAGAGAAGATGGCCGCCTACTGATCAGCTCCGAGCCGCGAGGCGCTCTTTTTGCAGAAATCCTCCTGTTTTGCCTCGGCGATTTAAACAACCAACCGACGGAGGTGAATGCTGTTGTGACTGGGCATCTGCCGGTCGCATCCCGTCCCCCGGACCTCTTTTACTGCGGAGCTGCGGGCCGCCGCGGGTGAGGCGGGAGCGAGTGCTTCCTACGACCCCGTTCTGGGTTCCGAAGGATCGCGGCCGTGTCCCGTGGCTTGCGGCATTCGGTGGGGGAGGGGCATCCTTCCCGCCCTACGCAACCGCTCTCTCCTGCCTTACGGGTGAGTGGCGGATCGGCGCTGCGGCTTGTCCCCTGGACCTTCCCGGGATTCGAGAGCGTTTCGCTCCGCTGCCCCATCCTAGGCGGCGTGCCGACTTGGACCGAGCCTCCACTCCTGGCTCTGGGCGGTGAGTTGCCCCCGGTCCCCTGGTCTCCGCTTCACACATCCCGCTGACAGCCCCTCCGGAGCTCCATATCCCCGGCGGCCTTGGGTGACGTGAGGGCGTCCCTGAAGCACGTTGGGCCCTGCAGCATTTCATTACCTACGCTGGATCCCTTCCCATGATTCTGGACGCTACGCTTGGCCTTGTCTGGTGGCGGCAACTCCATTCCTCTTTTATCCTGGTACCCTAAGGGCTGGTGCCCTGCCGCTCCGGAGCTTGCCCCCCGGTGGACCCTTTCTCCGGCCACGCTACCCCCCGGGCCCATCAGCCTATCTGCTTCATAAATTGGCCCGGGGACAGCCCGAGGCATCTGCCCCTTCCCAGTTACCTATTGTCAGGTCATTTTACTGTGCCGAGGTACGCTCTGACCCCCGATTCTCCCGTACTGATGCACCATTGATCCGGGACTTACTCGTCTTGTTGGCCCTTGTCTTCCAGAGTGCTGACCACCTTGCAGCCGCACACGGTGGTATACCCCTGTCCCGCCTCATCGCAGCGGCAACCAGAGACTTCTCCTGCTTCTCCTGTTAGTCATTGTCTCCTTAGCCCTGGCCTCTACAGGTTCTCTGGGGTCTACGTGTGGTTCATTCGCTACTACACATATTAGCTGTCCTGGGAGGCCCTCCTGACCCAGAACCGGCACTCCAGCATAGATTGGTCCCCCCCATCTGGATTTGAGTCGCCCCATCTCGTGTTGCTGGCCGGCTGCGGCCCCACACACACACGGCCCGGTTCGGTCCGGGTGCCCTCCCTTGGCGCCCTACTCACCCCCCTGTCTGGCCCACCGGTTTTGAGCTCACCTCGAGCCGGCATCATGTCGACACGGACGGGGAAAAAACAGTCCTCCATCAATATGTTTACGAAACCTCCGGGGGGATCTGGTGCGGAGACATCTGCACAAGAACCATCCACTTCACATGAACTGGAACCATCCGAATCTCAGAAAATGATGGAATACATCCGTGAGGGGTTCACCACAATCCATAGCAAATTAGACGACATGAATGGTACGATATCCTCTATTAAGGCACATATGGAGAGGACAGATGGTCGTGTGACCGAGATTGAATCGCGGGTGAGCACCGCTGAGGACGGTCTGGGCTCCCTCCGGGCGGAGATCTCCACGCTATCCGCCCGCGTGACAGAGGTGGAGAAGAACGAGGATCTCGAGTCACGCTCGAGGCGCAACAATCTCCGCATAATCGGGGTTCCGGAGGATGGCATACAAGAACCCATGGAGGACTACGTGGAGAGCATGCTACTCCGACTCCTTGATTCCCCAAAACTTTCCTCACAATTTGCAATCGAGAGAGCCCACCGTGCACTTACAGCGAAGCCCAGGCCTGGCGCTCCTCCTCGCCCTATCATAGCCAGAGTCCTAAATTTTCGCGACCGAGATGCCCTCCTCAGGGCGGCGAGAATCAAGGGAGACCTTTTGTTGGGCGCAGCCAGAATCCACCTATATCCGGACTTCTCGATGGCGGTCCAGCGTGAGCGTAAGTCCTTCCTGGCGGTGAAGAGAAGACTGCGCGAGCTCCAGGTCAAATATGCTATGCTATATCCCGCCAAACTGAGAATCGAACATGCAAACCGAGTATACTTCTTCACGCTACCGGAGGAGGCCTCTAAGGTCATAGATGAACACTTCCCCGGCTGAACTGTACTCGCAACACTCTCTGTCATTGCTTTATATTTTGTTACGTTGGACCACACGCTGTGACATTGGCCTAACACAACAGGCTCTTATTGTGGAGGCGATACCATTGGGCCCTAGCCCAGAACTCAGTTAGACTTGTAGCATTCCGTCATTCCCAGTTGCGGCATCTACGAAGGCTCATGGGCCGAGGGGGATGCCGCCCATCCCGTCCTGTTTACATTGGGATGGAGAATGTTTATGTCTTTGTTTTCTCTCTATGCGATTCAACTGCTGGGTTGGGTTATGATAGAGTGTGTTCTAGCTGTTGGGCGGTTGACGGCACTGACTCCTCTCCGTCGATGCGTCCTGGTTACTCACCACATACATCCTTTGCCTTTTCAATTGTCCGGGAACTCTGTGGTAATCCCTCGTTCCTAATGTTTGTGACTGAACACATACATCATCTCGATCAAGTTGATCAGATGGTTACTCCTTATAATCTCGTTACATTGGTTCATTATAGTTGGTCATGCCTACCCTCTCCCCCCCGCGGGACCATCCCCGGATGAGACTTGCTATCATTGTCAGGCATTGAGTTTATCCTAAAATTGCCTCATGGTACGGAGCACCGCCGCCAGGCCGATTTACAGGCCCCCCAGGCGTTGATGCCATTGTTTTGGATTTGGTTGGTTGGATATGGGGTGTTCATCCCTCTGATTGGGGGAGGGATGTGGGAGGGGGTGGGTGGTAGGGGAGTTTACGTTAAAAAAGGCTTGGTAATTGCAGAGAAGGTAGAGTTCAGAGCGCCATGGTCTCAATGCCGTCACAGATCTGACTACAATAGGGACCGACTATGGGGGGCGCTGTTCCATCCACCTGTATTCCTCTATGTCTACTTTAGGAGTGTCGAGTGAAGAAACCCTGACATTCATGAGTTGGAACGTGCGTGGGCTGGGAAACTACAAGAAAATGAGACTACTACAGCTTCAGGCTGAACGGCATGGAACTAAGATCCTGTTTCTTCAGGAGACACATGCGGTTACTGAGTATTGTGAAAAGTTTGCTAAAGCATGGGGACCACAGAGATACTATACCTCCTACTCTACACAAAGCCGGGGGGTTATGACCCTTATTCACAAGAGCATTAGATTCAACCCCATAGCCACGACAATAGACCCCCTGGGTAGATACGTCTTACTCCATGGCACCTTACAGAATAGGGAAGTGGTCCTGCTAAATATCTACGGTCCCAACATCGACGATCCTGAATTTTATACACACCTCACGTCTCTCCTAGATGGCTTCCTGTTAGTACCGATTCTCTGGGGAGGCGATTTTAACACAATATTTGATGTGGATCTCGATAGATCTGGCTCTCGTCCCCGTCAACTCACTAGGGCTGCATATACTACACTCTCTTCTCTTCCTCGCCTGGCCCTGTTCGATGCATGGAGGCTCCTTTACCCCGACTCCCGCGCCTACTCCTTTTATTCCTCAGTGCATGATTCCTTCTCCCGGATTGATAGATGGTTAGTGTCTGATACACTCATAAGGAGTGTCTCGGGCTTGACGATCCTCCCCAGGACTCTTTCCGATCACTCACCAGTGACTATCACCCTGTGCTGGGGCCCGGATCATGACCGTACTAGACACTGGAGGATGAAACCACTCTCCCTCCTCGACCCGGTCTTCAGTTCAGAGTTGGAGTCAGCGATCGAGGAGTTCTTTGAGACCAATATCGACTCCGTCTCATCACAAGCCACCCTCTGTGAGGCTTTCAAGGCCTACATTAGAGGCATTGCTCTCTCTAAGGAAAATGGCATCCTTAGAACCATCCGTAGGGAGATAGCCGAGAGTGAAGCCACCCTATCCGAGTTGGAGACCCAATATACACTAAATCAAACTCCTGAGACCCTGGCGTTGATCGGCACGGAGCTAGATACCTTCCGCGCACTTGCGGACCGTGAGCAGAGATTTCTCGATAACCCTGGGCTAGCGAGGAAATATGGTGAGGGTGAACGCCCATCCCGTCTCCTGGCTAGGCTTCTCCGCCGTGAGTTTGGTGCCCCACCCATTCCTGGAGTTGAGAGGCCTGATGTTCTCTGGCCACCTCCCCTGGGGATATCAATTCCGAATTCCTCTCCTTCTATCAATCCTTGTATGCTGACGCGGACGATGCCACTATATCAGAGATCGACATCTTTCTTGACAAGCTTCCCCTATCGGCTCTCTCCCCCGATACCATCGGAGCCCTTGAGAGCCCACTTACCTCCTTGGAATTCTCGGAGGCCATAGACTCCCTCTCATCAGGCAAATCCCCGGGATCGGACGGTATACCCGTTGAGTTCTATAAGCGGTTCAAATCTCTTTTACTCCCTCGTCTAGTTGCGCTTTGGGAGGAATCGGTGGAGGTGGGTCAGTTTCCTCCCACGCTCCGCGAAGCCACCATAACCGTCCTGCTAAAACCTGGTAAATCCCCCACTCAATGCGGCTCTTACCGCCCAATCTCATTAATCAATTGCGACGTCAAGATTTATGCAAAGTTACTTGCTTTACGACTGGTTCCCTTCATGCCGCATATCATTCATCCAGATCAGGCGGGGTTTATTCCGGGACGCTCTACCTCCTTGAACTTGAGGCGCCTTTTCAATATTATAAGCAGAGTGAGCCCTGATGTCCACGCAGTGGCTGCCACGCTTGATATGCAAAAAGCTATTGATTCACTCTCATGGAGGTATCTCTGGCGGGTACTCAACAAATGCAAATTCGGCCCCACTTTTCTTTCCTGGGTCAGGCTACTATATTCAAATCCCGTTGCCACAGTCCGCACTGAGGACCGGTGCTCCACCCTCTTCCAAATAGCTAGGGGTACTAGACAAGGCTGTCCCCTCTCTCCATTAATCTTTGCTGTGGCAATGGAGCCGTTCGCGGATATGCTTCGCCAATTTCATTCTCATAGAGGCCTACGCACCACCGGTTTCTCTGATATAGTCTCCCTATATGCTGATGATGCTCTCCTCTTCATTCGCTCCCCTGAAATCAATCTGGCCCCAATACTAGAGGATGTTGTTTTCTTTGGCCGTATCTCTGGCCTGACGGTGAACTGCGCTAAATCAACTCTTTTCCCGCTCACCCCCAGCACACTCCCCCCTCCCGATACCCTGGGATTCGCTTGGGCCCAATCTGAGTTTACCTATTTAGGTATAGTGGTGTCACGTCACATTGATCGGGTTTTCGAGGAGAATTATCAAGTATACCTCACAAATCTTATGCTAAAAATTCAGGGTTGGGACAAACTCCCGATTTCTCTGGCAGGTAGGGTAGGAATACTGAAGATGGTGGTGCTCCCCCAGCTATTGTATAAATTCGCTAATATCCCGCAGTGGCCGGGAGTCGAGTTTTTTCAGGCACTGACACGAACCCTCAATACTTTCCTTTGGCACTTGGGTGCGGTCCGCCTTAAATTCAAGACCCTTGCCTCCCCGATGGAGGTGGGTAGCTTTGGCGCACCTGACTTCCTCAAGTACTGGCTGGCGGCTCAACTTCAACACATTGCACATTGGTTCAATATATCTGACCCCCCTCCCCATGTCAGACTAGAAAAGTTATCGGTTAGTGACCACGACATCCGATCACTGGTGATCGCACCCATGCCAATGGAATCGGGCTCACTAGATCCGGTGAGGTGCACATCCCTGGCTTTATCCAAAACGTGGCAAATATTGGGCATCACCCATCCCTTCCATGGCAACTTCCCGATCTGGAACTTTGTCCCGGGGATCCCACAGGTCCCCCCATTGGTTGTTCGCACATGGGCTGAGGCGGGATTTTAATTGCTCCGAGACATATTCGAAGGTGGTAATTTCAAAGAATGGCCGGACCTCCCACCGTCCCTCAGACAGAGGCCTTCTGTATGGCTCCAATACTCATCCCTCCGTAGAGTCCTCAAACATAAGTACACATGTTTCCCAGCATTGCCACCTGATGAGCTGGCGATCACTGAACTGTCCTCACCCTTCCCTATGAGGGGCAAAATTTCCAGACTATACACCTTGATCCAATCCAGATCGCCCCCTTCATTTTCTAAATTAAAGCGCACTTGGGAGTCTGACCTCGGATTGGAAATGACCGACGATCGTTGGTCCCATATGTGCTCACGTATCCAGCGGGTCTCCTTCAACTCCCGATTCAAGTTAATTCAATTTAAGTTACTCCACAGATACCACTACACCCCGACCAGGCTTCACCGTATTTCTAACAACTCCTCCCCCAGATGCCCTAGATGTGGCTATGATGACGCCGACTATATCCACATGATCTGGTCATGCCCCCGCCTCACCCAATTCTGGAGCGCAGTTTGCTCCACTATCTCGTCTATTCTGGATCACCCTATCTCCCCAACCCCAATGAAATGCTTATTCCACGACTTTCCCGAGCTCAAACGGGATTCTAGGAAACTGGCTGGCCTCTGTATGCTTCTGGCTGTGCGTGCTATATTACTTTGCTGGCTTCGGCCTACCACCCCTACTCACGCACAGTGGCTCAGAGCAGTTACGTGGGCCTCCGACACAGAGGAATCATGGGCGGTACAACAGCCCGCCTGCTCTAGACCCAGAGACATCTGGTTGAAGTTCCGCTCATTTATGCCCCCCCCGACACCGACTCAGGTCCTACATCCCCAGCCACCTCTTCTCGTTACTCTCCAGTTGTCTCTTGAATTGCCCTCCACCGGGTGTTGTACTGTCCTGCTATGTACCCTCCCTTGTGCACAAGACGAGTCTTTCGACTTATTGTATGAGTCTGTGATGTTTTAAGTTGTTTTGATTTTATATGCTCTGTTGTTGCTCACCTGTACCTGTGCTACCAAGCTGAATAAAAATAAAAGTTTAAAAAAAAAAAGAAATAGACCGTCAAGTGTACATAAGCGTGATAGTGCTATGTAGCTCATGCCTTCTTTAAAGACTGTGTTACCAATATCTATCAATGCTTTGTCTAGGGTAAGACCTTGTGATTTATGAATGGTGACTGCGTATGCAAGAGTTAGAGAAAATTGTTCTCTGCGTACACACATGTCTTTGAAGAGAAGGAATCGAGCTGTTGAGCGTCCTATACTTTTCACTTCTGAAAGTTTGTCAAAGAGAAGATTGACAAACTGAATGTTGTTGTCATGTAGGTATGTTTGAAAGCCAACAACTGTACCCAGTGCTCCATTAACTAGTCCTTGATCCACGTCAAGGTTACGTTTAAGCATTACTGTACAATTTAAGGATAATTTTAATATTTTTTCCAATACAGCTGTGTTGGAGATTGAATTTTGTAAACTATTTAGTCTTGCTGTGGCTTGCCAACACATGGTTAGTGTCATACCATCTACGTCTAGTTTGTCTGTGGTGCTAATTTCAATTATTGGTTGCATTTCTTTTTTAACATTGTTTCATTCAATTTGAAACAGCTTGCAAGAGTTGGCATTAAGGCAATACAATTAACATATTTGTGTGCTAATTGTACCATAACATCCGTAGCACATGCATTATCGCCATAAAGTACATGAATGTGCCGGGTTTTCAATATTGCCTGTGCTTCTGAGATAGTATACCAACTCTAATACTTTTTAGGATGTTGGCATAAGTGAGATCTGCAGATTGCTACATGTTTTCTGTTAATTCTCTGTATTGGAAATGTTGCCAAAGGTTGACATTTCCTATGCTGCGAGTGTGTGTCCTAAGGTTTCAAAAATAGGATCACCTTTCACTGGTGTCAATTGAAGAAGATGTCTGAAAACAATAATGGGTTTTCCTCCAAAGAGCTCTTCGTAGATTGTTCGGAGTACTTCTTGTAATCTGAGGTGAATCAAGGCCAACATTAGGTTGGAGACCATGCTCACTTCATTTATTAGTAACATGTTCATTTGTTTTAATACTCTGCGTAGTTCCATTGCAGCTTCTGTAGAAAGTTTGTTATAGTCTAATTTGTTTTGGTGTTCTACTGGCAGGAGTAGTAATTGGTGTAAAGTGACACCGCCTATGTTGTAGGCAGCTAAACCTGTGGGGGCAGTGACAACAGCTGACAGTTTGTTGTTTGTCAATTGTTGAATTTCTCTAGTAGTGATCTAGTAGCGTCTTCATAGGAGTCATAGTTTTCTAGTATCGCTTCTTCTTTTCTCCATGGTTTAAAGAGTTGTAGCAGGGAAATGTAATATAGTTCTTTATGTTGAGGAGTCTTTAATGACAATTTGATATGATTAATTAAATTTGGTTTGGTGAGTTTTACTAAGCTGCCTTCAAAATTTGTCACTCTGTATCTACCTTTTTTTCATCGGGTTTTATATTATTTTTGTATGTGAACTTTTGGGCTACGTGGTATAGACACATGGTTTCCAAAGTGGTACTTCTGTTTGGGTAGTATGTGTCCAGCAAATCGTTTTTCAAAATGTCTTGGCTGTTGGGATCATATGTCGTCGTATGATTTCAGAACTCTTTTTCTAGATTTAGCAGGACCAAGACTTAGCCATACTATATTTTCAGATTTTCCATACAAAGCAGTACCGGTTAAACGATCTGCTGCTTCATAGGAGCCACATTCTCTATGGGAGAGCATTTTTATGCCCAATCTGTATAATTTTTGAGACAGTGTTTTGTCTGATGACAGGTCATTCCAGAGGTCTTAAAGCTCTGTTTTTTCTGCTTTGGTTAAGTATGCTGTAACATATCGTGCAACTGCAGTGGAATTGTCTGCAATGTACTGCACATTTATGTTTGCATTCCATAAGAGGGCAATGATTGCATTGTAATCATTGATATATTTTTCTTCTTCTGTTCTTTTTATGTAATATGTATTTTTAGGTGATTTACCTTTAACACTATGTCTAACTGACGACATGAAGTTGTTTACTTGACCTGTTTTTGTAAATGGTCTAGGGAAACCAAAGCGGCATTTGGTGTAGTATTTCCCTTTGTTTTTGTATTTGCGACAATATTTGCCACATTTGTGTCTTTGAAATTGTAGAATGTGTGCATGAAGATCACTATTTGTTGCTTCCGATGGAATTTCACAAGTGACATATTTTTCGATAAACTGTAACACAGTGGCATCATTGTCTTGATCAAATTTAGTAGCATCTTTAATCCATAAAAGCATGTGGATATGTGGTGCTCCTCTGGTTTGGTATTCTTTTCTCCAAAAGAAGTGTTGCACTTCTCTGAGGGGAGGAACAGTTTTATTACAAATAAAATGTAGCATAGCAATGAAGCGATGATGAAAATATCTTGAAACATTAACAGGATCTAGAGAACAAACTTCTCCAGGTGTTAGTATATCTATGTTTGTTTTGTTTTTGTTTGATATGTGTAGGAAATAATGTAAATGTTCCCATGCATATTCTGCACAACTTAATGTAACAAACCAAGTGGGTGGGCCAAGGTTTCTTATCATACAACATACATCTCCATGACGTCGGAAACATTACTCTTTAGTACCATGCATGTTTGCTAATAGATTTGTAATACTTGATTGTAAAACCTCATCTTTTTCTTGCACTTTTTGTAATAATTGTGTAGCTGACATATTTTGAAAGTGGGTTCCTGAATTTAATGTGTGTGCAACTCCGTAACATAGAGTTGCTAGTTCACTTTCAAAGAGTATGTGGAATATGTATTCCACATTTTGTCTAAATCTGGGATCTTCAGAATACATTTGTAACGAGCGGTATTCTGATGTTGTTATTTGAATAGGTCTATCATCGTACCTTCCTCCTTTGCCAGTAGGAAAGAGTGGAGGAAAAGCACGTGCTTCTATACTTTTTTCCCATATGCTGATTGGTGATCCTTTTGTTTGTCGCATATGGTACATTTCTAGTGCATCTTCTACGGTGTCATTAGAGTGTAATGGATGAATTGTATAATGGTCTAAAATACTGGATACTGTAGCAGGATCTAGAAGCTCAAATTGACCAGTTTCTGGTGATTCTTGAATTATTTCAGTGGTTTCCTTCAAGTTTTCTTCAATATTAATTTCTTTGTAGTATTCATTATTGTCTTATAGATATTGCACGTCTTGTCTAACTTTACGTAAGTCTACCAGTTGTTGCCAATTTATTTTGTCTTTTGTAGGTACACCATTTACTAAGATAATTAAAGATTGCTCCATTGGATGCTGCACTCCCAGAGTGTGCACATTTTGTTTTAGATCTAATGGTAAATACTCTACTTTGCCATGAATGCCTTTCACCAATTCAGAGGGAGGTAATTTTGCTGTTTTTGGTTGAAGGAGTATTATTGCTTGAAAGGGGTGCACTGTTTAAATTATGATGCTCTCATATAAATTGAGTTATTGTAGGGGTTTTGGTAGTGGGAATAATTCCAAATTATTTGTGATAGAACGTGAAGGAGTTTGGTTGTTGTCAGGTTTTATAGTGCAGTAACTGCAAAGTATTAAGGGGACAGTTATTTCGTATTTGTTTTCTGCTCTAAGGTAGAGAGCTAATTCAAACCAGTTAGAATCTTCATTGTCTTCTATTTTGTATGTTAGGTCTACAGTTGTTGTTTTACTTTTATAAAAAGTTCTGCAGCAACATACACTGACATGATTTGGTACTTGAGCAGATGTACTTTTAAATTTCAGTATTTCTTTTTTGTATATGTGTAGTAGAAGGTTGCCATGCATAGAATTGTTGCTAATTTGTTGTAAAGCTATTGCATTTTGTAAGTGGCTTTCACTTCCAAAATATTTTTTCTGGATATAGCCGATTTCTTGAAGTAGGTCTTTTGCTGTACCATGTAGAAGAATGTTATTTAAATTGGCTAGTGCTAAACCAGGACTTTTAACATAGTACAGTTTATAGACTAGATTTCTCATAGTTGAATAATGTGTTGATATCATTTTGATATGATGGAAGGTGGTTTTGCAAATAGGTCCTGAAATGCAGGCCAATGAATGTCCTTGTAGTCCTGTGTTCTTGCGCACTGGACAGGTATCCATATTTTGCAGTAGTTTCATTTTGATTTTGTCTTTGCCTTTCACATACTGATTGAGGAATTGGCATAAAGACTTGAAAGATTTTTTGGGAATGTTAAACATTGACGTGCATGGCCATTTGTATACTAAACGTTCTGGTTCAGTTGAATTGAGAGGTAATTCTAGGGTTTCTGGGGATATTTTTGTAAGCAGTATTTCTTGTTCCATTATGGTATTATTCATTTTTTCATAACCTTGTCCACTGCTATGTATGGCAATTGTATTTGTTTGCTTTTATTTATATGCTTCTTCATTAAAATATGGTTCTGTGCTTGTGGTGTGACTCCACTCGCCTCCACAAATATTTAAGAAGTTATTTTTGTTGACATTTCGTTTATTGAGAAGTCTTTTTTGTAATTTAGTCATTAGTTTTGTTACTGGTTTCATTTTGTTTAACACTAAAATAAATAACTTTCTTTTGATAAGGATTGCACTGTCTATCAAAGCTTCTAAGATTAATTTCCTATGGTAGGTTTTAAGGGTTGTGCATGATTTCTCTCCTGTTTTTATAAGATTTTGAAGGACTCGGTGGCGGAACATTTTTGCTAAAATACTTTTTTTCGTATGCTTACTTGGCACTATATCAAGATTTATAGGAACAGTTTGAATTCTTGTTAATCGTTTTCTGTTTCGTTTTACATTTTGATAGAGGAGGCAAAGTTTCTGTACTTGAAGCTTGTTTTGTTTCGCTAAATGACTGTATTACCTGTTTTGTTTGAGATTTTTCTACAAATTCTGCTAGAGATAGAAGCTTATTTTGGACACTTCTATTTTCATTTGCTCTACTTCTGCGTTGCTTTCTACGGACTTGATTTTTGGTAGGCATTCTTTAGGGTCTGTTGAAAAAAATAAAGAAGGTATGGGTTGGGGTGTTCTGCAATGTATGTGTGCTGTGTGCATTAGTGTGTGAGTATGATGATAAAGATGTATATGATGGTGTGTGATTGTGCATTGGGCAACTACAACTAGTTGGGATGGGTATTCTTGAATTTATGTGCTACTAAATTGGGGGTCAGATGACAGTAGAAAGTAAGCTAGTGGTCAGGAGAAACACAAATAGTAAATCTAACGGTAAAGAATTAAAACAGTTGTTTGTTCTATAATATTAAAATTCTAGGGGCTGAGTTATGTAATTTGTGCGCCAAAAAATGGGGATTTGTGTGCCTTTCTGCCTGTAAATCCCTGTTTAACAAATGGGGATTTGTGGACAGAATGGTCCACAATCCCTGTTTTTATGTGCAGAAATAGCATGAATGAATCCCATAGTGTGTTTGAGTAATAGTACAAATATTATGGTGGTATTTAACTTACTTTATTTTATGGAATGAGCAGGTTTCTTCTGAGTTGTTGTTTGTACTTCAAATTCTGCTGCTGCTTTTCAGGAGAGTGGTCTTCACTGCATTGTGAAGGAAACACATTATTAATTTTGTGTGTTCATAGCACTGATGTTAATTTAGACATTGATTTTTATGTTTTTGTACAAGTATTCTTGTTTGATATCTGAACATAGTGTGTGCATGCCATTTTGTTTGACTATGTGCAGTCTTTATATTTTACTTTAAATACGTTAGTTGAACATGCTTTGCAAATGTGTGTGTAAAAAGAAATTAAACAGCAGATAGGTTTGGAAGTGACAGTTGATTATAGCAGATGGGAAAAATGACAGTAAGTTCATTTTATATGTTATATAAGTTAAAAGTCAGTTAATCTGTTTATATGAATTTATAAGAATTGTACATGTACTATACAGAAAATATGCATACCTGTTGTTTGTGTTCATGTATATGGATATGCATGCAGCTGCAAGTAGAAATCTTGAGGATTTGTATGGTATTTCTTGTAGTAGGTGCTTTCCAATGATATGACACTTGTACTCAAAGTGATTAACAGTATATTTGAAGTGCTGATCTATGATGATGGAGTTAGATGTAGAGGTCTGGATGTGATTGGTAGATGGTCGTGTGACTGCTTAGCTATATCCAATGAGGGAATGGCACAGAGAGTGAAGTGGAAATGGTAGAAGGGCTGTCCATGTTACGATATGTCTGCGGACATGGCGGTAGTCCGCGGACATCGCGTGTTACATACGGGGATTTTGGGGTGGGGAGGCATGCAAATGAGAATGAGCAGAGCAAGAGATTGGTCAGTAAAGTTTAGTGGGTGTGTTGTGCCAGGAGAGAGTTCGTCAGATAGTCTTTTTCCTGAGAGAAGAACAGATAGCTATGGCTGTGTGTTTCAGAAAAGAGATTGATTGGATTTTGGGAGACTCGTGGATACATTGGTTGAAGGTGCATGCAGAAAGCTGTGGAGTAGCTGTAGATCTTGGATTCCCACATGTGGAAGTGCACTGGCATGGAGTACCTGGAATTAAGTGGGTGGACTTGCTACCTCTCTGTGCTACTTTGGAGACAGAGCATCATCCAGACATAATGATAATTCATTATGGACGGAATAGTTTATGACATATATCTGGAATTTCTTCGCAATTTGCAATGAAAGAAGGACTTGGGAAGGTCATGGACATGTTTCCAAATTCTCAAGTAATTTTTTCTCGGATTGCGCAGAGACAAATGTGGCTGCGTTTTTCTTCATTTGGTCCACAAATGGAGAAAGCGAGGCGCAATGTCAAGAAGGCTGTTTGTGCCTTTCTAAGGGATGTTGGCATGTCCTCTTTTCACAATGAAAATATTATGTTTTGTAGCATATACATTTTTCGCAGAGATGGAATTCATCTTACTTATGCTGGCAATCAGATTTTTTAGAGAAATGTACAAAATGCATTGCAACCTTTTTTGGAATTACAGCCATCCATTTTGCAGTAGGTGTTGACCATTCAAACACAAACAAACACCACCAAGAGGCTCTTTTCAGAGCCACCATTTCCTCCCAGAAAAAAGTGCAATGGTTATGATAGGGGAAAGGAGTGTAAGGGGGGGACACCAACCACGGGGATAAGAAAGAGCGGGTGGAGAGAGGAAGATGTAGGGTGGGCCTTACTTAGGTAGTGGGCAGGTCTTCTCATGCTGTGAGACCGTAGTCTCGAAAGCACTACGAAGTCTCTCCCCCCTGCAGAGTACTGTGTCACAGTACATACACACAACTGTGACCCTCGAAAGGTAAGGGTCATCAGCATTATGAATGGCCTGTGAGGCAGCTGGAGGGATGTGCTCTCCCACAGGAATGTCCCGGTGGTGAGAGGAGCGGAAACGGAGGATGTAGTAGAGGAACCCAACCTACTACGCACCTTGCAACGTACAACCTTGCGAATGGCCACACCGTGGAAAGACTTTCGGTGTCGCTTAACAGTTGTCGTACCAAAGCTGTACGAACCAGGTCTCCCGCGACTGAGCACCATTTTGCACTTTTTGCAGGTGACTTTGTTCGCATGCGCCTTGGGTACGTTACCATGAATGGTAAATAACCGCCACACCCAAGAGTCACGGCGTGTGCTGGTAGTAGGGACTTCCACTACCTCATCCTATTCATCCTCCTCTACATCCTCATTCCTGTTCCCCTCTTAAGGCTCTTGGGGAGGTGGTGGTGGTGGAGGGGGTGGGGGTGGTGCTAAAGCAGATGTAGCACCAGGTGGCAGTGGAGGAGCCATGAATGCCATCAGGTTTCAGATGAAAAGTTGGCAGAAAAATCACTGTGTTCTGTAAGGTAGCCAGAAACACAATGAGAATGAGTTCTGGGGTGTGGCCCTTTATAGGGGTGCTGGTCCGTGGACAGATCGAACACCAAAAAAAGGCTCAAAAAGTCCCAAAAAGTATGTACACACTCTGGATTATTGTCTGGGACTTGTGCTATGGTGATTTAATATTATACAAATGTGGATTGCCTGAAAAAGTAGTTTTAAATTGTTCACGGACAAGAACAGTGTCCGTAGTCAGAACACACGCTCAGCGTGGGCGCGGTCACATGATGGCATCGCGAACATGTCCGCGAAGGGAACAGGTGTCCGCAGGACACCAAATGCACTGAAACTGTTTTGCGCATGCACGTTGGTGTTCTACGGACAGTGTTCTGTCCTGAAACTAATTAAAAGTGCGACACACGTGAAACGAACAGTTATGGACAGGCGTTTGTTCTTAGAACAGTTTCAACCTGCCTACGAACAATACGGACAGGCATAGCGTCCTCAGGAAACCCCCATTTTGTTCATTTACGAACATTTCAGGACACCGCCTGCGTTCTTAGAACAGTTTCAACTTGCCTATGGACAGTACGGACAGGCATAGCGTCCTCAGGACACCCCCATTTTGTTTATTTACGAACATCCCAGGATACTTAATGTGTTCTTAGAACAGTTTCAACCTGCCTACGAACACTATGGACAGGTATAGTGTCCTCAGGACACCCCCATTTCATTTATTTATGAACATCCCAGGACACTTGATGTGTTCTTAGAACAGTGTCAACCTGCCTACGAACAGTACAGACAGGTATAGTGTCCTCATGGAAACCACCATTCTGTTTATTTATGAACATTTCAGGACACCACCTGTGTTCTTAGAACAGTTTCAACCTGCCTACGAACAGTACGGACAGGTATAGCATCCTCAGGACACCCCCATTTCATTTATTTACAAACATTTCAGAACACCCGTGTTGGCCGCGGACACCAAAACTGACATTTTTAAAAAAAACACAAAGGACTAAATTAACACATACATAACATTTATTTTTCATTATATTATACATATGTACAATTTATGATAGAGAAGGGGTAGCAGAAACTGACACAAACACAGGGAAATTGGGGTTTTCAATAGGATGGACAGTAGAAGATGAAGGGATGGAAGTCTCATCAAAACGTTTTTGTTCGTGGAGAGGGTTTGGGGATAATTGACTGGGATATGGAGAGGGGGACAGGTACAAGTTGCACAATGGTATCTCATTTTTTTTATAAATGTTAAGTGCACATAAAGTAATGCTTATTAATTTGGTTATAAAGAGAAGTGTCTACCATTAGTTTCACTATCTTCAGACATTTCACCATGTGGGAAATTCTCCTCAAGCAATTCTAAAGTATTTGACATTTCTGTGATGTAAAACAAAATATACATTGCTTTTATTGTATCTAATATAGACATTTTAGAAGTATATAAGAAAAAAAAAGTTTACTTACTAGATTGTGGTAACTTGTCTTCTCACTGTTCTGTAGATGTGCTGCTGCTCCTAGTTGTGCAGTTTCTGTGAGGTAATAATGTTAGAAGCATACCTTTCTTGTTTTGGTATATTCCATTTTACTATATATAGTATTTAAATGGATGTTTGATGTGTTAGCTATATAAGTTCTACTTTTTATTTATTACTAATCTGTTTGTGTGTTGGTTTTTCAATTTATATAGTGTTCATGTGGCATGATATAACAATTTAAGATACCCCTGAGTTTTTGGGTAGTATTGGTGTTGTCCACGTCCATCCGCGAACATGCGCACAGTCCGCGGACATCAAAATCACTAGGTGGGAGTTCAGTATGTTCTATGTTACATGTATATAGAGTTAGGGATATTATGGTTAACTTGTCCTACTAAAAACCTATGAAATTCAGCAAAAAAACATTGTTAAAGGGACGTTATGGTTAAGTTGCGCTTCTAAAAACCTATCAAATCCAGTAAAAAAACGTTGTTAAAGGGACATTATTGTTAAGTTGCGCTACTAAAAACCTATCAAATTCAGTAAAAAAACTTTGTTAAAGGGACGTTATGGTTCAAAGTAAAACCGAAAAAACCCTGAAATTCGCCAGTTATGGTAAGCTAAGCAACCATAACTGGCACCACCGTGTACTGCCCACATTAACACCAGGACATCAAAGATGACATCACAAATGTCACTGATGGCCACAACCACCACAGCATATCACACCCATAGATCACACCCATAGAATCAAACAACTATCAAATGTTTGCAAATCTACAGTTTATGTACTGTTTGATTTGTATAGTTTGTATGTGAAGTTTTGGCTACGTCATGTCATTAAGATTGTAGAGTTTGGTAACAAGCACTGCAGTATGACATATCCATGGAAGTAAACATTTTGTATTGTGGTGTATGGTTAGATGTTTGCTTGAATGGTTCTGTTATGCAGCAGTATTTATGCGTTCTATTAGAATATACTTACTGTTTGATTTTTTGTGATTGGATATATTTTTTTCATGAGTTGTGTAACTGGAGCAGATATTCTTTTTCAATGTCTTTGATAAAAGAAAAAATCATGTTAGTGTAGGTATTTTATAAAGACTTATTACATTGCAAAATAGACATTTCAGCTTTTTTTCGACCCTCATATTTAGTATTTTACAAACCAGTCTACTGTGCAATTTGCTCAGTTTCTGTGTTTGTTTTTTAAATCATTGGGTCTGTGGAAAAAAAAATCCATGTTGGATTAAAAAATAACTTTTTTGTTATGCTACAGAATATTTGTTTGTTTGTTTTCAGTGTTCACTTGTTGTTTCTGGCTAATGTTCTATCTGTTCGCTTGTTGCAGATTGTTAGATACCTGTTGTCGAATTCTAACTGGTTATAGTTTTTTATTTATATTCTCAAATTGCTAATCTATCTGTTGGGTTGTTGCAGATTCTTGGGGCAGTTAGATACCTGTTGGCGTATTGTAGCTGTTTATAGTTTTCAAATTGAAGTTTTATTAATGTTTATGCACAGATTAGTTATTGGTGGTATTGATTTATTTGTTTGGTTGTTGCAAAGTCTTGGGGCAGTTAGATACCTGTTGGCATATTCTAACTGTTTATTTCTTGTTATTTTTCAGTGGTATTGATTTATCTATTTGGTTGTTGCATAATCTTGGGGAAGTTAGATACCTGTTGGCGTATTCTAACTGTTTATTTCTTGTTATAATTTAGTGGTATTGATTTATCTGTTTGGTTGTTATAGAATCTTGGGACAGTTAGATACCTGTTGGCGTATTCTAACTGTTTATAGTTTTTTTTTATTGAAGTTTTATTAATGTTTATGCACAGATTAGTTATTAGTGGTATTGATTTATTTGTTTGGTTGTTGAAAAAACTTGGAGCAGTTAGATACCTGTTGGTGTATTCTAACTGTTTATAGTTTTCGAATTGAAGTTTTGTTAATGTTTAAATACACATTAGTAATTAAGTTTTGGTTTTAAGAAGATTAAATAAGCATTTGTAAGATTTGCTGGTAATCTCTGCGTTAGAGAAATGGTACTATCATTACATTCGAACCATCCACATTTCTTTTTTTATATACGCAGTGTAGTGACCTGCATTGGTTGTGGCTCCTGCATGGTAGATTATACCTATTGTTGTGAAGGTTTTCTTACCAAGTAATACTTGACCATGTGTGAATCCAGTCATCTTGCAGTTGTTTTTGGTACCATCTGCATTGTATCGTATAAGCATTAGTATTACGTATTTACTATGTGTTTGTATTAGTAAGGTGGAGCGATTATCTGAATTGCAGGTAGTACATAATCTGCCATGGTTTGTATTTTGTACAAGTTGGTGAAATGCAACAGATTCACAATTAGGTATGGATACATACACAAAGCGCTCATTAGGGATTTCTTCCTCTGCCACATTGTTGCAGAAAGTGCGTGTATGTTTCCACATGTATGACATCTGGAAGATTTAATTTATAGGTATGTTTTTGTTTTACAGTACTTGTATTAAGTACATTAGACATTCTTGTGGATCTTCTTGTGAGTTTATAGTGATTTTCACCATTCCAGCACAGTAGTCCAATTCTTGTCTTATTCCATGAACACTATATGTGTTGTAGGATTGTTGGTTGCATGTCTATGAAGGACTAACATTTGCAAACACAATTTGTCTGTACTGTGTAAGTAAATGTTGTCAACAATTGGTGGCAATTGAAATAGAATATTAATTGCTACATTTGGGTAGCAATTTATACCAGTTATATTTGAATGGACCAGATAGTTCTGTGTCCAAATCATTTTTTCAGAGTGTGTGTTGCTTCTTTGAAGAAGTACCTGAGTTACTTTGAGTAATAGATTCTTCTTTGGTTGTGGTAATTGATGAAGTATTATTTTACTCTCTTTGGGGGATTTTCAGTGATATCCTGTTGCCTTTCTCTTTGAATTAGTTTTCTATTACAAGTTTTCCTTTATATGGAACAAGATATGGTTTTAGATGGGGGGTGTATAGTGAACATAGTCTATTGTATTCTAAAATGCAAGGAATATCAGCGTTTACTTTACTTGCATCAAAGTTGATTAGAAATAGACCGTCAAGTGTACGTAAGCGTGATAGTGCTACGTAGCTCATGCCTTCTTTAAAGACTGTGTTCCCTATATCTATCAATGCTTTATCTAGGGTAAGACCTGGTGATTTATGAATGGTGACTGCGATGCTAGAGTTATAGAAAATTGTTCTCTGCGTACATACATGTCTTTGAAAAGAAGGAATCGAGCTGTTGAGCACCCTATCCTTTTTACTTCTGAAAGTTTGGCAAAGAGAATATTGACAAACTGAGTGTTGTTCTCATGTGGGTATGTTTGAAAGCCAACAACTGTACCCAGTGCTTCATTAACTAGTCCTTGCTCGACATCAAGGTTACGTTTAAGCATTACTCTACAGTTTAAGGTTAATTTTAATATTTTTTTCCAAACCAGCTGCACTGGAGATAGAATTTTCTAAGGTATTTAGTCTTGTTGTGGCTTGTTGACACATGGGTAGTGTCATACCATGTACGTTCAGTTTGTCTGTGGAGCAAATTTCAATTATTAGTTGCATTTCTTTTTTCAACATTGTTTCATTGAATTTGCAACAGCTTGCAAGAGTTGGCATTAAGGACATACAATTGACATTTTTGTGTGCTAATTGTTCCATGACATCAGTAGCACATGGGTTATGGCCATAAAGTGCATGGTGGTGCCAGGTTTTTAATATTGCTTGTGCTTCTTGAGATAGTACACCAACTCTAATACTTTTTAAAATTTAAAATGTTGGCGTAAGTGAGGTCTGCAGATTGGCGCATGTTTTCTGTTAATTTATTGGAAATGTTGCCAAAGGTTGACATTTCCTATGCTAACAACAGTTGCATGGCAGATTTTGTGTCCTAAGGTTTTAAAAATAGGTTCACCTATCACTGGTGTCAATTGAAGAAGACCTCCAAAAACAATAATGTGTTTTCCTCCAAAGAGCTCTTCGTAGTTTGTTTTAAGTACTTCTTGCAATCTGAGATGACTCAAAGCCAACATTAGGTTGGAGACCATACTCACTTCATCTATTAGTAGCATTTTCATTTGTTTTAACACTCTGCGTAGTACATCGGTGATAGTGCTTTCAGTTGTTTTGAAAGCGTCTTCATAGGAGTCATAGTTTTCTAGTATCTCTTCTTCTTTTCTCCATGGTTTAAAAAGTTGTAGCAGGGACATGTAATATAGTTCTTTAGGTTGAGGAGTTTTTAATGACAATTTGATATGATTAATTAAGCTTCGTTTAGTAAGTTTCACTAAGCTGCCTTTGCAATTTGTCACTCTATATCTACCTTTTTTTTCATCCGGTTTTATATTATTTTTGTATGTGAAGTTTTGGGCTATGTGGTATAGACACATGGTTTCCATAGTGGTACTCCTGTTTGGGTAGTATGTGTCTAGTAAATTGTTTTTCAAAATGTCTTGGCTGTTGGGATCATTTTGGCCATTGTTTCTATGTCGTCGTATGATTTGAGAACTCTTTTTCTAGATTTGGCAGGACCAAGACTTAGCCATACTATATTTTCAGATTTTCCATACAAAGCAGTATCGGTTAAACGATCTGCAGCTTCATAGGAGCCACATTCTCTATGTGAGAGCATTTGTATGCCTAAGCTGTACAATTTCTGAGATAGTGTTTTGTCCGATGATAGGTCATTCCAGAGGTCTTGAAGCTCTGTTTTATTCTGCTTCTGTTAAGTAGGCTGCAACATATTGTGCAACTGCAATGGAATTGTCTGCAATGTACTGCACATCTATGTTTGCATTCCATAAGAGGGCAATGATTGCATTGTAATCATTGATATATTTTGCTTCTTTTGTTCTTTTAATGTAATATGTGTTCTTAGGTGATTTACCTTTAACACTCTGTCTAACTGAAGACATGAAGTTGTTCACTTCACCTGTTTCTGTAACTGGTCTAGGGAAAGCAAAGTGGCATTTGGTGTGGTATTTCCCTTTGTTTTTGTATTTGAGATGACAATATTTGCCACATTTGTGTCTTTGAAATTGTACAATTTTTGCATGAATATCACTATTTGTTGCTTCCGATGGAATTTCACAAGTAACATATTTAAACTGTAAAACAGTGGCATCACTGTCTTGACCAAATTTAGGAGCACCTTTAATCCATAAAAGCATGTGGATATGTGGTGCTCTTCTGGCTTGGTATTCTTTTCTCCAAAAGAAGTGTTGCACTTCTCCGAGGGGAGGACCAGTTTTATTACAAATAAAGTGTAGCATAGCAATGAAACAAGGATGGAAATATCTTGAAACATTAACAGGATCTAGAGAGCAAAGTTTTCCAAGTGTTAGCATATCTATGTTTGTTTTGTTTTTGTTTGATATGCGTAGGAAATCATGTAAATCGTCCCAAGCATATTCTGCACAACTTAATGTAACAAACCAAGTGGGTGGCCCAAGGTTTCTTATCCTACAACGTACATCTCCGTGACATCGGAATCAGTACTCTTTTGTACCACGCTTGTTTGCTAACAGATTTGTAATGCTTGATTGTAAAACCTCATCTTTTTCTTGAACTGTTTGTATTAATTGTGTAGCTGACATATTTTGAAAGTGAGTTCCTGATTTCAATGTGTGTGCAACTCCGTAACAAAGAGTTGCTAGTTCACTTTCAATGAATAGGTGGAATATGTATTCCACATTTTGTCTAAATCTGGGATCTTCAGAATACATTCGAAACGAGTGGTATTCTGATGCTGTTATCTGAATAGGTCTATCATCGTACCTTCCTCCTTTGCCAGTAGGAACGAGTAAAGGAAAAGTACATGCTTCTATACTTTTTTTCCATATGCTGATTGGTGATCCTTTGGTTTGTCGCATTTGGTACGTTTCTAATGCATCATCTATGGTGTCATTAGAGTGTAATGGATGAACTGTATAATGGTCTCAAATATTGGATACTGTAGTAGGATCTAGAAGTTCAAATGGACCAGTTTCTGGTGACTCTTGAATTATTTCAGTTGTTTCCCTTAGGTTTTCTTCAATATTTATTTCTTTGTAGTATTCATTATTGTCTTTTCGATATTGCAAGGCTTGTCTAACTTTATGTAAGTCTACGAGTTGTTGCCAATTTTTGGTGTCTTTTGTAGGTACACCATTTACTAAGACAATTAAAGATTGCTCTATTGGACGTTGCAATCACAGAGTGTGCACATTTTCTTTTAGATCTAATCTACTTTGTCACGAATGCCTTTCACCAATTCAGAGGGAGGTAATTTTGCTGTTTTTGGTTGAAGGCGTATTATTGCTTGAAAGGGGTGCACTTTTTGAATTATGATGCTCTCATATAAATTGAGTTGTTGGAGGGGCTTTGGTAGTGGGAATAAATCCAAGTTATTTGTGATAGCACGCAAAGGAGTTCAATTGTTGTCAAGTTTTGTAGTGCAGTAACTGCATCAGTTATTTCGTATTTGTATTCTGCTATAAGGTAGAGAGCTAATTCAAACCATTTGGAATCTTCATTGTCTTCTACTTTGTATGTTATGTCTATAGTTTTTGTGTTACTTTTATAAAATTTTCTGTGGCAACACACACACACACATGGTTTGGTACTTCAGCGGATGTACTTTTAAATGTTAGTATTTCTTTTTTGTATGTGTGTAGTAGAAGGTTGCCATGTGTAGAATTGTTGCTAGTCTGTTGTAAATCTATTGCATTTTGTAAGTGGCTTTCACTTCCAAAATATTTTTTTCTGGATATGGTTGATTTCTCCGAGTAGGTCTTCGCCTGTACCATGTAGAAGATTGTTATTTAAATTGGCTAGTGCTAAAGCAGAACTTTTACCATAGTACAGTTTATAGACTAGATTTATAATAATAAAGAATAATGTGTTGATATCATTTTGATATGATGGAAGGTGCTTTTGCAAATAGGTCCTGAAATGCAGGCTAATGAATGTCCTTGTAGTCCTGTGTATTTTCGCACTGGACAGGTATCCATATTTTGCAGCAGTTTCAAAATATAGATATAATTTATAAGAATAATGTGTTGATATCATTTTGATATGATGGAAGGTGCTTTTGCAAATAGGTCCTGAAATGTAGGCTAATGAATTTCCTTGTAGTCCTGTGTATTTTCGCACTGGACAGGTATCCATATTTTGCAGCAGTTTCATTTTGATTTTGTCTTTGCCTTTCACATACTGATTGAGGAACTGGCGTAAAGGTTTGAAAGATTTTTTGGGAATGTTACACATTGACGTGCATGACCATTTGTATACTGGACGTTCTGGTTCAGTTGAATGGAGAGATAATTCTGAGTTTTCTGGGGATATTTTTGTAAGCAGTATTTCTTGTTGCATTATGGTATTATTAAGTTTTTCTTAACCTCGTCCACTGCTATGTACGGCAATTGTGTTTGTTTGGGTTTGTGTGTATGCTTCTTCAATAAAATATGGTTCTGTGCTAGTGGTGTGACTCCATTCACCTCCACAGATATTTAAGAAAGTATTTTAGTTGACATTCCGTTTATTGAGAAGTCTTTTTTGTAATTTAGTAGTTAGTTTTGTTAGTGGTTTCATTCTGTTTAACACTAACATAAATAACTTTCTTTTGAGAAGGATTGCACTATCTATCAAAGCTTCTAAGATTAATTTTCTGCGGTAGGTTTTAAGGGTTGTGCATGATTTGTTAATCATTTTCTGTTGTGTTTTACATTTTGATAGAGGAGGCAAAGTTTCTCTACTGGATTAGCTGTTTTGTTTGAACTTTTTGTACAAACTCTGCTAGAGATGGATGCTTATTTTGGAAACTTTTATTTCCATTTCCTCTATTTCTGTGTTGCTTTCTACGAACTTGCTTTTTGGTAGGCATTCTTTGGGGTCTGTTGAAAAAAAAGAAGGTATGGGTTGGGCCGTTCTGCAATGTATGTGTGCTGTGTGCATGAGTGTCTGAGTATGATGGTAAAGACGTATGTGGTGGTGTGTGATTGTGCGTTGGGCAGCTACAATTATTTGGAAAGGCTATTCTTCTATTTGTGTGTTACTATACTGCGGTTCAGATGACAGTAGAAACTGAGCTGGTAGTGAGGTGAAGCACTAATAATATATCTAATGGTATAAAATGGTATAAAATGAAAACAGTTCTTTGTTTTGTAATACTAACATTAATCCAATTGAAAGATGTGAGCTACTCCACCTCCTGGTTGGTTGGTTCTGGGCACAGAGAGGATCGTATAGCCATCACAGAGGAGAGTGTCAAAACTCGTGACAGAGGTGGCAGTGAACCATGTCTCAATGAGAAAAAGGACATGCAGGTCAAGCGCTTCAAGGAGGTGGCAGATGTCAGACAAGTGTTTGAAAGTGGAGTGAGAGTTGATAATGGCAATGTGGAGCAGGTTGGCACATTTGAAAGACTTCCAGGCAGAAGTACAGGCTTGAGGCGAAAATGGTAGAAGTGCTCAAGAGTGGGCATAGGTGATAGAAGGGAGTGGGAAGGTAGCCATAGAGGAGGAGGAAGGTGCCCATGAGGAGGAGGAAGAAGGAGGTGGCAGAGGCACCAGAAAGGTGCTAGTAGGAGTAGCAGGAGAAGGAAGGAAGTTGATAAGACGCAGAGGACACCTATCAAAAAGAAGGAGATTGGGCTGAGACCCTGGACCAAGACGTGCCATTCAGACAGACATTAATGATGGTCGTGGAGGAATGGAAGAAGGCCAAAAGGACCTCCCACCAAGTGCCACCATTAATGGGAGAGAAGGCATTGTTTATTCTCGAGAACATAGTTCTGCATGTGGTCCTAGAAACAGTTAGGCAGAGTGTATCTTGAGACATATAGTCTTGCTGTAGAGGGTGCTCCACAATACTGAGAGAGAGGGCCATTGTGAGGTATGTTGCTTAGCAAGGGCATTCTCCTTTAGTAAGCTAGTGTGCATTAACTTGTGAAGTTCAGTAGGAACCTCTGTACTGGGTGAAGACAGTGCCATCTGGGACGTATAGTCATTTTATATGAGGCTCTAATGCAGAGACCCCCTTGTGACATGTAGATCTGTTGAGACATTTATTTATATATATGGAAACTGACTGGCATACATCACAAATAGCCTTGAGGAGCTGTTTTTATCTATTTATTTATTGATGTTTTGTAAAGTCCCATCTATAATACAGAGTTTCTTCATGGCACCCCAAGATGGAGGTGGGAGGTCTGAGACAAGAGAGGAAGGGACACATTAAGCTGCTCATTCATGGGTCTTGGTACATTAGGATCAGTCTAAGAGGCTAAAAGGGAAAGGGACAAGGAACACATGCAAACAAGAGCTATAAAGTCTTGGAAGTGCTAACGGTGTGGTTAAGAGCATTAATGAGGAGCTATAGAACAGTCAGGACAAAAGATAATGGAAAGCCCTCAAGACAGACCTCAATCATCTTAAAAGAAACTGTGCAGTAGATGAAGGAGGTGACATTTCCTCTAATAGGAAAAGCAATTCAAGATTAAGTTTGTTTATATAGGTGTGTTTAAAGGTTATTTTTTTCTTCAACATTGTGCTGAAATTCCAGAGAGAGGGAGTTACACTGGCAGGTGCCTCCTTCTCTAGATGAGCATTGTCCGATGAGTTTTTTCTTGAAAGTAATAGGGGACAGTGTATTAGTAGTCAACTCTCCTAAGGTCCCAGAATTATGGCATCTTTTGATGACACATTTTCATGCAATGTTTGTGAATGAAGCATAAGGATTTGAAATGTCCCTTTTTTCAATGAAAGCTAGTGCAAAGCTTTCAGGGCTGGTGTTGATTACTTGGGGTAGACTCGGGTATACGCTTTTACAGTAGTGTGGCCTGTCTAAGACCATAGTCCTGATAACCTCCACTTTGTGGTGCATATTCAAGTAAGGCAAGCTCTGCTTAGGCATGTGTATCTGAAATGTACACTCATTATAGGGTTTCTGGACCTGCCTGCTGAAGAGGAATGAAACAATATGCTTACATGTTTAACTTCAGCAAATATCCTAGGGATGGAGCCCATGGAGAGAGGCCAAGCAAAGATAAGGAGTGCTTGGAAAATTATCTCTCTCTATTTTTGCACACTTTTAAGCATAGGTGGTCCTTGATTTTCCTGTCTCTGAGAGCAACCAAGCACCTATTGGTGCCATGTTATGAGTTTGCAGCTTGAAAATATTCAGTGTACTTAAGCATGCAGTAGGAAAGGAGTAGTGGAGGACACCAGCATGTCAAATAGGGGCTTCATGTTATAATTATATAGTAGTGGAGCAGGGACAAAGTCTTACGGAATGCCCGAGGTAGTTTTGGAACATAAGGAGTCTAATTTATTGCAAGAAGCTCTAGTTTGCAGATAGGAGAAGATCCATTGTAGTGCCAAATTCTGATGCAAAGAGAATGCTGAAGTATTTAGGGCAGAGTAGTGTGATTGATGATGTCAAAAGCAGTAGACAGGTTAACTATGAAGACCAAAGCCAGGGACAAGATGCAGTAGTACAGATTCGGTGCTTTGGACTGTGTGGAAAAATGTGTGGAATTTAAGTAATAAACTTAGTTTTTTGCTGTACCTTCCCTGTGAGAAAAGGGGCAGTTGATAAGGGCAGTTCAAGGCAGGTGCCAAAGTGTTTATGTTCCTTTTGATAGTGATAGCTGGGCAAAGGTGGCTTTGTAGTGAGAAGGAGGAGACATTCATTTTGCCAACCATTTTAATCAATGGTTTATGGGTTGGAATGATGGGACAGAGCTGGTAAATGAGGGTGACTGCTGCGGTAGCATGTTGCATCTACCCTGGATACTAAATATATGCAATATTTCTTTAAATGTATAAACTAGAGGAAGGCAATGGTGCCAACCCGTTGTCAGTGTTACTTTTAACTTGGTAATGTGTTCTTTTAAGAGGCAGTTGAGGCATTCGCAAACTCTGTTAGCTTGTGTGTGATAAGCAGACAGAAATGTATGCTTAATAGCTCACAGAATGGTAATATGATTGAATACTTAATTTACAAGTTGTGGACCATTGTCAGACCAGATAACTTTGTACACACCCCACCTTGGGAAGACCTCACGTACGAGGAACTTCACTACACATGTGGCATCAGGATGTGTGCATGGTCCTTCTTCAATCCACCAGGAGAAAGAGCAAATTACTACCACAATATATTTATAGCCTTTGCCAAAGTTGGGTTATTTCAAGTTTCTTGTTATGCATCTGTACTGTTGAATACCTCTGTAAGCGCTCTGCTATGTATTAGTATTGTTGTATACCTCTCTAAAGTGCTCTGTTGCTTCTGTAAGCTAGATCTGTGCTCAATAAATACTATAATAATATCAATATAATCTATATAAAAATGCTAGAATGGTCCAGTAGGATGGGGTATTGCTCCTCCCACTGTTCACTAAGTGTATCAATCTGTGAACTGCTGGCAAATTAAACAATTAATTACACATACTAAAAAATGTTATGCCAGGTGATGAATAAACCAACACTCTGAGATTGTTGCTGCAAGACATTCTCTAGATGTGTGTGATGGGTAATATAGTTGTTCTAATGCTACATTAAGCAGCCCTAGATGCATGCCTGGTTTCCAGGTGCTCTATTGCCACCTGATTGCATCTGTGGGGGACAATAAGCATACATTTTCTTCCATAACTCATTCCCTTCTGGTGTGGCTCTTGCCTGCAATGCTGAAATCTGTGCTATGGGCAGTGTATTAAACTGCTCCTTTATTACCATATTGCTCACATGTGTGTATTTATTTGGTGCAGTCGCAAAACGTAACACTTCTGAAAAATATGCTGCTCTTTTATCTTCAAGGTCAGCGGTCTTGTTACCACAAGAAATCAAGTCTACACCTCATGTGTGTGCTGCACACTTCACCACAGCGATGGCCAATGGGAGCTGTACTGTGCTTATGAGCCTGTCCAGTATTGGCACATGCTGTACTGGCATGTCATCTGCGCATAAGAAGCCACACCTCTTCCATCGTGACAGTCTTGCGTGTACTGCTAACATCACATAGGTAGAGTCAGAGTACACCATTACCAACTCGTCCTCATGTACTTCAAACTTCCAAATTCTGCCCTGCCAATTCCGCTGCATGTGCAGAGAAATGTGATGCCAATTTTGCACTTGTCACTGTCTCAAAGCTGTCAGTCAGTGTTGCTTTTATTACTACTAACCCACTGTGTTGCTCACACATGCTCTGGTCTATCGATGATGACCTGTCAATGAAGAGGATTTGTCCCTGCTCCTACGGCATTGTCTTTAACCTGTCATATCTCATCAAGATATTCAGTATGTTTAGTGCAGTCGTGTACATAAACCCCTTCTTCCACTGGATCTGCTACATTTACCACTCAAAACCTGACAATTTTAATAGATGGGCTAAATATTATTACCTCATAACCAGATGCTTTCTTTGTGGTCAATGTGCTTTTGGCTTTTCAAGGATGGTGAATAGGGCATGTTAAACATATAATGTGAGTGTGCGTCCCATGGTTTTGCTTCCAAACTTCTCAATTGCAAAGGGTGCTGCCGCCAATGCTTGTTCGCATGGCTAATGGCTCTCATTACTGGATCTAGAAAAATGTTAATGCCCCAGAGTGGTCTTTTGAGTGAGGACTGCTGTCATCACCACTTTGTTTGAATCCGTATCCCTACCACTGTTGCTGTGCTTATTTCCCTTTTTAATTCATCGAAAGCATTGATCATTTCACATGTCCAGGCTATGCCACTGTTGTTATTGTTATTGTTATTGTGCTTGTACCGCGCCAAAGCTCATAGGCATCCAGGCGCAACTGTTGTCCTTCTGTGCTTCCTTGAGTCCTTTAAAAGTGGTCTGGCATAAGTGCTGTAGTCAAAGACCCATCCCCTGCAGTAATTGCTGCATCTTCATTCACTGTTTGTCATTTGGCTGTTTTCGGAATCGCATCTGCTCTTCCAGGAGTCACTTTTCTTTCTTCTTGGGATTTTAGTTGGCCTATGTATACAAACTCTACCTGACAATATTGCATTTTTCTTTGTCTACCTTCTCTGCCAACACTGTCGTCAACTGTACTGAGTTTCTCCTGCACTGCTCCTACGTTCCGCTGCACACCAAAATGTTGTCTTAATATTGTATTACTGTACTGTCAAGTTTTACATTTCCCAAATTCCAATCTGAAGTACTCAGTTGAAAACTGAGCTTGACATACAGTACTAATGAGGTAAACGTGTATGTTTTAACTTTTTTCCACAATAGGTAAACACGGTCATGTCTTGGGACTCTACAGTAGACTAGATTTGAAAAGAGTTCATTCTTTAAGCCAATCACTGTAAAATATTTAGCTGTGGGCGAGATATTACACATATTGTAGCTGGGTGCGGGACCAATGGGAGCTCTGCCTCAAATATATTGTTTACAGGGTGAAAATCCTGAATAAATCTCCAGGACCCCCTGTTGCCTTTTTCACCAGGTACACAGCCGTGTTCCTTGGGGATTCCGATGGTACGAATATTCCCTGTCACATGAAGGCAGCAATGGCTTCATAAATGCCTTCATCATCTTCTTTTGACATGCAATACTGTTTCACTCACAGTAAAATTGCCCCTTGCTTCAATTTTATTTTGACTGCCCCCACTCATTTCAATAGGCCAATGTCATATGGATTGCTGGTCCACAATGTGCTTGGTACCTGTGCCAAATCTTCCTGGAGGAAGGTCCGTATTGTTTTACTTGTGACATTTTCTGGGGTACTTCTCTGCTCTCAATTTTTAGCCAATATGTGAGACTTATATTATACACTAATTCATCATCTGAATCATAATCTTTTTACAAGTCTTCATCTTTCAAATCAGACAGTCTGTGTCCTTCATCAAGAAAAATCACTGTCCTCCAATGTATTGCCTCGTTGTCAACTCCATGCAAAATCACACTTTATTTCTCACTATTGCTGCTTCCAGTTCTATTGTGATTGCCAGCCAGTTCTCCTCATCCATGGGTACTTCTGGTCTAAATAAAAATGCAGTAGACAATCATAACATTGCATCCCGTATCCTCAGGAACCATGCTAGCAATATGTGTACTCCATAAAGGAACATTTCCTTGTGCTTCTTGACCATAAAATGCTGTTATAAATTTGTGTGCATTTATATAATGGATCCCTGGGATTAAACTTATTATTCCCTGGTCAGTGAAGGATATCATCATGTTCAGTTTGCTCATCAAAACTCTCCCCACTATGTAACTTGTGTCTTCCGGGAATATAGTGGCATGGAAAAGTCATGTTCTCCTATGGTGATAGGTAAGTCGTCAGTGAAAGGAACCATATTTGTTGACCCAGAATAAACTTGTGCATTCATGGCGATGCCTGGCATTGGGTATTTTCCCTCTCTAACACAAGACTGAATCAGTCCTGCATCGAATAAGAAGGAGAATGTTTTATCACGTATGTTCACCCCATCCTCAGTTCCTCTTGTGGGTCTGGTGTAACTGACAGGATGGAACACATCAAGTCATCCCGTGGGCTGTCCTATTGTAGGTACATGTACAGTCCTGTGCCAATGAAAGGATTTCCTCCCACTATTGTTACACCTCCTATCCTAGGTGTAGGTGCCTGTGTCAATGTATTTACGTTCCATGGTGACACAGAATTCTGTTGTACCATTGCCTATGCATGTGCATGCATAGGTCTGCACTTGTATCTGCCCTGTCTGTACCGGGGTTTGGTGTGTATGCATTGGTGCTTGCTGAGCTTGTATTGGTGCTGGTTGCATGTGTGTCGGCATTCCTTGCTGTTCAGGCTGTATTTGCGGTGTTTGTGTCTGATAATGTGTGTGATCTTGGGCATAATAAACAAGCAACTCTGTGCTATATGGTGGGGGATAGACTGTCTCACCTCTTGGATCAGCCCCTTGCCAATTATGTTGCTTCCTTCCCCTGCCCCTACATTGTCATGTAATGTACCCCACCCTGCTGTATATCCAACAATGTGGTGGTAGTCACCCAACTCTATGTTGTCTCCCATTACACTTACCCCCCTGCAGTACCTGGAACCCCTAGTCTCTGCCTCTGGGAACCCCTTTACCATCATGGGTTATATTTAGACTCTCCTCTTCCTGCAAAATTACCGTTAGCTGGTAGTTGTGACTGTTGTGCCCCTTGTGTGTTAACAACCTTTCCACTGGTCTCTTCCATTGACAATTTTGACAATTTCTTCTGCACTAGTTTTGCTTCTTACACCTTTCTCTCCTCCTCTTTCTTTCTGCCCTTCTCTTGTTTTAATCGACGGTTTTCAGTACTAGTCAATTGAATCTCTGCCCATGGCTTCGATTCTACACCCACAATCTTTTGTAACTACCCTTGCACTGCATCTGGAAGCCCTTGACATAATATATGATAAAGGATTGTTATATTATCATCCCACGGCTCTCTCATTTCAAGCCACCATTTTTCCTGAATTTCCTTCGCCCGGTCTGATTTTGCATGTCATAAAAGCGCTCATGTCTAGTGAGTCTGGATATTGGACTCTAAGTGCCCTCCACATATAAGCTTGACAATTATTAAAGGGTGCTCCGTCATGGTCAGTGTTTTTGACAGTCACTTCAGGATAGCATGCGTGCGTCCAAATGTCATCTGACCTCTCCCCCTTTACAACAGCATGCACGTTTTTGATGTCACTGTCTGCTATCCTCATCTCAGCTGTCTGTCTTTCTAATTCATAAATCAATCTACCCGCCCCTGAGATCAGGGTTGGGTGTCTGCAAACCAAATTATTCTTGTCCATTTTTGTACACAGGATATATTGTGGCAGTTCTCTCCCTTTCTCTAATAAGGGGAACTGTCTAATCCCTGTGCTCTATCTGAGCACAGCCGTAACCTTTTTCTTTGTCACTGTGTCTGTTGTTCTAACTCTCTGCTGTCCTAGTAAACTTCACAACTTGTTTGCATATGGTGTTTTATCTTCCGAACTGCTCAATCGCTTTTTCAGATGTTTAGGATATTGACTGTGCTCTTCTCTCCTCACTGGTTCTTCCAAATCTAACCACTCTATCTCCTTCCCTAGCCCTACGCTTATAGAAGGGGCTTGTGTGGCTCACTCCTCTCCATTGTCCTCTCTCTCTTCATCTTCAAGCATAGTGTCATCACTTTTATACCCTTCATCATCTCGCTTTTCCTCAAAGTCCAGTTTTCCAATGGGACTCGATCTATATGTTCCACCCATCATTTCCTCCAATTCGCTCCTCCTCCTACCTTGCAGAGACTCTTTCCTACTCTCCATCATGTTGTTAATACCACCCTTTCTGCTCCTGTACAGGTTGATAACCCTCCTTTGTATGGCCCCTACTTCTCCTTCATCTGGAAGAGTATGGTTCTCAAGGAGTTCCTCTACCTCCTTGCAGCGTCTTTTCTAAGCTCCTATCACTTTCTCTCTGTTCCCAACTCTGGTCCCGCTCCTTGTCTGGGAGCGTAAGTACCCTAATTAAATCATCAACTTCTTTTCTCCATCTTTCTCTGCTTCTTTCTATTTCTTGTTGCCTTTCTCTGTCCCTCTCTTCCTCCTCCCGTCTTTCTTTTTCACAATCTTCATCTCTCCATCTATCCCTTTATCTCTCTTCTTCTTGTCTTTTTTCTCTATCTGCATCTCGCTTCTTTTTTCTTTATCGCTTTTCTTCATTCCTTCTTTCCCTCTCTCTCTTCCTGCACCTTTTCTCTTGACTTTCTCTGACTTCCTATTCTCTTTCTTTAAAATCTCCCATGCCCTTTCTATCTAGTTTGAGCATTAGCTGTCCTCCTACCCACTCATTCGGCACCATCGCCATTTCATCTCTGCCACCATTCCTGGCTCTTGCTCTCCAGATCTCCCGAGCTTCTGTCAATTTTGCCTGCAAATTGCAGCACTTTTCATATTCTGTGCGTGTGACACTGGTCTTTGTCTATCTGTTTTCTCCCTACTCATAATACCTTGACTGCTACATGCGGGGTGGTGTATATGTGGGGTTAGTTTATCCTGCAGCTACTTTAAATTCTCGTAACAGGCATAATCCCTTTGCTTCAGGGGATGGATCGGTACTCTGGGGAGGAGGAGGAGCCATGGGGATTGTGCCCCCTTCATGCTGATTAGCATCCATTCTTTCACGGGCAGATCCTCTGTCTTCTGTCATACACCTTAAACAATTCTTAAGTGGCACGTTAATATGTCGACATGTGTTGCAGCACTGATTTAGAGTGAGTGCCATCCTGCAGCCAGGGCATGAACATTTTCCCCTCACTGTCCTGCACCCATTGGGCATTGTATTTAAGAATGTTGTCCTTATACCGGGGTAATGCTTTACGCAAATAAAAAAGGGAGTATCCCCCATTATAATACGTCACAGTTTATCTTACAAGTATGCCTTTCCCAATATACTTACCCAATTTTTATTTCAATCCTCTTCCACCCTCTCTTTACCTCCTTTCTCACACCCTTCCCCAACAATACTCTCCTCTGTGCGTCTCTCTGAGAGACCATGTCTAGTGCGTTACCCAATACTCCCAAACGACACTACATACCTCGTTTAAAGCCCGGGCAGCAAGAATTTACTGCTCCCGCACCAGACCACACCCTTTGGGTCCAAACCACATCTTCTCTTCCTCCTCAATATACACCAATATACACAACAATTCACTTTTCATGGATCAGCTGAAGACCTTTGGTATCGATTACGCCCTAAATCACCAGCCATCCTGCGCCCTACAGTGCATCCTGCGGGGATCAAACACAATTTTGTTCACGGGGGCTCCAGTCGAACTCTCTCAATTCAAGCATGATACCGCTCTCCACAGGTCACTGTGTAGCTCTAAAATAAATAAATAAATACATAATAAAATTCCGGCCATGGCATGGAAGCCTTGAGAATAAAAGTGTCCTAGCTATGTATCCTCTGCTACCATCGGTAATGATGGCCTGGAAAACCCCAAAATATGCAGAAGGTGTGGAGGCAGTAAAACCTAGACTCAATGACGGAAACAGCTCCCGCACCAGACCACACCCTTCGGGTCAAACCACACCTTCTCTTCCTCCTCAATATACACCAATGTACACAACAATTCACTTTTCACACAACCTCAACTGCCCTATAACACAACCCTGGCACCAGCAGTCACTAAACAAATAAACACACTATGGCCTTCTTCCCAACTCCTGGTGAGGTATTCCTTTTGTTATCATTATTACCCCGACAAGAGGTGTACTATGTCATCTTCTGTGACCCTGTCCAGGATATCCTTTCATTACCATTTATACCTCATACGAGGTGTATTGCGTAGTGTTCTGTGACCCTTGTCAAAGGCTATCCATTATCATCAATCCTTTATTTTATCACAATTCCCTCAATATACAGATTCTATTTTGCCAGACCAATGCTATATTTACTTTTCATGGATCAGCTGAGGACCTTCGGTATTGATTCCCCACTAAATCACCAGCCATCCTGCGCCCTACGGGGCATCTTGCAGGGATCAGACAGAATTTGTTCAAGGGGCTCCAGTTGAACTCTCTCAATTCAAGCATGATACCGCTCTCCACAGGTCACTGCGTAGCTCTAAAATAAATAAATAAATGCATAATAAAATTCCGGCCATGGCAGGGAAACCTTGAGAATCCAAGAGTCCTAGCTATGTATCCTCTGCTACCATCTGTAATGATGGCCTAGAAAACCCCAAAATATGCAGAAGGTGTGGAGGCAGTAAAACCTAGACTCAATGATGGAAACAGTCAAAGTGAAAAGAAAACCTGCTTCATTGACAATCCAACATAAAGCTGGCACAGCATTCAATACAGTCACAGCTCTCAAAAGTTCTCATACTAAACAACGGATTATACACCAAAACACGTCATGATGATGACATAATACTAAAAAACCTACAGGACGAGGGGATAGGTTAGGGGAATGGACCATATAAACATTATATACAGGTTAGTCTTCTAATTGGAGATTGCATATCTGATGGCTGCACCTAAGACCACCTCTAAATTGCCAATAGTAAATACATATCAACTCTAAACTATATGATTGGTTAATGCAACATGATCTTGGGTGGCCTAGGAGTGATGGTCCTGATTGGTTGGCATTCTAGTGACCAGCCATGGGCAACTGACAGGTTATCAACACATGAGCCAAAATGGGAGTAGGGGGAGAGAGGTCTTCAAACCGCTTTCCTTTTCATTAAAAAAGATACTATCCTTTATTCCTAGGCCATGCCAGTGCAACTTCTTTGTAGTTAACCTTGTGAGGCATCTCATGTTTGGAAATGTGCATGAGGAATAAGGCAGGTGTCCTATCTATATGAAGCTGGAGACCGAGTGAAAATACTAGGTCACACAGCCGCTCTCCGTTGGACCCAACCTGGGTAAGGAATTATCTGAAATTAAAGAAAGTTCAATCATGTATCCAAGGTAGTACTCTTGTTCAAATGGCAGAGTCTGTTGTTTCTTGGCAAAAGTAATGATTTGTCAGAAAAACTCTAAGTAGGGCTATCACTAATACATTCTTAGTGAGGAAGCAGTTGCCACAGCTTGTTAATAGGTCAGACTTATATGCCTATGCATTTCGGAAAGCAATTTCCTTCTTCAGGGCAAGTCTGTTATATTGCTGGTAAGTAGAATACACAAATGAGTTTCATCATAATAGTTAAGAAAATTACAACAAAAATAAACACAAACAAGAAAACACATAATTGCCATAAAGCTAAAACATAGCACATACCATTCAGTTGAAATTTCCGTGGGTAATATGCCAGAGGAAAAAAGAATAAATAAACATAATGAGTGGACTATTCGTTTACACATAATGTGGCCAGGAAGGAATATATGTAAGATCCATTACCTGTATGAAGTGGCAAACTCTGTAAATAAGTAGTGCGGGTAAAGATAGGCATTCGTTGCGGGCGCTCAATGTAATTTGAGCGGATAAATGCTGGAAAAACATGACAGGTAATCAGAGAGGATGTGCGGATCAACTACACCCTAAGGTTCCCATCTCTAGATGCACTGGCTCAGGAGAAAGAAAGTCCTTAGTTGTGGCCCCTATCTTCTGTAACTACCTTACCAACTACACTTTCCAAGCCACCTCCCCGCTACAACTTACAAAATTATTAAAGACCTGGCTATTCACTCAAGATGGATGAACATGTCTGCTCGACGTTAGCCTCTAAACGTAGATTGTCCTTGCCCCCCCCCCTTTGCCTTGTGGTTACCTTATAAACTGTTTTAGCGCTTGTAACAATGTACTTAGTTGTGTGGGCTATAGACGTAAGTAGACATAATAAGCATGTACGGCTCTACATAACGCAAAGCTGACCTGGTTATAAAAGATGCTCCCAAGTTTATGATGGCTAATCCTTGCACACAAAGCTACACCTGGACAAAGTCTGGCTGCAGATGGGCGTTTTACCTGCACCAGGACAACCAACGCATCACCTGTCATATCATGGCAGCACTTGTTCGTTTTACGATGTTCCTGGGCATATGATAGCTGTAGCTAGGCATGTGAAACTGCAAGTGGCATTAAATAAAGCAAGTCACATTGGCTTTGTAAATGCTTTGTTTTCTTTGGCGACATAATGAAGCTCCCAGTCCCATAATGCAGTCATTATTTCATAATAACGCATAATTAGGTTATGTTGCCTGGTCAAGTCTGATTAAGACGTGTCCATTATTGTTCCTCATGCAATGATTATTACACAATACTAATAGTGTGACCATTTATGATATTTTGTCTCTACCTGATCGGTGAGAGGGGTCTGCCTGATGGAGGGGGACAGTAGTGCCTGATGGAATGATTTCTCCAAAATAATGCATGATATTGTATCATGTAGGTACTGTGTCGGGTTGAGAATTCTGCAACAAAACCAGAAGATTTAGTCCGTGTATTATGAGGTGATTATGTCTGATGTGGGTTATTGTACCTAGAGGATGATTGACTGTGTTTTTAGGGTGATTATTTCACATAACTGCATGTCTGGTTTCAGGTTTTGACTGTGCCTGAGTGTTGTGGGGAGGGAGGATGAGGTGAATTGATTATCCCCCAATTCTGCCTGAAGAACCTGAGCATGGCTGATGCTGCGATCATTCCACAATCCTGCCTGATAGTGCCTGATGTGGGTATTATTCAACAATTCTGACTGATGAATTTAATGGGGTCCAACAGGAAGCTGACAGTGTCTGGTAGTGTTATATCTTTATCTCTACCTGTGGTGTTCCCCAGGGGTTATAACCTATCTCCCTGGCTGTTCAACCAATACCTGGCACTTCTTGCCCACCGCAGTGTCACGCTCTGCCCCAACTTCCAGTGCTATGCGGATGACACCCAGCTCATTTTCGGGCTACCCTCAACCACCTCTTCTCCCTCTCTCATCTCTGACAGTCTGTCCGCCATCCAGGAGTGGTGTGCCGCAATGATCTCTGCCTTAATGCCAGGAAGACCAAGATTCTCCTAATCGGTACACCCACGCCCTCCTTTGATGTCACTCTCTGGCCGGCATCTCTCAGCCCTCTTCCTGCTCCCACCTGTGAGTCTAAAAACCTGAGGGTCATCTTCGACTCCACACTCTCCTTCTGTCCTCACATTTCCTTCGTCTCTAAGAAGTCACACTACCAGCCGCACCTCCTCAGAGGTATTCTCTATTTCCTCTCCTTCCCCCAGAAGCTCATTGTCTCCAGAGCTCTGGTTCTCTCTAGGCTGAACTACTGCAACAGCCTCTTTCTAAATCTGCCTGCTTCTACTCTCTTCCCTCTGCAACTCATCCAGAACAGGACTGCAACCATTGTCCTTGGCTTCAAGCCCACGCATCATATCTCTCCAGGACTGAAATCTCTGCACTGGCTCCCAGTGGCTGTGAGGATTAAGTACACAACCCTGTGCATTGTCCACAAGGCCTTCTGGGGGTTGGGGCCTAAATTCCTTCAACTCTCTCGTCCTAAATATCTTCCTTCTCAAGCTCTTCGCTCATACGCATCCAACCCCCTCAGGGTCAGTCGCGTATCCAAGTAACGAGTTGGTGGTAGATCTTTTTCTTCAGTTGTGGCCTCCCTCTGGAACAGTCTCCCTGCCTCCATGAATCATCTCTGGTTCTGAAGCACCTCAAAACCTTTCTCTTTGCTTCTGCTTTTTCTCCTCCTCTCCCCTGCTGACTTCCTGGCTGAAACTGAAACTGCACTGGTTATCTGACCACCCTCTGAGCTCAGGCCAAGGTCGCCTCCCCCGCCAGTCTCATGCAAGCACTGCCTTCCTGGCAACCGCTGCACTTGGAGAATGTTTTCTGTATCCCTACAGTCCCACTACCAGCACTTGAAACCCAATGCCTGCACTTACCCTTGCACTTGCCACCTGCTGGCCTTACTTTTTCTTATTGTTATTTATTCTATTATCCTATGTACTGCACTGTCTCCCCCCCCCCGCACTTTCCCCTTCCCATGCACTTGCGCAATCTCAATGTCACTTGCCCTAGTAGGATTGTGTTCTGTCTTCCCTCTGTTCCCCCACTCTTGCCTCGTCGCGCCTTGAAACACTTGTGTATAGGCGCGTTATAAATTCCATACCATTATCATATCATATTGCACAATATGGTTTGATGGGATGTCTGTGAATGTTGAATGTGACTGAACGTTGTAGAAGGGATTGATCTGGTTGTAAATAGTTTTGCCGGATCAAGAAAAAGCTCTGGTCAATGGGCATAATGTGCCCTGGTGCAGCGATTATTCAGAAGAAGAAGATGATCACATGTTCTTCTAAGCCCTGTGCTAAAAAGGTGTTATTATCGGGCGAAACTATGGTATTCAATGGGTCTCATTCTAAGTCAGCCGGTGCGGTAAAAAAGGTGACGGTATTCGTGGTTACCGGCAATTTACCGGACAGGCCGACTATGGGTTTTCTGATGAGTTGCCTTCGTTACCTCCAGCTGAAAGGTAGAGTTAAGGCAGGCACCCTACTGGAAAAAAAAATCCTTCATTAGCGGCAGCCTTAGAATGAGGCCCAATGTATCTACATCGAAAGGATCAAGACCCAAGTCATTTGTTCTAGTATTCGAGGCTGTCTCATACAGGCTGAAAACAGGTGTCAGAGGAAGACTGTGCTTAATGTAAATAATACCACCTGATGTGCTATTCTCAATGAAGAGGTCATTTTTCCACAAGGCTGTTATACGATATATGCTCATTGAAGCACTTGACACTGCTTCTTTGATAATTTTCTCTCACCCCATACAGGGTATTTGCTTTTCTTTTCACCTATTTCAAGTACTCCTTTTGTTATACCTGGAGCAGAAACACATGTGTTTTTGTGCACCACCAATTCCAGCTAAATTTCGTCTGCGCAATGAGGTTTCAAAACTGCACGATATGTGATATGCAACACATATGCGTCGACTGTTCATATGTTTCTGCAGGACACCCAATTTTCAGAAAGGCACATGATTGAATATCTTGGCATTCAGGTATGATGACAATGCGTACCCGGAAGACCTTAAAGTCGTTAATTTCATTCTCCAGCACGGTTTCTTAAAGTTTGATCTTTTTATTCAATATATGAAAAATGTGCACCCGAAGGTTGTTTTCTACCTTTTATAAAGAACTTCATTGCTGGGGTGCAAATCTCCCCCAAACCCCAATCCTCTGCCTTCTGTAGGGAGCAGCCTTGCAAGACTGCGAGGCTGCCATTGCGCATTTGCGCGATCTCCCGCTAGCGCACCAGACTGCGAGTGAAAGGACGCTTCCCGGTGCTCCTCCTACACATGGGCTTGAGGCCTGTGCAACCCACATTTAATCAGACTTAAAGATCCCAGTTTCATAACCCCCCAACTCAGCAGTGAAGGATCATCTGAGAGGACTGAGTGACTCTTGCAACCCTTCCCCATGCTGGAACTAGTAACTTGTAAATAAAGCCTTCCACTCATAACCTGGCATGCAGTCATCTGTACACCACTACATAATTGGCGACGAGAACTTGGGAAGACAACCTAAGCAGCCAACATGAAGGGAGCTACACCACTGCCACTGTTTTTTCAGTCCCCAAGTAGGGCCGGGATACCATGGCAGCAGTGGGAACCGTTGTTTACAACATACCTGGAGGTCATGAGGGGTATGGACTATACGGCGGGGAAAAATAAGGCAATGTTACCTAATGCCATGGGCGTTGAAGGGCAGATGGTTTTTGCAGGCCTCAAACTGGAGCTGGTAGAAGAGGACAATGACAATGTGTTCAAGGAGGCTCTTTGTTGTATTGTGAGCAGGTTTTCAAACAAAGAGTACGTGGTGCTACACAGACTAAAAGGTTACACCAGGAAGGAGGAGAATGGGGAGCTGGTAGACAACTACATCACCTGCGTGAGTGAGCTGGAAGCACAGTGTGGGTTCGGAAAAACCATGGTGAACGTCACCTGCGACATGCTAATTGTGCACATGAACTGTAGAAAGGTACAAGACAAATTTATACTGGAGAAGGAGTTAAACTTGGACAAAGCAATTCAGATAGCTCGCACAGAAGAGGAAACCTCATGCAGGTGGAGAGAAATGATGGGGCCTGCGCCAACCACCGAGGTGGTGGCTGTGCAATGGAAAGGGCAGCGGGGCAGCGGGGTACGCCCAGGAGAGATGCTACCGACGACACAGTGATGAAAAGAAGGTAGCCCCTGAAATGTTACAGGTGTAGCTGCAGGAGACATCTGGCCAATGACAAGGACTGTCCCACAAGGAGCAAAGAGTGTTCGAACTGCAGGAGGTTCGAACATATCACAATAGCATTCAGATCAAGAATAAAGAAAGTCACAATGATCAAAAGGGAAGGACTCGCAAGCGGAGAGGAGGACAACAATGACAGGCCAACAGTCATCAGGGTGAACAGTTCCAGGGCAAGAAGGGAAAAAACGCATTGCGCAATAAAGGTGGATGGACATGAAACCAGTGTTATGGTTGATTAGGGCCCTGCTTTGACAATCCTTCCCATCCAGACGTACAAGTGCATGGTGGAACACCCTGCTGTGGAAGTCAGAAGAACAAGATGCAAACCAACCGTCTTTGGGGGAGCATCAGTGGACCTTCTGGGCTACATCAATGCTCAAATAGGGTTCAAAGACAGACAGGCAACTACCAAAGTCTACTTCTCAGAAGACGGTCCAGCTGTGCCGTGGTGAGATGACCAACAGAAGCTAAACATAAAACTGGACCGCAGCACTGATGATCAAGTACAGTTGATCAATACAGGAGGAGAGTGAGGGTTGAGAGAAAAATGTACTGCCCTATTTTCTGAAGAACCCGGAAAGATCAAAAACTACATCCACAGGATTCGGCTCAAGCCCAATGCAATACCATTTAAACTCAGGGTAATGCTAGAGTGGGCCACTGCAAGAACCGGATTACAGGCCCAACTGAAAAAAATAGTCGGAGAAGGCACCATTGAGACCGTGGAGTCGTCCGAGTGGCTGAGCCTGGTTGTACTTATCAAAATGCAGCATACAAATGACATAAGGGTGTGCATCCATCTGCACAGTCTGAATATGGAAGTGATAACAGACAGCTACCCCCTTCCCAGCTTCAACGAACTGATACTAATGATGAAGGAACCAAAGTTATTTTTGAAACCTGACATGTGTGATGCATATCACCAGATTAGTCTGCACAAAGAATCCCGACCACTCACTGCCTCCATCACACCCTTTGGCATGTACCAGTACACCTGCATGTCGTTTGGTCAATCATCAGCCGCTTCAGCGTTCCAAATAATGATGGACTCCCTGTGGTGGAATGTGGGAAACATGTCGTACTTCCAGGATGATGTCCTCATCTATGCAGATGACGCCGAGACACACGACTAAGTGTTGCGTAAAGTGTTGGAGAAGCTTCAAGATGATTGAGAGAGCCCCAAGAAGGACCTCTGCAGGCCATAGTCAGGGCCCTAAGCCCGGGGTCAAAGGAAGAGTTGTGATCCTTCCTAGGACTCGCACAGTACTACGCAAAGTTTGTACCAAACGTTCTCATAGACAATGGCCCTGTTAAAAGAATTGCTGAGGAAAGGAACAGAGTATAAGTGGGGTTGGGAACAAATGACAGTATTCAAAGAAGTCAAATCAAGGATTATCAACGCCCCATGTCTGAAGCTATTCAATTTCACGTTGGAAACATTCATCACTCCAGACGCGCCTATGGGTTGGCAGGCACGCTCACCGAGAAGAAAGGGAACTCAGTACAAATAGTAGCATTTGCATCTAAAGCACTCTCTGATGCAGAAAATAACTACTCCACAGTGGAAAAAGAAATGTGTGCATGTTCCTGGGCGGCGGAGTACTCCCAGACATATGTGTGGGGCACAAAGTTCTGGTTGGTCACCAACCACAAACACCTAGTCCATATGCTAAGTCCAGGGAGCACAAAGACCTCGCTGCTGAGACCGATGCAGATAGCTGCTAAGCTGCAAGAATATACCTACGAATAATTACACAATGCAGTGTGGAGGAATGCACAAGCAGATTGCATGTCAAGGCTACTGGAATGGGGAACTCTGGCCACCACGCTTCTCCAGAATGAATGTGTAGTAGCGTTCGTCAGTGACTTAAGAAACCAAGAGTTCCTGGAAATGAGTGAGTCTCACTGTAAAGAAAAGCGAGACAAAGATGAAACTTTGGGCTCGAAATGGGTGACCAAGTGAAAGAGCGATACCAGAGGGACTGCAACTTTAGTGGAAAGTGAATGAATATATTTTTGAAACCAATGGGTCGGCGATGAGAGGGGATCAAGTAATACTGGCAGTGGGAATGCGAAAAGTGATCTTGTGCAGAGCACACAGGATTATATGGGCGGTAACATGACCAGGCGAAGAGTGCGAGAGACATACTGGCGTCCGTGCATGGACCAGGACATCAGGGTCATGATAGAAATGTGCCATGAGTGTTTGAACAGCGACAAAAGGCTCATTATATGACAGGCGCTGATGATCCACACTGAGATACCAACAGGATTGTGGGAAAAGTTGGGCTTTAACTTTATCAGTCCACTGGACACCATGTCACCTGACCACAAGTACGGGTGGTCATCATAGATTAGCTATCACAATGGGTAGAGGCAGAATTTGTACCAAACATCACCACAGCTACCATGATAGAGGTGTTGAACAGAGTTTTTCAGAGGGGAGGCCTGACCAGAGAATTAGTCACGGACAATGGGGAACAGCTTGTTACAAGAGAAATGGAAGAATTCCGAGTAATCTGTATCTCCCACAGGCCAATGGACTAGTCGAAAGGACTAATAGATTCATTGAGGGAGCACTACAACTAGCTAGTGCAGCGGGGATTGATCCCTACAAGACTGTAAAGGAGGCCATAGCCTCTCACCACCTGAATCCAAATGCAATCATCAGTGTGTGTCGCCCTTTCAAATGCTGAGGGTGAGGAGGGCCGCTTCAACCTTGGCAAGATCAGCCCCCTGGGGCTGAACCTCCCACAACTCCGACTTTCCCTCTTCCTCCTCCACCTCACTTGCAAATAGTACAGAACTGAAGAAATCTGCGGTCGGCGGGCTCGATAATCCTGCTTCTTCTTCTTCTCTTTTTTTTCTGAGTAAGAGTCTCTCTCCCGGAAGGAAGCCACAGTGCTATGCTGTTAACTAGCACCGCCTGTGGCCCCTCTCCCGAAAGGGACGAGAAGGGGAAAAAAGCCCGCAGGGCTCAAAAAACCCCAACTGTAGGTAAGCAGTAGCTGATGTCCGTTCTGGAGGATGTAGAGCGGAATGCGGACTCCAAGGATGCCGTGGACAGGGCCAGGAGCCAGCGGAGTGTTGACACCAGGTAAGGGAACCAATCAAAAGCTCCGAAGAGCAAACGGGGAAAGAGGTATGGAAACCAAGCGCGGAAGTACGGGAACAGAGCGAGGGAAAGAGGCGGGGTAGAGACCCCAGAGAGAGAGAAAGTATTTCGTAGCGGTGCCTAGAGGAGTCAATACCCAGAGAGAAAGCACAGGAAAAGAGATAAACTAGCGTTGTAGCAACCGAGAGAGAGCAGCCGCAGGGAGGCTGACCGAAGCTGGTTGCAACGCACAGTGAACAGGGAGGGCGTGGCTAATAAGCCTCCCTGTCCGCTGTTGCCGCAACGCTAGACCGCTGCCGTCAACGTCGGAGAAACGTGACGGTCAATCCAATGGCGGCCTGCAAGCCGCAATCTGGACCACAGGGTCCACAGAAGGCGGCGGCGCGTGACAGTATGCCCCCCCCAATACTGCACCCCCCGGTTTGCCAGGGTGCGCCCTATGGAACCTCCTGAGCAAAACCGGGGCTTTGAGATGTGAAATGGGTTCCCAGGAATCCTCAGCTCTAGAATACCCTTTCCAATGCACCAGATATTCCAGGCGTCCCCGCCTATAGCGAGAATCACAGATTTGGGACACCTCGTAGTCTACATCAACCTGTGGCAGAGCCCGTAATGGAAGGGATCTAACAGACGAGCCCTGACCAGCTTCACGAAGGAGGGAGGAGTGAAAAACAGGGTGCACTCGATGTAGGCAAGGGGGCAATTTCAAACGGAAGGCAACAGGTTTGATCTTGGCCACAATTGGATAAGGACCAATGAAGCGGGGGGAAAGTTTAGACGGTCGGGTCCACCGGGGTACAAACTTGGTAGCAAGCCATACCCTGGTGCCCACCTTCCACTCTGGCACCCCCAATCGGTGACGATCAGCTTGAGTCTTGTAAGCTATTAGGCTTTCCAGCAGACTGCGTCTGGCTGTCCTGTGGGCCTCCCGTATCATGGACAACGTGTCCTCCACTGCAGGGAGATTGTATGTAAGAGAGACACTGGGAAATATGGAGCGGGGATGAGTCCCATAAGTACAGAAAAATGGAGTGAGACCAGAGGCAGAGTGCCGAGAATTGTTATATGCAAATTCCGCCATCGGAAGGAGCGACACCCAATTGTCTTGTTCCTGATTGACGTAGCAACGTAAGTACTGTTCCAGTGTGCCGTTCAATCGCTCCGTCTGCCCATTGGTCTGTGGGTGGAAACCCGAGGAGAGTGCCCTTTCGATGCTCAACTGCTGACACAACGCTGACCAGAACTTAGAGATGTATTGGCTGCCTCTATCAGAAGTGATCTTATCAGGGAGGCCGTGGAGACGAAATATATCCCTAAGAAACACACTAGCTATCTCAGCCGCAGTGGGCAATCCGGGAAGAGGAGAGAAATGTGCCAGTTTGGACATGGAATCGATGGTCACCATGATGCAGGTACAGGCTTGAGAAACCGGCAAGTCCACTATGAAATCAGTGGAGATATGGCTCCACAGACGCAGGGGTACTGAACCCTGTTCGAGTAAACCCAAAGGTTTGGTGGTACGATATTTACTGCTATTACAGATGTTGCAGGATTGTATACATTTCTTGACCTCAGCTTGAATCCCTGGCCAATAGAAATATCTCTTAATCAGTTCCACCGTGTTGGATTGTCCTCTATGGCCGGCCGTCTTGTGATCATGGCACCACTTCACAACCTGATGTCGGAGGGCGGAAGAGGGTATGAAGAGTCGATGATCGTGAAACAAGAGTCCGTCTTTTTCCGTGAATCTTTCCTTTACTTCACTGTGTTCAGACAGAACGGTAGCGTCTTTAACTTGCTGGAGGAAACTGGCCGCCTGGATGAACACCCGATTCCTGGGTAAGAGTCTTTCTGGTGGCTGAAGTCTGGAACCTTCCGACACCTCCTTCCGGGATAATGCGTCTGCTAGTAGATTCTGGGAACCAGGGATATAGGTAATCCGAAAATCATACTGGGCAAAGAAATGTGCCCATCGGGCCTGGCGAGAATTGACACAATCCATGTTCTGGAGCACCTGCAGATTTTTGTGGTCGGTGCGGATGGTGAAGGGACAACTACCTCCTTGTAGTAGATGCCTCCATTCTTCACATGCCAGTTTCATGGCCAGAAGCTCTCGCTCCATCACAGAGTAGTTCTGTTGACTCAGGGTGAGGGTCTGTGACAAATAAGCAATGGGGTGTTCTTCCCCGTCCTGTTCCTGCAGTAATATGGCACCTATCGCAGCTGCAGAAGCATCTGTCTCAAGTATGAATGGTTTACTTTGGTCTGGATGGCGCAAAATGGGAGCTTTGCAAAACAGTTCCTTTAGATGAATGAAATTCTCTTCTGCCTTGGAATCCCAACAAAATGGCAGGGAAGTCTTCTTTAATAGACGAGTAATGGGTAGCACTACCTCAGAGAAAGAGGGAATGAAACGTCTGTAAAAATTCGCCACTCCAAGGAATTTCTGTACTTCCTTGACTGATCTGGGAGAATGCCAACTCAGGATCGCCTCCACCTTAGTCTTATCCATGAGGATACCCTGGGGAGACAGAACGTATCCTAGATAAGGTACTGAGCTGACCCCAAACTCGCATTTCTCTCTCTTTACCAAGAGTTTGTGTTCCTTAAACCGATTCAGAACTTCAGTAAGATGAATCTGATGTTGCTCAGGGTCCTTAGAAAATATCAAGATATCATCTAAATAGACAATAACAGACACAAACATGACATCCGAGAATATCCGGTCCATGAACCTCTGAAAAACTGCAGGTGCGTTGACCAGCCCAAACGGCATCACATGGTACTCAAATAATCCAAATGGAGTACGGAAAGCCGTTTTCCACTCGTCACCAGCATGGATCCGTAAGAGATGGTAAGCACTGCGAAGGTCCAATTTGGTGAAGATCTTAGCTCCTTGGACTGCCTCCAAAATGTCTGTGATGAGGGGCATGGGATAGCGATCCCTGATGGTAACTTTATTTAATCCTCGATAGTCAATACATGGTCGAAGATCTAGGGAATCTTTTTTCGGAATAAAGAACAATGGGGCTCCCGCTGGGGATTTTGACGGGCGGATAAGTCCGTTTTGCAAATTATCATCCAGGTAGGATCTGAGAGCCTTCTTTTCAGATTGAGATAATGAGAACATTCGACCAAAGGGGACTAAAGCATTGGGGAGAAGATCAATTGAACAGTCCTCCGGCCTGTGTGGAGGTAATTCAAGGACGTTCCTTTCTGCAAATACCGTCTCATAGGATGAGAGGTCCAATGGAAGGGAGTGTACACCAATCGTGCTTACTGGCGGGGCAGTATGTGCCGTGGCCTCCATAAAAAGTAGGTCTTTTAAACATGCCTTTTGACAAAACCCCGAATCAAAACTGATACTGTTAGTAGACCAGTTGATTTGGGGGTTATGTTTGCGTAACCATGTGATCCCTAAAATGAGAGGAAAATGTGCAGCACGAATAATGTCAAACTGAATTGATTCAGAATGCTGTTGAATGGACATCTGTAAGTATTCGGTGGTCTGCGTGATGGGTCCAGAGCTAAGTGGACTACCGTCCACTCCTTCCACCTTCTGGTCTTCTTTCCGGTTGATTCTGCGTACGCCAACCTTGTCTGCCCAAATGGTATCTACAAAATTGCCGGCTGCCCCGCAGTCCAATAGGGCCAAGGCATCAATCTTCTGTTGATCAATCATTAGTAGTACTTTGAGCAGCATGAGTCGTGAATCCTCCAACTGATTAGCGGGACCCACGGATAAGGACACATAGGGACTGGCAAAATTCCCTCAGATTCCCGTCCCTCCTAGGACCGAGGGTTCTCGTTTCCCGACTTTCGGGATGGAATCTCTGTGCAGTTCTTTATCTGATGTTGGTCAGAACCACAATATGCACATAACCCCAAATCTCTCCGTCTCTTCCTTTCTTCCAAGGACAATGAAGGACGAGTAGGACTGATCTGCATCGGTTCATCTGGGCGTGGAGGAGCTGTGGTGGAGGAAGGAGGAAAACTTGTAGAGAAAGTCGGGTTACGATTCTTCCGTCTTTCCAGTCTTCGCTCATGAAGCCTATGCTCAATCTGGACGGCTGCTGCCAACAATTCGGGGAAAGAGGCTGGTCGAGGAGATCTGGCTAATTCGTCCTTAATGTCTTCTCGTAGACCCCTTCGGAATATGACAAACTGAGCTTGCTCTTGCCATCCAGCTTCAATGGCCAGTCGATTGAAGATGGAAATGTAAGTGAGTACGTCTGTCTGGCCTTGGCGCACATCTAAAAGATCCTCACCTGCTGAAAAGGTTAGTTCGGGCCTCTCAAAGTTCTGTTTCAGCCTTGCAATAAAGGCCTCATAATCTTGCAGTACCGGATCGGCCCCCACCACTAACGGGGTGGCCCAGGCTAAGGCATTTCCGGCCATATTGGAAATCATGAAGCTCACCCGGGCATGACCGGTGGGAAAAGTGTTGGGCCGAAATGCGAAATGGATGCTGCAGGCCTCCAAAAATTCGTTTAATTTCTTGGGTGTGCCGTCGTACTTCCCTGAAGGTAAAGCCATGGGTGGCAAATCTACCGATCTGGGTTCCCGGGCAGTTATTAGTTGTTTCAGCACATTGTTTTCAGTCCTCAATGTCTGTACCTCTACAGAAAGGTTGCGTACCTCTGCTGAGAGGCTTTGTACCGCGGTCACCACCTCTTGCAATTGTTCAGTGGTAGCCATCATGGGATCTGGGCGTTGCAAACTGTTAGCCCCCTGGGGCTGAACCTTCCACAACTCTGACTTTCCCTCTTCCTCCTCCACCTCACCTGACAAATAGTCCAGAACTGAAGAAATCTGCGGTCGGCGGGCTCGATAATCCTGCTTCTTCTTCTTCTCTTTTTTTTCTGAGTAAGAGTCTCTCTCCCGGAAGGAAGCCACAGTGCTATGCTGTTAACTAGCACCGCCTGTGGCCCCTCTCCCGAAAGGGACGAGAAGGGGAAAAAAGCCTGCAGGGCACAAAAAACCCCAACTGTAGGTAAGCAGTAGCTGATGTCCGTTCTGGAGGATGTAGAGCAGAATGCGGACTCCAAGGATGCTGTGGATAGGGCCAGGAGCCAGCGGAGTGTTGACACCAGGTAAGGGAACCAACCAAACGCTCCGGAGAGCAAACGGGGAAAGAGGTATGGAAACCAAGCGCGGAAGTACAGGAACAGAGCGAGGGAAAGAGGCGGGGTAGAGACCCCAGAGAGAGAGAAAGTATTTCGTAGCGGTGTCTAGAGGAGGCAGTACCCAGAGAGAAAGCACAGGAAAAGAGATAAACTGGCGTTGTAGCAACCGAGAGAGAGCAGCCGCAGGGAGGCTGACCGAAGCGGGTTGCAACGCACAGTGAACAGGGAGGGCGTGGCTAATAAGCCTCCCTGTCCGCTGTTGCCGCAACGCTAGACCGCTGCCGTCAACGTCGGAGAAACGTGACGGTCAATTCAATGGCGGCCTGCAAGCCGCAATCTGGACCACAGTGTCCACGGAAGGCGGCGGCACGTGACAGGCACCCCCAGGTTTATCCAGAGTGAGGCCGGAAGACACCATAGACATGAAGGAAGTGGTTTAGAAGATCCAGAAAAACAAGGAACAAATGAAGTCACAGAGTGACATTTCGCAAAGCAGTTCAGAGAGCAGAGGTAAACAAAGGAGACATGGTAAAAATAAAATTACCCCACAAGGATCAAGTAACATGATCCAAGAACAGTCAGCCAGTGGAAGTCGCACAAAAGGGAACCAACCACATCTACACCAAAGATGGAAACAGGTGGAATTTGGAGACAGTTGCAGTGTTCAAAACACGGTCATGGAGAGGAGAGAATCAGGGGAAGCTCAATTAACCGCAGAAGAGCAACAACCATACGAAGAACTGTAAACAAGAGAAACAGAAGACATGGTGGACGAGAGTCAAGAAGGAAGCACTGAGGAAGGTGTCACACAAGGATTAAGTGAACAACACGAGGGGAGAGCCTGTCACCACAGATCCGGCAAGGAGTAAGAGAACCCAAGACCCAACACGGAGAGTGTCGTCCAGTGGGAGTCGCCGCCAGCTAGAGATGCAAAGACTGACCAGGTACAGAGACTTAGTGATGGAGTAGGACCAAGCTGCTCGACAAAAGAGGGTATGTGGGGGGAAGACTTGCGAGACCGCCAGGCTGCTATTACGCATGCACGCCATTTCCCGCTAGCGTGCCAGACTGCGAGCGGTCCGGGGGGATGGAAGGATACTTCCTGGCACTCCTCCTACTCACGGGCTTGGGGCCTGTGCAACCCACATTTAATCAGACTTTAAGATCCTAGTCACATAACCCCCCAGCTCAGCAGTGAAGGAAGACCTGAGAAGGACTGAGTGAGTCTTGCAACCCTTCCCCATTACAATATCCTGAAACGTGTAACTTGTAAATAAAGCCTTTCACTCATAACCTGCAACTATCAGCACTGTCTCGTTGGTTTTCAGCCTCCATGATTTTAATGGCTCGCCGCCAGTGTAAACCAAGCTGCTTCGCACTGCAGCCATTACAGAGGCACATCTGGCCTGATTTAAGAGTGCCTGGCATTTTAATACATGCATGATTGACTAGGAAATAGAAAAATGCTGTTTTGGGTGGCTATGCGTGCGTGTGTGCCTGGGTATGCTCTCATATTCAACGTCTTGTCCCCACGGGTATCATGTTAACTGTATGAACGTCTCGCGAGATGCGAACATAGCCACCGAAATCAAACCACGTAAACCAGACTGGCTCCTTGGATTTCCGCTGATTATGAAAGGGGTTGACACATGCAAAACATAATGGAATCTATACATGTTACAAAATTGGAACTTGTGAATGCAAGCGTCAAATATGAAACAGTTAAAACAGCGACGTGCTTGAGATTGTGTTATTTCCCCTTTGAGCACGTTTTATTATTAGCAGATTTCGAACTGCGCATTTTTCACGAGATAAAGATATCTCCCCGCGCCAGCTGTGCTTCGTTTAAGAACTCCACAATGGCACTTCCAAATACTTATCTTTCAAACTAGTGAAAAATGTTTCAGCTGCAGCCCAGAATGCTTGGTACTGTCGATTGTCTGCCGCCATAAATACAGCCTGCTTGATTATGCAAATTGTTTTGCTAATGTGTGATTCCAGTGCCTGTCTGGTCAATGTCTCAGGAAACAATTTGGGCATGTAAAGCCCCTGGTAACTGCTCAGTTTTGTTTCCTTATTCATTTCGATCAGCTGTCTTTACAGCCATGATAGTCACTGTGCCTTTGTTATAAATCGTTTGCCAGATGTGCAGATCTCTCTTTCATAACAAAGACTCTTTGGAATGTTGACGTAGTGTAGCCTTTTCTTTTTGATCTCCTGCCAACCATATTATTTATCACATTGTCACCCACTTCAGACAGCATAACAATGGATGCCATGAGCAATACAGTTATTTGTTCTGAGGCAAACTTTTGCACATTCCCTTGGACCCCTCCTTGTCCCTGTCTAACACATTTGTTTTTCGATCGAGGTTCCTGAAATCCAGTCAAGTCAGAGAACTGTGCAACAGAACTTGGATTCTCAAGTTGTTTACCGCTGGCCCTGAACGGTCTGAGTGCTGTGGTAGAAGCCCGTACCACATGTGAAAGCCACACTCCAGGTCCAAGTGGCCTCACACTGTGGTGATGAATTCTTCCAATTCACCAAACTGCTAGATGGATGTAGTTCCAGACCAAGTGCAGACCTCAGAGTCGTTTATTTTAGATTATTTGCTTATATAGCGCACCTAACCCAAGGGTATCTAGGCGCTTTTGCTTATGTATACAAAGGTTACATGCATGTGGAGCAATACTCTTAATACAGACATAGGGCCTCATTACGAGTATGGAGGCAGCCATGCCCTTAACAAGGGCATGGCTACCTCCAAACCGGGTTCCAGTACCCGGTTCTTTCAATGAGGAATAACCGGGTCATTCCGACTTTGGAGGACCCGGTAATTCCTCCTTGAAGGAACCCATCCCCATTCCCATTTGAGCCCCCATAGGGCTCAATGGGAATGGGGAGGGAGCTAATAACAGGCCCATTAATAACGGGCCGTTATTAGATCCCTGTTCCCCTCACGGGACCCTCTAAGGACGTCTGGTTTTACCAGGCATCCTTACTGGTTCCCGCAAAGGCAACCTCGTAATAGGGCGTCCCGTAATGAAGGGTGCCGGTCCCGTACCGGCACCCTTCATTACGGGAGCGCCTATGTTATAATGAAGCCCTATGGTAATCAGATACAGAGAAAAAGATGTAGGCGGTTATCTTGTGTTACATATCAAGATAATTTGTCTTGCCTGGCAGGAGAGTTAAGTGCGGAAATCGGTAGGTTGCAAAAGCGAGGAATGGAATGGCAGATTGCTAGTGTTACATATCTAGGCAGAAGACACTCAGGTAAGCAGAAGAGATGTGTTGAGGTAGTTAGTGGTCCTTAATTAAGCTGGGAGAAAAGCCATGTTTTGACCTTGTTTCTAAAGGACCAGAAAGAGGGTTTGGCTCTCAGTGCTGGGGGTAGGGAATTCCAAGTCTTGGCTGCTAGTACTGGGAAACTGGACCCGCCAGCTTTTTGTAGTTTGTATTTGGGGATATTGAGGCAGTGAGAGTAATTTTATCTGGTAGGTCTAATGGATTGCTTTCTGGAGCATTTATCGAGCAGATATTTAGGGGCCGAATTTGAGAGGCATTTGTGGGTGATCATTAGAGTTCTGAATGTGATCCTGTCTTGGATTGGGAGCCAGTTGTTGTTACGTCTAATTTGTGGAATGTGGTTGGAGCGGGAATGTTTAGAGCTGTTAGGAGAGCATTATTTTGTAACACTTGCAACTTGTTCAGGTTACGCTTACTGCTGCCTAGGTATAGGGTATTGCAGTAATCCAATTTTGAAAGTATAAGAGCTCTAGCCAAAGTAATACAGCTGTTAGTGGACAAGAAGGGCCTTCACGCATTAATAAGTTTAGAGTTGTAAGCCGTTGCTGATGCTGTAGCATTGACTTGTCTGGAGAGGGAGAGAGAGTAGAGTCCAAGTACACCCCTAACATTTTGACATCATTGGATACATTGATGTTGTTCCCATCAATATTGAATGAATTGTATTGGGAATCTAGGTTATTAAGTCTTGGCCTAGAACTGATAAGAAGTAGCTTGCTCTTCTTTTCATTGAGACATAGACCATGGTTGGCCATCCAAGCCTGAATTCTGAGGTGGGTTTTGTTCAGTAGTTTAGAGTCTTTGTCGTAAGAGCCTGAGAGAGTGATGAGGATCTATGTGTCCTCTGCTTAATTTGTGTAGGAGACACCCAGGTCATCAAGGTGGCCAAACAATAGCTTTGTAAAGATATTGGGCCTCATTACGACCTCAGCGGTAGCCATGCCGCTTTTGGCGGCATGGCTGCCACCGAAATCGCGTCCGGGTCCAGGTTCCCAGAATGAGGAATTACTGGTCCATTCCGAGTTCGGAGGGCCCGGTAATTCCTTCCTCCAAGGACCCGGACCTTCCCCATACCCATTCAGCCCCTTTAGGGCTGAATGGGAATGGGAGAGGGAGCAAACAACGGGCCCATTACGAGTGGCCCGTTGTTTGCTCCCTCTTCCCCTCGCGGGACCCGGTAAGCACGCCTGGTTTTCCCGCGAGGGGACCTCGTAATGTGGCAGAACGGGTTTAACGGGTCCGCATCCTTTTGTGGCACCCGTTAACCCGTTCCGCCAGGGTCGTAACGAGGCCCATTGTATAGGGTCGGGAAGACACAAGCGCCTTGGGGGACTCCGCACGTGATTGGAGCGGGTTCTCCTGAGGCTGCAGGAGCAAAGACCCTCATGGTTCTGTCAGCAAGGAAGGACTGAATCCAAGCAGCAGCTTTAGGGCAGAATGAGGCTGCTACAGTCAAGTGTTTAGTTGTGATACTGTGATTGACTAAATCGAAAGCTGCCGATAAGTCGAGCAAGAAGAGAAGTGCAGGATTTCCATTGTCTTTAGATTCATCCATCTGGATTTTTAGATCCAACAAGCCTGTTTCTGTACCATGTCTTGGTCTAAACCCAGATTGGCAGAGACCCAGAAGGTTGTTTACTTCAGGATGGTTTTGAATTTGGATGTATGCTGCTTTGTCCAGTATTTTCAAAAGAAATGGCACTGCCGTTATGGGTCTGAAATTAGTCGGAATGCTAGGGTCGAGATTGTTTTTTAGGAGTGGCATGACCCAGGCATCTTTGATATTTTTTGGGACAGTACATAATTCAAATGAGGAGTTAATGAGGGAGATAATGAATGGAGCGAATTCCTTCACCCCTTCCTTTATAATTGTTGCTGGGCAGGTGTCCCCTTGGAATTTTGAGAGTTTTAGGCTAGCAATGATAGTTTCAACCTCTGCCGTGGTGACTGGGGTGAATTCAAATAGGCTGCAAGATTTCAGGTGGGAGATGTGTATCTCACTACGTTGTTTAGTAGTAGATGTGAGGCTGAGTGTTTTGGCTTTTATTTTTGCTTGTAATAGGGCAATTTTGTCTGGAAGGGCTTTTTGGATGTTGGAACACCAAGAGGCATCTTTAATGCAAGATTCAGGAGGAGCAACTGGTGATTCTAGCTCTCTAAGAATAGTGAAAAGTTCTTTAGAGCTGGATTTGGCATTAAGAATTCAATCATTGAAAGTATCGCTTTTGGTTTTCAGAATGGAAGATTTGTAGGCGATGGAGGCCAAGGTGATTTCTTTCTTGCTCTGGACCAAGGTTTTCTTTTCTCCCGGAGGCTTCAGAGCATCTTTTGGATCTGCGTAAGGCTTTTAATTCTGCGGAGAACCATTTATTTAAATGCGCTGATAACTTACCTTTTCTTAGTTTAAGAGGAGCTATTTGGCCTAAGGCTTGGAGTAAGTTTAGGTTGTATAGGTCCACCAGGCTGGTTGGAACCTTGTCTGAGTTCTCTTGGAAGTCAGTGATAGGCTTAAGTACCGGGAGTACATTTTCCAAAGTGATCAGACGATTGTTGCAAGTTAAGGCAAGGAGTGTCTGTAACTCACTAAGGGTATGGCAGATAGTATCCTGGATCTCAAAGGATATGACATGGTGGTCAGACCAGACACAAGGAGAGTTACAGAGTATCTTAGTATTACAGTTTAAGTCTGCTAACCAATCTAAGGTTCTACCTTTATTATGCGTTGGTTCTGAGATGTGGTGTGTGAAGCCAAGCTCGGTAAGAGCATTCTCTAAGGCTATGGCATTATCACCTTGGATGTCATGTAAGCCTAGGTTGAGCTTACCAAATAGCATGATTTGAGAACCCAAATTAGCTCCGCTCACCCGATAAAGGCTGCCATAGTTATCAAATTTTGATTTCTGCTGCAGGGAGATTTCTGAAAAAGGCAATAAAAAAACTAAACCAATTGAGCTTTGAGATGCGCGCATCATGAACCCATCAGCATTTTAGCTAGCCCAGTGATATCAAAGCTGTTACTGTAGTATTTTCCCTTTAACCAGTAGACAAGTGTAGGACAGACGGTCGTGGTTTGGACTGACTGACTGCAAAGCTGGCTGCAAGCAGACAGGAGTACAGTGCATGGAGATGTGTCAACAATTAATTGGCTGCTGGGGATAAGTCAGATGCAGTCAGGCATGCTTCTCAAAGGATGGGAAGGCTGAGGCAGAGAAAGTCACAAGTCAAGTGCATGGTCCCTGGTCTGTTGGTACTCAAATGTATGTGTGGTAATGAAGTAGCATAATGAAGTCTGGATTTTAATAAGAAATAGGGGGGTATTACCGCTTCAGGTAATGCCCTGGGGCCCATAGCTGCAGCGCCAATGCCCGCCGTTGGCGTTTCACAACTAAAAAGAAAAGAAAAAAGTTGCCCACCATGGAACGGGGTGAATGGACTACGTAGTCGCTTCTCCGTTTCCATGGCTGCCATTCAAAAAAGAAGAACAAATTAAATAAAAAGATGGCGTCCATGAAATAGGGATAAGGGACTACAACTAGTCCCTTCTCCCTTTCCATGGCTGCCATTCAAAAAAGAAGAACAAATTAAATAAAAAGATGGCGTCCATGAAATAGGGATAAGGGACTACAGCTAGTCCCTTCTCCCTTTCCATGGCAGCCATCAAAAAGTAATAAAAAAGAGTAAACACAGAAAATGGCTGCCAGAGCACAGGGAGAAGGGTCTACATGTAGTCCCTTATCCCTTTGGATGGCCACCAGACGCAAACATCGAGGGACACGGAAGAAGTGCAGGTAAGGCTTTGTCAGGCTGGTAACTACCCGGCGAGGGACAATGAGATTGCATGTTACAATTTCATTGTCCCTCGACGGGTACTAACATTTGCTATCAAACACCTGCAACAATTATATAATCTTAGGTATTTATAGAAAGTGCTGCAGCTCTTTTTTAAAGCTGGGTAAGCAGAATGTAGAGGGGGCTTGCTGTTTATCAGCTGCTCTGTGATGCATAGAGTTCATCATGTTGAAACCTTGGTTGTGGTGTTGGACATTTTATATAGGCTACTGCAGCTGTGTACATTTAGAAGACAATTTCTGAATGTGCTTTGAGGGTGTCTCTGTTTAAATGCTGCTTTGTACCTTTAATAAAACAATATTTTATGAGTGCCATCTTAAAATGTAGCACATGCCTGAACATGCTATTGTTACATGTGAGTATGCTAGCTTTGTGATGTTTCTATTCATTATGCAGATGCCTTTTATGTGACAACTTTCAGTTGCAACAGGTAAATTATGCATTATAATGAATGAATCATTGAGTTAGATTATCACAGAACATTACCCTGGTGTGACATGTAATATAAGATTAATTATATGATGTTTATTTGTATATATTGAAAGAAACATTAGCAGCATGAAAACGTATAAAGAGCGTGGGTAGTGAGGTTAAGGTTTTTCAGGAGGTGAAAAGGAATAAATAGGGAGGGCCAGTAGAAGACTAGAGTAGTAGTTGGAGCAACTGAGTATAAGTGTGAAGATGATAGATTTAGTTGGCAGTTGACAATTGATGATGAAGGAATGGATTCTTCTAATGTTTAGTAAGTTGAATTAGGCTGCAGTGGCAGTCAATATTATACATTGTTGGAGCTTGAGTACATTGCCAAAGAGGACTCAGGTTGCAAGGCTTTGATGGGGAGAGATAGTCAAGGTAGAAGGTTATGTTTATGGGAGTAAAGAAAACCTTGACCACATGCAGATAAATTACTGCAGTTTCACATGACTTAAGCATGAGCAAGTGAAGGGCCATCACATGGTGGATAACTGATAGTCAGAGATGTTCTGGAGGTCTCAAGGGTGAAAACAGGTAAGGAGAAAAGTATTAGGGTATCATCAACAAAGCGATGTCAGGAGTGTAATAAGAGGACATTAGTTTTCCTAGGAAGGAGAAATAAAGTTTAAAGAGCAGGGGGGACAGAGTAGGCCCTGCCGAGCTCCAAATGTGAGTAGGATGGCATCAGAGGAGAGTGAGTTCTAGGTGATGAAGAAGTATTAGTCTGAGAGGTATGAGGAAATCCAGCTGAAAGCAGTGGGCTGGGTTCCATGATAAGAAATCGTAGATAGGCCAAAGGGGTGGTCAACAGTGACAATAGCAGTAGAGGAGATTTAGAATGAATGGTTAACAGGCATTGCATTTTCTTGAATGGCTGTAAAATCATGATTGGAGCGTGGGAGAGATCATTGGGTTAAAGATAGTTGTTGATCATATTGAATAGCACACATGCAAGGATATTGTAGAAGGGGGATACGAGATTGGTTGAGAGTTATCAGAACTATCTGGGTAAACTGGATGTTTCTTGTAGAGGGGATGGACGAATGCAATTTTTTATGCAAATGGAAAGATCCCAAAACACAGTGGAGGTTTGAAGAAAGGAAAGCTATGACAGGTATGAGGTGCTATATTAGGGGTCTGCAACATTTGGCTTCAAGATTTATCGGCTGACAAGTTCCACCAGTCCTAAGCAGCATAGTCTTTGTTGAGGGGCCATACAGGCTGCATACCTCTGTGCTATGTCTATAATAAATTGAGGGACAAAAGGATCAGTCACAGTATAAAATGGGATGGAAGTGTGGAAGGTAGGATAAAATTCAGTGGGTGAGGTTGGGAAGAAGGAACAGAGGTAGTTTAAGAGAGGTATGAGTGGAGGAAAGGGGAGGGAAAAGAGAGTGGTGAGGGTGTCATACATCTTGACATGTTTTGGGAAAATTGAAGTGCAAAGTCTGAAAGGGAAGGTAAGATGGAATGAGTGTGGAGTAAGATATTTCATAATCTGAAGGTTAGAGGATAGCTTCTAGGATGAGAATAGAGAGAAGGGGTAAGTCTGGTAAAATAGAAGAACATGAACGTAGTAAGTGCAGAAATTAGTTTACAGGGTGGAGTCTTGCTGTTGGTAAGGAGAGAAAGAGGGGGTTGCCGGTGGAGAATCAATTGATTATGTAGTATGCTTTCATCTTCAGTTAGCCAGGATTGGAGGTGAGGAGAGGTAGGAGTGATGGTGGAGGCAGGGTCCTGATGCTCGAATGGGAAACGGGGAGATTGGTTGACGTTGGTGAATGATTGGTCTTAGGGGGGTGAATCTCTTAATAATATCATAGCATAACATTTTTACTTACATATTGTTTTTGCAAGGTCGTATAATTCAAATGTGCACAGCTGCAGCCCTGCAAGGCTTAAATGATGTTGTTTCAAGTCGCTGTACCTTTACAAATAAGTGTGGCTGCTTCCAGTTGTTCGATCTCTACACTTTACAGAGCAGACAAAGAAAGACAGGAATTACAACAGATAGACGCATATTCAGTCTATATGTCTTTATGTTCACAAAAGGAAGAGGAACACAATCAATAACATAAAAATGCATTATTACTTCCTTCAAAACAGGCAGAAATTAAATTGTATGATCAAAAAGCAATAACCATGCACAAATGTGGCTTTTTTGTTAATTTATTTTTACATTATTGTGATCTGGTTTGCATAAAACCTTACACAAATTAAATACAGTTATATAAAAGTAATTACTACACACATATGCAATATTCAAAGCATCATTCCATTTCTTTTAGTATACGAACAATATATATTTCATTACATAGACATACATACAGTATTTAAAAGGCTCAATTCAATTTCATTCAACATACAAACAAGTGCAATAGTGAGGGATAAGGTCTCACCTCCCATGTGACGTGACCAGAACAATTCCCTAGGTCATTCCATATTCAAACTGTCCAATTCCCTAAGATTGCTCTGATCGAACTCAGGAAACGACAGTCTAATATCCAGTATCTCACGTTTCATTTGTGGTGGTTCCCTCAAAAAAGCGACAAGCCACAGAGTGGACTCATTCTGTAGGAATAGTAGACCGACTCTTAGTTCTTTTCCTCGTGTGTAATTAGTTCAGCCTGACTCTAAAAAATGCCTTGCAAGCTTTTGGACAGGGAAACCATTTTAGATAAACAGACAGCTGACCAAAGCGACGAGGAAACTCAGCATACCCGTTGTATAATGAGTAATTCAACAAAGATTCGACCGTGAGCCTCCAATCGCCTCTAAACAATTTACGTTTAAAGTGTCTGAATTTCCCGTTAGTTCTGACTGTCGAACCAATGCGTTCTAATAATGTAGACATTTTATCCCTAAAGGAGAAGACTGAGGGTATAGAACATTGAACCATAATTTGATTCAAATCAACATAAAGGGAGTTGTGCGGAGGAATAAGTAACTTGAAGTAAGAAAGTGACTGTCTCCAGTGTAACATGGCCTGTAGGGAGATCAAATTCAGCTTATGGCGAATAATCACGTTTGGGACTGATGGGGCACCCAGCACCTTTTTCCATAGAGAACCTTGCATGGAATCCGAACAAGGACCAAGATTTAAAGAGGCTATATATAATCTGTAGAGCAGAAGAGGAACAAGCTTCCCTAAATAATAGATCAAAGCTGAAACAATTGAAAATCTGCATAGTTTCTTCATCATTTGTATAATATGGACAACAAAGGAGACATTTTAGCCTTCAGCGTTGTTGTCCACATAACAATCCCAATAGAGTGTAATTGTAAAAGATGTTAAGTTTACATTGGAGGCCTCATGGAGTCCTGTCGTATATAATAATATCATCCGCGAAGGCCGACCAATTAAATTTTAGGTGACCCAGCTTGACAGGTATCAAATCTTGGCTACCCTAGAGGTGTTCAATTTCACTAAGATACAAGTTTAAAAGCGTAGGTGCCAGTGTACACCCCTGTCGTAGCCCCTGGTGATTGCGAAAGAGCCCCTTCCTTGTTTAAACAAATTCTCAATGTAGAATTCTGGTGCAGTGCAGCAATTAGCTGTACCAATTAATGAGGCACCTCAAGCTTAAGCAGTTTATCCCAGAGTCGCTGTTGCACCACACAGTCGAAAGCTGAGGTCAAGTCCAGGGGGCCATATGAATATGGCCATCCTGCAAGGCCTTAGTACTAGGCAGCAGATGTTTAACTATGTTGCATTAAAGGCGTGCCCATCTATGGGCAGAATCGCATCTGGAAACGGGATAAGATAGTTACTTTGTCTAGGTAGATGTTCAGATCTCTAAGCAGCAAATTAGAAAAAACCTTGGAGGATGAATCGATCAGGGCAATCGGCTGACAATTGGCCGTGACGTTAAGATCGCCTTTCTTTGTTATGGGGATAATAATGGACTGAGTCCACGAGGTTGGAACTATATGTGTGGAATATATGACATCAAAGGAGCATTTGAGGAAATGGGCCCAGGAAATTGGGTCCTTTTTCAGCACAAATGGAGGAAGTCTGTCAGGACCTAGAGCCCGGGATGGTTTCAATCTATTTATT